>NW_027361829.1:3570000-4170000 GCF_039654945.1 Dendrobates tinctorius
AGGTGCAGGGCAAGCGAGGGCTAAGGTATCCTGCTTGGCAACAGGTTGCAAGAAACTGTATAGGGACGCTAGTAAGAGCAGTGCACATCCTCAGGAGAGTGCAGGTGTCCATTTCCCCATTCCCTATTGCAGGGCCCACTGTTGTAATTGTGTGCACGGTGTTCTCTTGTTTGTTTGCTGTTTGGTGACCGACCAATCGTTGGGTCGTGTCGCACTGGTCAGTCACTCCGTGACAGCCATAATCCATGTCTGGGGGATGATTAGTTTTCAACCTGGATGGTGCCAAGATGCGACCATCCAGGTTGAGAACTACTTGTGAATGAGCTGCTGGGAGTGCAGCGTCAGTGACTGGGGATGACATCAAGGAGGTTACCTCCGATCATTGGGCTCCTTTCCCAGCCTGGATGAGCTGCGGTGAAATCCCCGCTAGCACTGTGAGCACTCAGTGACCAGGGGTGAAGTCATAAAAATTACCTCCAGTCACTGGGCTCCGTTGCAAGTCGGGTTGAGCTGCAGTGAGATCCCAGCTAGCACCGTGAGTGACGTGGGGGTGACGTCATAGAGGTTACCTCCAGTCACTGGGCTCACAGTGCTAGTGGGGATCTCACCACAGCTTAGCAAGGCTGGGAACAGAGCCCAGTGTCCGGAGGTAACCTTTATGACATCACCTCCGGTCACTGAGCGCTCATGTCGCTAGCAGGGATCTCACCGCAGATCTGCCCATCTGGGAACAACAAAACCCAGTGACCGGAGGTAACCTTTATGAAGTCGCTCCGGGGTCACTGAAGCTGCATTCCCAGTAGCTCATTCACCAATGGTCCTCGGCCTGCATGGTCGCATCTTGGCACCGTCCAGGTTATAAACTAATTATTCTCATGGATTACGGCGTCGACAGAACGACAGACAGGTATGGTATATTGTTGTTTTTTCATTTTTGTTTTAATACAGGGGAACCCTGTACTTCAGTGGAATAGGTGTTTGGTGATTATAACTGTGTTTGTTATCTATAATAATAAATGCGCTAAGCAGCTTCCATCCGGTTGTAACGCAGCTTCTGTCCGGTTGTAACTTGGTGACGTCACATCCAGACAGAAGCTGCCTTTGGCGGTAGCACTGTGCCTCTTCTGCCCCGACACCATATACCTTCCTAACACACACCTTCCTCACCATGCCAGCCGTCACCACACACCTCTTGCCATGTTAACCCTCAACACACACTCCTCCTCAACACACACACCTCCTCAACACACACACCTCTCACCTTTCACCATCTCCACTCACGTCCCCCCTTTCACTCCACATACGACCCTTTCTCTCACTCCGTCTCTCATACTCACGCCATCATCGCCGCTGCTCCATGATCGCCGTCGGCATCGGCACGATCCCCAACATCTTCTTCTGCCGGCGCCATCCTGGATCCAGATGTTGTCCACGCCGGCGACATGTTCTTGCGGCGACGCCATCTTGGTTCGGCGAAATCCCGCGATACTCAAGATGGCGTTGGCGAAATCTCGCGAGATTTCGCCTGCGCCATCTTGAGGATCGTGGGATTTCACCGATCCAAGATGGCGTCGCCGCAAGAACATGTCGCCGGCGTGGACGACGTCGGGATCCAAGATGGCGTCGGCGAAATCTCGCGAGATTTCGCCGACGCCATCTTGGATCCCGCGGAATTTCGTCATTTACCTCACGCCGACTTGCTGCGTGGACGTGTTGCCTTGCTCCTCTGCCAGTTCACTGCCGGTGTCTAATTACAGGGCCAATTTGCCTCTACCACTTCATAACTACTGCTGGGCAATTACAGGGCCAATTTGCCTCTACCACTTCATAACTACTGCTGGGCAATTACAGGGCCAATTTTGCCTCGACTAGGAGGACACCAGTTTCTTCAAACGTTAAGCATAACTACAGGAGGACCGCAGTTTAAGTCTTCTGCATAATTACACCAGTTAATAAGTCATTTATCTCACGCCATTTATACAGTATGCCCTGTTTTGCTGTACCCCACTTCTATAAGAAGACTATAAGTACTATAAGTATCTGTTTACACTACAATACTCCAGGACGCCTTCTTCACTGCCAGATAACTGCCAAATAAACTCCTTTACCTGTGCCAACATGAGTCATACCAAAAAGTATGCCAATGCCAGTGAAAGGAAAACAACTTTAGCACTACATCAAAAACACATGCTAATGAGACTCCAGAGGAAAAACACCATCACCTTGACAAGATTAAGGCTTATAAACGCCGTCATCTCACACACGAATCCCCTAACTCTAAATCCATTAGATTGGCTGAAGAAGCCTCTGCATGCCATCACCGCCGACAACAGACGGCTTCTTCCTCATCATTATTATTAGACTCACAACAGGATGCTTCCACATCAGCATGTGGAACAAGTTACTACCACACTTCATCCTATATGCCGTTCACTGACATAACTAATCAGCAATCTGTTTCTGCCCTATAAATACCACCATTAGTCAATACCGACGCACAGTTTCTTCACATACAAGCTGCAACAGTTAGCACGCAGAAAGTGCAACCAAGACAAATATACGTTGGTCTCAAAACTAGGCGCAACCCCCCGTTTGGACATGCACTTCTACTACAACCTGACATTTTCACTAATGATGAAAACAGTATTACTGAACACAGCTGTGGTGACATGACCCATGTATGTGAGCATTGCCAAGCTTTGCATTTTGTAGCAGAGATACCTTCTGATAACAACTTTACACTCTGCTGTCAGAAGGGTAAAGTCCATGTACCCATACTACAATATCCTGATGTCTTTACTAGAGTTGAGCGATACCGTCCGATACTTCAAAGTATCGGATCGGAATGTATCGGCCGATCTTAAAAAAAAGTATCGGTATCGCCGATTCCGATACCGGAAGTCCCATTCAAGTCTATGGGACTTCCGGTATCGGAATAAGAAAAATCCTGTTTTTCCCTTGTACAGCCTCTCTGGGGTCTGTACGGGCCTTTCGGGGGGCTGTGCCGGCCTGCCAGGGGGTCTGTGCAGGCTCCGGTGGTCTGTGCCAGCCTGCCGGGGGGCTGTGCAGGCTCCGGTGGGCTGTGCCGGCCTGCCGGGGGGCTGTGAAGGCGCCGGGGGGCTGTGCCGGCCTGCCGGGGGGCTGTGCCGGCCTGCCGGGGGGCTGTGCAGGCTTCGGGGGTCTGTGCAGGCATCGTCCGATGGGACTACAAGTCCCATCGGGCGATGCCTGCTACCATGACAGTGATTGACACATTAGCCAATGATGGGACAGTAGTAGTCCCATCATCCGGCTAATGTGTTGAATGTAAAAAAAAAATAAATAAATAAAAATTGCTACATACATGCTACATACATACAACATGCATACTACATACATGCTACATTCATACTACATATATACTACATGCAACATACATACTACATATATACTACATGCATGCAACATGCATACTACATATATACTACATGCAACATACATACTACATATATACTACATGCAACATACATACTACATATATACTACATGCTACATACATACTACATATATACTACATGCATGCTACATACATACTGCATGCTACATACATACTACATGCTACATACATACCACATATATACTACATACATACTACATGCATGCTACATGCTACATACATACCACATACATACTACATACATACTACATGCATGCTACATACATACTACATGCTACATACATACTACATATATACTACATGCATGCTACATACATACTACATGCTACATACATACTACATATATACTACATGCATGCTACATACATACTACATACATACTACATACATACTACATGCATGCTACATACATACTACATATATACTACATGCATGCAACATGCATACTACATATATACTACATGCTACATACATACTACATATATACTACATGCATGCTACATACATACTACATGCTACATACATACTACATATATGCTACATACATACTACATGCTACATACATACCACATATATACTACATACATACTACATGCTACATACATACTACATATATACTACATGCATGCTACATACATACTGCATGCTACATGCATGCTACATACATACTACATACATACTACATACATACTACATGCTACATACATACCACATATATACTACATACATGCTACATACATACTACATACATACTACATACATACAATACATACATAGACATACAGTACATATAACATAGAGTAACATACTTACCAATACTTGTCACATTGTTCCCCGAAGCCATTGTCTTTTACGGAATAAATATTAACATAACAAACCACAAAAATACTCACCCACGATCCGAAGCAGTCCACGAGTGTGTCCCACGACGATCTTGGGTAGAGAACTGCAGCATCAGCTGTTGCTGCCGTTCTCTACGGGCTGCAGGAATCCAATGACGGAAGGTAGGTATCCTTCCGCACTGTATTCCTCCGCCACTTAAAAAAAAAAAAGTCCCTAGTCTCACTTTATGCCATTGCTGCGTGGGAATTTCCCACACAGCAATGGCATAAAGTGAGACTAGGGACTTTTTTTTTTTTTAAGTGGCGGAGGAATACAGTGCGGAAGGATACCTACCTTCCGCCATTGGATTCCTGCAGCCCCTAGAGAACGGCAGCAACAGCTGATGCTGCAGTTCTCTACCCAAGATCGTCGTGGGACACACTCGTGGACTGCTTCGGATCGTGGGTGAGTATTTTTGTGGTTTGTTATGTTAATATTTATTCCGTAAAAGACAATGGCTTCGGGGAACAATGTGACAAGTATTGGTAAGTATGTTACTCTATGTTATATGTACTGTATGCCTATGTATGTATTGTATGTATGTATGTAGTATGTATGTAGTATGTATGTAGCATGTAGTATGTATGTAGTATGTATGTAGCATGCATGTAGCATGCAGTATGTATGTAGCATGCATGTAGTATATATGTAGTATGTATGTAGCATGTAGTATGTATGTAGTATATATGTGGTATGTATGTAGCATGTAGTATATACGTAGTATGCATGTTGCATGCATGTAGTATATATGTAGTATGTATGTAGCATGCATGTAGTATGTATGTAGTATGTATGTAGCATGCATGTAGTATATATGTAGTATGTATGTAGCATGTAGTATGTATGTAGTATGTATGTGGTATGTATGTAGCATGTAGCATGTAGTATGTATGTAGCATGCATGTAGTATGTATGTAGTATGTATGTAGTATATATGTAGTATGTATGTAGCATGTAGTATGTATGTAGCATGCATGTAGTATATATGTAGTATGTATGTAGCATGTAGTATGTATGTAGCATGCATGTAGTATATATGTAGTATGTATGTAGCATGTAGTATGTATGTAGCATGCATGTAGTATATATGTGTTATGTATGTGTTATGTATGTAGTATGTATGTAGTATGTATGTAGTATGTATGTGGTATGTATGTGGTATGTATGTAGTATGTATGTAGCATGTAGTATGTATGTAGCATGCATGTAGTATGTATGTAGTATGTATGTAGCATGTAGTATGTATGTAGCATGCATGTAGTATGTATGTAGTATGTATGTAGCATGTAGTATGTATGTAGCATGCATGTAGTATGTATGTAGTATGTATGTAGTATTTTTTTTTTTTTTTTTTAACATTTAACACATTAGCCGGATGATGGGACTACTACTGTCCCATCATTGGCTAATGTGTCAATCACTGTCATGGTAGCAGGCATCGCCCGATGGGACTTGTAGTCCCATCGGACGATGCTTGCACAGACCCCCGGACATCAGCACAGCCCCCCGGAGGCCGGTACAGACCCCCACAGGGTGCACAGACCACCGGCAGGCCGGCACAGCCCCCCGGCAGGCCAGTACAGACCCCCACAGGGTGCACAGACCACCGGCAGGCCGGCACAGCCCCCTGGCAGGCCGGTACAGACCCCGGGCAGTCCACACAGCCCCCCGGCAGGCCGGCAGAGACCCCCGGAAGGCCCGAAATGACGGCGCATCATGATGCGCACACACCGCGCATCATGATGATGTCAGGCTGTCAATCAACGTTGAACTTCCGATTCCGATGCCGACTTCCGATATTGAAAAAATATCGGAAGTCGGTATCGGAATTCCGATACAGCAAGTATCGGCCGATACCCGATACTTGCGGTATCGGAATGCTCAACACTAGTCTTTACACGTTTGCCGAAAGGTCAAAGTGAATTTAGCAAAAATTTCATGGATAATATTCAAAGTATTAACAGTTCCTTATATTTCACCACCTCCTGGATATGGCCCATACTGTTTCCGCATACATGGCCAGATCTATCATAGAACTGGAACACTACATCCCTCAGATGACCAACAACGCGCATTTGCCCAACTTTACATTCTTGATACCGCTACCGCAAACGAACAACGCTTACAATGTAAAGAAAATCAAAAATGTCATCCTACATTGATGAACATTATTGCCCTTCAAATCCAAACTATTAATCCTTTTGTGGCAGCTTATCAAATGTTACGTGATGTGGAAGAACAAGAAAAAGTTAAATCTCTACAAAACGGAACTGTCATGCCAAACATCACTATGGCTATTAAACAAGATCGTACTCAATAATCCCGCTGTCAGTGAAGTAGCAGTCATGTTTCAAAATGACAATGGTGAGCCACCTTTCAATAGAGACATATTAATTCATTTAAAACCTGATCCCCACAACCCTTTAGCTCCAAAAACACAACAAATTAGCATTCTCCATAGCAATTTGGATGCCCTCCTCTATCCAATATTTTTCCCTTATGGAGACCAAGGATGGCATGATGGACTCAAAAAACAAGGCAAAAGTCCGCGGAGGATCACACAACTCCAATACTATGGCTATATGTGATCTGTCAGAAATTACTTTAATCCACTCCTCAATGGTGGTAAGCTCTCACAGCAATATTTCGTAGATGCTTATCTCAAAATCGAAGCTAATTGCCTACGTTACATCCGCAACCACCAAAAAGATTTAAAAGTGGAGGATTACTGCCTCCTTCAAGAACATCTACTCAAAAAATTGATTCAAAAGGGCATCCCTATTGGAAAAACTATCATTTTACCATCTTCTTTTGAAGGCAGTCAAAGAAACATGCAGCAGCGCTACCAGGATGCTATGGCTATTGTTGCGAAGTATGGCCGACCAGATCTATTTATCACCATGACTAGAGTTGAGCGACTTTTGGTTTTTTAGGGTCGCGTTTCGTTTCGTGAAACCCGACTTTTCCAAAAGTCGGGTCGAGCAAGATCGTCCGATTATAGGGAAAAGTCGGGGTCGTCCCGAAACACGAAACCCAATGTAAGTCAATGGGGAATAAAAGTTGGCAGTGAGAGGAGGACAGGAAACACACCTACAGTGCCCATTTGAATGCCAAAAGCATCAATTCTTCTTACTTAAGCTTGTCAACCTTAATTAACTTCATAATACAAGTTACGCACTGAAAAATGGGGGTTATTTGGCTAAAGTTGTGGGGGGGAGGGCTGGCTGCAGGTTTTCATGTGCCCTGGGCGAAAGAGCGCCCCTTTAACACATACCACAACTCATCATGCTCCGATACGGCAGAGAAATAGCGGTATAGTACAATGAAAAATACCTCACTTTTTACATCTCATGACGAGGTCCATCTATTTCTCCATACAGAATCATTGGTCCCATATAATGTTTGAAACAGTATATGATGAGCTCCACATAATGCTACAGTATATGTTGGTCCCCATGGATGAACCTCCACTGTTTTATGGGCCCAAATAATGCTCCAAACATAATGGGCCCCATTTCTAATGCTCTAGTGTATAATGGGCCCTGTAAATGCTGCTCCAGTGTCTGATGTCCACCTTTGGAATGTTCCAGTGTATGGTGGGCCCCATCTATCATTCTCCAGAGTATAGTGCTCCCCAAAAATTGCTGTCCCAACATTGAAAACAATCAAATAAGTCTCCTTGCTAGGGAATCCCTGTACTTGTCTGGACAGGTGCTGTAGCTTGCTTAACAGCTCGCCAGCCGTTCTCACGCCCAGTATGGATTGCACGTGATTGCACAAAGGTTAGAAAGGGTACCGTATCCCTTGGTAACATGTATGGATAGCGTACACATTCAAAATATATGTCTCAGGAGGCAGGCTCAGACGGTGTCAGGCCCAGTATGGATTGCACGTGATTGCACAAAGATTAGAAAGGGTACCGTATCCCCGGATAACATGTATGGATAGCGTACACATTCAAAATATATGTCTCAGGAGGCAGGCTCAGACGGTGTCAGGCACAGTATGGATTGCACGTGATTGCACAAAGGTTAGAAAGGGTACCGTATCACCGGATAACATGTATGGATAGCGTACACATTCAAAATATATGTCTCAGGAGGCAGGCTCAGACGGTGTTAGGCCCAGTATGGATTGCACGTGATTGCACAAAGGTTAGAAAGGGTACCGTATCCCCGGATAACATGTATGGATAGCGTACACATTCAAAATATATGTCTCAGGAGGCAGGCTCAGACGGTGTTAGGCCCAGTATGGATTGCACGTGATTGCACAAAGGTTAGAAAGGGTACCGTATCCCCGGATAACATGTATGGATAGCGTACACATTCAAAATATATGTCTCAGGAGGCAGGCTCAGACGGTGTTAGGCCCAGTATGGATTGCACGTGATTGCACAAAGGTTAGAAAGGGTACCGTATCCCCGGATAACATGTATGGATAGCGTACACATTCAAAATATATGTCTCAGGAGGCAGGCTCAGACGGTGTCAGGCCCAGTATGGATTTGACGGCCCAGATTACACAGCGGAGGAGCAGGGAGAGGTAAAGATTGCAAATGCTGGGGCCCTGCCCAAGCAAGGAGGGCCCACTCGTGGGCGTCGGTACTGGCACTGGGCCCCTCATAGTACAGCGGTGTGTCTGACGGCGGGTGTGCACCACCGCCGTCAGAGACACTTGATTGCACTATGAGGGACCCTGTGCCAGTGCCCGCGCCCAAGAGTTGGCCTACCCACCTGTCCAGGGCAACGGCACTCGCACGGTGTCGTGCGCTAGGTGGTGACCCCGGCCATGGGGGGGAGGCAGCACAGTTAGGGAGTTTTAGAAAGTGGCATATGTTGATGTTGGACATTCAGCTGATGCAAAAGGCGAAATAGGTGAAGTACCAGGAAGAGGTGGACCAAAGCAAGCCATTTTTCTGTCACCCTATGTGTCATCAGGGGAAGGTGGGACAAAATCCTTGGAAACCCATGCGTGGTTCATTTTAATGAAGGTTAGATCATCCACATTTTGGGTTGACAGACGGGTCCTTTTTTCTGTCAGGATTGATCCAGGTGCACTGAAGACTCTTTCCGATAGCACACTTGCAGCTGGGCAAGCGAGCTCCTGTAAGGCATATTGGGCCAATTCAGGCCAGGTGTCCAGTTTAGCGGCCCAATAGTCAAAGGGGAATGACCTGTGTGGGAGAACATCGATATGGGAGGAAAAGTAGTTTGTAACCATAGTTGACAACTGCTGTCTCCTGTCACTTTCCATCGATGCAGTATTACCAGTTGTCTGAGCGGTATTTGAAAAATCAGTCCACAACATTGTCATGAAACCCCTGTCTCCAACGCCACTTCTGCTGTGTGCACCACGAACACCTCTGCCAAGCTGCCCCCGGCCCGTACGGCTCGTGTGAGAACCATCACCGCTGCTGTGTGCTGGGAATGCCTCAAGCAACCGATTTACCAGAGTTGCTTGTTTATTAGCCAATATTAGGTCAAGGTTCTCCTGTGGCATGATGTTTTGTAATTTGCCTTTATAGCGTGGATCCAGGATGCTGGCCAACCAGTAGTCGTCATCGTTCATCATTTTGGCAATGCGGGGGTCCCTTTTTAGGATCCGCAAGGCATAATCTGGCATGTGGGCCAATGTTCCCGGTGTCAATGATGCACTGCGAGTGCTGGGTGGAGGAGCACTTTCTGGCAAATCCACATCCCTCCAGTCACGCACAAACCCTGTACCAGACCTTGCCACGCCAACATTTTCACTTGCCCCACGAGATGCATCCTCCTCCCCTAAGTAATCATCCCCATCATCCTCCTCCTCCTCCACCTCGTCCAGGAGAGGTCCCTGAGCAGACAATGGCTGAATGTCATCAAGGATTCCCTCCTCCTCTTCCTCCTCATCAACATTGGCTGCAGACGCCTGCTCCTTAAGGTGCGCCAAAGTTTGCATGAGCAGACGCATGCTTAGGATGGCGTCGTCTGCGCTTACCAGCCGTGTGCATTCCTCAAAACACTGAAGGACTTTACAAAGGTCTTTCAGCTTCGACCACTGCACGCCTGTCAACTCCATGTCTGCTCTCAAAGTGCCTGGCCGTGTATCCTCCCACAAATGCATTATGGCCTGCCTCTGCTCGCACAGCCGCTCCACCATGTGCAGGGTGGAGTTCCACCTTGTTGCAATGTCGATAATGAGGCGGTGGTTGGGAAGGTGGAGCAATCGCTGCAGCTTCTGCATACGAACGGAGTGTACAGGCGACCGGCGGATGTGCGCGCACAGTCTTCGCACCTTCTGGAGCAGGGCTGTTAACTCCGGATAATTTTTGAGGAAGCACTGCACCACCAGGTTCAAGGTGTGAGCCAAGCAAGGTATGTGGCTGAGTTTTGAAAGGGCTATGGCTGCCACAAAATTACGGCCGTTATCACTAACTACCTTGCCTGCCTCAAGATGTACACTGCCCAGCCATGACTCAGTTTGTCGCTTCAAGTACTCGGCCAGCACCTCGGCGGTGTGTCTGTCGCCCAAACACATCATCTGCAACACAGCCTGCTGACGCTTTCCACTAGCTGCTCGATAGGGGGACACATCGTGTGCAACAGTGGCAGCTGCAGATGGAGTGCTCGCACGACTGCGCTCTGTGGACGAGCTTTCGCTTCTGGAGGAGGAGGAGGAGGAGGAGGGTCGAACGCCTACAGCCAACTGTTTCCTATACCGTGGGCTAGGCAGCACTGTCCCACCACCGCTGTCCCCTGTGGACCCTGCATCCACCACATTAACCCAGTGCGCAGTGATGGACACGTAACGGCCCTGGCCATGCCGACTGGACCATGCATCAGTTGTGAGGTGCACCTTTCCGCTCACTGACTGCTTGAGTGCATGGACAATGCGGTCTTTCACATGATGGTGGAGGGCTGGGATGGCTTTGCGAGAGAAGAAGTGGCGACTGGGTAGGTCATAGCGTGGTACTGCATAGGCCATGAGTTCGCGGAAAGCTGTGCTTTCCACCAACCGAAAGGGCATCATCTCAAACGAGATTAGTTTGGCAATGTGGGCGTTCAAACCCAGTGTACGCGGATGAGAGACTGAGTACTTTCTTGACCTACTCATAGTGTCTGGGAGGGTGAGCTGGACTTGAGAGCTGCATATGGTGGAAGTAGCGGTGGACAGGGCGGACTGAGAGAGGGTTGATGATGGTGATGGAGTTCGTGTTCTTTCTGATGGCCTAGAATCAGTCTTTCGTTGATATAACAGTGGGATTCCCTGACTGCTGTGGCCTTGCAACGACACCTCAACATTTGCTGCTGTGCTAACCGGTGGGCTTACAGTGGGGGAAACAATGTAGCGTTGCTGACTACCTTCGTTGTGATCAGTTGCACATGTGGCACTTGAGGTTTGGTGTTGTGTCCACGCTTGCAAGTGCATGCTGGTTAAATGTCTAAGCATGCAACTGGTATTCAAATTTTTCAGATTTTTCCCTCGGCTAAAGGTCTTTGCGCACTTCTTACAGATAACCTTGGCCTGATCATGAGGATTTTGTTCAAAAAAGTGCCACACTGCACTCTTCCTACTTTGGCAGACATTTTGCGGCCTAGCACGCTGTGATCTTTTGACCCTCTGGACAAGCTGTCCAGCAACTCTTTTGATGTTTGGAACCTGTCTTTGGAGTGCTCCGGGCCTGCCAGATAACAGCTGTTGCGATGTCGATGTCTGCTGTGGATGCTCCTCATCTGAGCTATTGGAAGCAGCACCCTCTTCCCCCAATGGATGCCAATCTGGGTCAACAACTGGGTCATCCATCACCTCCTCTTCTATGTCATGTGCACCTTTCTCTGTGTCACCGTGTATGGTGGTATAGTGTGCGGGAAGGGGCACCTGAGTCTCATCAGGGTCAAAATCTGGCTCTGTACACTGCGAGGACAATGTAGTGCTCTGAGTGAATGTACCAGCAGAATCATCCATCAGCGGTTGTGCATCAGTGCACTCCATGTCAGATTCATCTTGGCCTGGGTAATTCACCATTTGACTTGATAATCCAGGCATGGTATGTGAAAACAGCTCCATGGAGTAATCAGTAGTATGGCCTGCGTCATCCTTCAATCTTGGTTGGGGTGAAGGACACAAGGAAAGGTGTGGTTCATGAACATGAGCCTCCAATGACGACTCAGTGCTTTTACTTTTTACAACTGAAGAAGAGGAGGTGATAGAGCTGGAGGCTGAGTCAGCAATGTAAGACAAAACTTTTTCCTGATGCTCTGCCTTTAAAAGCGGTTTGCCAACTCCTAGAAAACTAAGCGTTCGAGGCCTTATGTAGACAGACGATGACGCAGGGTCAGCACCTCCTGCATTCGGTCCTATTTTGCTCTTGCCACTACCATCAGATCCACCACCAACACCATCATTACCAGCTGCCAACCCCCGCCCAATTCCACGGCCTCTTCCACCAGCCTTCCTCATTTTTGGTAGAAATGTAGACAAAATCCAACAAACTATATAGTAATGTAAAACAAGGTACAAGGTGTCTATAGGACAGGGGAGATTTAGAATTTCTGCACACACTTGTGGACAGTGGACACTTTTGGATTGTGTGAGGCCCACTGATATCTGAGTGCTATGTGACACGCTCGATGGGACAGCTGCCTGTGACCAAAGTGACGAGAGGATAATGGAGATTTTGAATCTCTGCGCACACTTTTGGACACTGGACACTTGTGGATTGTGTGAGGCCCACTGATATCTGAGCGCAATGTGACAGGCTCGATGGCACAGCTGCCTGTGACCAAAGTGACGAGAGGATAATGGAGATTTTGAATCTCTGCGCACACTTTTGGACACTGGACACTTGTGGATTGTGTGAGGCCCACTGATATCTGAGCGCTATGTGACACGCTCGATGGCACAGCTGCCTGTGACCAAAGTGACGAGAGGATAATGGAGATTTTGAATCTCTGCGCACACTTTTGGACACTGGACACTTGTGGATTGTGTGAGGCCCACTGATATCTGAGCGCTATGTGACACGCTCGATGACACAGCTGCCTGTGACCAAAGTGACGAGAGGATAATGGAGATTTTGAATCTCTGCGCAAACTTTTGGACACTGGACACTTGTGGATTGTGTGAGGCCCACTGATATCTGAGCGCTATGTGACACGCTCGATGGCACAGCTGCCTGTGACCAAAGTGACGAGAGGATAATGGAGATTTTGAATCTCTGCGCACACTTTTGGACACTGGACACTTGTGGATTGTGTGAGGCCCACTGATATCTGAGCGCTATGTGACAGGCTCGATGGCACAGCTGCCTGTGACCAAAGTGACGAGAGGATAATGGAGATTTTGAATCTCTGCGCACACTTTTGGACACTGGACACTTGTGGATTGTGTGAGGCCCACTGATATCTGAGCGCTATGTGACACGCTCGATGGCACAGCTGCCTGTGACCAAAGTGACGAGAGGATAATGGAGATTTTGAATCTCTGCGCACACTTTTGGACACTGGACACTTGTGGATTGTGTGAGGCCCACTGATATCTGAGCGCTATGTGACACGCTCGATGACACAGCTGCCTGTGACCAAAGTGACGAGAGGATAATGGAGATTTTGAATCTCTGCGCAAACTTTTGGACACTGGACACTTGTGGATTGTGTGAGGCCCACTGATATCTGAGCGCTATGTGACACGCTCGATGGCACAGCTGCCTGTGACCAAAGTGACGAGAGGATAATGGAGATTTTGAATCTCTGCGCACACTTTTGGACACTGGACACTTGTGGATTGTGTGAGGCCCACTGATATCTGAGCGCTATGTGACACGCTCGATGGCACAGCTGCCTGTGACCAAAGTGACGAGAGGATAATGGAGATTTTGAATCTCTGCGCACACTTTTGGACACTGGACACTTGTGGATTGTGTGAGGCCCACTGATATCTGAGCGCTATGTGACACGCTCGATGGCACAGCTGCCTGTGACCAAAGTGACGAGAGGATAATGGAGATTTTGAATCTCTGCGCACACTTTTGGACACTGGACACTTGTGGATTGTGTGAGGCCCACTGATATCTGAGCGCTATGTGACACGCTCGATGGCACAGCTGCCTGTGACCAAAGTGACGAGAGGATAATGGAGATTTTGAATCTCTGCGCAAACTTTTGGACACTGGACACTTGTGGATTGTGTGAGGCCCACTGATATCTGAGCGCTATGTGACACGCTCGATAGCACAGCTGCCTGTGACCAAAGTGACGAGAGGATAATGGAGATTTTGAATCTCTGCGCACACTTTTGGACACTGGACACTTGTGGATTGTGTGAGGCCCACTGATATCTGAGCGCTATGTGACACGTACGATGGCACAGCTGCCTGTGACCAAAGTGACGAGAGGATAATGGAGATTTTGAATCTCTGCGCACACTTTTGGACAATGGACACTTGTGGATTGTGTGAGGCCCACTGATATCTGAGCGCTATGTGACACGCTCGATGGCACAGCTGCCTGTGACCAAAGTGACGAGAGGATAATGGAGATTTTGAATCTCTGCGCAAACTTTTGGACACTGGACACTTGTGGATTGTGTGAGGCCCACTGATATCTGAGCGCTATGTGACAGGCTCGATGGCACAGCTGCCTGTGACCAAAGTGACGAGAGGATAATGGAGATTTTGAATCTCTGCGCACACTTTTGGACACTGGACACTTGTGGATTGTGTGAGGCCCACTGATATCTGAGCGCTATGTGACACGCTCGATGGCACAGCTGCCTGTGACCAAAGTGACGAGAGGATAATGGAGATTTTGAATCTCTGCGCACACTTTTGGACACTGGACACTTTTGGATTGTGTGAGGCCCACTGATATCTGAGCGCTATGTGACACGCTCGATGGCACAGCTGCCTGTGACCAAAGTGATGAGAGGATAATGGAGATTTTGAATCTCTGCGCACACTTTTGGACACTGGACACTTGTGGATTGTGTGAGGCCCACTGATATCTGAGCGCTATGTGACACGCTCGATGGCACAGCTGCCTGTGACCAAAGTGACGAGAGGATAATGGAGATTTTGAATCTCTGCGCACACTTTTGGACACTGGACACTTGTGGATTGTGTGAGGCCCACTGATATCTGAGCGCTATGTGACAGGCTCGATGGCACAGCTGCCTGTGACCAAAGTGACGAGAGGATAATGGAGATTTTGAATCTCTGCGCACACTTTTGGACACTGGACACTTGTGGATTGTGTGAGGCCCACTGATATCTGAGCGCTACGTGACACGCTCGATGGCACAGCTGCCTGTGACCAAAGTGACGAGAGGATAATGGAGATTTTGAATCTCTGCGCACACTTTTGGACACTGGACACTTGTGGATTGTGTGAGGCCCACTGATATCTGAGCGCTATGTGACACGCTCGATGGCACAGCTGCCTGTGACCAAAGTGACGAGAGGATAATGGAGATTTTGAATCTCTGCGCACACTTTTGGACACTGGACACTTGTGGATTGTGTGAGGCCCACTGATATCTGAGCGCTATGTGACACGCTCGATGGCACAGCTGTGACAAAAGTGACTAAAGGATAAGGGAGATTGGATTGCTTTTAAAAAAGCAGTTTGCGGAGCAGTGGGTAAACAGCAATGCCAGCGTGTCAGGAAGCCTTAAAAGGCAGCCCAACAACCAACACCACTGATACACCACTATATAGCCTCCCCTTGCACTGCACACACAGTGACTTGTGTGTTGTGCAGGCCAAATCGCTAGCAGCAGAAGCAGTTTTTTTGTCTTCTTCCCTGCCTAACGCTCTCCCTACAGAATCAGCAGCAACCTCTCCCTATACTAAGATCGGCAGAAGTAAGATGGCGGTCGGCGTGCACGCCCTTTTATACCCCCTGTGACGCCCACCAAAGCAAGCCAATCACTTGCATGCCCTTCTGAAAGATGGTGGTGACCCGTGCCTAGGTCATCACGTTGCCCACAGTGTCCGTGGATCCTGATTGGCTGAAAAAGAGCGCAAAACAAACTTTTGAAACGCGACTTTGGCGCGTAAGTCGCCGACCTCGTGGCCGACCTCATCCTAGGGTCGGGTTTCGTTTCATGAAACCCGACTTTGCCAAAAGTCGGCGACTTTTGAATTTTTTCGACCCGTTTCGCTCAACTCTAACCATGACATGTAATCCTAAGTGGAGTGAGATTACTACACATTTAGAACCGTGGCAGCGTGTTGAACACAGACCAGACTTGGTTGCACGTGTCTTTAAAATTAAACTGGAATCCCTCTTAAAAGACATTAGCAGTGGTTTATTTGGAAACGTCACCGCAATGGTCCATGTCATTGAATTTCAGAAGCGTTGTGTCCCACACGCTCATATTTTAATTATTCTTGACAGCCTGTCTAAATTACGGACTGAGGCAGACATAGACAATATAGTCTGGGCTGAAATACCGGATGAAACAATCTACCCTCAGCTCCATAACATTGTTCTTCAACACATGATTCATGGTCCCTGTGGAGAACACAATCCTAATTCTCCCTGTATGGATCTTGGAAAGTGTAGCAAAGGTTTCCCTAAACAATACTAACCATATACCATCAAAGAAAAGGACGGCTATCCCACTTACCGCAGACCCATTGGCAAAACAAATGAACACCATTCTAAGATGATTGACAATTCATGGGTAGTTCCATATAACCCATTTTTACTCACCAAATACAAGTGCCATATTAATGTAGAAATATGTGCTTCCATTCAAAGTGTAAAATATTTATTTAAGTACGTTTACATAGGACATGACAAAGCCAACCTTGAAATTTCCCAAAATAACATCCAACGTGATGAAACACACCAATTTAGGGATTCCAGATATGTTAGTGCACCTGAGGCTGCATGGCGGATATTTGCTTTTCCTATGCATAAACAATCTCATGCCATCATTTGCCTAGCCGTACATCTGCCTAATTCTCAACCACTCTATTTTCATGAGAATGACTCTGCAGACAACATCCATCAAAAGCTCAATTCCAATTCTACACTTATGGCGTATTTCAACCTTAATAAGATGGACGACAATGCACATAACTATTTCTACCACGAAATTCCAGAACACTACGTTTGGAAACAAGGCACATGGGAACAAAGAAAACGAGGGGGTCTCACAGTTATTGGAAGAATGTATACTGTTAGTGTGAAAGACCAAGAATGCTATTATTTACGTTTGTTGTTACTGCATGTAAAAGCTGCTACCAGTTTTAAGAGCATTAAAACCGTCAATGGAGTTATGCATGAAACCTTTAAGGATGCTGCGTTAGCACTCGGATTATTATTTGATGATAGCATCTGGAGACATACTTTATGTCATGATCCAGGATGGAGTTTCACTTTGTCCTGTCCTGGTCAGACAGGGGGTTAATTGTTTCTGCCTCTCTCTGGCAGAGGGAGGCTATTTAATGCACACTGGACCTAGGTCCGGTGTCAGTTATACTTCTGCCCTCAGCTGAGTTAGTTGACCTCTGGTGTACGTGAGCCTTGTGCCTGATTATTGTTGCTTGTTTGGTTTCGATCCGGTTCTGTCCCTGTTACGAGTTCTGCCTGTCCCTTTTGTACCGCTCCGCTCTCTCGTGTATGACTCTCTGCTTGTGACTTGACTATTCTTTGCTCGTCCCTTTGGTACCGCTCTGCCCTCTTGTGTATGACCTTTGGCTTTGTCTGACCTCCCATCTGTATATCCCTCCTGTACCTCGTTCGCTCGTACTGTGTATGACTTCCGTTTTGCCTGACTCTGAGTTGTTGTATGGTGTCCTGCCATCTCTGAAAGCAGGACACTAAGCCCCGCCCTCTTGCAGTCACATGACCGTAGGTCCTGTGCCAGCTTGCTAACTTCAGCGTCCACAGGTCCTGTGCATCTTTACTTTCCGGCGCTGACAGGATCCTGACACTGATAGTTTGAAGCACGCATTGTCACCGCTGCTGCCCTGCTCCACAGGTATCTTTTAGCACTGTTTCTGTACTCAGGACACACGCACTGGCTCAGTGAGCAAATGTAGTGCGGTGTTCCTGACATTATAACTGACATTACCATTTTTTTTTTCTCCCTGCTCCCCTTCTCCTGTGTGTGTGATGGATCCTATGCACGCTCTTTCTGAGCAGGTAACGCACCTGACTCTGATGTCTAAGAAACTCCTTGGAGAACAACGAGTCCTGGCTCAGTCTCAGCAGCTGATCGCTGACACTGTGCAGGGGGTTTTTTCTTCGGGGGCTTGGGACGTTACATTCATTTCCCCTGAGTCTCCGGTTAAGTTACCGGATACCTTTTCTGGGGATAAAAAGGAATTCAGAGTCTTCAAAGAGGGCTGTAAGCTTTTTTTTTTCTTTGAGACCACACTCTTCTGGGGAGGAAAGCCAGAGAGTGGGGGTCATTATGTCTCTGTTAAGAGGAGCCCCCCAGGCTTGGGCTTTCTCCCTTTCGACCGCGGCCCCTGAGCGTATGACTGTGGATGCATTTTTTGAGGCCCTGGGGCATGTTTATGATGAGCCTGATTGGATACGTATGGCTTAGGACATGGTGATGAGTGTGTGCCAGGGGAAGCACTCAACCGAGTGGTTTTGTTCAGAGTTCAGACACTGGGCTGCTGAGGTCTGCTGGAATGATGCCGCCCTCCGGGGTTTACTCCGTAGAGGCCTGTCTGAACATCTGAAAGATGCCTTGGCTCTCCACCCTCCGCCTGATTCCCTGGAGGAGGCTATGACACAAGCCATCCGAATGGATCACAGGCTACGGGCGAGGGGAGTGATGCAGATTGAGACACCGTTATTATCCCATGGAAGGGGAGTCAGTCCTACATTGGGAACCATCGACCTCAAAGAGAAAGAAAGGAGACAACGATGAGTGGGAAAATGCTGTTTTTTCTGTGGCAATTCTGGACATTGGAAAAAGGATTGCCCCTCCTGTCCTCGGACCAACAAGCGACTGAGCCTGGGTGATTGTCGTGGAGATCACCCAGGCTCCCAGGTACCCTTTTCTGCATTTTCAAAAATGTTGCTGCAAGTGGAACCTTGTTATGGGAGTGTCTCCACATCCACTTCTGCCTTCGTGGATTGCGGATCGTCATTAAACTTTATTGACTCTGACCTGGTGTCCAGGTGAAAGTTAGGGACAGTTAGGTTGGAGACTCCTATTCACATTGTTGCCATTGACAAAACACCACTGGTTAAAAATGACGTTATGTTTCGTACTGAAGAGATTCTCCTTAAAGTGAGTTCCTTGCACCAGGAACATATTTCATGTTTTGTTATGGACAACCTGCCTGCGGGACTGGTGTTGGGGTTCCCCTGGATCCAAGTGCATAATCCAGTGATTAATTGGGAATCTCAGGACATTGTTAAATGGGGTCCCTATTGTTCTGACAACTGTCTGGTTACTGTGTCTGTGTCGTCCGTGGGTCTGGAAGGTGTTCCGGAGTGCCTGAAAGACTATATGGACGTTTTCTCTGAAAAAGAGGCCGAGGTTTTACCACCACACCGCCCAG
Organism: Dendrobates tinctorius; assembly: GCF_039654945.1. Taxonomy (NCBI): domain Eukaryota; kingdom Metazoa; phylum Chordata; class Amphibia; order Anura; family Dendrobatidae; genus Dendrobates; species Dendrobates tinctorius. The sequence continues at coordinate 3,589,833 of NW_027361829.1, forward strand.
TTGACTGTGCCATTGACCTGGTTCCAGGTGCTAAATTGTCCAAGGCCTGCTTGTATAACCTTTCAGGTCCAGAACGGGCTGCAAAGAAGGAATATATTTCTGAGAGTTTCCGTAAGGGACACATTCGTCCTTCTGTTTCTCCCATGGCGGCGGGGTTCTTTTCTGTAAAGAAAAAAGACGGTGGTTTTGCCTCGATTTTCGTGAGTTAAATAAGAAAACTGTGAGGAATACGTATCCCCTTCCACTTATTCCTGATTTATACAACCAATTGTCTGGAGCTAAGTGGTTTTCGAAACTAGATCTACGGGGAGCGTATAACCTTATCAGAGTCCGGGACGGAGATGAGTGGAAAACTGCTTTTCTCACTACTGAAGGGTTGTTTGAAAATTTGGTCATGCCTTTTGGCCTGACCAATGCGCTAGCAGTCTTCCAAAATTTCATAAACTACGTGTTCTCTGATTATATTGGACGTTTTATGGTGGTATATTTGGATGACATACTGATCTACTCACCTGATAAACAGGCTCACATTGGTCATGTTCGGGCAGCTCTCCAAAGGCTCCGGGAGAGTTCTCACAGGTGGTTAAACCCCTCACAGATTTGACTCAAAAGGGGGCTGATATCAAGAATTGGTCAGCCGCAGCGGTAGCAGCGTTTCAGTTTTTGAAAAATTGTTTCACGTCTGCCCCGGTTCTTATTCAACCGGACCCGTCTGAACCATTTATTGTTGAGGTAGACGCCTCAGAGGTGGGGGTGGGGGCGGTATTGTCCCAGGGACCCACCACTTTGACCAAATTGAGACCTTGCACCTTTTTCTCGAAGAAATTCTCCCCTGCGGAGAGAAACTATGATGTTGGGAATTGAGAATTTCTGGCCGTAAAGTTGGCCTTTGAAGAATGGAGGCATTTTTTGGAGGGGGCTGTCCATCCTATAACCGTAATTATGGACCACAAAAACCTAGCTTACATTGAGTCAGCTAAAAGGTTGACTCCCAGGCAGGCTAGATGGTAACTTTTTTCCCAATTCAACTTCTCGATCACTTTTCGGCCAGGATCCAAAAATGTCAGAGCTGATGCCTTGCCCCAGAACCGCCATCCTCCATTCTTCAGCCTGGGGTGGTGGTGGTAGGTGTTTCTAATATGTTGGAACAGGAGATTCGAGAAGCCCAGTCTCTTGCACCTCCGGCTAAGCCAGTGGATAAACTTTTCGTGCCAGCTCAGTTTCATGTCAAGGTCCTCCGAGAGTTCCATGACTCATTTCTGGGTGGACATCCAGGGATCTCGGCTACCCGGAAGGCCAATGCTAGAGTATTCTGGTGGTCTTCTTTAGCCTCTGATGTTGGGGAATATGTGTCTGCTTGTGATGTTTGTGCCCGTGCGAAAACCCCCCATAACCGGCCGGCCGGGGAATTGGTACCACTGCCAATTCCTGAGAGACCATGGACCCATTTGTCCATGGATTTCATCACCAACCTTCCCCCCTCCAAGGGTAATACCATTGTTTGGGTTGTGGTGGACAGGTTTAGTAAGCAGGCACATTTTGAACTTTTGTCTACCTAATGCGGAAACATTGTCCAGATTGATTGTTGACCATGTGGTGCGGTTGCATGGGGTACCCTTGAATGAGGTGTCTGATAGAGGAGTGCAATTTGTTTCCAGATTTTGGAGGGCTTTTTGTAAGAGGTTGGGCATTGGTCTGTCCTTTTCATCCGCTTATCATCCAGAGTCTAATGGGCAGACCGAGCGGAACAATCAGTCTCTGGAGCAAATTCTGCATTGCTTGACCTCAGCCCGACAGGATGATTGGTGTTCTGTGTTACCGTTGGCCGAGTTTGCATTTAACAACCACATTAACCAGTCTACGGGTGCATCCCCCTTTTTCTGCAACTATGGGTTTCATCCTCATTTTGGAGAATTTTCCCATTTGAATTCAGGGTGTCCTGGGGCGGATGAGACGATCCAGCGGTTGGGGGAAGTATGGCAGGAGGTCCAGAGTAACTTTAAGAAGGCTCAGGATAAATTTAAATTTTTTGCAGACAAAAAAGGTCTGCGGGACCGGTGTTTCAGGTTGGGGATAAGGTATGATTATCCACCAAGATTATAAGAGTAAAGGTCCCCTCGGCGAAGTTTGGACCCAAGTTTATAGGTCCCTATGAAATTACCGAAGCAGTTAACCTGGTGGCTTTTCGGTTGTGTCTCCATCTCTGCGGATCCCAAATGTTTTCCATAGGGCCCTTTTGAAACCTGTGAGGTCCGGTGGGGAGGGACCATCAGCTTCCCTGCCACCGGTTTTGGTAGACGGGCAGTCTGAGTATGAGCTGCAACGAATTGTTGACTCCAGGTTGGTCCATCGTGCCCTTCAATATCTGGTACATTGGAAAGGCTACGGTCCTGAGGAACGCTCGTGGGTTCCTGCTTGATCAGTTCATGCGGATCGGTTGGTCCGGGCCTTTCACGCCAAGTTTCCTGAGAAACTTGGGGGTCCAGTGGCCCCCCATTGAGAGGAGGGTACTCTCATGATCCAGGACGGAGTTTTGCTTTGGCCCATCCTGGTCATACAGGGGGTTAATTGTTTCTGCCTCTCTCTGGCAGAGGGCAGCTATTTAATGCACACTGGACCTAGGTCTGGTGTCAGTTATACTTCTGCCCTCGGCTGAGTTAGTTGACCTCTGGTGTACGTGTGCCTTGTGCCTGATTACTTGTTGCTTGTTTGGTTTTGATCCGGTTCTGTCCCTGTTACGAGTTCTGCCTGTCTCTTTTGTACCGCACCGCTCTCTCGTGTATGACTCTCTGCTTGTTACTTGACTATTCTCTGCTTGTCCCTTTGGTACCGCTCTGCCCTCTTGTGCATGACCTTTGGCTTTGTCTGACCTGCCATCTGTATATCCCTCCTGTACCTCGTTCGCCCATACTGTGTATGACTTCCGTTTTGCCTGACTCTGAGTTGTTGTATGGTGTCCTGCCATCTCTGAAAGCAGGATGCTAAGCCCCGCCCCCTTGCAGTCACATGACCGTAGGTCCTGTGCCAGCTTGCTAACTTCAGCGTCCACAGGTCCTGTGCATCTTTACTTTCCGGCGCTGACAGGATCCTGACACTGATAGTTTGAAGCACGCATTGTCACCGCTGCTACCCTGCTCCACAGGTATCTTTTAGCACTGTTTCTGTACTCAGGACACACGCACTGGCTCAGTGAGCAAGTGTAGTGCGGTGTTCCTGACACTTTAAGAGATGCTTGCATTCTTAACATGCCTTCCCAACTTAGAGACATGTTTGCTTATATCTGTATTTTTGGCCCCCCCAGTAATCCACTTGAATTGTGGAATGAATTTAAGGACCATTTTTTACAAGACTACTGTCATACATACCACAGCGACACTGAAGAGTGTATCGATTGTGAAGGATATGCTATGAAAGATGTCCAAGATGTCCTCATAGTCCATGGAAAAACTTTTGCTGATTTCAATTTACCACGCCCAGCAAAATATATGAAACACCTCCTTAAACAATATGATAAGGATTATGAGTTACAAAAAAGCTGCAGAGATGAAAGAAACTCTAAATCAGGAGCAACTTTTTGCCTACGATGTCATTACTGAAGCTTTACAAAATAACAGTTTAACACCAAAGTGCTTTTTTCTCGATGGACCTGGTGGCAGTGGAAAGACCTACCTATACCATCTACTTACACATCATTTAAGAGGACAAGGAGAAATTGTCTCACCTGCAGCGACTACAGGAATAGCATCTAACTTGATACAAGGAGGCCGAACAATCCACTCTCTATATGGCATACCTATTCCGATCAGCGAAACATCCGTTTCCAGGATTAAAAACGATGCAAATGCAGGAAAACGTTTACAGAGTGCAAAAGTTTTTATTATTGATGAGTGCACTATGGTCCAAAAGCATGCATTGAATGTGATAGATAGACTTCTACGTGACATCATGACAACAAATGTTGCTGAAAAAAATAAAACACCGTTTGGAGGTAAAGTTATTGTTCTTGGAGGAGACTTCAGACAATGTCTTCCCGTCATCGCTCATGGAACAAGAACAGACATTGTAGATTCCTGCATTAAATATTCACAACATTGGCAACATTTTACCAGACTACTGCTAATCAACAACATGCGCTCCACTGATCCTGAATACAGCACTTGGTTGCTTAAACTTGGAAATGGTGAGCTGTCTAATGAACATAACCTTGGAGAGGATGTCATTGAAATTCCTCCAGACATGCTTTGCACTGGCTCTATAGTAACCGAGATCTTTGGAGACCATATTTGCATTGATATTAATGACAAACAAAGCCTCAACACTGCTGCATCACATGCTATACTATGTCCAAAAAATGATGACGTAGATTTTCTCAACTGTAAAGTAATGGATCGCATCAGTGGTGATTATACTGTATATACAAGCGATGATTCTGTCGATGCTGATGAGGCAGATGAATGTGAAAACTACCCAGTTGAATTTTTAAACTCTCTGACACCATCAGGAATGCCATCACTTCTCTTAAAACTTAAAATTGGCACCATTGTGATGCTATTAAGAAACCTAAACACCAAGAAAGATCTCTGCAATGGCACTCGCCTCATTGTCACTGCCTTACTCCGCAACATCATACAGGCTAAAGTGATTACTGGCTCAGCTAAAGGAGACATTGTGTTTATTCCACGCATCGATTTGTGTCCTTCAGAAACTGGGTTACCTTTTAAATTAAAACGTCGACAGTTTCCTCTAAAACCTGCTTTTGCTATGACCATTAACAAATCCCAAGAACAGACCCTCAATCGAGTTGGCATTTTTTTGCCCGAACCTGTATTTGCCCATGGACAATTATATGTTGCATTCTCCCCAGTAAAGCAACGCAGCAACGTTAGAGTCAAAGTGTTGGATACACCAATTCAAGGACAATTGCTACCTAATAGCCCAAAAATCCACTAGAAATGTCGTTTACAAAAATGTCTTACTTTATACTATTTAAGTTGGTCCTGGAATGGATAGAAGTATAGATATATAAATGATAGTTACATTCTAAATAGATATAGATAATAGACTTCTAAGACTTCTATACATAGCTTGATACATGTTATATATATATATATATATATATATATTCTAAGCAGATAGATATATCATACACTAATTATCTCTTTCACATATATGTCATAGACACATTTAAATCCATAGAAACATACATACGTATAGGTACAAAAAAAATTTAGGCACACATACGTAGATTTCAACTACATAGCTAACACATACCTACATAACTTAGGTAATAATAATTAAATTTTTATTTATTTATAGAGTACTATTATTTCAATAGCACTTTACATACGTCAGTAATACAGTCCCTCTTGAGGCTCACTATGTAAATATCCTATCCACATAAAAACATAGGTGTGATACATTTACACATAATTCTCAATATTACTGTAACACACATTAAGTATAAGAGGGGAGATCTGTATCATCAAAATTCTTTCATTTGGTGATATGAACCCGGATGTCAAGGTCCAGCATCATATTTGCTGCTGAGATATGTTATTTCCTCTTTTAACAGGACTGGGTTTTTGTGAACAGCTAAAGAGATAGGCGGGACGGCTGTTCACCACATCTCCTTCTCAAGGTGTGCTGCTCACAGTGCCGCACAACACATGGTCAACGCTACATCACTATCCTCCCGATGCGATAGCATCGGGCCTTAATCTAGTTTTTAAATAAAAAAGTAAAACTATGTTCTGTTTTATTTCTTTATTCTAGCTGTGTCTTTATTTACCATGTAACTATAGTATTATTAATGGATAGGTGTCTTATAGATGTTTCTCCATTACTAAGCCATGGGCATGATGTCACCTGACAATACAAAGGTGACATCAACCCCACAAATATGAACCCCACTTGCCTCCGCAACAAGACAAGTGGGAAGAGTTGGGAAAAGTGTCAGAATAGGCACATGTAATAGATGTGTCTTTTCTGGGCAGCTGCAGGATGCTATTTTTAGGCTGGGGGCTCAATATGCATGGCCCCTTACCAGCCTGAGAATACCAGCCCCCAGCTGTGAGCTTTAACAAGGCTGGTTGTCAAAAATGGGGGGACCCCATGCCGTTTTTTAAAATTATTTATTTTAATAATTTTGAAAACCAGTGTGAGGAACCCTCTATTCTAGACAACATGCCTTGCTGAAGATGACAGCTGAGGGTTGCAGACCCCAGCTGTGAGTTTTGTCTGGTTGGTTAAAGAAAATAGGGGGAACCAATTCAATTTTTCTGCTTTTTCTTTGCAATTTTGCATTCAGTGCCAAGCCGGGGTGTAGCCTCCCTCTCCTAAGCTGGAAATTGTATTTAAAGGCTTCCCCTGACTGGTGTCCACTGGTTGGGACCCGGTCCTTTTTTCTGCCCTTATTCACATACTGAGGTCAATTTTGACAAATGGTAAGGTTTTTAATATTAGACAGTGTAGGACCGCCCCCCAAGCAGAGTCACCTTGTCGACAGTGGGATGGCTTTTATGCTATTTGTGATCAAAAACAGTATTACTAAGTACTAGATGCACTTTTGCTTTTTACTTATTTAGTTACAGCAGGGTTTTTCCTCATTTTCTCTCTTGTACGTTTTGAAGATGACAGCTGAGGATTGCAGCCCCCAGCTGTGAGTTTTGCCTTGCTAGTTTTGGAAAATACAGAAGAACCCATGCCGTTTTTTTCATCTATTTATTTATCTATAGCGAAGGTGGCGGCTGATGTATACCCCCATCAGCCGCTCCTGCTGTCACTGTTACTAGCAGCAGCAGGGGTAGGCTGATGGGAGTAATAGTCCCATCAGCTGCCACTTGTTGTCTCTTTTATCACTTAAACGTAACTCTCATCGTTCTCCCCTGCTCGCCCAATTGCCGGCAGAGCAGGGGAGAATGATGAGAGTTGTGTTCAGCACCCAGCGCCGAGGAACAGCGCTAACTGTAACACTTCTTCCCCAGCGCAGATGCATGTCACATGGATGACATCCGTGTGCGGTATGCATATGCACGTGTGCAGGACGTTTTGTGGTCTGTGCTGACATTAAAAACGGACATGTCAGCGTGTTTTGCCCACTGACGCACGGTCCATGGAAACACACTGACATGTGCACAGACCCATTCACTTGAATAGGCAAATAGCTATCTGCTCCTCTCAAGTCTCTCCGCATGACTAAGTAGTACTGTACATCCACATTTGTAGTATTGCCACATTCAGTAGAAATTGTGAAACATAAAATCTTTGACTAAAACAAATTTTGGGGGTAAAAGTGTAGTTATTTTGTCTTCACTGCTCACTGCAATAAAATTCTGTGACACAACCATGGTGTCAATATGATCACTGCACCAGAAGATGAATTCATTGAGAGGTGTAGTTCGTAAAATGGGATCACTTATGGAGTGTTCTGCTCTTATGGCACCTCATGGGCTCTGCCAGTTGGTCATGGCACCTGCAAACCATAACAGTAAAATCTGGACCCCCTGCCTTCTGAGCTTTGCACTTTGCCTGAAAAAAATTTGCCGATTACATGTACTGTAGGGTATTGGCACATTCAGGAAAAAATGAACCTCAGTTTGTTGTAAAAAAAAATCTTATTAGCCTTTAGAAAAATTAAAAACTTGAGGCTAAAACATTTTAGTGGTAAAAATGTAATTTATTCTTTCTTCGCTCAGTGGTATAAAATTCTGTGAGGCGCATGTTGTGTTAATAAGATCATTGTACCCCTAGATTAATTCATTGGAGAGTGTAGTTTGTAAAATGATTTTACATATAGAGCATTTCTGTTGTTCTAGCACCTCAGAGGCTCTGCCAATGTGACAAGGCACCCACAAACCATTCCAGCAAAATCTGAACTCCAATATGGCGCCTCTTCCCTTCTGAGCTTTGCATTGTGCCTCAAAAGTAGTATTCCCCTACATATGTGGTATCGGTGTACTCAAGAGAAATTACTCAACAACTTTTCGGGACCAATTTCTCCTGTTACCCTTGGTAAAATAAAAAATTGGGGGCGAAAAATTGTTTTTGCAGAAAAAATGTGATTTTATTATTTTCACAGCTTTATGTTATAAACTTCTGTGAAGCACTTGGGGATTCAAAGTGCTCACCACACAGCTAGATAAGTTTCGTGGGGGTCTAGTTTCAAAAATGGTGTCACTTGTGAGGGGTTTCCACTGTTTAGGCACATCAAGGGCTTTCCAAAAGCGATGTGGTGTCCGATCTCAATTCCAGCCAATTTTGCATTGAAAAAATCAAATGGCACTCCTTCCCTTCCGAGCTCTGCCATGCGCCCAAACAGTGGTTTACCCCCATATATGGGGTATCAGCATACTCAGGGCAAATAGCACAACAACTTTTGGAGTCCAATTTCTCCTGTTACCCTTGGTAAAATAAAAAAATTTGGATCTGAATTAAAACAAAAAAATTTGGATCTGAAGTAATTGTTTTGTGAAAAAAAGTTAAATATTCATTTCTTTTTAAACATTCCAAAAATTCCTGTGAAGCACCTGGAGGGTTAATAAACTTATTGAATGTGATTTTGAGCACCTTGAGGGGTGCAGTTTTTAAAATTGTGTCACTTTTGGGTATTTTCTATCTATAGACCCCTCAAAGTGACTTCAAATGTGATGTGGTCCCTAAAAAAAATAGTGTTGTAAAAATGAGAAATCGCTGTTTAACTTTTAACCTTTATAATTTCCTATTAAAAAAAATTTTGGTTCCAAAATTGTGCTGATGTAAAATAGACATGTGGGAAAAGTTACTTATTAAGTATTTTGTGTAACATATTATTTTTAATCTTTATTTTTTTAATTTTTATTAAGTGATTTAAGGGCATGAAAATTTAAAGTTGGAAAATTTCATCAAATTTCCATTTTTTTCACAAATAAATGCAAGTCATATCAAAGAACTTTTACCACTATAATGAAGTACAATATGTCACAAGAAAACAGTGTCAAAATCACTGGAATCCATGGAAGCGTTCCAGAGCTATTACCTCATAAACGGACAGGGGTCAGAATTGTAAAAAATGGCCCGGTCATTAACATGCAAACCACCCTTAGGGGTAAAGGGGTAAAAAGAAATACAGTGGCAGTAAACAATTTCATTTTTCTACTATTTTCATCATTGTAACAAGCATGAAGTTGAAGAAGGTGCTTCAGTCGCTAAACACTTGTTAAGATAGTAAGGTGAATAAATAAGATACCGTATATACTCACGTATAAGCCAAGATTTTCAGTCCATTTTTTTGGGCTAAAAGTCCCCCTCTCAGCTCATACGCGAGTCATATATGGCGGGGGAGAGGGGGAGTCTCAGATCATGCTTACCCCACATGCGTGTCTCTGCAGCCCCCCTGCTTTTCCCACAATCTCCCTTCCTTCCTTCAGCGGTCACGTGGTACCGCTCATTAAAGTCATGAATATGATGCATATTCATGACTTTAATGAGTGATACCACGTGACTGCTGAAGGAAGGGAGACTGTGGATGAAGCGGGGCTGCAGAGACAGCGCCAGGAGTTGGTTAGTATAAGCAGTATTCATCTGTTATGAATGGGTCACCGAGGAGAAAAAGGCAAAACAAGCTAAGCCACAGAAAACCAGAGTGGTTGGTAACTATGCAGACTGCAGATCCCTGATCTTACCACACAACTAGCAGTAGCCGTGGAGCGTGCCTACGATGAACCTAGATGCCTCATCACCGCCGGAGGACTAAATAAGCCTAAAGCAAGAAAAGGGAAAACTGCCCCAGAGCAGACCCCAAAGGAATAGATAGCCCCCACACATGTATTGACAGTGAAACAAGATGAAGGCACAAACACAGGCAGGAAAATAGGCTGAGCAAATGATGGGGCCCAAACTAACTAGACAGGAAAGGAAAGGGAAGGCACTGTCTGCAACCTGCAAATAACCCTACAAAATAATGTCCAACACTTCTGATAGCAAAATTAACCCTGAAGTCACTAGACTTCACCCACTATATCAGCACTCTGAAATATTCTGAGACAGAGCAAAAAGAGACAGAACTAGTAAGGGAAAAAAAAGCCAATTGGCAAAAAACTGATAAATAAGAGTGGAAATTCAGCTCAGTCCCCAGTCGGGGCTGGCAGACCACACAAAAATCTGAATAGACCAACAAAATCAAGTGTGAACATTAGCAGAAAAACTTAGCTTTAGATGACTGGAACAGAGCTGAAAACCAAGAGCTGACAAGCCAGAAGGAATCACCAGCAAATGAATAGGGCGTCGGCTGTCTTAAATCCAATCTGAGAATCCCGAGATCCAATCGTCATCCTCATTCTCAGGTGGCAGATCTCCACCGATCAAACCAGCCGCACCACCTCCCGACAGCACCAGAGGGAGTCCAGAAGGGGAACCAGAGAATGAACTCACAACATTCACCTGTCCCAGTTCAACACTGCTTGCTGCTGTCTGCCGGGTCCTCTGTCAGTGACGTTCAGGCAGCAGAGGGCGTGATGACGTAGCTAATGCATGCCCTCTGCCTGAACAGTCACTGACAGAGGGACCCAGCAGACAGCGGCGGGCAGCATTAGAACGGGGACAGGTGAATATCTCAGGTGCTGGGGCCTGGAGCCAGCAGTGACACTGGCATCTGTCCCCCATAGTGCGCCAGTGTCCCCACTTGCTCAGCACACCGACACCTGACCACCAGCGACGAGAGGTGAGTATGCCATTTTTTTTATTTGCAGCAGCATATTGGGGCATAATGTATGGAGCATCTTATGGGGGCATATTCTATGGAGCATCTTATGGGGCATATTCTATGGAGCATCTTATGGGGGCATAATCTATGGAGCATCTTATGGGGCATATTCTATGGAGCATCTTATGGGGGCATAATCTATGGAGCATCTTATGGGGCATATTCTATGGAGCATCTTATGGGCATATTCTATGGAGCATCTTATGGGGTATAATCTATGGAGCATCTTATGGGACCATAACCTTTATGGAGCAGCTTATGGGGATTATTCTATGAAGCATCTTATGGGGTCATTATTAACCTTTGTGCAGCATTATATGGGGTGTATTTTGTATGGAGCATCTTATGGGGCCAATCATGAACTGTATGGAGCATTAAAAGGGGCTCCTGATTCAATATGGATATTCAAAAAAACATTTAACCTACTGATGTCTCAATTAATTTTTCTTTTATTGGTATCTATTTTTATTTTTGAAATTTACCAGCAGCTGCTGCATTTTCCACCCTAGGCTTATGCTCGAGTCAATAAGTTTTCGCATTTTTTGTGGCAAAATTAGGGGGTTGGCTTATACTTGGATCGGCTTATACACGAGTATATATGGTAAATGAAATCAGTTAGTGCCATAGTTTTTGTATTGAATAAATATAGAAATGGAAAACAGAGCATACAATAGGGTGATAACTAGAGATGAGCGACTTTGCCTTTTTTAGGGTCGAGTCGGGTTTCATGAAATCCGACTTTCGCAAAAGTCGGGTCGAACGAAATCGGCCGACTATAGCAAAAAGTCGGAGGCCAACTGAAACACGAAACCCAATGCAAGTCAATGGGGAAGCAAAATCGGCAGGAAGTGGAGGACAGTAAACACACCTACAGTGCCCATTTCAATGCCAAAAGCATCAATTCTTATTACTGAAGATTGTCAACCTTAATTTACTTCATAATAATAGTTACGCATTATTGAAAACGGGGGGTTATTTGGCTAAAGTTGTGGGGGATAGGGCTGGCTCCAGGTTTTCGTGTGCCCTGGGCCAAAGAGTGTCAGTGCGCTCCTTTAACACATACCACAACTCATGAAGCTCTACTACGGCACAGAAATATAGGTATAGTACAATGACAAATACGTCACTGCTTACATGACATGACTGATCTATTTTAAATTGTACAATAGCTCAAAAATAGGACAGTATATTACTCCATACAGTGTTATGGCCACCACATTGTGCACCATACAGAATAATGAGCCCCATATATTTCTCCTTACAGAATAATTGGTCACATATAATGTTCCATACAGTATATGATGAGCTCCACATAATGCTACAGTATATGTTGGTCCCCATGGATGATGCTCCACTGTCTTATGGGTCCAAATAATGCTCCATAGAGTCCATATATAATGGGCCCCATTTCTAATGCTCCAGTGTATAATGTGCCCTGTAGATGCTGCTCCAGTGTCTAACCTGCCCCATTTATAATGCTCCAGTATATTATGGGCCTCATGGATTATGCTCCAGTGTATGATGGGCCCCATAAATGCTGCTCCAATGTCTGATCTGCCCCATTTACAATGCTCCAGTATATGATGGGCCTCATTGATGATGCTCCAGTGTATGATGGGCCCAAATAATGCTCCGTATATAATGGGCCCCATTTCTAATGCTCCAGTGTATAATGTGCCCCATAGATGCTGCTCCAGTGTATGATTTGCCCCATTTATAATGCTCCAGTGTATGATGGGCTCCGTAAATGCTGCTCCAGTGTCTGATGTCCCCAATCTGGAATGCTCCAGTATATGATGGGCCTCATGGATGATGCTCCAGTGTATGATGGGCCCTAATAATGCACCATATATAATTGGGCCCCATTTCTAATGCTCCAGTGTATAATGGGCCCCGTAAATGCTGCTCCAGTGTCTGATGTCCCCCATTTGGAATGCTCCAGTATATGATGGGCCCCATTTTTAATTAACCCAGGAATGGTATGTGAAAAGAGCTCCATGGAGTAATCTGAAGTGTGTGCTCGGTACCGATTAACCCCACTGCCCTGGCTGGCCACCCACACTCCATGTCAGATTCATCTTGGACTGGGGAATTCAGGATTTGACTTGATAACCCAGGCATGGTATGTGAAAAGAGCTCCGTGGAGTAATCTCAAGTGTGGGCTGCAGCATCCTTCACTTTTGGTGTGGGTGAAGGACACAAGGAAAGGGTTTGCTCCTGACCAGAAGCCTGCACTTACGACTCAGTGCTTGCATTTTTTTAAACTTCAGAAGAGGAGGCGATAGAGCTGGAGACTGTTTCAGCAATGTAAGCCAAAAACAGTTCCTGATGCTCCGGCTTTAAAAGCAGTGTACCTACTTCCAGAAAGCAGAGCCTTACAGGCCTTCCAGAGCTACACCATGATGCAGGCTCAACACCTCCTGCCTTAGCTGCTATTGTGTTTTTGGCACTACCAGCAGATGCACCACCACCACCATCAGTACCAGGTGGCCCCCCACGCCCATATCCGTGTCTTCTTCCACCATACTTCCTCATGTTTTGGAAAATGGACCCAAAATACCAGCAGATATATGGTACTGTATCAGAAGCATACAGCTCTATACAGTCTAGGGATAACAGTAAATCTCCGTATATATTTCATGAGTCATACACAGACGCTCACAGGCTCAGTATGGATTACCCAATAAAATAAAAATTTGATAAAGGGTACAGTATCATCAGATACAAGGTTTATATAGTATAGTGTAAACATTCTGAATCTCTGTATACATTTCAGGAGGCAGACACAAACGCTCTCAGGCCCAGTATGGATTACACAAGAATATGAAAAGCTGTAAATGGGTAATGTAACACAAGCGTACAGCTGTATACAGTGTTGGGGTTATCTTAAAGCTCCAAATATATTGCCGGAGTAACAGACAGACGTTCACAGGCTCATTATGGATTACACCAGAATCTTAATAGCTAAAAAGGTTACTGTGTCAGAAGCGTACAGCTGTATACAATGTTGGCCAAATTTTAAATCTTGGTATATATTTCCGGAGTCACCCTCAGACGCTCACTCAGTCTGGGTTTGACCATAATAAAAAATTTTGTAAAAAAGGTACTGGATAACAAGATAGCAAGTATATATATTATAGGGTACAATTGAAATCTCCATATACATAGTCCCGTAGTCACTCTCAGACGCTTACTCAGTATGGATTTGACCGTAATACTAAATGTCAAACAAAGCTACTGTATAACAAGATACAAGCTGTATCAAGTATAGGGTAAAAATTGGTATCTCCAATTCACCGTATATATAGAAGGCGCAAACCACACACGCTCACTCACTACAGATGATACCGTAATACAAAATTTTGAACAAAGGTACTGTATCAGTACATACCAGGTGTATCCAGTCTAGGGGTAATTGTTAATTTCCGTCTATACTTCCGGAGTCAGACACAGACACTCACAGGCTCAGTATGAATTACACTAGAATTTAAGTAGAAAAAGGGAAAGGTATTCGAAGCGTACACCAGTATACAGTGTTGTGGTACTTTTAAATCTTCGTATATATTTCAATCTCAGTAAGTCAGTCCAGACTCTCCGCTACTGGAAACTACATGGATACAAGTACAGACGGAAAGTCGAGTGTTAGCAGAAATTTGGGAATTACTCATCGCGGGAAATCATCCCGATAGATGTTGCAGAGGCGATACAGACCCTCAATTACTGTGTTTGTGGAGACAGCGAAAACGGTTCTTTATGAAGAAAGGATTGCTTTATCGCAGTAGCGTTGATCACATCACCGTTACTCGTCTCCATCAAATTGTGATCACAGGGAGAGATGTAGACATGGTCCTCACTGCCTATCATGATGTGGCTGGTCATTTTGGAGTGCAAAAGACAGAAGCCACAGGCCGTAGGCGATTCTATTGGATTGGCATGAGAGGAGACATTGAAAAATGGTGGCAGGAATGTCACACGTCTGTGACTATCACAACTGTGAAAGGTGATCATAAAGTACCACTGCATCCGCTTGTAAGTTGACATCCATTTCAAATGGTAGCCATTGATCATCTGAAGGTAGAGGCCAGCAGGACAGGCCATAGATAGATCTTAACCATCATCCATCAATACACCAAATTTGTAGTGGCCGTCCCTGTGAAGGATTTAACTGCCCAGACTACACAGCGGTGGAGAAGGGAGAGGTAAGTATTGCAACTTGCAAGTGCTGTGGCCATGACCAAGCAGGGGGGGCACACTCGTGGTCAACGGTACTGGCACAGGGCCCCTCATAGTACGCTAGTGTGTCTGACGGCGAGTGGGCCCACCACCATCAGAGACACTGTATTGTACTATGAGGGGCCCTGTGCCAGTGCCGTCGGCCATCAGTGGGCCCATCCACCTTTTCAGATCAACGGCACTTGCCCGGGTGCACCAGGTGTTGACCCCAGCCCTTGGGGGGTGGGCAGCCCAGTTAGGGAGGTTTAAAAAATGGCATATGTTGATGTGTTGGCTGGACATTCAGCTGCTGCAAACGGCGGAATTGGGCAAGTCCGAGGAAGAGGACAAAAGCGAGGCAGTTTTCTGGCAACCTATGTGTCATCAGGGGAAGGTGGGACAAAATCCTTTGAAACCCATGCATGGTTCATTTTAATAAAGGTTAGACCATCAACATTTTGGGACGACAGACGGATCCTTTTTTCTGTCAAGATTGATCCAGCAGCACTGAAGTCTCTTTCAGATAACACACTAGCAGCAGGGCAAGCGAGCTCCTGTAAGGCATATTGTGCCAATTCAGGCCAGGTGTCCAGTTTAGAGGCCCAATAGTCAAAGGGGAATGACCTGTGAGGGAGAACATAGATATGGGAGGAGAAGTAGTTTGTAAACATAGTTGACAACTGCTCTCTCCTGTCACTTTTAATCGATGCAGTATTAGCAGTCGTGTGATTGGTACTTGAGAAATCATTCCACAACATGGTCATTAAACCCCTGTCTCCAAAGCAACTTCGGCTGTGTGCACCACGAACACCTCTTCCATTGTGCCCACTACGGCTCATGGGAGAACCAGCACCGCTGCTGTGTGCTGGGAAAGCTTCAAACAAACGGTTTACCAGAGTTGCTTGTTTGTAAGCCAATATTATCTCTACTCTAGGTTCTCCTGTGGCATGATGTTGTGTAATTTGCCTTTGTACCGTGGATCAAGGAAGCTGGCCAGCCAGTAGTCGTCATCCCTCATCATTTTGGCAATGCGGGGGTCCCTTTTTAGGATCCGCAAGGCATAATCGCACATGTGGGCCAATGTTCCAGGTGTCATGATGCACTTCCACTGCTGGGTGGAGGAGCTCTTTCTGGCAAATCCACATCCCTACAGTCACGCACAAACACTTTACCGTACCTTGGAACACCAACATTTTCTCTTGCCCCCTGAGAAGCATGCTCCTGCCCAAAATAATCATCCCCCTCATCCTCCTCTTCCTCTTCCTCTTCTTCCTCCACCTTGCCCAGGACAGTTCCCTGACCAGACAATGGCTGACTGTCATCAAGGCTTCCCTCTTCCTCCTCCTCCTCTGCAGATGCCTGATCCTTAATGTACGTCAAACTTTGCATGAGCAGACGCATAAGTGGGATGCTCATGCTTATGATGGCATCGTCTGCACTTACCAGCCGTGTGCATTCCTCAACACACTGAAGGACTTTACAGAGGTCTTTCAGCTTTGACCACTGCACACCAGACAATTCCTTGTCTTCCCTCAAACTGCCTGCCCGTGTATCCTCCCACAAATGCATTACAGCCTGCCTCTGTTTGCTCAGCCTCTCAACCATGTGCAGGGTGGAGTTCCACCTTGTTGCAACGTCTATGATTAGGCGGTGCTTGGGGAGGTGGAGCAATTGCTGCAGCTTCTGTATACGAGTGGAGAGGACGCTTGAGCGACAGATGTGCGAGCACAGTCTTTGCACCTTATGTAGCAGGGATGTTAACTCCGGATAATTATTAAGGAAGCACTGCACCACCAGGTTCAAAGTGTGAGCCAGCAAGGTTTGTGTGCAAGGCCTATGGCTGCCACAAAATTACAGCCGTTATCACTGACTACCTTGCTTGGCTCAAGATGTAGACTGCCCAGCCATGACTCAGTTTGTCGCTGCAAGTAGTAAATGGATGGACAGTCGCACTCAGAAAATAAATAATCTTTGCAAAAGAGTCTTTGAAGAAAATTTTTTATGATTTTTAATTCATGTGAGATTTTTCCAATGGATCAAATAATGAAACACCGCAAACAAAAAATAAATATTCCAAAGGTGAGTATTATATGGTTACGTTTCGACCTAATCCTAGGTCTTTCTCAAACCATACTCAATAAAAGATTCAAGGTAAACAGCAGGGAGATTAATTGCAAAGTCCCAGTTAGGGGCTGGTAGCGTGTGGGAGGCAGGAGTCTGCGGTGATGTCGATTAGGTCGAAACGTAACCATATAATACTCACCTTTGGAATATTTATTTTTTGTTTGCGGTGTTTCATTATTTGATCTATTGGAAAAATCTCACATGACTTAAAAATCATAAAAAAATTTTCTTCAAAGACTTTTTTGCTAAAATTATGTATTTTCTGAGTGCAATTGTCCATCCATTTACTACTGCCTGTGGTCTATCCACGCTCAGTCAGCACCTCTCTTTATAGCAAGAGTGCACGTCTTTTTTCTTCTACTATGTCGCTGCAAGTAGTCGGCCAGCACCTCGGCGGTGTGTCTGTTGTCACCCAAAGACATCATCTTTAACACCACCTGCTGAAGCTTACTACTAGCTGTTCGATAGTGGGACACCTCGTGTGCAACACTGGCAGCTGCGGATGGAGTGCTCATGCGACTGCGCTCTGTGAGCGAGTTTTCGCTGATGGAGGAGGAGGAGGGTCGAAAACCTACAGTCAACTGTTTCCTATACCGTGGGCTAGGCAGCACTGTTCCACCGCCGCTGTCCACTGTGGAGCCTGCATCCACACTAACCCAGCACGCAGTGATGGACACGTAACGGCCTTGGCCATGCCTACTGGTCCATGCATCTGTTGTGAGGTGCACCTTTCCACTCACTGACTGTTTTAGTGCATGGACAATGTGGTCTTTCACATGCCGGTGTAGGGCAGGGATGGCTTTTCGAGAAAAGAAGTGCCAACTGGGTAGGTCATAGCGTGGGACAGCATAGGCCATGAGCTCGCGGAAAGCTTCGCTTTCAACCAAACGGTAGGGCATCATCTCTAATGAGATTAGTTTGGCAATGTAGGCGTTCAAACACAGTGTACGCGGATGAGAGGACGAGTACTTACTTGTCCTACTCAGAGTGTCTGGTAGGGTAAGCTGGACTGGAGAGCTGCATATGGGGGAAGTAGCAGTGGACCGGACGGAGTGAGAGGGGGTTGGTGATGGTATTGGTGGTGATGGCCTAGATTCAGTGTTGTGTTGCAAAACCATTGTGATTCCCTGAGTGCTTTGGCCTTGCGACACCTCAACATCTAGTGCTGGTGGTGTGCTTAACAATGGCTGTGGTCTTACAGTGGGGGAAGCGATGGAGCATTGCTGGCTACCTTCATTTGGAGCAGATGCACATGTGATACCTGAAGTTTTGTAGTCCGTCCTTGCTTGAAAGTGCATGTTGATTAAATGTCTAAGCATGCAACTGGTATTCAAATTTCTGAGTTGTTTTCCTTGGCTAAAGGTCCTTCCGCACTTCTAACAGGTAACCTTTGCCTCACCAGTAGGATTTTGGACAAAGAAGTGCCACATTGCACTCTTCCTACTATGGTATACATTTTCTGGCCTTGCACGTTGTGATAAGTTGACCATCTGGCCAAGCTGTCCTGCAACTCTTTTAGTTTTTGTTCCACGTTTTTGGACAGCTACGGACCTGCCAGATAACCGCTGCTGCGATGTCAATGCCTGCTGTGGATCCTTCTCCTTATCTGAACTATTGCCAGCGCCACCCTCCTCCCCCAATGGATGCCAATCCGGGTCAAGAACTGGGTCATCCATCACCTCCTCTTCAAAGTCATCTGCACCTTCCTCTTTACCTTCCTCTGTGTCACTGTGTAAAGTGGTATAGTATGCGGGAAGGGGCACCTGAGTTTCATCAGGGTCAGATTCTGGCTCAGTAGACTGCGAGGGCAATGTAGTGCTCTGGGTCAATGTACCAGCAGAATCATCTAGCAGTGGCTGAGCATCAGTGCACTCAATATCAGATTCAACTTGGACTGGGGAATTCAGGATTTGAATGGATAACCCAGGCATGGTATGTGAAAAGAGCTCCATAGGGTAATCTGAAGTGTGGGCTGCCGAATCCTTAACTTTTGGTGGGGGTGAAGGACACAAGGAAAGGTGGTTTTCCTGACCAGAACCCTGCACTGACGACTCTGTGCTTGCAGGTTTCAAACGTTCAGAAGAGAAGGCAATAGAGCTGGTGGCTGTTTCGGCAATGTACGCCAAAACCTGTTCCTGATGCTCCGGCTTTAAAAGTGGTTTTCCTACTCCAAGAAAAGGGAACCTTACAGGCCTTCTTGGTCCAGACGATGATGCAGGCTCAACACCTCCTGCCTTAGCTGCTACTGTGCTTTTGCCAGAACCAGCTGATGCACCACCACCATCAGTACCAGCTGCGCCCCCTTGCCCACGTTCGCGGCCTCTTCCACCATACTTCCTCACGTTTGGGAAAATGTACCAAAAATACCAGCAGATAGATGGTACTTAATGAGGAGCGTCCAGCTGTGTAAGGTGTGTTAAAAAATTAAATCTACGTATATATTTTGTTAGTCACAGACGCTCTCACAGTATGTATTTGACCGTAATCCAACAAGCAGATAGACGGAACTGTATCAAAAGTGTACAGCTGTATTCGGTTTTCGTGTAACTAACAATCTCCGTATATGTATTTAAGGAGTGTCACACACACACGCTGACTCTGTATAGATGTGACTGTAATGTGAACGGCAGATATACAATACTGTTTGAGAATCACACAGCTCTATAGGGTGTCTGTATGGTTTTGACCATAATCAAACAGCAGATGTACGAAACTGTTTGAAAAGCGGACAGCTCTCCAAGGTGTAGGTCTGGAAAAATGGAAAATCTCCTCTGCTTGTTTTTCCAGAGTCACACACAGATAGCTCCTATTTGTCCGTGATACAAGGTGGTACACGGTAATGTATGAGGAGCATACACCGCTATTTGGTGTCTGTATGGAAAATGTCAATCTCTGTCTATTTGTATACAAACTGACACATGCTGTCTCTGTCTAGTTTTGACTGTAATCAAACAGCAGATAGACAGCTGTCCGCTTTTCAAACAATTTTGTATATCTGCTGTTTGATTACGGTCAAAACTAGACAGAGACAGCATGTGTCAGTTTGTATACAAATAGACGGAGATTGACATTTTCCATACAGACACCAAATAGCGGTGTATGCTCCTCATACATTACCGTGTACCACCTTGTATCATGGACAAATAGGAGCTATCTGTGTGTGACTCTGGAAAAACAAGTAGAGGAGATTTTCCATTTTTCCAGACCTACACCTTAGACAGCTGTCCGCTTTTCAAACAATTTTGTATAAGGTGTAGGTCTGGAAAAATGGAAAATCTCGGCTTGTCTTTCCAGAGTTACACACAGACAGCTTCTATTTGTCAGTGATACAAGGTGGTACACGGTAGTGTGTGAGGAGCATACACCGTTATACGGTGTCTGTATGGAAAATTGTCAATCTCCGTCTATTTGTATACGGACTGACACACGCTGTCTCTGTCTAGTTTTGACCATTATCAAACAGCAGATATACGAAACTGTTTGAAAAGTGGACCATACGGTATACGCTATACAGTGTCTGCATGGAAAATTGTCAACCTCCGTCTATTTGTATACGGACTGACACACGCTGTCTCTGTCTATTTTTGACAGTTATCAAAGAGCAGAAATACAAAACTGTATGAAAAGCGGACAGTTCTCTAAGGTGTAGGTCTCGAAAAATGGAAAATCTCCTCGGCTTGTTTTTCCAGCTTCTATTTATCCATGATACAAGGCAGTACATGGCAGTATGTGAGGAGCGTGGACCGCTATACGGTGTATGCATGGAAAATTGTCATACAATTGTGATACAAGGCGGTACACGGTAGTGTGTGAGGAGCGTACACCGCTATACGGTGTCTGCATGGAAAATTGTCAATCTCCGTCTATTTGTATACGGACTGACACACACTGTCTCTGTCTATTTTTGACCATACTCAAACAGCAGATATACAAAACTGTTTGAAAAGCGGACAGTTCTCTAAGGTGTAGGACTGGAAAAATGGAAAATCTCCTCGGCTTGTTTTTCCAGAGTCACACACAGATAAATTCTATTTGTCCGTGATACAAGGCGGTACACGGTAGTGTGTGAGGAGCGTACACCGCTATACGGTGTCTGTATGGAAAATTGTCAATCTCCGTCTGTTTGTATACTGACTGACACACCCTGTCTCTGTCTATTTTTGACAGTAATCAAACAGCAGATATACAAAACTGTTTGAAAAGCAAACAGTTCTCTAAGGTATAGGACTGGAAAAATGGAAAATCTCCTCGGTTTGTTTTTCCAGAGTCACACACAGATAGCTTCTATTTGTCTGTGATACAAGGTGGTACATGATAGTGTGTGAGGAGCGCACACCGCTATATGGTGTCTGTATGGAAAATTGTCAATCTCCTTCTATTTGTATACGGACTGAAACACGCTGTCTCTGTCTAGTTTTGACCATAATCAAACAGCAGATATATGAAACTGTTTGAAAAGCCCACAGCTCTCTAAGGTGTAGGTCTAGAAAAATGGAAAATCTCCTCGGCTTGTTTTTCCAGAGTCACACAGATATAGCTTCTATTTTTCCGTGATACAAGGTGGTACACGGTATTGTGTGAGGGTCCTACTCTGCTATATGGTGTCTGTATGGAATATTGTCAATCTCCGTCTATTTGTATACGGACTGACACATGCTGTCTCTGTCTTGTTATGACTGTAATCAAACAGCAGATATACGGCGAAACCCGACTTTAGCTAAAATTGGTGATTTTTGAATTTGACCCTCCCGTTTCGCTCAACTCTAGTGATAACCTATGGAGGGATAGTAGGAGAGTGATAGCTACATAGTTGCATAGTTTTGAAGGCTGAATGAAGACCTTATGTCCATCTAGTTCAGCCTATTCCATCTACACTCACCTGGCGGAGTTATGACAGGCCCAACCCCTATGAAGGCAAGAAGAGGAACGTTATTCTCTTGTAGACTCTGATTTTGTCTAGTCTACGAAAGTTGAGCTTCACCAATCTGACACTGTCGGAGAAAGAAGGTTCCGGCGCTCACCAGAACCTTCTTCATCCACTACATTGTTTTCCATGAGTACCGCTTGAATTTAAGTGCCGACCTACCTCCCTTTTTATATTGAATTGACACTGTCGGTGGACTGTGTAATTGTGGATGGTCATGTTTTCTCCTATGTAAACAGTACAGGTTACCTGTATGTCATTAACAAATTTGTTTTAGGTAGATTTTCTATGACATGATATTTACTTTTCTTTTATAAATCTCTAGTTTCTACTGCTGCACAATTTGATTAAAATGAATAAAACAAAACTGTGGACCTTACTGTTGCCAATTCATCAAACTTTCCAAACAGTTCATTTAACAGCTTGACCAGTTCTTGAGCTGTGCACTGGGACGCCAAGCTTGTGAAGCCAACAATATCTGCAAATAAAATGCTGAAGAAAAAAGACAAATGTTAGCAATTATTTACCTACAGCAATACTCCTACATACTCAACACTCCAAAACTTCCATTTCAACCAAATTAGGGATGTGTTGAATTAATAACAGGCTAATGCAGTTATAATTTCATGAAGTTTTCCAGGATTAGGATCCAGTCCCAAAGGGCAAAGGCTGGGTTATTGACACTAACTGAAAAACCACATGGTTATTATTAAGAAACAATTAATTAACAATATTTTGGAAAAGTCAATTTGAAAACCAGAGAGAAATGTCAAAACAGGTGCCAACCATTTCTTGCCAATAATGTCGGGTATTACAGTGGCATGGAAAAGTTTGTGCAACTTGCTTAACTGTTCACAATAACAGTAATTTTGACCAGTGGAGTCCAAACTTTTACATACCACTGTATATATTCTATCCTATCCTTCCTGTCAGAGACACCGCACTACACTTGCTCATAGAGCCAGTGCGCGTGTCCTGAGTACAGAAGCAGTGCTAAAAGTTACCTGGGGAGCAGGGCCGCAGAGGTGACCAGGCGTGCTTCAAGCTAATAGTGTCAGGGTCCAGTCAGCGCTGGAAAGTAAAGAGGCACGGGACCTGCGGACACTGAAAATGAGCAAGCTGGCACAGGACCTATGGTCGTGTGACTGCAAGGGGGCGGGGCTTAGCATCCTGCTTTCAGATATGACAGGACACCATACAACAACTCAGAGTCAGGCAAAACGGAGGTCACGACAGTACGGGCAAACGAGGTACAGGAGGGACAAACAGACGGGTAGTCAGACAAAGCCAGAGGTCATACACAAGAGGGCGACGTGGTACCAAGGGGACAAGCAGAGAAAAGTCGGGTCACAAGCAGAGAGTCATACACGAGAGGTAGCGCAGTACAAGAGGGTCAGGCAGAACTCGTAACGGGACAGAACCAGATCACAACCAAGCAGGCAACAAGTTATCAGGCACAAGGCACACGTATACAAGAGGTCACTTAACTCAGCCGAGGGCAGGAGTATAACTGACACCGGACCCAGGTCCAGTGAGCACTAAATAGCCTCCTTCTGCCAGAGAGAGGCAGCACAATTAACCCATAGTCTAACCAGGACGGGTCAAAGCGAAATCCCGTCCTGGATCATGACACATATAAGCAACTTCTTAACTCCCTATTCAAGAAAAAACAATCTACCCATTTGCCTGAAGAGATCAAAAGTCACACAGTTATAAGGGGAAGATCACCAATTCTCCACTCCTTCCTGTATGCCACCAGCACTGTCCCCTGCAGGTCCCTTCTTCTGCACACAGACTGCTATGAGAACTGCAGAAATAGTCCGCTCCCACTTCTGCCCCAGATCGAGTTAGATCATGGAACATTTTCAAAATGGCACTTAAAACATAGGTACCTTTTAAGCAATGTTGCATCAAAGAGCAAATTTAAAAAAAATGCATGAAAAAGCTCTGCTCAGTGATGATGAAAGAATGTTATGTGACAGCTGATTGATATGATTAATTACCAGCTCTGCACAGATGCGCTAAAAATGAGCTGTCATTCAAATTACAAGGGTGTACTTACAGTGGTCATTTACAGCATGGTGATCGGAGACTGTAGTTGCTCAGTGCCACCATCACTGAAAGCTGGTGGCTCACCGGAGGAAAGAAGTTCATTTTCTCCAGGTAGCTGTGCTTTCACTAAGGCAACCAGGCAGCAATATAAAATGTTTTACCCTATATCTACAGGTAAATAGCATTTCCTAAGGTGACAGGTTCCATTTAAATTAATTTTTATATAGAATATTTGCTATCAATGCAGAAACACACTATTTTGACCACTTGACTCAAAATGGGGTTCTGTCTTTCTGTAAAATTCTAGCACCAGAAAAAATCCTCATAAATGACTATGATCCCTTCAAATAATTCAATGACCAAAAAGAGCAAAATGAAGGACAAAGAACAAATATATAAGAAACCGCGTGTTGTGGCGGTGAAACGTGCGTCGAGGTGCACTACTACAGGTGGCTACCCCAAATTGCATCATGGCTGCAGGTAAAAACTTTTGATATGCTATGATATACTGTTTCAGCAGCTATGGGCATTGGTTATCTTAAGGATATTGAACATTTACATATTTTTACGTGTGGTGTTCTATTTATTTAAACTAGACGCCATAGTTATCCGTTTATTTGGACGGATGTTGTTTGATTCATATTGTATGTCTCTTTGTATGCATATTGTGCAGCTAGGGTATTTATGCAGTATTACTTTTGGCACATACCTTTGCACATAACCTCATTTGGGCGTTATCACCTGTACGCTTCTTTGTGTATTGCTCCTTTCTATGTGGTACTCTATTCTATTGAATTGTAATGTAGTTTTTATGAGATATAATAAAATTTGTATTTTTATACATTCTTATATATTTGATCTTTGTCCTTCATTTCTGTAAAATTCTGCTCATCAGTTATCTATCAAAGTTTTAATATACAGTGAATATACAGCTGTTATTTGTGTAGGACAAAAAGATGAGCAGAATAGTTAAGTCACAGGAAACCTACCCCTTCAATCTGAATAGAGGCCAGAGAGTACTGCACAGTGCCCAGACAGAAACAGGTGAAAAGTAGGGATGAGCGAGCATAATCGTGGGTATTCGGTACTTGGCGAGTACTCGGAACATAGCGAGTATTTCACTACTCGCCTCGCACTACTCGGATCTCCCACCCAGCATTTGCCAATCACAGTAATGCCGCAGCCTTCTTGGTTGTGGGCGGCATTACTATGATTGGCTGGCCGCCCAGCATCATAGGCTATGAGTCATCATAGCTTGGCTCTATCTAAGCCCTGCCACTGCCATTTTCTGCACATTGCATGCAGAACACAGCTAGTTTAGGGAGAGTGTGAGCAGCTACTGCTGTGTTTTTGGTGCAAATCATCCAGAAATCCTCTGTAAAACCCAAAAGCTCTTTTCAGAGCTGAAAGTATAAGGTCAGGGACTGAGCAGTGACAGTTTTCCCAGCTATTTTGGGGGTCTCATTTAACCCTGGAGGGCAATTTTTTTTGTGCTGTTGAGGTGCTGTGTTTGTAGGGTCGGTGGGGCGAGCTGGGGGGGTGGTCCCTCTTCTTACCGCGCAGAGACGAAACAGAGACGAAATGGAGGCAGATTCTGGGTGCAACAGGTCCAAGTTTATTTTCGCTCGCCATCCGCCTGACGGCCCTCGCAGCACACCGCAATATCTCTCTCTCTCGGCCCTCCGTATCCAGAGCCGCTTCACAGTACCTCACTCATGGCCCTCTGTATCCAGAGCCGCTTCACACACCGTGTTTCTCGCCTGGGACGTATATATACGTCCTGTCCTTTTTCCTTTCCTGATGCACTGACAGCTTCCGACATTGTGGCTGCCCTAGGCCTAATCACCAACAGTCCTTTCACTGGTCAAACGTCGTTCTTTACACGGTATGCCTATTCTCTTTAACTTCGTCTCTGTTGCGGTATATCTGTCAGGACCACCCCCCTGACGTTCTCTCTCCTCAGTCCCCCCTGGTCTGGATTCTCCTCACAGCGCACAGACTGTAGCAGTCCTCCTGTCACTGGAGCTCCCCCTGGGGACTAGAACCTTCTGGAACCCTCCCTCAGTATTTATAGCTAACCCGGTTCCTTGAAACTGTCACTCCGCCCCCCATGACCAACGGTTTCTAAAGCCCTAAGCTGATGTCAAGTCCTTTGCTCACACTCCTCCCTGCCATCTAATGGTCAACCCAAGGTACTGCACGTCCACTACACTTTCCTAGCTGTTTCCCCACTGTACACCTACCTACACTGTGCAACCCTTTCCTTCTTCACTCAGACTAGTCCGTCAGGTCACTTTCCCCACACTCTCCCTTCCTTTGTCCATTGTCGTCCTCGACAATCGTCACCCCTGCCTTCGTTGTTCTGAAGCTACACCTACATTCTGTTGTCGGACCAGCTGTTGAGCCAAACCCACTATCTGCGGGGGGCCGAACCATACTGGGAGCACTATGCTCTGAGCAGCCTACTGCTACTCACCAGGGCGCATGCCACATGACAACGTCTTTCAAATTGGGCTAGGTACACCCATATTCTCTCTATGGCGTGTACCTTCCCCTACTCTCCCCTACTGTCACCTTCCACTACTCGGTACGCCATGATCGAGGTCTCTTACCTTCCAGATCATTACCAGCGCCTGCCTTCCTCCTTCAGGGGTGTCCGTGGTGTTGGGGACCTGACCTAGGACGACTGTCTCTCTCTCGTCTTCCAACTCATTTTCCTTTCTTTCAATAACATGTCATGG
Organism: Dendrobates tinctorius; assembly: GCF_039654945.1. NCBI lineage: Eukaryota > Metazoa > Chordata > Amphibia > Anura > Dendrobatidae > Dendrobates > Dendrobates tinctorius. The sequence goes on from NW_027361829.1 coordinate 3,616,624, forward strand.
TCGGTGTCCCGGTCTACCAGACCTCCTCAACTCTTAGATCCCTACCGGATCTCACACTTTCCTTTGGTCCCGCAGACCTTCCCTTACCCGGACCTGTTGCATTTTACTTTGGCATATTATACATTAAACAACTTTATAATAGCACAAGTACCCATTTTTATATATTTTTTTTCATTTTCTTTTGCTTTTAAAACCAACATATAACAACATAGCATTGCAGATCCTCTTTCTTCCTCCCCCCTTCCTTGTACCTGAACACTCCTCTCTTCTAAGTATCCCCGCTCTGTCAGTCTAACAAGTAAACATAGACTATCCTGTAAGAGGAACATAGAAAAACAGAAATAAAAATCACAGATAAACATTTTTTTTAAATCTGACCGCGAACTGTCCTGTTAACCTGCATAACGGTGCAACGAACTCCTGACAGTTCAATCCTCCTTTCGGTGGTCAGTAGTAAGGGACCCCACAACCGTCCCGCGGGTCTTTCCCCCAAACTCGGGGGCTCCGCTGAGAAGTCCTCTGCTGGTATTGGTGGCGGCCGTTCTCGCTGACTCCGCTCAGGCTCCACTCCCCAGCTCAGCATCCCGCTGCTCTCCCGTGGCTCTGAGGGCGACTTCTGGCACAGCTCCATCCCCTGCCGCCACTGCCACTCTAGGCGGCCGATGCCCCGACACCTGCAGAGTCTCACACCGTCCGTTGGGCAGCACTCGAATGGCATCAGACAGCCGCAGCCAAGTTTTTCTTCTGTGCCACTCCCTCTGTGAGGTGAGGTGTCGGCAGGCCTCTCCACCCTCCTGTCAGGGTCCAATATATGGAAGCGTCGATCTCCAGGCACATACTGCTTCCTTTTGGGGTACGTTGGAGGGGGTCCCAGTCCATCCTGAACAACTGCAAACACCCGGACCTCTCCTCCGTGCTGAAGCAACACCGCCCTACTGCACAGTACCTGGTACCGCCCCGGATCCTCTGCTGGCCACACAGATCCGCCACAGCGCTCCCCATTTGTATTCCACAGGTAGGTAATTTGTAATCCACAGGTAATTGTAATCCAAACAGAGTAGTCCAAGTCCTTTTCCATTCTTTAAGGCAGGCCTGCCGCAGAAGATGATGTATTAGCGGCGGCGATCCTGCCGACTACGCCAAATGTAGGGTCGGTGGGGCGAGCTGGGGGGGTGGTCCCTCTTCTTACCACGCAGAGACGAAACAGAGACGAAATGGAGGCAGATTCTGGGTGCATCAGGTCCAAGTTTATTTTCGCTCGCCGTCCGCCTGACGGCCCTCGCAGCACACCGCAATATCTCTCTCTCTCGGCCCTCCGTATCCAGAGCCGCTTCACAGTACCTCACTCATGGCCCTCTGTATCCAGAGCCGCTTCACACACCGTGTTTCTCGCCTGGGACGTATATATACGTCCTGTCCTTTTTCCTTTCCTGACACACTGACAGCTTCCGACACTGTGGCTGCCCTAGGCCTAATCACCAACAGTCCTTTCACTGGTCAAACGTCGTTCTTTACACGGTATGCCTATTCTCTTTAACTCATCTCTGTTGCGGTATATCTGTCAGGACCACCCCCCTGACGTTCTCTCTCCTCAGTCCCCCTGGTCTGGATTCTCCTCACAGCGCACAGACTGTAGCAGTCCTCCTGTCACTGGAGCTCCCCCTGGGTACTGGAACCTTCTGGAACCCTCCCTCAGTATTTATAGCTAACCCGGTTCCTTGAAACTGTCACTCCGCCCCTCATGACCAACGGTTTCTAAAGCCCTAAGCTGATGTCAAGTCCTTTGCTCACACTCCTCCCTGCCATCTAATGGTCAACCCAAGGTACTGCACGTCCACTACACTTTCCTAGCTGTTTCCCCACTGTACACATACCTACACTGTGCAACCCTTTCCTTCTTCACTCAGACTAGTCCGTCCATCCGTCAGGTCACTTTCCCCACATGTTCACAGCGAATAGGACTCACGCAGGGTACTGCACAACTGACACACAGCCAGCACCGCTGTCTTGTGTGGTGACTGGGGTGCGTAATCTCGCCTTAAACCTCAGGGCAACCTTTTAGTTGCAGCACTGCTGTCTTGTGTGGTGACTGACTGGGGTGCGTAATCTTGCTTTAAACCTTAGGGCAATTTTTTAGTGGCAGCACCACTGTCTTGTGTGGTGACTGGGATGTGTAATCTTGCCTTAAACCTCAGGGCAATTTTTTTGTGCTGTTGCGGTGCTGTTTGTAAAACACAAAGCAGTACTAGGCTGTAGTGCTACCTTCCACAAAGCACTAACTGCTCCTTGTTCCCCAATATCTGCATTTGAACAACTGCAACTATGGCAGAAAAATCCAAAATTCCTAAAAAGGCTGTTGTGAAGGGAACGGGAGTGAACGTGGGGTTGTTACTGGTGCCCAACAAGGCACAGAGTCTGGGAGATCGAAGAAGGTTAATGCTTCTAGGTTCCTGGCGAAATTTCCCGGTATGGAACATAAACGGGTCTGGAAGCCAGAAGAACAAGAGCAGATACTGTCTTGGATGGCTGATAAGGCCTCAACAAAATGTTCTAGCAGCACCCAATCATCAATTACAAAACAGTCTACTGTACATATAGAGAACGCTGGGTCATCCTATTCTCAACCTGTTCCTAGTTCATCACCCGGTCAGGAGTCACAGGAAACATTTGACCCCAACCTTGGTCACTCCGATGATCTGTTTGATCCATTTCCTTTCATTGCCTCTGGCCTCTCACCACATGACATTGAAGAGGAACATGAGGGGGTATCGTCTGTTGATGATGGCCAAATATTTGAAACCCCAAGGCCAGAAGAAAGACACTTTCATCCATGTGATATACCGGGTGAAGAGGTGGAGGCTGATGGGGATGACACACAGTTGCCAATATCAACATGGAAGGAGGATGACATGGACGACGAGATGGTCAATGATGATACCACCGATCCAACCTGGACCGTTGGCACACATAGCCAGCACAGCAGCACAGAGGAAGAAGGTGGAAAAGTAGCACCAACAAAGGCACCAAGGGCTACTGGTTTGAGCAGAGTGCAAACTGTGCAAACTGTGTCAACTGTTGCCAAGAGCAATCCCTCTGTGCCCCAAGTCAAGGCAAGGGTGTGTTCAGCCACTGTCTGGAAATTTTTTCCGCTAGTCCTTCTGAACCAAATGTTGTCATCTGTAGCTTCTGTCATACGAAGCTGAGCAAAGGCCATGGCAAAGGCAACAAAAGCACCACCAGTATGCGGAAACACATGGCAGCCAAGCACCCTAGTAGGGGGGCTGAACAACAGGGTACCAAATCAGTGTGACTGCAGGTCAAACCACTGCCATGTTGCCTGTGATACATCCTATGCAATCTGTTGGGCAGGAAGCAGGTGATCATCATACCTCTTGCTCACAAGCTGCGGTTGAACAGACACGGGTCACAACAAGCTCATCCACTTGTTTGTCCCAATTATCCGTGCCCCAGATGTATGAAAGGAGGCGTACAGTTAGGTCCATATATATTTGGACAGAGACAACATTTTTCTAATTTTGGTTCTAGATATTACCTGTCACGTGGACCTGTCCTGTGTGACATGGCTCGCAGGCCGGTGTCATGATCCATGCTGGATCATGACTGATATAATGCACAAAGTAACCTTTTTTTTTTCCTAAGCTGTGCTTAAGGTGTTTTTGCCCCCGGTGGCCATTAGGATTATTGCACTGTGTGTCGTTTGTTCTAAGTTTGCCCCGGTGGTGGTGAACGTCATTGCACTCTAGTTTCTTTTGTTAAGCGCACATGATTATAATGCAGGTGTGATTGCTGGCTCTGCTATAAAAGAGTCACAGGTGTTGCCATCAGTGTTGGTGATATTGCTGGTCTTTTCCAACCATGCTGGGTGAAGGATGGAGCTGAAGGAGAGTCCAGGACAAATCAGTCAGAGTCCTGGAGTGGCAGCTATGCTGTCAGCGAGGAGTTTGTGTAAAGCATGGTGGAGTGGCGGCTATGGTGTAGAGCTGCACTCAGTTGCTGGACTCTTTTGCTGGAAGCTGCACTCAGATGCTGGACTCCATGGCTGGACAGCTGCACTCAGGTGCTGGACTCCGTTGCTGGACAGTGCACCCAGATGTTGGACACGGTGGGAGGAAGATGCACTCAGGTGTTGGACTCTGGAGCAAGTGCATCAGAGCAAGCTAAGTGTTTCCCTGTTTGTTACTTTTCCTCATGTTGGTGTTAGTACAGCGGTGGGGCCAGTGCCTGCACCACCCAGCTCCCTAGCCAGGGGTAGGTGTAGGGTGTGCTAGGGCGACAGGTTCGTGATCGGCGCCCGGTGTGGAACCGGCATAGGGAACGTTAGGAGCGTTAAGGACACTGACTCAGAGGAGTGCAGGAGGTCTCCACGTCCCCTTTCCCTATCACAGGGCCCACCATTGTAAATGTTTCCCTATCCCCTGTGTCTTGTATTAGTTACCGGACTGCGGGCCGCGTCACACTGGACAATTACACGTGCCGTGTCCTGTTGTATTAGTTACCAGCCTGCTGGCCGTGTCACACAGGACGGGGCATGTGACATTATCACCAACCCAACATTTTTTTTCTGGTGAGCCTCGGGCCATGTTCAGGCCTGTGAGCATTTGCTGCTGGGCATCACTGAGGTGAGTGAGGAGATGCATGGTGTGTAAGCAGTTCCAGCAGCAGTAATCAGGGTCTGGGGCCTTCCCTCTGACTCAATTGGAAAATCAAATAGTGGCTGGCAATGAAGCCCCCTAGAGTCGCTGCTGGGGAGCGGGACTTGCTCATACAGGCGGACGCACCCAGACAGGTGTGTGGAGTTGGTGTCCCCATGGTGCTGTCAGGGGTTCCCCGAGGTGAAGGGGTACGTCCCGGTAGTGAGCAGACTGGTGTTTTAGTCCATGGGGCCCACGCCAAATCTTCCATACCACCAAAGAAGCCGCCCCCTCCTGGTCGTGTGGAGGATGGCGACCAGGGAGTGTATGTTTCCTCCATATCCCAGGCACCTCCCTCACCAATGTGAGCAGCAGGTGTGCTGTGGGGGAGTAGGGGCAAATCTCAACCCTTGCCATTAGCCGACCCTGGGAGGCGCTGAATTCGTAGTGTAAAGGGTTGGGGGGTGGTGTACCCCTTGGTGGTTTGCAGGGGTGTGAGTGTGGTGACACAGGGGGATGCCTCTGTTGTCAATCCCAGAGAGAGTTCCCCAATTATTGACAAACGAATGTGTGGCAATGGACGTTTCAGGTCCGGACCTGTGTGTGAACGAGTGTGTATGGGTCCCACCAAAAAAAAAAAAAAAACATCTAGTGAGAGTGCGTTGTGGAGTTTTACCAGCTCATATCAAACATACACATATATAACTCGTTCCCCAGGACGGCGCTTTGGAGATGTGTGGTGCCTCGAGAACTTATATTGCCAATACCAGCGGTGCGTTTGTCATAAACCTGACGTGCAGATAGTTGCTGGGGTGAACCCTGGGTCTAGGCATCTCCGCCGTAGGTGGTACTCTGATGGGGAGCGGTCTTGAGGGTCCAGAGGCCCCTCATTGAGGGGAGGGTACTGTCATGATCCATGCTGGATCATGACTGATATAATGCACAAAGTAACCTTTTTTTTCCTAAACTGTGCTTAAGGTGTTTTTGCCCCCGGTGGACATTAGGATTATTGCACTGTGTGTCGTTTGTTCTAAGTTTGCCCCGATGGCGGTGAGCGTCATTGCACTCTAGTTTCTTTTGTTAAGTGCACATGATTATAATGCAGGTGTGATTGCTGGCTGTGCTATAAAAGTCACAGGTGTTGCAATCAGTGTTGGTGATATTGTGGTTCTTTTCCAACCATGCTGGGTGAAGGATGGAGCTGAAGGAGAGTCCAGTGTTATGAATGGGTCACCGAGGAGGAAAAAACAACACAAGCCAAGTCTCAGAAAACCAGAGGGGTTGGTAACTATGCAGACTGCAGATCCCTGATCTTACCACACAAATAGCAGCAGTCGTGGAGCGTAGCTACGATGATTCTAGACGTCTCATCACAACCGGAGAGCTACATAAGCCTAAAGCAGGAAAAGAGGAAAACTAACTGCCCCAGAGCAGACCCCAAAGGAAAGACAGCCCCCCACATGTATTGACAGTGAAACAAGATGAAAACACAAGCAAAGGCAGAAAAATAGGCTGAGCAAACGATGGGGCCTGACTAACTAGAAAGGACACGAAAGGAAAGACACTGTCTGCAATCTGCCAAAAACCCTACCAAAATAATGTCCAACACTTCTGATAGTAAAATTAACCCTGAAGTCACAAGACTTCTCCCACTATATCAGCACTCTGAAAAATTCTGAGACAGAGCAAAAAGAGGCCAATCTAATAAGGGACCCAAAGGCAAATACAGATAAATAGGAGTGGAAATTCAGCACAACCACAGCAGGGGCTGGCTGACCACAAAAAACTGAATTGACCAACAAGAGCAAGTGTGAACAATAGCAAAAACAAACTTAACTTGAGAAGACTGGAACAGAGCTGAAGTCCAAGATCTGAGAAGCAGACTGAATCACCAGCACCAGGATAGGGCGTTGGCTGTCTTATATCCAGTCTGATACTCCAGAGATCCAATCGTTATCCTCCTCATCAGGTGGCAGATCACTACCAATTAAACCAACCTCACTACCTCCTGTCACCACCAGAGGGAGAACGGAAGGAGGAGCAGAAAATGAGTTCATAACAGTCCAGGACAACTCAGTCAGAGTTTTGGAGTGGCAGCTATGGTGTCAACGAGGAGTTTGTGTAAAGCATGGTCGAGTGGCGGCTATGGTGTAGAGCTGCACTCAGGTGCTGGACTCTGTTGCTGGACAGTGCACCCAGATGTTGGACATGGTGGGAGGAAGATGCACTCAGGTGTTGGACTCTGTTGCCTGGAGCAAGTGCATCAGAGCAAAGCTAAGTGTTTCCCTGTTTGTTACTTTTCCTCATGTTGGTGTTAGTACAGCGGTGGGGCCAGTGCCTGCACCACCCAGCTCCCTAGGAAGGGATAGGTGTAGGGTGTGCTAGGGCGACAGGTTCGTGATCGGCGCCCGGTGCGGAACCGGCATAAGGAACGTTAGGAGCGTTAGGGACATTGACTCAGGGAAGTGCAGGAGGTCTCCACGTCCCCTTTCCCTATTGCAGGGCCCACCGTTGTAAATGTTTCTCTATCCCCTGTGTCTTGTTGTATTAGTTACCGGCCTGCTGGCCGTGTCCCACAGGATGGGGCACGTGACAGCCGGTAACTAAAACAACAGGACGCGGCACGTGATACTGTCATGTGTGACATTGTCCATCTGTAGTATGAAACGATGACTAATCAGTTTGGCTGCATTTGGCTGGATCTGAGCACACAGTAAAGCTCTGAATACCTCAGAATTCATTTGGCTGCTTCTGTCCTGTGTCACATCATCAATAAACACTAGTGACCCAGTGCCACTGGCAGCCATGTATGCCCAAGCCATCACAATACCTCTGCCGTGTTTTACAGATGATGTGGTATGCTTCGGATCATGAGCTGTACCATGCCTTCACCATACTTTTCTCTTTCCATCATTCTGGTAGAGGTTGATCTTGGTTTCATCTGTCCAAAGAATGTTCTTCCAGAACTGTGCTGGATTTTTTAGATGTTTTTTAGCAAAGTCCAGTCTAGCCTTTTTATTCTTGATGCTTATGAGTGGCTTGCACCGTGCAGTGAACCCTCTGTATTTACTTTCATGCAGTCTTCTCTTTATGGTAGATTTGGATATTGATACGCCTACCTCCTGGAGAGTGTTGTTCACTTGGTTGGCTCTTATGAAGGGGTTTCTCTTCACCATGGAGATTATTCTGCGATCATCCACCACTGTTGTCTTCCATGGGCGCTCAGGTCTTTTTGCATTGATGAGTTCACCAGTGCTTTCTTTTTTTCTCAGGATGTACCAAACTGTAGCTTTTGCCACTCCTAATGTTGTAGCAATTTCTCGGATGGGTTTTTTCTGTTTTAGCAGCTTAAGGATGGCTTGTTTCACCTGCATGGAGAGCTCCTTTGACCACATGTTTCCTTCACAGCAAAACCTTCCAAATGCAAGCACCACACCTCGAATCAACTCCAGGCCTTTTATCTGCTTAATTGAGAATGGCATAACGAAGGGATTGTCCACACCTGTCCATGAAATAGCCTTGGAGTCAATTGTCCAATTACTTTTGGTCCCTTTAAAAACAGGGTGGCACATGTTAAGGAGCTGAAACTCCTAAACCCTTCATCCAATTTTAATGTGGATACTCTCAAATGAAAGCTGAAAGTCTAAACTTCAACTGCATCTGAATTGTTTTGTTTAAAATTCATTGTGGTAATGTCTAGAACCAAAATTAGAAAAAATGTTATCTCTGTCCAAATATATATGGACCTAACTGTAAATACCAAGCCACGCCCCCACAAGCACAAATGCTGAACGCGCACATTGCTAAGTTGCTAGCCGTGGAGATGTTGCCATTTAGGCTTGTGGGGACACAGTCTTTCTGTGATCTCTTGGCTGTGGCTGCCCCACGACACTCGGTTCCCAGCCGGCACTATTTTTCATGTTGTGCCATCCCCGCGTTACACCAGCACATCTTAAACAATCCAAAGCGTGCTCTCACCAATGCCGTAACTGGGAAGGTCCACCTTACTACAGACACGTAGACAAGTACTTGTGGCCAGGGATGATACATCTCTGTAACGGCACACTGGCTCAACCAGGTGGAGGGTGGGACAAAGTATCAAACTGGACCATCACATATCCTACCCACGCCACAAATAGCGGGCCCAACCTCAATCAGGGTTTCCACCTCATCATATACATCCAGTCTCCGCTCTTCTTCCTCCTCCTTCGCCTCATCATCCTATGCTGAATTACCCTCCACATCACTCCCAAGTCGGGATCTGTGCAGCAGCGCATCGGCAAAGCGGCAACATGCTCTGCTGAAGCTGATCTGCTTAGGTGAAACACCACACACTGCAGCAGAGCTGTGACAAGGACTAAAACAACAGACCGATCAGTGGCTCTCCCCACTGCAACTCCAACCTGGTCTGGTTGTCTGCAACAATGGGCGTAACCTGGTGCTTTAAAGCACGGGAAGCTGGTACACGTGCCATGCATGGCTCACGTGCTGAACCTAGTGGTGCAGAAATACATAAAAACATACCCTGACTTGCCGTACCTATTTGAGAAGGTGCACCACATTTGCGCCCATTTCCGCCATTCCTCAAACGCTGTTGTTGGTCTTGCAGCGATTCAAAAGCAATTTAATTTGCCAAACCACAGACTAATTTGTGACCTGCCAACACGGTGGAACTCAGCATATCATATGTTGGCAAGGGTAAGTGAGCAGCAGAGGGCACTTGCTGAATACCAGCTTAAACATGCCTGTCACACTGAGACTCAGCCAAGACACATAACAACTGACAAGTGGGTGTGGATCGCTGATATTTGTGAGATGCTTGATAACTTTGAGTACTGCACCAAACTTGTGAGCGGTGAGCAGGCTATTATCAGCGTAACCATCCCTATGCTATGTCTGCTGAAAAAATTGCTGCAGAATCAAAAAATTGAATCTTTGCATGCCCAGTAGCTGGGTATGGAGCAAGATTTCACAATGGATGATCCTACCTAGCCCAGCCAATATCATCAGGTAACATTGGGGGATGAAGATGATGATGAATATGAGGAGGGAGAGGACTTCTTTTTCAGTGGTACCGAGGGGGCGCACCTCATCCTACAGAGGGGAATCCCAACCCCAGCTTCATGTCTGTCCAGCATGGGTGGGCTGGAGAGGAGGAGGTGGAGGAGGAGAGTCAGTGTGAGGAGAGGATGGGTATTGTTCCTCCTTCTGGGGTCACAGTAGATTTGCCTCTTTACAGCTTGGCACACACGGCACACATCATATCTGACTGTCTGTGCCAAGACCCTCACATAATCCACATTTTCAATAGCAACCTATACTGGTTGGCCACTTTTCTACACCCACGGTACAAGGACAAATTTCCTTCGCTACTGTTGCAGTCACCAAGGGGTTTCACAATGGAATCCTTCAAGAAGGCCGTTGTCGATCATTTGATGGCAACAGCACCCTCAGACATCACTGCTAGCAGAGGTACCAGCTCTGTGCAACAGCATGCATTAATGGGGAGAGACACGCCAAGCAGGTCTAAAAGAGGTGGTGGTAAAACGTCCACAAACTGGGCCATCTTCAAAAAAACGGCTCATCACCAAAGACTAGCTGGAACAGTAGCAATGTCAAGGAGGGAGAAGTTGAACAAGATGGTCAACGACTATCTAAGTGACCATACCTGTGTTCTTCCTGATGCTTCTGTACCATTTAATTACTGGCTATCCAAGCTGCATAGTTGTCCAGACCTCTCCTTATATGCTTTGGAGGTGCTGGCCTGCCCTGCTGCTAGTGTGATGTCAGAGCGTATTTTCAGTGCCGCTGGGGCAATCATCACAGATACACGCACACGGTTGACAACAGAAAATGCAGACAGGCTGACTCTGATAAAATTTAACAAGGACTTGGATTTCTCAACAGTATTTAAGCCCTCCAGATGACAGTATCCCAACCTATAGTCACCCAAAACGTTATTTTTTTTTTTTTAAATTGGTGATCACGTCCATTCCTTTCCATACAAGCCCCTTTTCTTCTTCTTACACATGTTTTCAAATCTGGCTTCTGCAACATGTACCTCATGGTCAATAACAATAAGCTAAAAACAATGTTACGTTAATTAATATTTCCCAAATATAGACACTTTTTTTTCATTAGTATCTGAAGAATTTAGAAAGTGGGAAAATAATAATAAAAATAAAATCGAAAAGCATGAAATTGGGAAAAATAAGGTAAAAATGGAGAACAATATCTCTAAAAGAGAAAAAGTGGCATTGGAGGATTTGAGAAAAAATACAAATACAGTAATAAGACAAGCTGATAAAGGGGGGTAGTAGTTGTGCAAAACAGATCTGACTATATTGAGGAAGCTTTGAACATATTGTCTAATACGAGATATTATAAAATTTTAAAAGAAGATCCTACACAATGCTTTGTCCGGGACTATCACCATATGATCAAGGAAACCTATGAGAGGAATATTCTTAGTAAAACAGAAAACAAATTTTTAAAAAATCCTGCGCCAACCATGGCGTTATTTTATCATTTACCAAAATTGCATAAGAACTCTGAAAAACCACCTGGCAGACCGATTATATCAGGAATTGGGTCTTTGACTTGTCACCTTTCTCATTATATTGACTTGTTTTTACAAGATCTAGTGAAGTCTCTTCCTTCATAATTGAGAGATTCCACACACTTAATCGAGGAACTGAGGGACATTGAATGGGAAGATAACTATTCCTTTATCTCGTTGGATTTAAATTCATTATATTCCAACATGGATCACGAAATGGGGGTTAATTTCAGTGGGTTTTTATTTAGCAAAGACAGAGATGCTCACTGAACAAAGAAATTTTCTGTTAAAGGGTCTTAAATTCATTCTTGAACACAATGTCCTCATTTTTGAAGGCATACTGTATTTACAGTTGCTCGGCACCGCGATGGGAACTCGGGTCGCGCCAGGTTTTGCAAACTTATTCATGGGGCGATTCGAGTCCTCTTCGTCACTCTCTAAGCCTGTTTTCAATGGCAAAATAAGGCTTTATAAGCGCTTCATTGATGAACTGATTATTATATGGAAGGGGACAGAGGAGGAAGCAGCACAGTTAATAAAGGAGCTCAATAATAACACCTGGGGGATTACCTTTACATCACAAATTAATAAAGAAAAAATGGTGTTTCTTGATCTAGACATCAGCCAAAGTGGGAAAAAATTATTACAAAAACCCACTTTAAAAAGGTGGATTCAAATGGCTTTTTAGATTTCAACAGTGCACATTACAAGAAGCGGAAGGTTAATATACCCCACAGCCAATTTTTTCATATAAGAAAGAATTGTACGAGAGAATCTAATTATGTAGCTCAGTCTAAAATTCTAAAAAGAAAATTTAAGTAAAAAAGCTACCCAAAAAATTTGATAAATAGTGCATATAGGGATAACAAAGTAAAAACACAGGAGGAATGTTTAAAAGGAAAAAATAGGAAGGGGGATAATTTGACCATTGTAAAGAACAAAGTGATGATCGCTGGAAATTGAATTTTGTGACAACATTCAATAGGGTAAATAAAGTCATAACTGTGCTTTCAAAATATTGGTATATCTTGACACGTGACCCTGTTTTGGGAAAACATCTCCCTGATAAACCAGGGATTACATATAGAAGGGGAAAAACTTTGAAAAATTTGGTGGCCCCCAGTAAATTTAAAAAACAGTTCGATTCAAAAGGAAAAAACATTTAAAAAGTACTTATCAAATTTTTTGTGGTGTCTCTCAAGGAACCGGAGTTTTTAAATGCACCTCTAAAAAATGTTGTACCTGTGGGATCCTAGATCATGGGGCTAAAACTATCAAATTTAATAGAACTGGTGAGGTCTTTGAGATTTCACAAAGACTCACCTGTAGCAGTGATTTTGTTCTATATGTCATCACATGCAGTTGCGGTTTGCAATATGTGGGATGCACTGTGCAGACACTGCGGTCCCTCATTAATGGTCACAGAAATAGAGCAAAAAACGGCTTTTTAAAACATAGTCTCTCAAGGCATCTGCTAATTAAACATAAGAAATTTTTTAACATAACAGTGACTCCAGTGGAAAAGATACCCTCTGGTGTTGCAAATAAGAATGCTCTTTTAAACCGGAAAGAAACATTTTGGATATATCGTCTGAAAAAAAACCTCAGAAAGAATATGTAGGGACCAAAATATTCAAAAAGAAACCAAGAGAGCACACAATTGGTAAAGCCCTAAAAATTAACCTTTAAATCAATATTTTTAGAAAAAATTTTTAAAAAATCCTAAAAGACTGGGTGATATGGGGTTTACAACAGTGCCGAGAAGATGATACACAAAGAAAAAAAATTTTATCAAAGGAAGGGGGGAACCTCACTCTAATAAGCCCTAATGTGTCCCTTCCTGACCGCGGAGGTTGGCACCCTAGTTGTTGACGATGTGGCGCCCCCGCTCAACGTCGGTAGCCCTAAGGACCCTTTATTACCCTAACAAAACAAAAAAAGGATACACAGAAAAAACCACACACATACAAATACACCCGACAAAACACCCCTAATGGGTAGACATAAATATGTCTCATATGAGAAAATTGCTGAAGTGCTGTAAACTTATCTCGTAGTCAAAAAGACTCAAAAATAGAAAAAGTGCAGCTCAAATAACTTATCTCGTAGTAAACAATACGTATAATGCAAAAAATGAAAAAAATGCAGTCCGTGCAGCTCATCGATCTTATCTCGTAGTAAACAATGCGTATGCTGCAAAAAATGACAGACCATATACACTATATTAATGCCTAAAAAATGTATACAGTACAACATAAACCAGCCTAAACAGGCTGAATATACTACAGCATTAACAGCAACATTTACTCCAAATAATTGCAAAACAACTAATGCAAAAGAAAAAATCAATCTGTATAGGTCAGGACCTAATAGTCCATTAGAAGCTCATTGCAATTAGCGTCAATAATATTCTATGGCAATTCTCGACACCTTATATACACCCCACTTTATTCAGCAAACAATAAATATATTGCACTTCGGGAACAGTAGTCATAGATATAAAGTACTAAACAAACAATGTAGAGCTCATTTGCAATGCATAGTTGGTCTGTCAACCAAAAATATAAAAAAAAATGAATACTTATCAGTAGTGTTGAGCATGCCGATACCGCAAGTATCGGGTATCGGCCGATATTAGCTGTATCGGAATTCCGATACTTAGTTCCGATACTTTTTGCATATCGAATACCGGAATCGGAAGTTCCCATAATGCTAGGAGCCCGCTCGATTTGATTTAGCCAATGGGGATCCTCAGAAGTGTGGGCACATCCTGTTAGGCATGTAGGCATGTTAACTACTGGCATGGCTGTGATTGGCTGCTGAAATGATGTCATGATGCACTATAAAAACCGCAGCAGCCGCCATTTCGGGTTCACTCTGCTGTGAATTCAGTTAGGGACAGGCTGCTGTTGAAGACTGTGAGGGACAGTTAGAAATAGCGATCATCAAACATATCTATTGCTCTACCCAGGCTACATAATCCACCACTGTAGCATTTTTTTAGCCCAGCAGTGCTGTTTTAATAGCTGTCTGCAAGGGCTGTGTGAGTGCAGACCCACGCTGTGTAGTGTGTCCTGCAGGCACGTCTGCTTGTAGGCCGCCCAGCATGTGTCTCTGCCTCATACACATTTTTCTTTTATTGCTCCTTTTTTTTACTCCTGTATAGTGTGCTTCCATACGTATCCATATACGTTGGTTGCAAACACTAAAGGAGTGGACAGTGGAGCCCTTCAGCAGCCTTTCAGTGCTATAGCCCATTTCTCTGCACTGTTTTAGGCTGTCTGATAGGTCTCTCTGTGTGTGAGTGCAGCTCACTTTGCAGTGTGTTCTACAGCCACCGCTGGTTGTAGTCCACTCAGCGTGCGTCACTGCCTCATACATAGTCCTTTTTTGCAGCTAATTTGTCCAGATTTTTGCTCCTATATTAGTGTGCTTCCATCCACATCCATTGTCATTGGTTGGTTGCAAACACTATATAGGATTAGATAGAGGAGCCTTTTTGCTGGCTTGTGTCCTTCAGGGCCAGTCAGACTAGTATCACCCTATTTTTTGGAGCCTCATCAATTGCATTGTAGGTTAGCTTCCTGCATTGTAATCACTCCAAAAAGTTTGTGATACTATAGCTTTCAAACTTTGGTCACATCCTTTTATTCCCCCCCCCCCCAAAAAAAAAGGAAATAAAGTTCAACAAACACTCCACTTTAGAGTTGTGTAGGCCACATTAGATCATATTAAAGTGTAGTACACACACTCTTAGCAAAATTAGTGTTTCTTATACTGGTTAGCAGGTGTTCAGGAAAAAGAACACTAAGCCCCCCCTTTTTTACTTTTCTGCCTATCTTTATCAGTCTACCAAGATGAAGAAGGCAAGGAGTAAGGCACGTGGTCCTGGCCGTGGAGTCTCAGCAGAGAGAGGACGGGGGGATTCAGCAGGGAGAGGACGTGGGGATTCGGTGTCTGCTGTGGCCACCAGTGACCCGGCATCCCCCACTTTTATCAGGCAACAGTCCTTCATGCGCAGCTTTGTAGGACCTCACCGTACACCACTGCTGCTTGACGAACAAATTGAAGCCGTTGTCGGATGGATGGCAGCTAACGCATCCACTTCAATGACTTCCGCATCCTCTCAGGGCCAGAGCACTGAAGAGCAACCATCTGTCTCTTCACCACCTGCCAAATTGCCCAGGCAGTCTGAGAGCCCTGGACAGGAGCCATCTCAATCTTTACTTCTGTTCTCAGAATCTGTTGGCATGGAAAGAGGTGGCCAGCCAAGCAGCATTCTAGAGCGTGAAGAAGAGGGAGTATGCAGTGATGCGCAACTGCTTTGTCCCTCTGAATCTGAAGAGGCGGGTGGGCCAGTGCCTATTGTCAGCACACCTCAGTACTCATCTGATGGTGATGAGACTCAGTTGCCAATTTCTGGTGCGTACGGTGCTGGCGAGACAACCCAGGACCAGCCGGTGCTTGAAGAGGGGAGTGGAGATGATGAGGTCCTTGACCCATCATGGCGTCAGCCACAGGAAGGTGGTGGGAGCAGCTCTGAGGAAGAGATTCCCTGAACGGCCAAAAGAGGAGGGAGAGGGCGGGGGCAGACTTGGTTGCCTGTAGCCTCCACTTTGGCACCCGTGAGGAGCAATACTCTTCCAAAACACAAAACGGGCGCTCCCAGGACTTGCAGTGCGTGGTCTTTTTTTGACACAGTTGCAGATGACATTTGCTTTGTCAAATGCAAGCTGTGTCATCAGAAAGTTAAACGAGGGAAAAATGTGAGCAACCTCAATACCACAAATATGTGGAAACATGTGCGCACCAAGCACGAGGAGGAGTTACACAGACACACTGAAGATGTAGGCCAACCTTCAGCAGCACCTACCACCTCTTCAGCTCGTGTTGGGGCCACACATAGCTGGTTCGGCTTCCTCACTGGAACGCCATGGAAGAACCTCTGCCACTGTTGTCCAGAGACCCAGTGAAATTCCACCCACTGAACCATGTTCTCAGTCATCAGCACACTCCCAGGCCACTCACCAGCAATCGGTAGCACAGGCATGGGAGAAAAAGCGGCCATACTCGGCAAACCATCCCGGAGCACTGGCTCTGAATGCCGGCATTGCCAAACTACTGGCCCTTGAGATGCTGTCATTCAGGCTGGTGGAGACTGACACCTTCCGGAACTTGATGTCATTGGCAGTTCCACAATACAATGTGCCCAGGCGCTTTTATTTCAGCAGGCAAGCCGTCCCTGCCCTGCAAAAGCATGTGGAGGGAAAAATTAAAAATGTGCTACTAAACGCCGTCAGTAGCAAGTTCCACCTGACCACCGATGCGTGGACCAGTAGCCATGGACAGGGACGATACCTTTCCCTCACTGCCCATTGGGTCAATGTTGTGGAGCCGGGTACAGATCTGGAGAGTGGCTCTGTACGTATTCTGCCAACTCCAAGGATTGCAGGAATGCAGTCTGTACATATTGAGTCCTCCTCGTACTCTAGTTTCTCGGAATCATCACTGCATTAGCCTGTTAGGCCAGATATGAGCACAGGTGTGGCCAAACGTCAACAGGCCGTCCTTAAATTAATTTCTTTGGGGAATCGGAGCCACACAGCACAGGAGCTCTGGAATGCCATCAAGCAGGAGAGCGATGTGTGGTTTGTGCCAGCGAATCTCCAGCCAGGTTTGGTAGTGAGTGACAATGGCAGAAATCTAGTGGCAGCTCTGGGCCTAGGCAACCTCACTCACATACCATGTCTGGCACACGTGCTCAATTTGGTCGTGCAGAGCTTTCTGAGGGACTATTCGGATCTTGATGCACTGCTGCACAAGGTTCGCCTAGGGTGTGCTCACTTGCGGCGTTCCAGCATGACAAGATCGCGCATTGCATCTCTGCAACGCCGATTCCGCCTGCCAGAACATTGCATCATATGTGACCTCCTCACCAGGTGGAATTCAACGTTACATATGTTGGAGCGGTTGTGTGAGCAGCAGGCAGCAGTAATGGAGTACCAGCTGCATCAGGTGCAAACAAGTCGCACTGTACGCCGGACACACTTCACCACCACTGAGTGGGCCACTATGAGGGACATCTGCCAAATTTTGCGTGCCTTCGATGACTCCACGCAGATGGCCAGTGCAGATGATGCACTAGTCAGCATGACTGTCCCCCTTATCTGTCTGCTTCAAAAAACCTTACAAGCACTAAGTGAGGAGGTTTTTGAAGAGGTCGAGGATGAGGAGTCAGAAATGCCATCTGCTTCTGGCTAGTCTGCGCAACATGCTTCCACACAAAGGCCCAGGCAGGGGACACTTAGTGAGGAGGATGACGAGGAGTCAATGGAGGAGGAGGAACACATCTCTCCAGAGGAGGGAGGTACACAAGGCTCTAGTAGTCAGTGTGTACAGCGAGGGTGGGGTGATGCTGAGCAGGCTGAGATGCTGCCTCAAGCTGGGGACAGCGTTTCCGGTCCAGTTGGCAGTCTGCAGCACATGGTTGATTTCATGCTGCAGTGCTTGTTAAATGACCGCCGCATCGCCAACATTCTCCACACAGCTGATTATTGGGTGTACACCCTCCTAGATCCTCGCTACCGGGACAACTTACAAAGCCTCATACCACAGTTGAACCGGGAGCGTAAAATGCGGAAGTACCAAGAAACACTCGTGCAGGCCATCATGTTCTCCATTCCCCCTGCAAGTGTTGCTGGTAGTGCTTTTCAAAGCAGCCATGTGGGTAGAGGCAGTGGAGGAAGCTCTGCACAAAGAGGTAGCAGAGGCAGTGCCGCAGGACAAGGCAAGGCCAGTATGGCCCAATTATGGAAAAGTTTTGTGGGACCGCCACAAACGGCTACACCATCACAGACGGCTCCAGTCAGCAGGAGGCAACGTTTCCGTCAGATGGTGACAGACTACTTGTCTTGCCTTGTTAGTGTACTCCCAGACGGCTCTTCCCCGTTCAAGTTTTGGGTCTCTAAGCTGGATACATGGCTAGAGCTTAGCCAGTATGCATTGGAGGTGCTGGCTTGCCCTGCTGCCAGTGTATTATCGGAACGTGTCTTTAGTGCTGCAGGTGGTGTGGTAACAGACCGTTGCACGCGACTATCCGCCGATAGTGTTGACTGGCTTACTTTTGTGAAAATAAGCAAAGCCTGGATCTCACCTGAATTTGCCAGTCCTCTTCCAGAATAAATAATTGCTTGGCAACAGAATCCAGGTCTCCTGTTGTGCTCATGTTTCTATGACCAGAACTTTATTTCCTGGGCTACAGCAACACCCGTTGTTGCTCAGAAGTGCTGTCCACACAGACAAAACACTCGCTCATGTGTAAGTGGGGCTTGGTAACGTCAGCTGATCCCCTGCTGTGTGTATGGCAAAGTGTCCTGTTCCCTCCAAACTCAAAGTACCTCAGATTTACACCTGGCTCCAAGTAGGCCTCGGCCTACTACCTGATTTTCCCTGGGCTCCGACACCGCCAGTTGGTGCTCAGAAGTGCTGTACGCACAGACAAAACACTCGCTCATGTGTAAGTGGGGTTCGGTAACGTCAGCTGATCCCCTGCTGTGTGTACGGCAAACTCTCCTGCAGCCTACAACTTCTGACCACCTCTGATTTAATATGTTCTCTGATTTGCCCTCTGTCTCCACTCTGTTTTGAGTATTTCCTCTGGCCTACAACACCGCCTGTTTCTGCTCTCAAGTGCCGTCTGCACAATCAACACTTGTTCCTGTGTTACCTGGGTCCTGTAACATCTGCTCATCTCCAGAGGTGAGTCCGGCAATGTCTCCTGCTTTGTCTACATTCCCACTACTTATAGTGGAAAAGTGGACAGAGCAGGAGACATTGCCTGACTCACCTCTAGGGAGAAGCTGCTGTTACAGAACTCCAGTAACACAGGAACAAGTGTTGGTTGTGCAGACGGCATTTCAGAGCAGCAACTGGCGTGGTTGGAAGCCAGAGGAAATACTCGAAACAGAGTGAAGCCAGAGGCCTAATTGGAGTACATTGACAGTTAGTAGTAGTGTAGAAACAATCTAAAACTGCCACCAGGTAGGCCTCGGCCTACTACCTGATTTTCCCTGGGCTCCGACACCACCAGTTGGTGCTCAGAAGTGCTGTCCGCACAGAAAAAACACTTGTTCATGTGTAAGTGGGGTTCGGTAACGTCTGCTGATCCCCTGCTGTGTGTATGGCAAAGTGTCCTGCTCCCTCCAAAGTCAAAATACCTCAGATTTACACCTGGCTCCAAGTAGGCCTCGGCCTACTACCTGATTTTCCCTGGGCTCCGACACCGCCAGTTGGTGCTCAGAAGTGCTGTACGCACAGACAAAACACTCGCTCATGTGTAAGTGGGGTTCAGTAACGTCAGCTGATCCCCTGCTGTGTGTACGGCAAACTCTCCTGCTGCCTCCAAATTCAAACAACGTCTTATCTTAAACTGCCTCCAAGTAGGCCTCAGCCTACAAAATGACTATCCCTGGGCTCCAACATCATCAGTTGTTGCTCAGAAGTGCTGTCCACACAGAAAAAAACACTTGTTCATGTGAAAGTAGGGGTCAGTAACGTCAGCTGATCCCCTGCTCTGTGAAGGGCAAACTGCTGCTGCCTCCAAATTGTAACTACTTCTGATTTAAACATTCTCTGATTTGGCCTTTGTCTCCACTCTGTCTCTAGTATTTCCCTTGACCTCCAACACCGCCATTTCCTGCTCACAGTTGCCGTCCACACATTCCACACTTGTTCCTGTGTTCCTGGTGTTCTGTTACGTGAGATGATCCCCCAATGTGTGTCCGGCACTGTCTCCTGCGCTGTCCACCTTCCCACTACAAGTGGTGGGAATGTGGACAGAGCAGGAGACATTGGCAGACACACACACACATCAGGGGATCTGCTGACATTACAGAACCCCAGTAACACAGGAACACGTGTGGATTGGGCAGACGGCTACTGTACGCATAAACTGGCGGTGTTGGTGGTCAGGTGAAATCCTGGAAACAAAGTGGAAACAGATGCCTAATTGGAGCACGTTGACAGTCTTTTGTAGCCTACAAACAATCTAAAACTGCCACCAAGTAGACCTCGGCCTACACCATGATTGTCCCTGGGCTCCAAGACCGCCAGTTGGTGCTCGGAAGTGCTGTCCACACAGAAAAAAACACTTGTTCATGTGAAAGTGGGGTTCGGTAACGTCAGATGATCCCCTGCTGTGTGTATAGCAAAGTGTCCTGCTCCCTCCAAAGTCTAAATACCTCCGATTTACACCAGGCTCCTAGTAGGCCTCAGCCTACACCATGATTGTCCCTGGGCTCCAACAACGCCAGTTGGTGCTGGGAAGTGCTGTCCGTGCAGAAAAAACACTCGTTTATGTGTAAGTGGGGTTCGGTAACGTCAGCTGATCCCCTACTGTGTGGACGGCAAACTGCTGCTGCCTCCAAATTGTAACTACTTCTGATTTTAACATTCTCTGATTTGGCCTCTGTCTCCACTCTGTCTCTAGTATTTCCCCTGACCTCCAACACCGCCAGTTCCTGCTCACAGTTGCCGTCCACACATTCCACACTTGTTCCTGGTGTTCTGTTACGTGAGCTGATCCCCCAATGTGTGTCCGGCATTGTCTCCTGCGCTGTCCACCTTCCCACTACAAGTGGTGGGAATGTGGACAGAGCAGGAGACATTGGCAGACACACATCAGGGGATCTGCTGACATTACAGAACCCCAGTAACACAGGAACACGTGTGGATTGGGCAGACGGCTACTGTACGCATAAACATGCGGTGTTGGTAGTCAGGTGAAATCCTGGAAACAGAGTGGAGACAGATGCAGAGCACGTTGACAGTCAGCTGTAGTCCGGAACCGATATAAAACTACCACCAAGTAGGCCTCGGCCTACACCATGATTGTCCCTGGGCTCCAACAACGCCAGTTGGTGCTCGGCAGTGTCTTTGGCACGGGTACTCCCTGTTGCCCAGCCTGGTACTAGCACGCAAGCTGTTTCCAGGTAGTGTCAATTTCACTTTGCCACCAATCCGTTGTCCTGTCGTCTTGCGTCCGGGTTAGCCGACTCTACGGTACATGCAGTTTAGGTGACTCCTATGTGGGCTGCGGGAACTGGCACTGAAGGCTGGATCCGTAGTGCCAATCGGACATGGACCCCCTGTAGGACTGTGGGTTTCGGTAACTGCGGCCGGCTTGCGGCCTGGCTACTTTGCTTTGGATGGGTACCTTCTGCTACCCACCCGGGTTCCAGCACTGTCAGCTGGTTCTCGCCAGAGCCTTTGGCCTAGGTGCCTCCATCTCGGTATCCGAGGTCCAGCACCGTCAGCTGGTCCTTGGTAGTGCTTTTTAGCACAGGTACCTCCTGCATAGTAACCAGGGTCCAGCACCGTCAGCTATTCCTCAGTAGTGCCATTGGCTCTTGTTCCTTCTGCTGCCACTACGGGTTCCAGTACTGTCAGCTGGTTCTCGCCAGTTTCTCAGCCTTCTTGTACCTTCTGCTACATTTCCAAGATCAAGCTTTTTGAAATTGTCTTTGGTAATCCTTATTGATCTCCATGACGACGACCCTGATGACGACGACCCTGAAGACCACACCAAAGAAAACCAGAAATATGACCCTAAATAATAAGACCAAGAGGACAAAGAACATGAAGACAACCACCAAGATACAGAACAAAAGACAGAAGAACAAGAAGCAGAAGAAGCAAAAGCAGAAGAACAGAAAGCAGAAGAACATTAAGCATAAGACTAAAAATCAGCATAGAAGAAATCAAAATTATAAGCAGAAGAAGACTAAGCAGTAAATGGGGGTGAGTCCGTTCCTCCTCGTGGTGCCCATGGAAAATGCCTGCTGCTGCAGGCCAAACTGAAATCCTGTTGTAAATCTTTTGTGACAGGCAGAACGTAAGGTTTAATCTTATAACTTTTATAGATAAGTACTACAGGAATGCCTGTCACCATAAGAAAATGAAGAAAAAGAAGAATAGGAAGAAGATGAAGAAATAGCATATGAAAATTAATAATAGCTGAATAAGAAGAATATGAAGAATGGAAAAAAAAAATTAATGGGAAGAAGGTGAAGAAGAAGAAGATGAATAAGGTGAAGAAAAAGTTGATGAAAAAAATGCTACTGCTGCGGATCATGAAGGAGAAAGTGTGGGAGAAGTACAAAAGAACGTGAAGAGCATGGAAGTTGTGAAACATACATATCTGACAAAATATAAAAAAGGTTAACATAGTCAATATCTTTTTAACTCCGAACGTACTGAAAAAAAAAATTGGAATTAATGCTATGCCATGTGATTTGAATAAACCACTATGCCTTTAATGTCTCCTCCACCTCCCACAATACATTCTACATGATTCTTATTTGTTTTCAATTATGTAGAATTAGCCAACAAGGAAATAAAGGGCTTTTTTTAATTCCTATACCGGAAGTCCCATTGACTTGAATGGGACTTCCAGTATCAGAATCGGCGATACCCGATATTTTTTTCGTATCGGGCGATATCATCCGATACGATATTTTTGGGTATCGAACGGTATCGCTCAACACTACTTATCAGCCATTGATCTACAAAGAACGCCCGACGCATTTCCCCCTCCTGGTCATTGAGGGTTCATCAGGCGCAAAATCATTGGGGTCTCATCCCCCCCCAGCCGAAAGAACAATGCAGAGTGCGGCGTGTTCTGTACCTGAGACACCGTCATTTGAAGACCCCGTGGCCCGTGTGCAGCGTCATATCCGGTCACATGCTGCAAGGTGAATGGAGCATATCCACAGAAAAGATAATTAAAAGGCACTTTTACTAATATAGAAAAAAACTTTACTTTTAGTACCACATTTAAAATATTACACATCACCAATTAGAGGAATAAGGGGAAATAGACATACACATATGTATAGTGTGATTGCACACATAAAAATGACGCACACATCCAGCACCTGGAGGATAATCACTGCTGTATTATTACCGGCGGTGGTCAGGAGATACTCCGATGTCTGGATAGCGCGTATGCCCTGACGCGCGTTTCGGACCCGCCTTCTTCAAGGGGCGGCCCCTTGAAGAAGGTGGGTCTGCAACGCGCGTCGAGGCGGACACGCTATCCAGATATCGGAGTACCTCCTGACCATCACCGCCGGTAATTATTATAATATGGGCTTTGTTCTCTATTTACATAATGGCCATTTTGGCGGTAGTATAGGCAGTGAAATAGGTGGTTAGACAGGATGTGTGGCTGTATCTATGCATCGTCCCACAAATATTCAGTATTACATAGTGGCAATGTGTGTTAATTATAGTGGCCATTGTTTAGTGGTGAATGCTTAATAACATACAGTAAATAGACATCTAGAATATGGTTTCCTTATATTATGTGGTATCATGTGAGATTATAATATACAACCTCAGTGGTATAATCTGAGATAATTATTTTTTGACATTATCGATTATATCTTTGTTGTTTTCGGAGGTTGATCCACTTTTTGGATAATTACCATATTTATGATAGTCATATAATTGGAGATATACAGCAGTGATTATCCTCCAGGTGCTGGATGTGTGCGTCATTTTTATGTGTGCAATCACACTATACATATGTGTATGTCTATTTCCCCTTATTCCTCTAATTGGTGATGTGCAATATTTTAAATGTGGTTCTAAAAATAAAGTTTTTTCTATATTAGTAAAAGTGCCTTTTAATCATCTTTTTTGTGGATATGCTATGTATTTGATGATAGGCATCATTAATCCGAGTGGATACATGGGGAGTATAATTACAGGTAATAATTGATACCATGTGTCCCAGTCAAACTTGGTGGATTTGTCAAGGTAAATGGAGCGCAGAGTGCACTCCACAGGGCGGAAGTACATAAAAAAAGAGGCGGTTACTACGCCACATTACTCCCGATCACTAGAGATGAGCGACTTTTTTTTTTCGGGTCGAGTCGGGTTTCACGAAACCCGACTTTCTCAAAAGTCGGGTCGAACGCTATCGGCCGATTATCGTGAAAAGTCGAAGGCCGACTGAAACACGAAACCCAATGCAAGTCAATGGGGAACCAAGGTCGGCAGGGAGTGGAGGACAGGAAACACACCTACAGTGCCCATTTTAATGCCAAAAACATCAATTCTTATTACTTAAGCTTGTCAACCTTAATTTACTTTATAATAATAGTTAGGCATTGAAAACTGGGGGTTATTTGGCTAAAGTTGTGGGGGGTAGGGCTAGCTCCAGTTTTTCGTGGGCCCTGGGCCAAAGAGTGTCACTGGGCTCATTTAACACATGCCACAATTCATGATCCTCTGATACGGCAGAGAAATAGTGGTATAGTACAATGAAAAATACTTCACTTCTTACATCTCATGACTGATATCCATTTTAAATTCTCCAATAGCTCCAAAAACGGACAGTATATTACTCCGTACAGTATTATGGCCACCGAACAGTGCGCTATACAGAGTAATGAGGCCCATATATTTCTCCATACAGAATCATTGGTCCCATAAAATGTTTTAAACAGTATATGATGAGCTCCACATAATGCTACAGTATATGATGGTCCCCATGGATGAAGCTCCACTGTCCTATGGGCCCAAAAATGCTCCATATATAATGGAGCATTTCTAATGCTCCAGTGTATAATGGGCCCTGTAAATGCTGCTCCAGTGTCTGATGTCCACCTTTGGAATGCTCCAGTGTATGGTGGGCCTCATATATCATTCTCTAGAGTATAGTGCTCCCCAAAAATTGCTGTCCCAACATTGAAAACAATGAAATAGATCTCCTCACTAGGGAATCCCTTCACTAGTCTGGACTCCTCGTCGTCCCCATCTTACATCTCACTGCACTTGGACTGTTTAGACAGAGGGCGTACAGAAGTGATGTCATCACGTTCTCTGACCAGAATGTCACTATAAGGAAGCGCGGAAGACGTCACGGCGGTAGAGCAGGGAGAGGTAAGTATTTCAACTTTGCAAGTGCTGTGATCCTGAGCAAGCAGGGGGGGCCAACTCGTTGGTGACGGCACTGGCACAGGGACCCTCATGGTACGGCGGTATGCTTGACGGCCCTCCCACCGGCAGAGACACTTTTGCATACTATGAGGGGCCCTGTGCCAGTGCCGTCGCACATGAGTATGCCCCCCCACCTGCTCAAGGAGCCTGCACTTTCATCTGCACCTTCCTCTTTGTCACCGTGTAAGGTGGTATAGTATGCGGGAAGGGGAACCTGAGTTTCACCAGGGTCAGATTCTGGCTTTGAAGAGTGCGAGGGGAATGTAGTGGTCTGGGTCAATGTACCAGCAGAATCATCTAGCAGTGGCTGGGCATCAGTGCACTTGTGGCGCCCCCAGGAGTACGGTCGCCACAGTGGCATTACCTTTCTCCTAGGGAGTGTGATGTTATGCTTGGGAGCAACGAGGGATCTCTCTAGCAGTTAAACCAACACACAACACAGTTCCCACTCCAGGCCAGCATTGAGACCTCTGAACCTGACTGCTGAGGAGCTGCTCTCTGTGGTCGGGAGGAGGTAAGTTAGGGCAATCTGTGAAGGGAAGGGGAAGTGTGTGGACGTGAGAAGGGGAGCTGGAGGATGAGCAGAGTTAAAGCTCACTCCTAGCTGGAACGCATGGTCCGGATTCCGGTCTCTGAGTTTGTAGGGACACTGACGGTACTGCAGCAGAAACCGGAGGAAGTAGCAGCTGTAAATGATCTGTTCCCAGCTAAGACTCGGAGGCCCCAGCAGCGACGTGTGTGAGCCAGAAGGAAAAGGCTATGGCTGCCTGCCATATGAGAAAGTTCCAAAAGAGAGTCAACAGGGGGAACTTCAGTGAACTCAGTACTGCGAGTACCTCAGATAAGCGCTAGAACAGAGGCCACACTACCTATCTGCAGAGAGAGAATTCCAAATTTGCTTCCAGGCTGACCAACTCCTTCTCCATCTGTACTCTGGGTCCTGGATGGCACTTACCAAGTACAGGTAAAGGAACTGCACGACTGTGTCTGTCATCTTTCTCCTGCGCCTGGCGTACGACTCTGCTACATCCTGCACTGCACACCATCTACCAACTCTTTCATCTGCCCTGCGACTACGGCCCTACCTGTGCAGGGCTTCTACATCTTAGCTGCACCACAACATCTGTCCTAGAGAATCGACACTGCAGCGCGGGTCAATCTGATCAGAAACCACAGGTGGCGTCACATATTATTCACCTATAAAAGTTATTCCCTCCTTTGCATGGACGACCAGGGCCACGGAACGGGTCATCACCACCAACGTGACACATCCCTCTGAGACACCAGCCCGGTACCGATTAACCCCACTGCCCTGGCTGGCCACCCACACTCCATGTCAGATACATCTTGGACTGGGGAATTCACGATTTGACTTGATAACCCAGGCATGGTATAATAGAAAGAGCTACATGGACTAATGTGAATTGTGGCCTGCTGCATCATTCACTTTTGGTGGGGGTGAAGGAAACAAGGAAAGGGGTTCTTCCTGACCAGGAGCCAGCACTTGACGACTCAGTGCTTTTATTTTTTGAAACTTCAGAAGAGGAGGCGAGAGAGCTGGAGGCTGTGTCAGCAATGTAAACCAAAACTTGTTCCTGAAGCTCCGGCTTTAAAAGCGGTTTACCTACTCCCAGAAAAGGGAGCCTTCGAGGCCTTGTGGAGCCAGACGATGACGCAGGCTCAACACCTCCTGCCATAGGTGCTATTGTGCTTTTGCCACTACAAACAGATGCAACACCAACACCACCACCATCAGGACCAGCTGGCAGCCCCCGCCCACTTCCATGGCCTCTTCCACCATACTTCCTGATTTTTGTGAAAATGTACCCAAAATACCACCAGCCATATGGTACTGTAAAACAAGGTAGAAGGTGTATAATGTATTGGTGAGAATTTGAATCTCACTAGAGATTTGAGGACGCTGATCTATTGTCTCAGGGCAAGTAGAGATTACACCTCAATGAAACAGGCTGAAATTGGATGGTGTATGACAAAGTGGAGGGTGTATATAGTATTGGTGAGAATTTGAATCTCACTAGAGATTTGAGGACTCTGAACTGTTGTCTCAGGCCCAGTGGAGATTACACCTCAATGTAACAGGCTGATATTGGATGGTGTATGACAAGGTGGAGGGTGTATATAGTATTGGTGAGAATTTGAATCTCACTAGAGATTTGAGGATGCTGAACTATTGTCTCAGGCCCAGTAGAGATTACACCTCAATGTAACAGACTGAAATTGGATGGTGGTTGACAAGGTGGAGGGTGTATATAGTATTGGTGAGAATTTGAATCTCACTAGAGATTTGAGGACGCTGAACTAGTATCTCAGGGCCAGTAGAGATTACACCTCAATGTAACAGGCTGAAATTGGATGGTGTATGACAAGGTGGAGGTTGTATATAGTATTGGTGAGAATTTGAATCTCACTAGAGATTTGAGAACACTGAACTATTGTCTCAGGCCCAGTAGAGATTACACCTCAATGTAACAGGCTGAAACTGGATAGTGTATGACAAGGTGGAGAGTGTATATAGTATTGGTGAGAATTTAAATCTCACTAGAGATTTGAGGATGCTGAACAAGTATTTCAGGCCGAGTAGAGATTACATCTCAATGTAACAGGCTGAAATTGGATGGTGTGTAACAAGGTCGAGGGTGTATAAAGTATTGGCGAGAGTTTGAATCTCACTAGAGATTTGAGGACACTGAACTAATGTCTCAGGCCCAGTAGAGATTACACCTCAATGTAACAGGCTGAAATTGGATGGTGTATGACAAGGTGGAGGGTGTATTTAGTATTGGTGAGAATTTGAATCTCACTACAGATTTGAGGACGCTGAACTAGTATCTCAGGGCCAGTAGAGATTACACCTCAATGTAACAGGCTGAAATTGGATGGTGTATGACAAGGTGGAGGGTGTATAAAGTATTGGTGAGAATTTGAATCTCACTAGAGATTTGAGGACGCTGAACTATTGTCTCAGGCCCAGTAGAGATTACATCTCAATGTAACAGGCTGAAATTGGACGGTGTGTGACAAGGTGGAGGGTGTATATAGTATTGGCGAGAGTTTGAATCTCACTAGAGATTTAAGGATGCTGAACTAATGTCTCAGGCCCAGTAGAGATTACACCTCAATGTAACAGGCTGAAATTGGATGGTGTATAGCAATATGGAGGGTGTATATAGTATTGGTGAGAATTTGAATCTCACTAGAGATTTGAGGACGCTAACTAGTATCTCAGGGCCAGTAGAGATTACACCTCAATGTAACAGGCTGCAATTGGATGGTGTATGACAAGGAGGAGGGTGTATATAGTATTGGTGAGATTTTGAATCTCACTAGAGATTTGAGGACGCTGAAATAGTATCTCAGGGCCAGTAGAGATTACACCTCAATGTGACAGGCTGAAATTGGATGGTGTATGACAAGGTGAAGGGTGTATAAAGTATTGGTGAGAATTTGAATCTAACTAGAGATTTGAGGACGCTGAACTAGTATCTCAGGGCCAGTAGAGATTACACTTCATTTTAGAAGGCTATAATTGGATGGTGTATGACAAGGTGGAGGTTGTATATAGTACTGTATTGGTGAGAATTTGAATCTCACTAGCGATTTGAGGACGATGAACTAGTATCTCAGGGAGAGTAGAGAATATACTTCATTTTAACAGGCTGAAATTGGATTGTGTATGACAAGGTGGAGGGTGTATATAGTATTGGTGAGAATTTGAATCTCACTAGAGATTTGAGGACGCTGAACTAGTATCTCAGGGCCAGTAGAGATTACACCTCAATGTAACAGGCTGAAATTCGATGGTGTATGACAAGGTGGAGGGTGTATATAGTATTGGTGAGAATTTGAATCTCACTAGAGATTTGAGAACGCTGAACTGTTGTCTCAGGCCCAGTAGAGATTACAATTCAATGTAACAGGCTGAAATAGGATGGTGTATGACATGGTGGATCATGTATATAGTATTGGTGAGAATTTGAATCTCACTAGAGATTTGAGGACGCTGAACTAGTATCTCAGGGCTAGTAGAGAATACACCTCACTGTAACAGGCTGAAATTGGGTGGTGTAGGTGGAGGGTGTATATAGTATTGGTGAGAATTTAAATCTCACTAGAGATTTGAGAACGCTGAACTAGAATCTCAGGGCCAGTAAAGATTACACCTCTATGTAACAGGCTGAAATTGGATGGTGTGTGACAAGGTGGAGGGTGTATATAGTATTCGTGAGAATTTGAATATAACTAGAGACTTAAGGACGCTGAACTAGTATCTCAGGGCCAGTAGAGATTACACCTCAATGTAACAGGCTGAAATTGGATGGTGTATGACAAGGAGGAGGGTGTATATAGTATTGGTGAGAATTGAATTCTCACTAGAGATTTGAGGATGCTGAACAAGTATTTCAGGGCCAGTAGAGATTACACCTCAATGTAACAGGCTGAAATTGGATGGTGTATGACAAGGTGGAGGTTGTATAAAGTGTTGGTGAGAATTTGAATCTCACTAGAGATTTGAGGACGCTGAACTAGTATCTCATGGCTAGTAGTGATTACATCTCAATGTAACAGGCTGAAATTGGATGGTGTGTGACAAGGTCGAGGGTGTATATAGTATTGGCGAGAGTTTGAATCTCACTAGAGATATGAGGAAACTGAACTAATTTCTCAGGCCCAGTAGAGATTACACCTCAATGTAACAGGCTGAAATTGGATGGTGTATGACAAGGTGGAGGGTGTATATAGTATTGGTGAAAATTTGAATCTCACTAGAGATTTGAGGACGATAAACTAGTATCTCAGAGCCAGTAGAGATTACACCTCAATGTAACAGGCTGAAATTGAATGGTGTATGACAAGGTGGAGGGTGTATATAGTATTGGTGAGAATTTGAATCTCACTAGAGATTTGAGGACGCTGAACTGTTGTCTCAGGCCCAGTAGAGATTACATCTCAATATAACAGGCTGAAATTGGATGGTGTGTGACAAGGTCGAGGGTGTCTACAGTATTGGTGAGAATTTGAATCTCACTAGAGATTTGAGGACGCTAACTAGTATCTCAGGGCCAGTAGAGATTACACCTCAATGTAACAGGCTGCAATTGGATGGTGTATGACAAGGAGGAGGGTGTATATAGTATTGGTGAGATTTTGAATCTCACTAGAGGTTTGAGGACGCTGAACTAGTATCTCAGGGCCAGTAGAGATTACACCTCAATGTAACAGGCTGAAATTGGATGGTGTATGACAAGGTGAAGGGTGTATAAAGTATTGTTGAGAATTTGAATCTAACTAGAGATTTGAGGACGCTGAACTAGTATCTCAGGGCCAGTAGATATTACACTTCATTTTAGAAGGCTATAATTGGATGGTGTATGACAAGGCGGAGGTTGTATATAGTACTGTATTGGTGAGAATTTGAATCTCACTAGCGATTTGAGGACGATGAACTAGTATCTCAGGGAGAGTAGAGAATATACTTCATTTTAACAGGCTGAAATTGGATTGTGTATGACAAGGTGGAGGGTGTATATAGTATTGGTGAGAATTTGAATCTCACTAGAGATTTGAGGACGCTGAACTAGTATCTCAGGGCCAGTAGAGATTACACCTCAATGTAACAGGCTGAAATTCGATGGTGTATGACAAGGTGGAGGGTGTATATAGTATTGGTGAGAATTTGAATCTCACTAGAGATTTGAGAACGCTGAACTGTTGTCTCAGGCCCAGTAGAGATTACACTTCAATGTAACAGGCTGAAATAGGATGGTGTATGACATGGTGGATCATGTATATAGTATTGGTGAGAATTTGAATCTCACTAGAGATTTGAGGACGCTGAACTAGTATCTCAGGGCTAGTAGAGAATACACCTCACTGTAACAGGCTGAAATTGGGTGGTGTAGGTGGAGGGTGTATATAGTATTGGTGAGAATTTAAATCTCACTAGAGATTTGAGAACGCTGAACTAGAATCTCAGGGCCAGTAAAGATTACACCTCTATGTAACAGGCTGAAATTGGATGGTGTGTGACAAGGTGGAGGGTGTATATAGTATTCGTGAGAATTTGAATATAACTAGAGACTTAAGGACGCTGAACTAGTATCTCAGGGCCAGTAGAGATTACACCTCAATGTAACAGGCTGAAATTGGATGGTGTATGACAAGGAGGAGGGTGTATATAGTATTGGTGAGAATTGAATTCTCACTAGAGATTTGAGGATGCTGAACAAGTATTTCAGGGCCAGTAGAGATTACACCTCAATGTAACAGGCTGAAATTGGATGGTGTATGACAAGGTGGAGGTTGTATAAAGTGTTGGTGAGAATTTGAATCTCACTAGAGATTTGAGGACGCTGAACTAGTATCTCATGGCTAGTAGTGATTACATCTCAATGTAACAGGCTGAAATTGGATGGTGTGTGACAAGGTCGAGGGTGTATATAGTATTGGCGAGAGTTTGAATCTCACTAGAGATATGAGGAAACTGAACTAATTTCTCAGGCCCAGTAGAGATTACACCTCAATGTAACAGGCTGAAATTGGATGGTGTATGACAAGGTGGAGGGTGTATATAGTATTGGTGAAAATTTGAATCTCACTAGAGATTTGAGGACGATAAACTAGTATCTCAGAGCCAGTAGAGATTACACCTCAATGTAACAGGCTGAAATTGGATGGTGTATGACAAGGTGGAGGGTGTATATAGTATTGGTGAGAATTTGAATCTCACTAGAGATTTGAGGACGCTGAACTGTTGTCTCAGGCCCAGTAGAGATTACATCTCAATATAACAGGCTGAAATTGGATGGTGTGTGACAAGGTCGAGGGTGTCTACAGTATTGGTGAGAATTTGAATCTCACTAGAGATTTGAGGACGCTAACTAGTATCTCAGGGCCAGTAGAGATTACACCTCAATGAATCAGGCTGAAAATGGATGGTGTATGACAAGGTGGAGGGTGTATATAGTATTGGTGAGAATTTAAATTTCACTAGAGATTTCAGGACGCTGAACTAGTAGCTCAGGGCCAGTAGTGATTACACCTCAATATAAAAGGCTGAAAATGGAAGGTGTATGACAAGGTGGAGGGTGTATATATTATTGGTGAAAATTTGAATATCACTAGCGATTTGAGGACGCCTGAACTAGTATCTCAGGGCCAGTAGAGAATACACTTCATTTTAACAGGCTGAAATTGGATGGTGTATGACAAGGTGAAGGGTGTATATAGTATTGGTGAGAATTTGAATCTCACTAAAGATTTGAGGACGCTGAACTAATGTCTCGGACCCAGTAGAGATTACACCTCAATGTAACAGGCTGAAATTGGATGGTGTATGACAAGGTGGAGGTTGTATATAGTATTGGTGAGAATTTGAATCTCATTAGAGATTTGAGGACACTGAACTATTGTCTCAGGCCCAGTAGAGATTACACCTCAATGTAACAGGCTGAAACTGGATGGTGTATGACAAGGTGGAGGGTGTATATAGTGTTGGTGAGAATTTGAATCTTACTAGAGATTTGAGGATGCTGAACTATTGTCTCAGGCCTAGCAGAGATTACACCTCAATGTAATAGGCTGAAATTGGATGGTATATGACAAGGTGGAGGGTGTAAATAGTATTGGTGAGAATTTGAATCTAACTAGAGATTTGAGGACGCTGAACTATTGTCTCAGGGCCAGTAGAGATTACACCTCAATGTAACAGGCTGAAATTGGATGGTTTATGACAAGGTCGAGGGTGTATATAGTATTGGTGAGAATTTGAATCTCACTAGAGATTTGAGGATGCTGAACAAGTATTTCAGGCCGAGTAGAAATTACATCTCAATGTAGCAGGCTGAAATTGTGTGTGACGAGGTCGAGGGTGTATATAGTATTGGCGAGAGTTTGAATCTCACTAGAGATTTGAGGACACTGAACTAATGTCTCTGGCCCAGTAGAGATTACACTTCAATGTATCAGGCTGAAATTGGATGGTGTATGACAAGGTGGAGGGTGTATATAGTATTGGTGAGAATTTGAATCTCACTAGAGATTTGAGGACGCTGAACTAGTATCTCAGGCCCAGTAGAGATTACACTTCATTTTAACAGGCTATAATTGGATGGTATATGACAAGGTGGAGGGTGTATACAGTATTGGTGAGAATTTGAATCTCACTGGCGATTTGAGTTCGCTGAACTAGTATCTCAGGGCCAGTAGAGAATACACTTCATTTTAACAGGCTGAAATTGGATGGTGTATGACAAGGTGGAGGGTGTATATAGTATTGGTGAGAATTTGAATCTCACTAGAGATTTGAGGACGCTGAACTAGTATCTCAGGCCCAGTAGAGATTACACCTCAATGTAACAGGCTGAAATTGGATGGTGTATGACAAGGTGGAGGGTGTATATAGTATTGGTGAGAATTTGATTCTCACTAGAGATTTGAGGACGCTGAACTAGTATCTCAGGGCCAGTAGAGATTACACCTCAATGTAACAGGCTGAAATTGAATGGTATATGACAAGGTGGAGGGTGGATAAAGTATTGGTGAGAATTTGAATCTCACAAGAGCTTTGAGAACGCTGAACTAGTATCTCAGGGCCAGTAGAGATTACACCTCACTGTAACAGGCTGAAATTGGATGGTGTATGACAAGGTGGAGGGTGTATATAGTATTGGTGAGAATTTGAATCACACTAGAGATTTGAGGATGCTGAACTATTGTCTCAGGCCCAGTAGAGATTACATCTCAATGTAACAGGCTGAAATTGGATGGTGTGTGACAAGGTCGAGGGTGTATATAGTATTGGCGAGTGTTTGAATCTCACTAGAGATTTGAGAACGCTGAACTAATGTCTCAGGCCCAGTAGAGATTACACATCAATATAACAGCCTGAAATTGGATGGTGTATGACAATATGGAGGGTGTATATAGTATTGGTGAGAATTTCAATCTCACTAGAGATTTGAGGAGGCTAACTAGTTTCGCAGGGCCAGTAGAGATTACACCTCAATGAATCAGGCTGAAATTGGATGGTGTATGACAAGGTGTAGGGTGTATATAGTATTGGTGAGAATTTAAATTTCACTAGAGATTTCAGGACGCTGAACTAGTATCTCAGGGCCAGTAGAGATTACACCTCAATGTAACAGGCTAAAATTGGATGGTGTATGACAAGGTGGAGGGTGTATAAAGTGTTGGTGAGAATTTGAATCTCAATTGAGATTTGAGGACGCTGAACTATTATCTCAGGGGCAGTAGAGATTACACCTCACTGTAACAGGCTTAAATTGGGTGGTGTATGACAAGGTGGAGGGTGCATATAGTTTTGGTGAGAATTTGAATCTCACTAGAGATTTGAGGACGCTGAACTATTGTCTCAGGCCCAGTAGAGATTATATCTCAATGTAACAGGCTGAAATTGGATGGTTTGTGACAAGGTCGAGGGTGTATATAGTATTGGTGAGAATTTGAATCTCACTAGATATTTAAGGATGCTGAACTAGTATCTCAGACCCAGTAGAGATTGCATCTCAATGTAACAGCCTGAAATTGGATGGTGTGTGACAAGGTCGAGGTTGTACATAGTATTGGCGAGTGTTGGAATCTCACTAGAGATTTGAGGACTCTGAACTAATGTGTCAGGCCCAGTAGAGATTACACATCAATGTAACAGGCTGAAATTGGATGGTGTATGACAAGAGGGAGGGTGTATATAGTATTGGTGAGAATTTGAATCTCACTAGAGATTTGAGGAGGCTAACTAGTATCGCAGGGCCAGTAGAGATTACACCTCAATGAATCAGGCTGAAATTGGATGGTGTATGACAAGGTGTAAGGTGTAGGTAGTATTGGTGAGTTTTTAAATTTCACTAGAGATTTCAGGACGCTGAACTAGTATCTCAGGGCCAGTAGAGATTACACCTCAATGTAAAAGGCTGAAATTGGATGGTGTATGACGAGGTGGAGGGTGTATATATTATTGGTGAAAATTTGAATCTCACTAACGATTTGAGGAAGCCTGAACTACTATCTCAGGGCCAGTACAGATTACACTTCATTTTAACAGGCTGAAATTGGATGGTGTATGACAAGGTGGAGGGTGTATATAGTATTGGTGAGAATTTGAATCTCACTAGAGATTTGAGGACACTGAACTAATGTCTCAGACCCAGTAGAGATTACATCTCAATGTAACAGGCTGAATTTGGAAGGTGTATGACAAGATGGAGTCTGTATATAGTATTGGTGAGAAAGTGAATCTCACTAGATATTTTGAGGATGCTAACTAGTATCTCAGGGCCAGTAGAGATTACACCTCAATGTAACAGGCTGAAATTGGATGGTGTATGACATGGTGGAGGGTGTATATAGTATTGGTGAGAATTTAAATTTCACTAGAGATCTCAGGACGCTGAACTAGTATCTCAGGGCCAGTAGAGATTACACCTCAATGTAAAAGGGTGAAATTGGATGGTGTATGGCAAGGCGGAGAGTGGATATATTATTGGTGAAAATTTGAATCTCACTAGCGATTTGAGGACGCTGAACTAGTATCTCAGGGCCAGTAGAGAATACACTTCATTTTAACAGGCTGAAATTGGATGGTGTATGACAAGGTGCAGGTTGTATATAGTATTGGTGAGAATTTGAATCTCACTAGAGATTTGAGGACACTGAACTATTGTCTCAGGCCCAGTAGAGATTACACCTCAATGTAACAGGCTGAAACTGGATGGTTTATGACAAGGTCGAGGGTGTATATAGTATTGGTGACAATTTGAATTTCACTAGAGATTTGAGGATGCTGAACAAGGATTTCAGGCAGAGTAGAGATTAAATCTCAATGTAACAGGCTGAAATTGGATGGTGTGTGACAATGTCGAGGGTGTATATCGTATTGGCGAGAGTTTGAATCTTACTAGAGATTTGTGGACACTGAACTAATGTCTCAGGCCCAGTAGAGATTACACCGCAATGTATCAGGCTGAAATTGGGTGGTGTATGACAACAATGGTGTATGAAAACATCCTGTTGCATTGAGGTGTAATCTCTACTGGCCCTGAGATACTAGTTCAGCGTCCTCAAATTTCTAGTGAGATTCAAATTCTCACCAATACTATATACACCCTCCACCTTGTCGTACACCATCCAATTTCAGCCTGTTACATTGAGGTGTAATCTCTACTGGGCCTGAGATACTAGTTCAGCGTCCTCAAATTTCTAGTGAGATTCAAATTCTAACCAATACTATATACACCCTCCACCTTGTCATACACCATCCAATTTCAGCCTGTTACATTGAGGTGTAATCTCTATTGGCCCTGAGATACTAGTTCAACATCCTCAAATCTCTAGTGAAATTCAAATTGTCACCAATACTATATACACCCTCCACATTGTCATAAACCATCCAATTTCAGCCTGGTACATTGAGGTGTAATCTGTACTGGGCCTGAGACAATAGTTCAGCGTCCTCAAATCTCTAGTGAGATTCAAAAACTCGTCAATACCTTATAAACCCTCGACGTTGTCACACACCATCCAATTTCAGCCTGTAACATTGAGATGTAATCTCTACTCGGCCTGAAATACTTGTTCAGCATCCTCAAATCTCTAGTGAGATTTGAATTTCACTAGAGATTTGAGGATGCTGAACTAGTTTCTCAGGGCCAGTAAAGATTACACCTCACTGTAACAGGCTGAAATTGGGTGGTGTATGACAAGGTGGAGGGTGTATATAGTATTGGTGAGAATTTGAATCTCACTAGAGATTTGAGGACGCTGAACTATTGTCTCAGGTCCAGTAGAGATTACATCTCAATGTAACAGGCTGAAATTGGATGGTGTATGACAAGGTCGAGGGTGTATATAGTATTGGTGAGAATTTGATTCTTACTAGAGATTTGAGGACGCTGAACTAGTATCTCAGGGCCAGTAGAGATTACACCTCAATGCAACAGGATGAAATTGGATGGTGTATGACAAGGTGGAGGGTGTATATAGTATTGGTGAGAATTTGATTCTCACTAGAGATTTGAGGACGCTGAACTAGCATCTCAGGGCCAGTAGAGATTACACCTCAATATAACAGGCTGAAATTGGATGGTATATGACAAGGTGGAGGGTGTATATAGTATTGGTGAGAATTTGAATTTCACTAGAGATTTGAGGATGTTGAACTAGTATCTCAGGGCCAGTAGAGATTACACCTCAATGTAACAAGCTGAGATTGGACGGTGTATGACAAGCTGGATGGTGTATATAGTATTGGTGAGAATTTGAATCTCAATAGAGATTTGAGGATGCTGAACAAGTATTTCAGGGCCAGTAGACATTACACCTCAATGTAACAGGCTGAAATTGGATGGTGTATGACAAGGTGGATGGTGTATAAAGTATTGGTGAGAATTTGAATCTCACAAGAGATTTGAGAACGCTTAACTAGTATCTCAGGGCCAGTATAGATTACACCTCACTTTAACAAGCTAAAATTGGATGTTGTATGACAAGGTGGAGGGTGTATATAGTATTGGTGAGAATTTGAATCTCGCTAGAGATTTAAGGATGCTGAACTATTGTCTCAGGCCCAGTAGAGATTACATCTCAATGTAACAGGCTGAAATTGGATGGTGTTTGACAAGGTCGAGGGTGTATATAGTATTGGTGAGAATTTGATTCTTACTAGAGATTTGAGGACGCTGAACTAGTATCTCAGGGCCAGTAGAGATTACACCTCAATGCAACAGGATGAAATTGGATGGTGTATGACAAGGTGGAGGGTGTATATAGTATTGGTGAGAATTTGATTCTCACTAGAGATTTGAGGACGCTGAACTAGCATCTCAGGGCCAGTAGAGATTACACCTCAATGTAACAGGCTGAAATTGGATGGTCTATGACAAGGTGGAGGCTGTATAAAGTATTGGTGAGAATTTGAATCTCACAAGAGATTTGAGAACGCTTAACTAGTATCTCAGGGCCAGTATAGATTACACCTCACTGTAACAAGCTAAAATTGGATGTTGTATGACAAGGTGGAGGGTGTATATAGTATTGGTGAGAATTTGAATCTCGCTAGAGATTTAAGGATGCTGAACTATTGTCTCAGGCCCAGTAGAGATTACATCTCAATGTAACAGGCTGAAATTGGGTGGTGTGTGACAATGTCGAGGGTGTATATAGTATTGGCGAGTGTTTGAATCTCACTAGAGATTTGAGGACGCTGAACTAATGTCTCA
The DNA here is from genome assembly GCF_039654945.1 of Dendrobates tinctorius. NCBI lineage: Eukaryota > Metazoa > Chordata > Amphibia > Anura > Dendrobatidae > Dendrobates > Dendrobates tinctorius. The sequence continues at coordinate 3,655,092 of NW_027361829.1, forward strand.
GGCCCAGTAGAGATTACACATCAATGTAACAGGCTGAAATTGGATGGTGTATGACAAGATGGAGGGTGTATATAGTATTGGTGAGAATTTGAATCTCACTAGAGATTTGAGGAGGCTAACTAGTATCTCAGGGCCAGTAGAGATTACACCTCAATGAATCAGGCTGAAATTGGATGGTGTATGACAAGGTGAAGGGTGTATATAGTATTGGTGAGAATTTAAATTTCACTAGAGATTTCAGGACGCTGAACTAGTATCTCAGGGCCAGTAGAGATGAAACCTCAATGTAAAAGGCTGAAATTGGATGGTGTATGACAAGGTGGAGGGTGTATATATTATTGGTGAAAATTTTAATCTCACTAGCGATTTGAGGACGCCTGAACTAGCATGACAGGGCCAGTAGAGATTACACTTCATTTTAAAAGGCTATGATTGGATGGTGTATGACAAGGTGGAGGTAGTATATAGTACTGTATTGGTGAGAATTTGAATCTCACTAGAGATTTGAGGACGCTGAACTAGTATCTCAGGGCCAGTAGGGATTACTCCTCATTGTAACAGGCTGAAATTGGATGGTGGATGACAAGGTGGAGGGTGCATATAGTATTGTTGAGAATTTGAATCTCACTAGAGATTTGAGAACGCTGATCTGTTGTCTCAGGCCCAGTAGAGATTACACTTCAATGTAACAGGCTGAAATAGGATGGTGTATGACATGGTGGAGGTTGTATATAGTATTGGTGAGAATTTGAATCTCACTAGAGATTTGAGGACAATTAACTTTTGTCTCAGTCCCAGTAGAGATTACACCTCAATGTATCAGGCTGAAATTGGATGGTGTATGACAAAGTGGAGGGTGTATATAGTATTGGTGAGAATTTGACTCTCACTAGAGATTTGAGGACGCTGAAATATTGTCTCAGGCCCAGTAGACATTACACCTCAATGAAACAGGCTGAAATTGGATGGTGTATGACAAGATGGAGAGTGTATATAGTATTGGTGAGAATTTGAATCTCACTAGAGATTTGAGGACGCTAACTAGTATCTCAGGGCCAGTAGAGATTAAACCTCAATGAATCAGGCTGAAATTGGATGGTGTATGACAAGGTGGAGGGTGTATATATTATTGGTGAGAATTTAAATTTCACTAGAGATTTCAGGACGCTGAACTAGTATCTCAGGGCCAGTAGAAATTACAACTCAATGTAAAATGCTGAAATTGGATGGTGTATGACAAGGTGGAAGTTGTATATAGTATTGGTGAGATTTTTGAATTTTACTAGCGATTTGAGGACGCCTGAACTAGTATCTCAGGGCCAGTAGAGAATACACTTCATTTTAACAGGCTGAAATTGGATGGTGTATGACAAGGTGGAGGGTGCATATAGTATTGGTGAAAATTTGAATCTCACTAGAGATTTGAGGACACTGAACTAATGTCTCAGACCCAGTAGAGATTACACCTCAATGTAACAGCCTGAAATTGGATGGTGTATGACAAGGTGGAGGTTGTATATAGTATTGGTGAGAATTTGAATCTCACTAGAGATTTGAGGACGCTGAACTATTGTCTCAGGCCCAGTAGACATTACACCTCAATGTAATAGGCTGAAATTGGATGGTGTATGACAAGGTGGAGGGTGTATATAGTATTGTTGAGAATTTGAATTTCACTAGAGATTTGAGGATGCTGAACTATTGTCTCAGGCCCAGTAGAGATTACACCTCAATATAATAGGCTGAAATTGGATATTGTGTGACAAGGTGGAGGGTGTATATAGTATTGGTGAGAATTTGAATCTCACTAGAGAGTTGAGGACGCTGAACTAGTATCTCAGGGCCAGTAGAGATTACACCTCAATGCAACAGGCTGAAATTGGATGGTGTATGACAAGGTGGAGGGTGTATATAGTATTGGTGAGAATTTGAGTCTCACTAGAGATTTGAGGACGCTGAACTAGTATCTCTGGGCCAGTAGAGATTACACCTCAATGTAACAGGCTGAAATTGGATGGTGTATGACAAGGTGGAGGGTGTATATAGTATTGGTGAGAATCTGATTCTCACTAGAGATTTGAGGATGCTGAACTAGTATCTCAGGGCCAGTAGAGATTACACCTCAATGTAACTGGCTGAAATTGGATGGTGTATGACAAGGTGGAGGGTGTATATAGTATTGGTGAGAATTTGAATCTCACTAGAGATTTGAGGATGCTGAACAAGTATTTAAGGCCGAGTAGAGATTATATCTCAATGTAACAGGCTGAAATTGGATGGTGTGTGACAAGGTCGAGGGTGTATATAGTATTGGCGAGAGTTTGAATCTCACTAGAGATTTGAGGACACTGAACTAATGTCTCTGGCCCAGTAGAGATTACACCTCAATGTATCAGGCTGAAATTGGATGGTGTATGACAAGTTGAAGGGTGTATATAGTATTGGTGAGAATTTGAATCTCACTTGAGATTTGAGGACGCTGAACTAGTATCTCAGGGCCAGTAGAGATTACACCTCAATGTAACAGGCTGAAATTGGATGGTGTATGACAAGTTGGAGGGTGTATATAGTATTGGTGAGAATTTGAATCTCACTTGAGATTTGAGGACGCTGAACTAGTATCTCAGGGCCAGTAGAGATTACACCTCAATGTAACAGGCTGAAATTGGATGGTGTTTGACAAGGTATAGGGTGTATTTAGAATTGGTGAGAATTTGAATATAACTAGAGATTTGAGAACGCTGAACTAGTATCTCAGGGCCAGTAGAGATTACACTTCATTTTAAAAGGCTATAATTGGATGGTGTATGACAAGGTGGAGGTAGTATATAGTACTGTATTGGTGAGAATTTGAATCTCACTAGCGATTTGAGGACGTTGAACTAGTATCTCAGGGCCAGTAGAGAATATACTTCATTTTAACAGGCTTACATTGGATGGAGTATGACAAGGTGGAGGGTGTATATAGTATTGGTGAGAATTTGAATCTCACTAGAGATTTGAGGACGCTGAACTAGTATCTCAGGGCCAGTAGAGATTACACCTCAATGTAACAGGCTGAAATTGGATGGTGTATGACAAGGTGGAGGGAGTATATATTATTGGTGAAAATTTGAATCTCACTAGAGGTTTGAGGACGCTAAAATAGTATCTCAGGGCCAGTAGAGATTACACCTCAATGCAACAGGCTGAAATTGGATGGTGTATGACAAGGTGGAGGGTGTGCATAGTATTGGTGAGAATTTGATTCTCACTAGAGATTTGAGGATGCTGAACTAGTATCTCAGGGCCAGTAAAGATTACACCTCTATGTAACAGGCTGACATTGGATGGTGTGTGACAAGGTGTAGGGTGTATATAGTATTGGTGAGAATTGGAATCTCACTAGGGATTTGAGGATGCTGAACAAGTATTTCAGTGCCAGTAGAGATTACACCTCAATGTAACAGGCTGAAATTGGATGGTGTATGACAAGGTGGAGGGTGTATAAAGTGTTGGTGAGAATTTGAATCTCACTAGAGATTTGAGGATGCTGAACTAGTATCTCAGGGCAAGTAGAGATTACACCTCAATGTAACAGGCTGAAATTGGGTGGTGTATGACAAGGTGGAGGGTATATAAAGTATTGGTGAGAATTTGAATCTCACTAGAGATTTGAGGACGCTGAACTAGTATCTCAGGGCCAGTATAGATTATACCTCAATGTAACAGGCTAAAATTGGATGGTGTATGACAAGTTGGAGGGTGTCTATAGCATTGGTGAGAATATGATTCTCACTAGAGACTTGAGGACGCTGACCTAGTATCTCAGGGCCAGTAAAAATTACACCTCAATGTAACAGGCTGAAATTGGATGGTGTATGACAAGGTGGAGAGTGTATCTAGTATTGGTGAGAATTTGAATCTCACTAGAGATTTGAGGAGGCTAACTAGTATCTCAGGGCCAGTAGAGATTACACCTCAATGAACCAGGCTGAAATTGGATGGTATATGACAAGGTGGAGGGTGTATATAGTATTGGTGAGAATTTAAATTTCACTAGAGATTTCAGGACGCTGAAATAGTATCTCAGGGCCAGTAGAGATTACACCTCAATGTAAAAGGCTGAAATTTGATGGTGTATGACAAGGTGGAGGTTGTATATACAGTATTATTGGTGAAAATTTGAATTTCACTAGCGATATGAGGACGCCTGAACTTGTATCTCAGGGCCAGTAGAGAATACACTTCATTTTAACAGGCTGAAATTGGATGGTGTATGACAAGGTGGAGGGTATATATAGTATTGGTGAGAATTTAAATTTCACTAGAGATTTCAGGACGCTGAACTAGTATCTCAGGGCCAGTAGAGATTACACCTCAATGTAAAAGGCTGAAATTGCATGGTGTATGACAACGTGGAGGGTGTATATATTATTGGTGAAAATTTGAATCTCACTAGCGATTTGAGGACGCCTGAACTAGTATCTCAGGGCCAGTAGAGAATACACTTCATTTTAACAGGCTGAAATTGGATGATGTATGACAAGGTGGAGGGTGTATATAGCATTGGTGAGAATTTGAATCTCACTAGAGATTTGAGGACGCTGAACTAGTATCTCAGGGCCAGTAGAGATTACACCTCAATGTAACAGGCTGAAATTGGATGGTGTATGACAAGGTGGAGGGTGTCTATAGTATTGGAGAGAATTTGATTCTCACTAGAGACTTGAGGACGCTGAACTAGTATCTCAGGGCCAGTAAAGATTACACCTCTATGTAACAGGCTGAAATTGGATGGTGTATGACAAGGTGGAGGGTGTATAAAGTGTTGGTGAGAATTTGAATCTCACTAGAGATTTGAGGACGCTGAACTAGTATCCAAGGGCTAGTAGAGATTACACATCACTGTAACAGGCTGAAATTGGGTGGTGTATGACAAGGTGGAGGGTGTATATATTATTGGTGAGAATTTAAATTTCACTAGAGATTTCAGGACGCTGAACTAGTATCTCAGGGCCAGTAGAAATTACAACTCAATGTAAAATGCTGAAATTGGATGGTGTATGACAAGGTGGAAGTTGTATATAGTATTGGTGAGAATTTGATTCTCACTAGAGATTTGAGGATGCTGAACTAGTATCTCAGGGCCAGTAAAGATTACACCTCTATGTAACAGGCTGAAATTGGATGGTGTGTGACAAGGTGTAGGGTGTATATAGTATTGGTGAGAATTGGAATCTCACTAGGGATTTGAGGATGCTGAACAAGTATTTCAGTGCCAGTAGAGATTACACCTCAATGTAACAGGCTGAAATTGGATGGTGTATGACAAGGTGGAGGGTGTATAAAGTGTTGGTGAGAATTTGAATCTCACTAGAGATTTGAGGATGCTGAACTAGTATCTCAGGGCAAGTAGAGATTACACCTCAATGTAACAGGCTGAAATTGGGTGGTGTATGACAAGGTGGAGGGTATATAAAGTATTGGTGAGAATTTGAATCTCACTAGAGATTTGAGGACGCTGAACTAGTATCTCAGGGCCAGTATAGATGATACCTCAATGTAACAGGCTAAAATTGGATGGTGTATGACAAGTTGGAGGGTGTCTATAGCATTGGTGAGAATATGATTCTCACTAGAGACTTGAGGACGCTGACCTAGTATCTCAGGGCCAGTAAAAATTACACCTCAATGTAACAGGCTGAAATTGGATGGTGTATGACAAGGTGGAGAGTGTATCTAGTATTGGTGAGAATTTGAATCTCACTAGAGATTTGAGGACGCTAACTAGTATCTCAGGGCCAGTAGAGATTACACCTCAATGAACCAGGCTGAAATTGGATGGTATATGACAAGGTGGAGGGTGTATATAGTATTGGTGAGAATTTAAATTTCACTAGAGATTTCAGGACGCTGAAATAGTATCTCAGGGCCAGTAGAGATTACACCTCAATGTAAAAGGCTGAAATTGGATGGTGTATGACAAGGTGGAGGTTGTATATACAGTATTATTGGTGAAAATTTGAATCTCATTAGCGATATGAGGACGCCTGAACTTGTATCTCAGGGCCAGTAGAGAATACACTTCATTTTAACAGGCTGAAATTGAATGGTGTATGACAAGGTGGAGGGTGTCTATAGTATTGGTGAGAATTTGATTCTCACTAGAGACTTGAGGACGCTGAACTAGTATCTCAGGGCCAGTAAAGATTACACCTCTATGTAGCAGGCTGAAATTGGATGGTGTATGACAAGGTGGAGGGTGTATAAAGTGTTGGTGAGAATTTGAATCTCACTAGAGATTTGAGGACGCTGAACTAGCATCCAAGGGCTAGTAGAGATTACACATCACTGTAACAGGCTGAAATTGGGTGGTGTATGACAAGGTGGAGGGTGTATATATTATTGGTGAGAATTTAAATTTCACTAGAGATTTCAGGACGCTGAACTAGTATCTCAGGGCCAGTAGAAATTACAACTCAATGTAAAATGCTGAAATTGGATGGTGTATGACAAGGTGGAAGTTGTATATAGTATTGGTGAGAATTTGAATCTCACTAGAGATTTGAGGACGCTGAACTATTGTCTCAGGCCCAGTAGACATTACACCTCAATGTAATAGGCTGAAATTGGATGGTGTATGACAAGGTGGAGGGTGTATATAGTATTGTTGAGAATTTGAATTTCACTAGAGATTTGAGGATGCTGAACTATTGTCTCAGGCCCAGTAGAGATTACACCTCAATATAATAGGCTGAAATTGGATATTGTGTGACAAGGTGGAGGGTGTATATAGTATTGGTGAGAATTTGAATCTCACTAGAGAGTTGAGGACGCTGAACTATTATCTCAGGGCCAGTAGAGATTACACCTCAATGCAACAGGCTGAAATTGGATGGTGTATGACAAGGTGGAGGGTGTATATAGTATTGGTGAGAATTTGATTCTCACTAGAGATTTGAGGACGCTGAACTAGTATCTCTGGGCCAGTAGAGATTACACCTCTATGTAACAGGCTGAAATTGGATGGTGTATGACAAGGTGGAGGGTGTTTATAGTATTGGTGAGAATCTGATTCTCACTAGAGATTTGAGGATGCTGAACTAGTATCTCAGGGCCAGTAGAGATTACACCTCAATGTAACTGGCTGAAATTGGATGGTGTATGACAAGGTGGAGGGTGTATATAGTATTGGTGAGAATTTGAATCTCACTAGAGATTTGAGGATGCTGAACAAGTATTTAAGGCCGAGTAGAGATTATATCTCAATGTAACAGGCTGAAATTGGATGGTGTGTAACAAGGTCGAGGGTGTATATAGTATTGGCGAGAGTTTGAATCTCACTAGAGATTTGAGGACACTGAACTAATGTCTCTGGCCCAGTAGAGATTACACCTCAATGTATCAGGCTGAAATTGGATGGTGTATGACAAGTTGGAGGGTGTATATAGTATTGGTGAGAATTTGAATCTCACTTGAGATTTGAGGACGCTGAACTAGTATCTCAGGGCCAGTAGAGATTACACCTCAATGTAACAGGCTGAAATTGGATGGTGTATGACAAGTTGGAGGGTGTATATAGTATTGGTGAGAATTTGAATCTCACTTGAGATTTGAGGACGCTGAACTAGTATCTCAGGGCCAGTAGAGATTACACCTCAATGTAACAGGCTGAAATTGGATGGTGTTTGACAAGGTATAGGGTGTATTTAGAATTGGTGAGAATTTGAATATAACTAGAGATTTGAGAACGCTGAACTAGTATCTCAGGGCCAGTAGAGATTACACTTCATTTTAAAAGGCTATAATTGGATGGTGTATGACAAGGTGGAGGTAGTATATAGTACTGTATTGGTGAGAATTTGAATCTCACTAGCGATTTGAGGACGTTGAACTAGTATCTCAGGGCCAGTAGAGAATATACTTCATTTTAACAGGCTTAAATTGGATGGAGTATGACAAGGTGAAGGGTGTATATAGTATTGGTGAGAATTTGAATCTCACTAGAGATTTGAGGACGCTGAACTAGTATCTCAGGGCCAGTAGAGATTACACCTCAATGTAACAGGCTGAAATTGGATGGTGTATGACAAGGTGGAGGGAGTATATATTATTGGTGAAAATTTGAATCTCACTAGAGGTTTGAGGACGCTAAAATAGTATCTCAGGGCCAGTAGAGATTATACCTCAATGCAACAGGCTGAAATTGGATGGTGTATGACAAGGTGGAGGGTGTGCATAGTATTGGTGAGAATTTGATTCTCACTAGAGATTTGAGGATGCTGAACTAGTATCTCAGGGCCAGTAAAGATTACACCTCTATGTAACAGGCTGAAATTGGATGGTGTGTGACAAGGTGTAGGGTGTATATAGTATTGGTGAGAATTGGAATCTCACTAGGGATTTGAGGATGCTGAACAAGTATTTCAGTGCCAGTAGAGATTACACCTCAATGTAACAGGCTGAAATTGGATGGTGTATGACAAGGTGGAGGGTGTATAAAGTGTTGGTGAGAATTTGAATCTTACTAGAGATTTGAGGATGCTGAACTAGTATCTCAGGGCAAGTAGAGATTACACCTCAATGTAACAGGCTGAAATTGGGTGGTGTATGACAAGGTGGAGGGTATATAAAGTATTGGTGAGAATTTGAATCTCACTAGAGATTTGAGGACGCTGAACTAGTATCTCAGGGCCAGTAGAGATTACACCTCAATGTAACAGGCTAAAATTGGATGGTGTATGACAAGTTGGAGGGTGTCTATAGCATTGGTGAGAATATGATTCTCACTAGAGACTTGAGGACGCTGACCTAGTATCTCAGGGCCAGTAAAAATTACACCTCAATGTAACAGGCTGAAATTGGATGGTGTATGACAAGGTGGAGAGTGTATCTAGTATTGGTGAGAATTTGAATCTCACTAGAGATTTGAGGACGCTAACTAGTATCTCAGGGCCAGTAGAGATTACACCTCAATGAACCAGGCTGAAATTGGATGGTATATGACAAGGTGGAGGGTGTATATAGTATTGGTGAGAATTTAAATTTCACTAGAGATTTCAGGACGCTGAAATAGTATCTCAGGGCCAGTAGAGATTACACCTCAATGTAAAAGGCTGAAATTGGATGATGTATGACAAGGTGGAGGTTGTATATACAGTATTATTGGTGAAAATTTGAATCTCACTAGCGATATGAGGACGCCTGAACTGGTATCTCAGGGCCAGTAGAGAATACACTTCATTTTAACAGGCTGAAATTGGATGGTGTATGACAAGGTGGAGGGTATATATAGTATTGGTGAGAATTTAAATTTCACTAGAGATTTCAGGACGCTGAACTAGTATCTCAGGGCCAGTAGAGATTACACCTCAATGTAAAAGGCTGAAATTGGATGGTGTATGACAACGTGGAGGGTGTATATATTATTGGTGAAAATTTGAATCTCACTAGCGATTTGAGGACGCCTGGACTAGTATCTCAGGGCCAGTAGAGAATACACTTAATTTTAACAGGCTGAAATTGGATGATGTATGACAAGGTGGAGGGTCTATATAGCATTGGTGAGAATTTGAATCTCACTAGAGATTTGAGGACGCTGAACTAGTATCTCAGGGCCAGTAGAGATTACACCTCAATGTAACAGGCTGAAATTGGATGGTGTATGACAAGGTGGAGGGTGTCTATAGTATTGGTGAGAATTTGATTCTCACTAGAGACTTGAGGACGCTGAACTAGTATCTAAGGGCCAGTAAAGATTACACCTCTATGTAACAGGCTGAAATTGGATGGTGTATGACAAGGTGGAGGGTGTATAAAATGTTGGTGAGAATTTGAATCTCACTAGAGATTTGAGGACGCTGAACTAGTATCCAAGGGCTAGTAGAGATTACACATCACTGTAACAGGCTGAAATTGGGTGGTGTATGACAAGGTGGAGGGTGTATATATTATTGGTGAGAATTTAAATTTCACTAGAGATTTCAGGACGCTGAACTAGTATCTCAGGGCCAGTAGAAATTACAACTCAATGTAAAATGCTGAAATTGGATGGTGTATGACAAGGTGGAAGTTGTATATAGTATTGGTGAGAATTTGATTCTCACTAGAGATTTGAGGATGCTGAACTAGTATCTCAGGGCAAGTAAAGATTACACCTCTATGTAACAGGCTGAAATTGGATGGTGTGTGACAAGGTGTAGGGTGTATATAGTATTGGTGAGAATTGGAATCTCACTAGGGATTTGAGGATGCTGATCAAGTATTTCAGTGCCAGTAGAGATTACACCTCAATGTAACAGGCTGAAATTGGATGGTGTATGACAAGGTGGAGGGTGTATAAAGTGTTGGTGAGAATTTGAATCTCACTAGAGATTTGAGGATGCTGAACTAGTATCTCAGGGCAAGTAGAGATTACACCTCAATGTAACAGGCTGAAATTGGGTGGTGTATGACAAGGTGGAGGGTATATAAAGTATTGGTGAGAATTTGAATCTCACTAGAGATTTGAGGACGCTGAACTAGTATCTCAGGGCCAGTATAGATTATACCTCAATGTAACAGGCTAAAATTGGATGGTGTATGACAAGTTGGAGGGTGTCTATAGCATTGGTGAGAATATGATTCTCACTAGAGACTTGAGGACGCTGACCTAGTATCTCAGGGCCAGTAAAAATTACACCTCAATGTAACAGGCTGAAATTGGATGGTGTATGACAAGGTGGAGAGTGTATCTAGTATTGATGAGAATTTGAATTTCACTAGAGATTTCAGGACGCTGAAATAGTATCTCAGGGCCAGTAGAGATTACACCTCAATGTAAAAGGCTGAAATTGGATGGTGTATGACAAGGTGGAGGTTGTATATACAGTATTATTGGTGAAAATTTGAATCTCACTAGCGATATGAGGACACCTGAACTTGTATCTCAGGGCCAGTAGAGAATACACTTCATTTTAACAGGCTGAAATTGGATGGTGTATGACAAGGTGGAGGGTATATATAGTATTGGTGAGAATTTAAATTTCACTAGAGATTTCAGGACGCTGAACTAGTATCTCAGGGCCAGTAGAGATTACACCTCAATGTAAAAGGCTGAAATTGGATGGTGTATGACAACGTGGAGGGTGTATATATTATTGGTGAAAATTTGAATCTCACTAGCGATTTGAGGACGCCTGAACTAGTATCTCAGGGCCAGTAGAGAATACACTTCATTTTAACAGGCTGAAATTGGATGATGTATGACAAGGTGGAGGGTGTATATAGCATTGGTGAGAATTTGAATCTCACTAGAGATTTGAGGACGCTGAACTAGTATCTCAGGGCCAGTAGAGATTACACCTCAATGTAACAGGCTGAAATTGGATGGTGTATGACAAGGTGGAGGGTGTCTATAGTATTGGTGAGAATTTGATTCTCACTAGAGACTTGAGGACGCTGAACTAGTATCTCAGGGCCAGTAAAGATTACACCTCTATGTAACAGGCTGAAATTGGATGGTGTATGACAAGGTGGAGGGTGTATAAAGTGTTGGTGAGAATTTGAATCTCACTAGAGATTTGAGGACGCTGAACTAGTATCCAAGGGCTAGTAGAGATTACACATCACTGTAACAGGCTGAAATTGGGTGGTGTATGACAAGGTGGAGGGTGTATATATTATTGGTGAGAATTTAAATTTCACTAGAGATTTCAGGACGCTGAACTAGTATCTCAGGGCCAGTAGAAATTACAACTCAATGTAAAATGCTGAAATTGGATGGTGTATGACAAGGTGGAAGTTGTATATAGTATTGGTGAGAATTTGAATTTTACTAGCGATTTGAGGACGCCTGAACTAGTAACTCAGGGCCAGTAGAGAATACACTTCATTTTAACAGGCTGAAATTGGATGGTGTATGACAAGGTGGAGGGTGTATATAGTATTGGTGAGAATTTGAATCTCACTAGAGATTTGAGGACACTGAACTAATGTCTCAGACCCAGTAGAGATTACACCTCAATGTAACAGCCTGAAATTGGATGGTGTATGACAAGTTGGAGGTTGTATATAGTATTGGTGAGAATTTGACTCTCACTAGAGATTTGAGGACGCTGAACTATTGTCTCAGGCCCAGTAGACATTACACCTCAATGTAATAGGCTGAAATTGGATGGTGTATGACAAGGTGGAGGGTGTATATAGTATTGTTGAGAATTTGAATTTCACTAGAGATTTGAGGATGCTGAACTATTGTCTCAGGCCCAGTAGAGATTACACCTCAATATAATAGGCTGAAATTGGATATTGTGTGACAAGGTGGAGGGTGTATATAGTATTGGTGAGAATTTGAATCTCACTAGAGAGTTGAGGACGCTGAACTAGTATCTCAGGGCCAGTAGAGATTACACCTCAATGCAACAGGCTGAAATTGGATGGTGTATGACAAGGTGGAGGGTGTATATAGTATTGGTGAGAATTTGATTCTCACTAGAGATTTGAGGACGCTGAACTAGTATCTCTGGGCCAGTAGAGATTACACCTCTATGTAACAGGCTGAAATTGGATGGTGTATGACAAGGTGGAGGGTGTATATAGTATTGGTGAGAATCTGATTCTCACTAGAGATTTGAGGATGCTGAACTAGTATCTCAGGGCCAGTAGAGATTACACCTCAATGTAACTGGCTGAAATTGGATGGTGTATGACAAGGTGGAGGGTGTATATAGTATTGGTGAGAATTTGAATCTCACTAGAGATTTGAGGATGCTGAACAAGTATTTAAGGCCGAGTAGAGATTATATCTCAATGTAACAGGCTGAAATTGGATGGTGTGTGACAAGGTCGAGGGTGTATATAGTATTGGCGAGAGTTTGAATCTCACTAGAGATTTGAGGACACTGAACTAATGTCTCTGGCCCAGTAGAGATTACACCTCAATGTATCAGGCTGAAATTGGATGGTGTATGACAAGTTGGAGGGTGTATATAGTATTGGTGAGAATTTGAATCTCACTTGAGATTTGAGGACGCTGAACTAGTATCTCAGGGCCAGTAGAGATTACACCTCAATGTAACAGGCTGAAATTGGATGGTGTATGACAAGTTGGAGGGTGTATATAGTATTGGTGAGAATTTGAATCTCACTTGAGATTTGAGGACGCTGAACTAGTATCTCAGGGCCAGTAGAGATTACACCTCAATGTAACAGGCTGAAATTGGATGGTGTTTGACAAGGTATAGGGTGTATTTAGAATTGGTGAGAATTTGAATATAACTAGAGATTTGAGAACGCTGAACTAGTATCTCAGGGCCAGTAGAGATTACACTTCATTTTAAAAGGCTATAATTGGATGGTGTATGACAAGGTGGAGGTAGTATATAGTACTGTATTGGTGAGAATTTGAATCTCACTAGCGATTTGAGGACGTTGAACTAGTATCTCAGGGCCAGTAGAGAATATACTTCATTTTAACAGGCTTAAATTGGATGGAGTATGACAAGGTGGAGGGTGTATATAGTATTGGTGAGAATTTGAATCTCACTAGAGATTTGAGGACGCTGAACTAGTATCTCAGGGCCAGTAGAGATTACACCTCAATGTAACAGGCTGAAATTGGATGGTGTATGACAAGGTGGAGGGTGTATATATTATTGGTGAAAATTTGAATCTCACTAGAGGTTTGAGGACGCTAAAATAGTATCTCAGGGCCAGTAGAGATTACAACTCAATGCAACAGGCTGAAATTGGATGGTGTATGACAAGGTGGAGGGTGTGCATAGTATTGGTGAGAATTTGATTCTCACTAGAGATTTGAGGATGCTGAACTAGTATCTCAGGGCCAGTAAAGATTACACCTCTATGTAACAGGCTGAAATTGGATGGTGTGTGACAAGGTGTAGGGTGTATATAGTATTGGTGAGAATTGGAATCTCACTAGGGATTTGAGGATGCTGAACAAGTATTTCAGTGCCAGTAGAGATTACACCTCAATGTAACAGGCTGAAATTGGATGGTGTATGACAAGGTGGAGGGTGTATAAAGTGTTGGTGAGAATTTGAATCTCACTAGAGATTTGAGGATGCTGAACTAGTATCTCAGGGCAAGTAGAGATTACACCTCAATGTAACAGGCTGAAATTGGGTGGTGTATGACAAGGTGGAGGGTATATAAAGTATTGGTGAGAATTTGAATCTCACTAGAGATTTGAGGACCCTGAACTAGTATCTCAGGGCCAGTAGAGATTACACCTCAATGTAACAGGCTAAAATTGGATGGTGTATGACAAGTTGGAGGGTGTCTATAGCATTGGTGAGAATATGATTCTCACTAGAGACTTGAGGACGCTGACCTAGTATCTCAGGGCCAGTAAAAATTACACCTCAATGTAACAGGCTGAAATTGGATGGTGTATGACAAGGTGGAGAGTGTATCTAGTATTGGTGAGAATTTGAATCTCACTAGAGATTTGAGGACGCTAACTAGTATCTCAGGGCCAGTAGAGATTACACCTCAATGAACCAGGCTGAAATTGGATGGTATATGACAAGGTGGAGGGTGTATATAGTATTGGTGAGAATTTAAATTTCACTAGAGATTTCAGAACGCTGAAATAGTATCTCAGGGCCAGTAGAGATTACACCTCAATGTAAAAGGCTGAAATTGGATGGTGTATGACAAGGTGGAGGTTGTATATACAGTATTATTGGTGAAAATTTGAATCTCACTAGCGATATGAGGACGCCTGAACTTGTATCTCAGGGCCAGTAGAGAATACACTTCATTTTAACAGGCTGAAATTGGATGGTGTATGACAAGGTGGAGGGTATATATAGTATTGGTGAGAATTTAAATTTCACTAGAGATTTCAGGACGCTGAACTAGTATCTCAGGGCCAGTAGAGATTACACCTCAATGTAAAAGGCTGAAATTGGATGGTGTATGACAACGTGGAGGGTGTATATATTATTGGTGAAAATTTGAATCTCACTAGCGATTTGAGGACGCCTGAACTAGTATCTCAGGGCCAGTAGAGAATACACTTAATTTTAACAGGCTGAAATTGGATGATGTATGACAAGGTGGAGGGTGTATATAGCATTGGTGAGAATTTGAATCTCACTAGAGATTTGAGGACGCTGAACTAGTATCTCAGGGCCAGTAGAGATTACACCTCAATGTAACAGGCTGAAATTGGATGGTGTATGACAAGGTGGAGGGTGTCTATAGTATTGGTGAGAATTTGATTCTCACTAGAGACTTGAGGACGCTGAACTAGTATCTCAGGGCCAGTAAAGATTACACCTCTATGTAACAGGCTGAAATTGGATGGTGTATGACAAGGTGGAGGGTGTATAAAGTGTTGGTGAGAATTTGAATCTCACTAGAGATTTGAGGACGCTGAACTAGTATCCAAGGGCTAGTAGAGATTACACATCACTGTAACAGGCTGAAATTGGGTGGTGTATGACAAGGTGGAGGGTGTATATATTATTGGTGAGAATTTAAATTTCACTAGAGATTTCAGGACGCTGAACTAGTATCTCAGGGCCAGTAGAAATTACAACTCAATGTAAAATGCTGAAATTGGATGGTGTATGACAAGGTGGAAGTTGTATATAGTATTGGTGAGAATTGGAATCTCACTAGGGATTTGAGGATGCTGATCAAGTATTTCAGTGCCAGTAGAGATTACACCTCAATGTAACAGGCTGAAATTGGATGGTGTATGACAAGGTGGAGGGTGTATAAGTGTTGGTGAGAATTTGAATCTCACTAGAGATTTGAGGATGCTGAACTAGTATCTCAGGGCAAGTAGAGATTACACCTCAATGTAACAGGCTGAAATTGGATGGTGTATGACAAGTTGGAGGGTGTCTATAGCATTGGTGAGAATATGATTCTCACTAGAGACTTGAGGACGCTGACCTAGTATCTCAGGGCCAGTAAAAATTACACCTCAATGTAACAGGCTGAAATTGGATGGTGTATGACAAGGTGGAGAGTGTATCTAGTATTGGTGAGAATTTGAATCTCACTAGAGATTTGAGGACGCTAACTAGTATCTCAGGGCCAGTAGAGATTACACCTCAATGAACCAGGCTGAAATTGGATGGTATATGACAAGGTGGAGGGTGTATATAGTATTGGTGAGAATTTAAATTTCACTAGAGATTTCAGGACGCTGAAATAGTATCTCAGGGCCAGTAGAGATTACACCTCAATGTAAAAGGCTGAAATTGGATGGTGTATGACAAGGTGGAGGTTGTATATACAGTATTATTGGTGAAAATTTGAATCTCACTAGCGATATGAGGACGCCTGAACTTGTATCTCAGGGCCAGTAGAGAATACACTTCATTTTAACAGGCTGAAATTGGATGGTGTATGACAAGGTGGAGGGTATATATAGTATTGGTGAGAATTTAAATTTCACTAGAGATTTCAGGACGCTGAACTAGTATCTCAGGGCCAGTAGAGATTACACCTCAATGTAAAAGGCTGAAATTGGATGGTGTATGACAACGTGGAGGGTGTATATATTATTGGTGAAAATTTGAATCTCACTAGCGATTTGAGGACGCCTGAACTAGTATCTCAGGGCCAGTAGAGAATACACTTCATTTTAACAGGCTGAAATTGGATGATGTATGACAAGGTGGAGGGTGTATATAGCATTGGTGAGAATTTGAATCTCACTAGAGATTTGAGGACGCTGAACTAGTATCTCAGGGCCAGTAGAGATTACACCTCAATGTAAAAGGCTGAAATTGGATGGTGTATGACAAGGTGGAGGGTGTCTATAGTATTGGTGAGAATTTGATTCTCACTAGAGACTTGAGGACGCTGAACTAGTATCTCAGGGCCAGTAAAGATTACACCTCTATGTAACAGGCTGAAATTGGATGGTGTATGACAAGGTGGAGGGTGTATAAAGTGTTGGTGAGAATTTGAATCTCACTAGAGATTTGAGGACGCTGAACTAGTATCCAAGGGCTAGTAGAGATTACACATCACTGTAACAGGCTGAAATTGGGTGGTGTATGACAAGGTGGAGGGTGTATATATTATTGGTGAGAATTTAAATTTCACTAGAGATTTCAGGACGCTGAACTAGTATCTCAGGGCCAGTAGAAATTACAACTCAATGTAAAATGCTGAAATTGGATGGTGTATGACAAGGTGGAAGTTGTATATAGTATTGGTGAGAATTTGAATTTTACTAGCGATTTGAGGACGCCTGAACTAGTATCTCAGGGCCAGTAGAGAATACACTTCATTTTAACATGCTGAAATTGGATGGTGTATGACAAGGTGGAGGGTGTATATAGTATTGGTGAGAATTTGAATCTCACTAGAGATTTGAGGACACTGAACTAATGTCTCAGACCCAGTAGAGATTACACTTCAATGTAACAGCCTGAAATTGGATGGTGTATGACAAGGTGGAGGTTGTATATAGTATTGGTGAGAATTTGAATCTCACTAGAGATTTGAGGACGCTGAACTATTGTCTCAGGCCCAGTAGACATTACACCTCAATGTAATAGGCTGAAATTGGATGGTGTATGACAAGGTGGAGGGTGTATATAGTATTGTTGAGAATTTGAATTTCACTAGAGATTTGAGGATGCTGAACTATTGTCTCAGGCCCAGTAGAGATTACACCTCAATATAATAGGCTGAAATTGGATATTGTGTGACAAGGTGGAGGGTGTATATAGTATTGGTGAGAATTTGAATCTCACTAGAGAGTTGAGGACGCTGAACTAGTATCTCAGGGCCAGTAGAGATTACACCTCAATGCAACAGGCTGAAATTGGATGGTGTATGACAAGGTGGAGGGTGTATATAGTATTGGTGAGAATTTGATTCTCACTAGAGATTTGAGGACGCTGAACTAGTATCTCTGGGCCAGTAGAGATTACACCTCTATGTAACAGGCTGAAATTGGATGGTATATGACAAGGTGGAGGGTGTATATAGTATTGGTGAGAATCTGATTCTCACTAGAGATTTGAGGATGCTGAACTAGTATCTCAGGGCCAGTAGAGATTACACCTCAATGTAACTGGCTGAAATTGGATGGTGTATGACAAGGTGGAGGGTGTATATAGTATTGGTGAGAATTTGAATCTCACTAGAGATTTGAGGATGCTGAACAAGTATTTAAGGCCGAGTAGAGATTATATCTCAATGTAACAGGCTGAAATTGGATGGTGTGTGACAAGGTCGAGGGTGTATATAGTATTGGCGAGAGTTTGAATCTCACTAGAGATTTGAGGACACTGAACTAATGTCTCTGGCCCAGTAGAGATTACACCTCAATGTATCAGGCTGAAATTGGATGGTGTATGACAAGTTGGAGGGTGTATATAGTATTGGTGAGAATTTGAATCTCACTTGAGATTTGAGGACGCTGAACTAGTATCTCAGGGCCAGTAGAGATTACACCTCAATGTAACAGGCTGAAATTGGATGGTGTATGACAAGTTGGAGGGTGTATATAGTATTGGTGAGAATTTGAATCTCACTTGAGATTTGAGGACGCTGAACTAGTATCTCAGGGCCAGTAGAGATTACACCTCAATGTAACAGGCTGAAATTGGATGGTGTTTGACAAGGTATAGGGTGTATTTAGAATTGGTGAGAATTTGAATATAACTAGAGATTTGAGAACGCTGAACTAGTATCTCAGGGCCAGTAGAGATTACACTTCATTTTAAAAGGCTATAATTGGATGGTGTATGACAAGGTGGAGGTAGTATATAGTACTGTATTGGTGAGAATTTGAATCTCACTAGCGATTTGAGGACGTTGAACTAGTATCTCAGGGCCAGTAGAGAATATACTTCATTTTAACAGGCTTAAATTGGATGGAGTATGACAAGGTGGAGGGTGTATATAGTATTGGTGAGAATTTGAATCTCACTAGAGATTTGAGGACGCTGAACTAGTATCTCAGGGCCAGTAGAGATTACACCTCAATGTAACAGGCTGAAATTGGATGGTGTATGACAAGGTGGAGGGAGTATATATTATTGGTGAAAATTTGAATCTCACTAGAGGTTTAAGGACGCTAAAATAGTATCTCAGGGCCAGTAGAGATTACACCTCAATGCAACAGGCTGAAATTGGATGGTGTATGACAAGGTGGAGGGTGTGCATAGTATTGGTGAGAATTTGATTCTCACTAGAGATTTGAGGATGCTGAACTAGTATCTCAGGGCCAGTAAAGATTACACCTCTATGTAACAGGCTGAAATTGGATGGTGTGTGACAAGGTGTAGGGTGTATATAGTATTGGTGAGAATTGGAATCTCACTAGGGATTTGAGGATGCTGAACAAGTATTTCAGTGCCAGTAGAGATTACACCTCAATGTAACAGGCTGAAATTGGATGGTGTATGACAAGGTGGAGGGTGTATAAAGTGTTGGTGAGTATTTGAATCTCACTAGAGATTTTAGGATGCTGAACTAGTATCTCAGGGCAAGTAGAGATTACACCTCAATGTAACATGCTGAAATTGGGTGGTGTATGACAAGGTGGAGGGTATATAAAGTATTGGTGAGAATTTGAATCTCACTAGAGATTTGAGGACGCTGAACTAGTATCTCAGGGCCAGTATAGATTATACCTCAATGTAACAGGCTAAAATTGGATGGTGTATGACAAGTTGGAGGGTGTCTATAGCATTGGTGAGAATATGATTCTCACTAGAGACTTGAGGACGCTGACCTAGTATCTCAGGGCCAGTAAAAATTACACCTCAATGTAACAGGCTGAAATTGGATGGTGTATGACAAGGTGGAGAGTGTATCTAGTATTGGTGAGAATTTGAATCTCACTAGAGATTTGAGGACGCTAACTAGTATCTCAGGGCCAGTAGAGATTACACCTCAATGAACCAGGCTGAAATTGGATGGTATATGACAAGGTGGAGGGTGTATATAGTATTGGTGAGAATTTAAATTTCACTAGAGATTTCAGGACGCTGAAATAGTATCTCAGGGCCAGTAGAGATTACACCTCAATGTAAAAGGCTGAAATTGGATGGTGTATGACAAGGTGGAGGTTGTATATACAGTATTATTGGTGAAAATTTGAATCTCACTAGCGATATGAGGACGCCTGAACTTGTATCTCAGGGCCAGTAGAGAATACACTTCATTTTAACAGGCTGAAATTGGATGGTGTATGACAAGGTGGAGGGTATATATAGTATTGGTGAGAATTTAAATTTCACTAGAGATTTCAGGACGCTGAACTAGTATCTCAGGGCCAGTAGAGATTACACCTCAATGTAAAAGGCTGAAATTGGATGGTGTATGACAACGTGGAGGGTGTATATATTATTGGTGAAAATTTGAATCTCACTAGCGATTTGAGGACGCCTGAACTAGTATCTCAGGGCCAGTAGAGAATACACTTCATTTTAACAGGCTGAAATTGGATGATGTATGACAAGGTGGAGGGTGTATATAGCATTGGTGAGAATTTGAATCTCACTAGAGATTTGAGGACGCTGAACTAGTATCTCAGGGCCAGTAGAGATTACACCTCAATGTAACAGGCTGAAATTGGATGGTGTATGACAAGGTGGAGGGTGTCTATAGTATTGGTGAGAATTTGATTCTCACTAGAGACTTGAGGACGCTGAACTAGTATCTCAGGGCCAGTAAAGATTACACCTCTATGTAACAGGCTGAAATTGGATGGTGTATGACAAGGTGGAGGGTGTATAAAGTGTTGGTGAGAATTTGAATCTCACTAGAGATTTGAGGACGCTGAACTAGTATCCAAGGGCTAGTAGAGATTACACATCACTGTAACAGGCTGAAATTGGGTGGTGTATGACAAGGTGGAGGGTGTATATATTATTGGTGAGAATTTAAATTTCACTAGAGATTTCAGGACGCTGAACTAGTATCTCAGGGCCAGTAGAAATTACAACTCAATGTAAAATGCTGAAATTGGATGGTGTATGACAAGGTGGAAGTTGTATATAGTATTGGTGAGAATTTGAATTTTACTAGCGATTTGAGGACGCCTGAACTAGTATCTCAGGGCCAGTAGAGAATACACTTCATTTTAACAGGCTGAAATTGGATGGTGTATGACAAGGTGGAGGGTGTATATAGTATTGGTGAGAATTTGAATCTCACTAGAGATTTGAGGACACTGAACTAATGTCTCAGACCCAGTAGAGATTACACCTCAATGTAACAGCCTGAAATTGGATGGTGTATGACAAGGTGGAGGTTGTATATAGTATTGGTGAGAATTTGAATCTCACTAGAGATTTGAGGACGCTGAACTATTGTCTCAGGCCCAGTAGACATTACACCTCAATGTAATAGGCTGAAATTGGATGGTGTATGACAAGGTGGAGGGTGTATATAGTATTGTTGAGAATTTGAATTTCACTAGAGATTTGAGGATGCTGAACTATTGTCTCAGGCCCAGTAGAGATTACACCTCAATATAATAGGCTGAAATTGGATATTGTGTGACAAGGTGGAGGGTGTATATAGTATTGGTGAGAATTTGAATCTCACTAGAGAGTTGAGGACGCTGAACTAGTATCTCAGGGCCAGTAGAGATTACACCTCAATGCAACAGGCTGAAATTGGATGGTGTATGACAAGGTGGAGGGTGTATATAGTATTGGTGAGAATTTGATTCTCACTAGAAATTTGAGGACGCTGAACTAGTATCTCTGGGCCAGTAGAGATTACACCTCTATGTAACAGGCTGAAATTGGATGGTGTATGACAAGGTGGAGGGTGTATATAGTATTGGTGAGAATCTGATTCTCACTAGAGATTTGAGGATGCTGAACTAGTATCTCAGGGCCAGTAGAGATTACACCTCAATGTAACTGGCTGAAATTGGATGGTGTATGACAAGGTGGAGGGTGTATATAGTATTGGTGAGAATTTGAATCTCACTAGAGATTTGAGGATGCTGAACAAGTATTTAAGGCCGAGTAGAGATTATATCTCAATGTAACAGGCTGAAATTGGATGGTGTGTGACAAGGTCGAGGGTGTATATAGTATTGGCGAGAGTTTGAATCTCACTAGAGATTTGAGGACACTGAACTAATGTCTCTGGCCCAGTAGAGATTACACCTCAATGTATCAGGCTGAAATTGGATGGTGTATGACAAGTTGGAGGGTGTATATAGTATTGGTGAGAATTTGAATCTCACTTGAGATTTGAGGACGCTGAACTAGTATCTCAGGGCCAGTAGAGATTACACCTCAATGTAACAGGCTGAAATTGGATGGTGTATGACAAGTTGGAGGGTGTATATAGTATTGGTGAGAATTTGAATCTCACTTGAGATTTGAGGACGCTGAACTAGTATCTCAGGGCCAGTAGAGATTACACCTCAATGTAACAGGCTGAAATTGGATGGTGTTTGACAAGGTATAGGGTGTATTTAGAATTGGTGAGAATTTGAATATAACTAGAGATTTGAGAACGCTGAACTAGTATCTCAGGGCCAGTAGAGATTACACTTCATTTTAAAAGGCTATAATTGGATGGTGTATCACAAGGTGGAGGTAGTATATAGTACTGTATTGGTGAGAATTTGAATCTCACTAGCGATTTGAGGACGTTGAACTAGTATCTCAGGGCCAGTAGAGAATATACTTCATTTTAACAGGCTTAAATTGGATGGAGTATGACAAGGTGGAGGGTGTATATAGTATTGTTGAGAATTTGAATCTCACTAGAGATTTGAGGACGCTGAACTAGTATCTCAGGGCCAGTAGAGATTACACCTCAATGTAACAGGCTGAAATTGGATGGTGTATGACAAGGTGGAGGGTGTATATATTATTGGTGAAAATTTGAATCTCACTAGAGGTTTGAGGATGCTAAAATAGTATCTCAGGGCCAGTAGAGATTACACCTCAATGCAACAGACTGAAATTGGATGGTGTATGACAAGGTGGAGGGTGTGCATAGTACTGGTGAGAATTTGATTCTCACTAGAGATTTGAGGATGCTGAACTAGTATCTCAGGGCCAGTAAAGATTACACCTCTATGTAACAGGCTGAAATTGGATGGTGTGTGACAAGGTGTAGGGTGTATATAGTATTGGTGAGAATTGGAATCTCACTAGGGATTTGAGGATGCTGAACAAGTATTTCAGTTCCAGTAGAGATTACACCTCAATGTAACAGGCTGAAATTGGATGGTGTATGACAAGGTGGAGGGTGTATAAAGTGTTGGTGAGAATTTGAATCTCACTAGAGATTTGAGGATGCTGAACTAGTATCTCAGGGCAAGTAGAGATTACACCTCAATGTAACAGGCTGAAATTGGGTGGTGTATGACAAGGTGGAGGGTATATAAAGTATTGGTGAGAATTTGAATCTCACTAGAGATTTGAGGACGCTGAACTAGTATCTCAGGGCCAGTAGAGATTACACCTCAATGTAACAGGCTAAAATTGGATGGTGTATGACAAGTTGGAGGGTGTCTATAGCATTGGTGAGAATATGATTCTCACTAGAGACTTGAGGACGCTGACCTAGTATCTCAGGGCCAGTAAAAATTACACCTCAATGTAACAGGCTGAAATTGGATGGTGTATGACAAGGTGGAGAGTGTATCTAGTATTGGTGAGAATTTGAATCTCACTAGAGATTTGAGGACGCTAACTAGTATCTCAGAGCGAGTAGAGATTACACCTCAATGAACCAGGCTGAAATTGGATGGTATATGACAAGGGGAAGGGTGTATATAGTATTGGTGAGAATTTAAATTTCACTAGAGATTTCAGGACGCTGAAATAGTATCTCAGGGCCAGTAGAGATTACACCTCAATGTAAAAGGCTGAAATTGGATGGTGTATGACAAGGTGGAGGTTGTATATACAGTATTATTGGTGAAAATTTGAATCTCACTAGCGATATGAGGACGCCTGAACTTGTATCTCAGGGCCAGTGGAGAATACACTTCATTTTAACAGGCTGAAATTGGATGGTGTATGACAAGGTGGAGGGTATATATAGTATTGGTGAGAATTTAAATTTCACTAGAGATTTCAGGACGCTGAACTAGTATCTCAGGGCCAGTAGAGATTACACCTCAATGTAAAAGGCTGAAATTGGATGGTGTATGACAACGTGGAGGGTGTATATATTATTGGTGAAAATTTGAATCTCACTAGCGATTTGAGGACGCCTGAACTAGTATCTCAGGGTCAGTAGAGAATACACTTCATTTTAACAGGCTGAAATTGGATGATGTATGACAAGGTGGAGGGTGTATATAGCATTGGTGAGAATTTGAATCTCACTAGAGATTTGAGGACGCTGAACTAGTATCTCAGGGCCAGTAGAGATTACACCTCAATGTAACAGGCTGAAATTGGATGGTGTATGACAAGGTGGAGGGTGTCTATAGTATTGGTGAGAATTTGATTCTCACTAGAGACTTGAGGACGCTGAACTAGTATCTCAGGGCCAGTAAAGATTACACCTCTATGTAACAGGCTGAAATTGGATGGTGTATGACAAGGTGGAGGGTGTATAAAGTGTTGGTGAGAATTTGAATCTCACTAGAGATTTGAGGACGCTGAACTAGTATCCAAGGGCTAGTAGAGATTACACATCACTGTAACAGGCTGAAATTGGGTGGTGTATGACAAGGTGGAGGGTGTATATAGTATTGGTGAGAATTTTAATCTCACTAGAGATTTGAGGAAGCTGAACTATTGTCTCAGGCCCAGTAGTGATTACATCTCAATGTAACAGGCTGAAATTGGATGGTGTATGACAAGGTGGAGGGTGTATATAGTATTGGTGAAAATTTGAATCTCACTAGAGATTTGAGGACGCTGAACTAGTATCTCAGGCCCAGTTGAGATTACATCTCAATGTAACAGGGTAAAATTGGATGGTGTGTGACAGGGTCGAGGGTGTCTATAGTATTGGCGAGAGTTTGAATCTCACTAGAGATTTGACGACGCTGAACTAATATCTCAGGCCCAGTAGAGATTACACCTCAATGTAACAGGCTGAAATTGCATGGTGTATGACAAGATGGAGAGTGTATATAGTATTGGTGAGAATTTGAAACTCAATATAGATTTGAGGACGCTAACTAGTATCTCAGGGCCTGTAGAGATTATACCTCAATGAATCATGCTGAAATTGGATGGTGTATGACAAGGTGGAGGGTGTATATAGTATTGGCGAGTGTTTGATTCTCACTAGAGATTTGAGGACGCTGAACTAATGTCTCAGGCCCAGTAGAGATTACACATCAATGTAACAGGCTGAAATTGGATGGTGTATGACAAGGTGGAGGGTGTATAAAGTATTGGTGAGAATTTGAATCTCACAAGAGATTTGAGAACGCTTAACTAGTATCTCAGGGCCAGTATAGATTACACCTCACTGTAACAGGCTAAAATTGGATGGTGTATGACAAGGTGGAGGGTGTATATAGTATTGGTGAGAATTTGAATCTCGCTAGAGATTTGAGGATGCTGAACTATTGTCTCAGGCCCAGTAGAGATTACATCTCAATGTAACAGGCTGAAATTTGATGGTGTATGACAAGATGGAGGGTGTATATAGTATTGGTGAGAATTTGAATCTCACTAGAGATTTGAGGAGGCTAACTAGTATCTCAGGGCCAGTAGAGATTACACCTCAATGAATCAGGCTGAAATTGGATGGTGTATGTCAAGGTGAAGGGTGTATATAGTATTGGTGAGAATTTAAATTTCACTAGAGATTTCAGGACGCTGAACTAGTATCTCAGGGCCAGTAGAGATTACACCTCAATGTAAAAGGCTGAAATTGGATGGTATATGACAAGGTGGAGGGTGTATATATTATTGGTGAAAATTTTAATCTCACTAGCGATTTGAGGACGCCTGAACTAGTATGTCAGGGCTAGTAGAGTTTACACTTCATTTTAAAAGGCTATAATTGGATGGTGTATGACAAGGTGGAGGTAGTATATATTAATGTATTGGTAAGAATTTGAATCTCACTAGAGATTTGAGGACGCTGAACTAGTATCTCAGGCCCAGTAGGGATTACACCTCATTGTAACAGCCTGAAATTGGATGGTGGATGACATGGTGGAGGTTGTATATAGTATTGGTGAGAATTTGAATCTCACTAGAGATTTGAGGACAATGAACTATTGTCTCAGGCCCAGTAGAGATTACACCTCAATGTATCAGGCTGAAATTGGATGGTGTATGACAAGGTGGAGGGTGTATATAGTATTGGTGAGAATTTGACTCTCACTAGAGACTTGAGGATGCTGAACTATAGTCTCAGGCCCAGTAGCCATTACACCTCAATGAAACAGGCTGAAATTGGATGGTGTATAACAAGATGGAGAGTGTATATAGTATTGGTGAGAATTTGAATCTCACTAGAGATTTGAGGGCGCTAACTAGCATCTCAGGGCCAGTAGAGATTACACCTCAATGAATCAGGCTGAAATTGGATGGTGTATGACAAGGTGGAGGGTGTATATAGTATTGGTGAGAATTTAAATTTTACTAGAGATTTCAGGACGCTGAACTAGTATCTCAGGGCCAGTAGAAATTACAACTCAATGTAAAAGGCTGAAATTGGATGGTGTATGACAAGGTGAAGGTTGTATATAGTATTGGTGAGAATTTGAATTTCACTAGCGATTTGAGGACGCCTGAACTAGTATCTCAGGGCCAGTAGAGAATACACTTCATTTTAACAGGCTGAAATTGGATGGTGTATGACAAGGTGGAGGGTGTATATAGTATTGGTGAGAATTTGAATCTCACTAGAGATTTGAGGACACTGAACTAATGTCTCAGACCCAGTAGAGATTACACCTCAATGTAACAGGCTGAAATTGGATGGTGTATGACAAGGTGGAGGTTGTATATAGTATTGGTGAGAATTTGAATCTCACTAGAGATTTGAGGACACTGAACTATTGTCTCAGGCCCAGTAGAGATTACACCTCAATGTAACAGGCTGAAACTGGATTCTGTATGACAAGGTGGAGGGTGTATATAGTATTGGTGAGAATTTGAATCTCACTAGAGATTTGAGGACGCTGAACTATTGTCTCAGGCCCAGTAGACATTACACCTCAATGTAATAGGCTGAAATTGGATGGTGTATGACAAGGTGGAGGGTGTATATAGTATTGTTGAGAATTTGAATTTCACTAGAGATTTGAGGACGCTGAACTATTGTCTCAGGCCCAGTACAGATTACACCTCAATATAATAGGCTGAAATTGGATATTGTGTGACAAGGTGGAGGGTGTATATAGTATTGGTGAGAATTTGAATCTCACTAGAGAGTTGAGGAAGCTGAACTAGTATCTCTGGGCCAGTAGAGATTACACCTCTATGTAACAGGCTGAAATTGGATGGTGTATGACAAGGTGGAGGGTGTATATAGTATTGGTGAGAATCTGATTCTCACTAGAGATTTGAGGATGCTGAACTAGTATCTCAGGGCCAGTAGAGATTACACCTCAATGTAACAGGCTGAAATTGGATGGTGTATGACAAGGTGGAGGGTGTATATAGTATTGGTGAGAATTTGAAACTCACTAGAGATTTGAGGATGCTGAACAAGTATTTAAGGCCGAGTAGAGATTACATCTCAATGTAACAGGCTGAAATTGGATGGTGTGTGACAAGGTCGAGGGTGTATATAGTATTGGCGAGAGTTTGAATCTCACTAGAGATTTGAGGACACTGAACTAATGTCTCTGGCCCAGTAGAGATTACACCTCAATGTATCAGGCTGAAATTGGATGGTGTATGACAAGTTGGAGGGTGTATATAGTATTGGTGAGAATTTTAATCTCACTAGAGATTTGAGGACGCTGAACTAGTATCTCAGGGCCAGTAGAGATTACACCTCAATGTAACAGGCTGAAATTGGATGGTGTATGACAAGGTGGAGGGTGTATATGGTATTGGTGAGAATTTGAATCTCACTAGAGATTTGAGGACGCTGAACTAGTATCTCAGGGCCAGTAGAGATTACACCTCAATGTAACAGGCTGAAATTGGATGGTGTTTGACAAGGTGTAGGGTGTATTTAGAATTGGTGAGAATTTGAATATAACTAGAGATTTGAGGACGCTGAACTAGTATCTCAGGGCCAGTAGAGATTACACTTCATTTTAAAAGGCTATAATTGGATGGTGTATGACAAGGTGGTGGTAGTATATAGTACTGTATTGGTGAGAATTTGAATCTCACTAGCGATTTGAGGACGTTGAACTAGTATCTCAGGGCCAGTAGAGAATATACTTCATTTTAACAGGCTGAAATTGGATGGAGTATGACAAGGTGGAGGGTGTATATAGTATTGTTGAGAATTTGAATCTCACTAGAGATTTGAGAACGCTGAACTGTTGTCTCAGGCCCAGTAGAGATTACACTTCAATGTAACAGGCTGAAATAGGATGGTGTATGACATGGTGGAGGTTGTATATAGTATTGGTGAGAATTTGAATCTCACTAGAGATTTGAGGACAATGAACTATTGTCTCAGGCCCAGTAGAGATTACACCTCAATGTATCAGGCTGAAATTGGATGGTGTATGACAAGGTGGAGGGTGTATATAGTATTGGTGAGAATTTGACTCACACTAGAGATTTGAGGACGCTGAACTATTGTCTCAGGCCCAGTAGACATTGCACCTCAATGTAACAGGCTGAAATTGGATGGTGTATGACAAGATGGAGAGTGTATATAGTATTGGTGAGAATTTGAATCTCACTAGAGATTTGAGGACGCTAACTAGTATCTCAGGACCAGTAGAGATTACACCTCAATGAATCAGGCTGAAATTGGATGGTGTATGACAAGGTGGAGGGTGTATATAGTATTGGTGAGAATTTAAATTTCACTAGAGATTTCAGGACGCTGAACTAGTATCTCAGGGCCAGTAGAAATTACAACTCAATGTAAAAGGATGAAATTGGATGGTGTATGACAAGGTGGAGGTTGTATATAGTATTGGTGAGAATTTGAATTTCACTAGCGATTTGAGGACGCCTAAACTAGTATCTCAGGGCCAGTAGAGAATACACTTCATTTTAAAAGGCTGAAATTGGATGGTGTATGACAAGGTGGAGGGTGTATATAGTATTGGTGAGAATTTGAATCTCACTAGAGATTTGAGGACACTGAACTAATGTCTCAGACCCAGTAGAAATTACACCTCAATGTAACAGGCTGAAATTGGATGGTGTATGACAAGGTGGAGGTTGTATATAGTATTGTTGAGAATTTGAATCTCACTAGAGATTTGAGGACACTGAACTATTGTCTCAGGCCCAGTAGAGATTACATCTCAATGTAACAGGCTGAAATTGGATGGTGTGTGACAAGGTCGAGGGTGTATATAGTATTGGCGAGAGTTTGAATCTCACTAGAGATTTGAGGACACTGAACTAATGTCTCTGGCCCAGTAG
Organism: Dendrobates tinctorius; assembly: GCF_039654945.1. Taxonomy (NCBI): domain Eukaryota; kingdom Metazoa; phylum Chordata; class Amphibia; order Anura; family Dendrobatidae; genus Dendrobates; species Dendrobates tinctorius. The sequence goes on from NW_027361829.1 coordinate 3,684,536, forward strand.
AGATTACACCTCAATGTATCAGGCTGAAATTGGATGGTGTATGACAAGTTGGAGGGTGTATATAGTATTGGTGAGAATTTTAATCTCACTAGAGATTTGAGGACGCTGAACTAGTATCTCAGGGCCAGTAGAGATTACACCTCAATGTAACAGGCTGAAATTGGATGGTGTTTGACAAGGTGTAGGGTGTATTTAGAATTGGTGAGAATTTGAATATAACTAGAGATTTGAGGACGCTGAACTAGTATCTCAGGGCCAGTAGAGATTACACTTCATTTTAAAAGGCTATAATTGGATGGTGTATGACAAGGTGGTGGTAGTATATAGTACTGTATTGGTGAGAATTTGAATCTCACTAGCGATTTGAGGACGTTGAACTAGTATCTCAGGGCCAGTAGAGAATATACTTCATTTTAACAGGCTGAAATTGGATGGAGTATGACAAGGTGGAGGGTGTATATAGTATTGGTGAGAATTTGAATCTCACTAGAGATTTGAGGACGCTGAACTAGTATCTCAGGGCCAGTAGAGATTACACCTCAATGTAACAGGCTAAAATTGGATGGTGTATGACAAGTTGGAGGGTGTCTATAGCATTGGTGAGAATATGATTCTCACTAGAGACTTGAGGACGCTGACCTAGTATCTCAGGGCCAGTAAAAATTACACCTCAATGTAACAGGCTGAAATTGGATGGTGTATGACAAGTTGGAGGGTGTCTATAGCATTGGTGAGAATATGATTCTCACTAGAGACTTGAGGACGCTGACCTAGTATCTCAGGGCCAGTAAAAATTACACCTCAATGTAACAGGCTGAAATTGGATGGTGTATGACAAGGTGGAGAGTGTATCTAGTATTGGTGAGAATTTGAATCTCACTAGAGATTTGAGGACGCTAACTAGTATCTCAGAGCGAGTAGAGATTACACCTCAATGAACCAGGCTGAAATTGGATGGTATATGACAAGGGGAAGGGTGTATATAGTATTGGTGAGAATTTAAATTTCACTAGAGATTTCAGGACGCTGAAATAGTATCTCAGGGCCAGTAGAGATTACACCTCAATGTAAAAGGCTGAAATTGGATGGTGTATGACAAGGTGGAGGTTGTATATACAGTATTATTGGTGAAAATTTGAATCTCACTAGCGATATGAGGACGCCTGAACTTGTATCTCAGGGCCAGTGGAGAATACACTTCATTTTAACAGGCTGAAATTGGATGGTGTATGACAAGGTGGAGGGTATATATAGTATTGGTGAGAATTTAAATTTCACTAGAGATTTCAGGACGCTGAACTAGTATCTCAGGGCCAGTAGAGATTACACCTCAATGTAAAAGGCTGAAATTGGATGGTGTATGACAACGTGGAGGGTGTATATATTATTGGTGAAAATTTGAATCTCACTAGCGATTTGAGGACGCCTGAACTAGTATCTCAGGGTCAGTAGAGAATACACTTCATTTTAACAGGCTGAAATTGGATGATGTATGACAAGGTGGAGGGTGTATATAGCATTGGTGAGAATTTGAATCTCACTAGAGATTTGAGGACGCTGAACTAGTATCTCAGGGCCAGTAGAGATTACACCTCAATGTAACAGGCTGAAATTGGATGGTGTATGACAAGGTGGAGGGTGTCTATAGTATTGGTGAGAATTTGATTCTCACTAGAGACTTGAGGACGCTGAACTAGTATCTCAGGGCCAGTAAAGATTACACCTCTATGTAACAGGCTGAAATTGGATGGTGTATGACAAGGTGGAGGGTGTATAAAGTGTTGGTGAGAATTTGAATCTCACTAGAGATTTGAGGACGCTGAACTAGTATCCAAGGGCTAGTAGAGATTACACATCACTGTAACAGGCTGAAATTGGGTGGTGTATGACAAGGTGGAGGGTGTATATAGTATTGGTGAGAATTTTAATCTCACTAGAGATTTGAGGAAGCTGAACTATTGTCTCAGGCCCAGTAGTGATTACATCTCAATGTAACAGGCTGAAATTGGATGGTGTATGACAAGGTGGAGGGTGTATATAGTATTGGTGAAAATTTGAATCTCACTAGAGATTTGAGGACGCTGAACTAGTATCTCAGGCCCAGTTGAGATTACATCTCAATGTAACAGGGTAAAATTGGATGGTGTGTGACAGGGTCGAGGGTGTCTATAGTATTGGCGAGAGTTTGAATCTCACTAGAGATTTGACGACGCTGAACTAATATCTCAGGCCCAGTAGAGATTACACCTCAATGTAACAGGCTGAAATTGCATGGTGTATGACAAGATGGAGAGTGTATATAGTATTGGTGAGAATTTGAAACTCAATATAGATTTGAGGACGCTAACTAGTATCTCAGGGCCTGTAGAGATTATACCTCAATGAATCATGCTGAAATTGGATGGTGTATGACAAGGTGGAGGGTGTATATAGTATTGGCGAGTGTTTGATTCTCACTAGAGATTTGAGGACGCTGAACTAATGTCTCAGGCCCAGTAGAGATTACACATCAATGTAACAGGCTGAAATTGGATGGTGTATGACAAGGTGGAGGGTGTATAAAGTATTGGTGAGAATTTGAATCTCACAAGAGATTTGAGAACGCTTAACTAGTATCTCAGGGCCAGTATAGATTACACCTCACTGTAACAGGCTAAAATTGGATGGTGTATGACAAGGTGGAGGGTGTATATAGTATTGGTGAGAATTTGAATCTCGCTAGAGATTTGAGGATGCTGAACTATTGTCTCAGGCCCAGTAGAGATTACATCTCAATGTAACAGGCTGAAATTTGATGGTGTATGACAAGATGGAGGGTGTATATAGTATTGGTGAGAATTTGAATCTCACTAGAGATTTGAGGAGGCTAACTAGTATCTCAGGGCCAGTAGAGATTACACCTCAATGAATCAGGCTGAAATTGGATGGTGTATGTCAAGGTGAAGGGTGTATATAGTATTGGTGAGAATTTAAATTTCACTAGAGATTTCAGGACGCTGAACTAGTATCTCAGGGCCAGTAGAGATTACACCTCAATGTAAAAGGCTGAAATTGGATGGTATATGACAAGGTGGAGGGTGTATATATTATTGGTGAAAATTTTAATCTCACTAGCGATTTGAGGACGCCTGAACTAGTATGTCAGGGCTAGTAGAGTTTACACTTCATTTTAAAAGGCTATAATTGGATGGTGTATGACAAGGTGGAGGTAGTATATATTAATGTATTGGTAAGAATTTGAATCTCACTAGAGATTTGAGGACGCTGAACTAGTATCTCAGGCCCAGTAGGGATTACACCTCATTGTAACAGCCTGAAATTGGATGGTGGATGACATGGTGGAGGTTGTATATAGTATTGGTGAGAATTTGAATCTCACTAGAGATTTGAGGACAATGAACTATTGTCTCAGGCCCAGTAGAGATTACACCTCAATGTATCAGGCTGAAATTGGATGGTGTATGACAAGGTGGAGGGTGTATATAGTATTGGTGAGAATTTGACTCTCACTAGAGACTTGAGGATGCTGAACTATAGTCTCAGGCCCAGTAGCCATTACACCTCAATGAAACAGGCTGAAATTGGATGGTGTATAACAAGATGGAGAGTGTATATAGTATTGGTGAGAATTTGAATCTCACTAGAGATTTGAGGGCGCTAACTAGCATCTCAGGGCCAGTAGAGATTACACCTCAATGAATCAGGCTGAAATTGGATGGTGTATGACAAGGTGGAGGGTGTATATAGTATTGGTGAGAATTTAAATTTTACTAGAGATTTCAGGACGCTGAACTAGTATCTCAGGGCCAGTAGAAATTACAACTCAATGTAAAAGGCTGAAATTGGATGGTGTATGACAAGGTGAAGGTTGTATATAGTATTGGTGAGAATTTGAATTTCACTAGCGATTTGAGGACGCCTGAACTAGTATCTCAGGGCCAGTAGAGAATACACTTCATTTTAACAGGCTGAAATTGGATGGTGTATGACAAGGTGGAGGGTGTATATAGTATTGGTGAGAATTTGAATCTCACTAGAGATTTGAGGACACTGAACTAATGTCTCAGACCCAGTAGAGATTACACCTCAATGTAACAGGCTGAAATTGGATGGTGTATGACAAGGTGGAGGTTGTATATAGTATTGGTGAGAATTTGAATCTCACTAGAGATTTGAGGACACTGAACTATTGTCTCAGGCCCAGTAGAGATTACACCTCAATGTAACAGGCTGAAACTGGATTCTGTATGACAAGGTGGAGGGTGTATATAGTATTGGTGAGAATTTGAATCTCACTAGAGATTTGAGGACGCTGAACTATTGTCTCAGGCCCAGTAGACATTACACCTCAATGTAATAGGCTGAAATTGGATGGTGTATGACAAGGTGGAGGGTGTATATAGTATTGTTGAGAATTTGAATTTCACTAGAGATTTGAGGACGCTGAACTATTGTCTCAGGCCCAGTACAGATTACACCTCAATATAATAGGCTGAAATTGGATATTGTGTGACAAGGTGGAGGGTGTATATAGTATTGGTGAGAATTTGAATCTCACTAGAGAGTTGAGGAAGCTGAACTAGTATCTCTGGGCCAGTAGAGATTACACCTCTATGTAACAGGCTGAAATTGGATGGTGTATGACAAGGTGGAGGGTGTATATAGTATTGGTGAGAATCTGATTCTCACTAGAGATTTGAGGATGCTGAACTAGTATCTCAGGGCCAGTAGAGATTACACCTCAATGTAACAGGCTGAAATTGGATGGTGTATGACAAGGTGGAGGGTGTATATAGTATTGGTGAGAATTTGAAACTCACTAGAGATTTGAGGATGCTGAACAAGTATTTAAGGCCGAGTAGAGATTACATCTCAATGTAACAGGCTGAAATTGGATGGTGTGTGACAAGGTCGAGGGTGTATATAGTATTGGCGAGAGTTTGAATCTCACTAGAGATTTGAGGACACTGAACTAATGTCTCTGGCCCAGTAGAGATTACACCTCAATGTATCAGGCTGAAATTGGATGGTGTATGACAAGTTGGAGGGTGTATATAGTATTGGTGAGAATTTTAATCTCACTAGAGATTTGAGGACGCTGAACTAGTATCTCAGGGCCAGTAGAGATTACACCTCAATGTAACAGGCTGAAATTGGATGGTGTATGACAAGGTGGAGGGTGTATATGGTATTGGTGAGAATTTGAATCTCACTAGAGATTTGAGGACGCTGAACTAGTATCTCAGGGCCAGTAGAGATTACACCTCAATGTAACAGGCTGAAATTGGATGGTGTTTGACAAGGTGTAGGGTGTATTTAGAATTGGTGAGAATTTGAATATAACTAGAGATTTGAGGACGCTGAACTAGTATCTCAGGGCCAGTAGAGATTACACTTCATTTTAAAAGGCTATAATTGGATGGTGTATGACAAGGTGGTGGTAGTATATAGTACTGTATTGGTGAGAATTTGAATCTCACTAGCGATTTGAGGACGTTGAACTAGTATCTCAGGGCCAGTAGAGAATATACTTCATTTTAACAGGCTGAAATTGGATGGAGTATGACAAGGTGGAGGGTGTATATAGTATTGTTGAGAATTTGAATCTCACTAGAGATTTGAGAACGCTGAACTGTTGTCTCAGGCCCAGTAGAGATTACACTTCAATGTAACAGGCTGAAATAGGATGGTGTATGACATGGTGGAGGTTGTATATAGTATTGGTGAGAATTTGAATCTCACTAGAGATTTGAGGACAATGAACTATTGTCTCAGGCCCAGTAGAGATTACACCTCAATGTATCAGGCTGAAATTGGATGGTGTATGACAAGGTGGAGGGTGTATATAGTATTGGTGAGAATTTGACTCACACTAGAGATTTGAGGACGCTGAACTATTGTCTCAGGCCCAGTAGACATTGCACCTCAATGTAACAGGCTGAAATTGGATGGTGTATGACAAGATGGAGAGTGTATATAGTATTGGTGAGAATTTGAATCTCACTAGAGATTTGAGGACGCTAACTAGTATCTCAGGACCAGTAGAGATTACACCTCAATGAATCAGGCTGAAATTGGATGGTGTATGACAAGGTGGAGGGTGTATATAGTATTGGTGAGAATTTAAATTTCACTAGAGATTTCAGGACGCTGAACTAGTATCTCAGGGCCAGTAGAAATTACAACTCAATGTAAAAGGATGAAATTGGATGGTGTATGACAAGGTGGAGGTTGTATATAGTATTGGTGAGAATTTGAATTTCACTAGCGATTTGAGGACGCCTAAACTAGTATCTCAGGGCCAGTAGAGAATACACTTCATTTTAAAAGGCTGAAATTGGATGGTGTATGACAAGGTGGAGGGTGTATATAGTATTGGTGAGAATTTGAATCTCACTAGAGATTTGAGGACACTGAACTAATGTCTCAGACCCAGTAGAAATTACACCTCAATGTAACAGGCTGAAATTGGATGGTGTATGACAAGGTGGAGGTTGTATATAGTATTGTTGAGAATTTGAATCTCACTAGAGATTTGAGGACACTGAACTATTGTCTCAGGCCCAGTAGAGATTACATCTCAATGTAACAGGCTGAAATTGGATGGTGTGTGACAAGGTCGAGGGTGTATATAGTATTGGCGAGAGTTTGAATCTCACTAGAGATTTGAGGACACTGAACTAATGTCTCTGGCCCAGTAGAGATTACACCTCAATGTATCAGGCTGAAATTGGATGGTGTATGACAAGTTGGAGGGTGTATATAGTATTGGTGAGAATTTTAATCTCACTAGAGATTTGAGGACGCTGAACTAGTATCTCAGGGCCAGTAGAGATTACACCTCAATGTAACAGGCTGAAATTGGATGGTGTTTGACAAGGTGTAGGGTGTATTTAGAATTGGTGAGAATTTGAATATAACTAGAGATTTGAGGACGCTGAACTAGTATCTCAGGGCCAGTAGAGATTACACTTCATTTTAAAAGGCTATAATTGGATGGTGTATGACAAGGTGGTGGTAGTATATAGTACTGTATTGGTGAGAATTTGAATCTCACTAGCGATTTGAGGACGTTGAACTAGTATCTCAGGGCCAGTAGAGAATATACTTCATTTTAACAGGCTGAAATTGGATGGAGTATGACAAGGTGGAGGGTGTATATAGTATTGGTGAGAATTTGAATCTCACTAGAGATTTGAGGACGCTGAACTAGTATCTCAGGGCCAGTAGAGATTACACCTCAATGTAACAGGCTAAAATTGGATGGTGTATGACAAGTTGGAGGGTGTCTATAGCATTGGTGAGAATATGATTCTCACTAGAGACTTGAGGACGCTGACCTAGTATCTCAGGGCCAGTAAAAATTACACCTCAATGTAACAGGCTGAAATTGGATGGTGTATGACAAGGTGGAGAGTGTATCTAGTATTGGTGAGAATTTGAATCTCACTAGAGATTTGAGGACGCTAACTAGTATCTCAGAGCGAGTAGAGATTACACCTCAATGAACCAGGCTGAAATTGGATGGTATATGACAAGGGGAAGGGTGTATATAGTATTGGTGAGAATTTAAATTTCACTAGAGATTTCAGGACGCTGAAATAGTATCTCAGGGCCAGTAGAGATTACACCTCAATGTAAAAGGCTGAAATTGGATGGTGTATGACAAGGTGGAGGTTGTATATACAGTATTATTGGTGAAAATTTGAATCTCACTAGCGATATGAGGACGCCTGAACTTGTATCTCAGGGCCAGTGGAGAATACACTTCATTTTAACAGGCTGAAATTGGATGGTGTATGACAAGGTGGAGGGTATATATAGTATTGGTGAGAATTTAAATTTCACTAGAGATTTCAGGACGCTGAACTAGTATCTCAGGGCCAGTAGAGATTACACCTCAATGTAAAAGGCTGAAATTGGATGGTGTATGACAACGTGGAGGGTGTATATATTATTGGTGAAAATTTGAATCTCACTAGCGATTTGAGGACGCCTGAACTAGTATCTCAGGGCCAGTAGAGAATACACTTCATTTTAACAGGCTGAAATTGGATGATGTATGACAAGGTGGAGGGTGTATATAGCATTGGTGAGAATTTGAATCTCACTAGAGATTTGAGGACGCTGAACTAGTATCTCAGGGCCAGTAGAGATTACACCTCAATGTAACAGGCTGAAATTGGATGGTGTATGACAAGGTGGAGGGTGTCTATAGTATTGGTGAGAATTTGATTCTCACTAGAGACTTGAGGACGCTGAACTAGTATCTCAGGGCCAGTAAAGATTACACCTCTATGTAACAGGCTGAAATTGGATGGTGTATGACAAGGTGGAGGGTGTATAAAGTGTTGGTGAGAATTTGAATCTCACTAGAGATTTGAGGACGCTGAACTAGTATCCAAGGGCTAGTAGAGATTACACATCACTGTAACAGGCTGAAATTGGGTGGTGTATGACAAGGTGGAGGGTGTATATAGTATTGGTGAGAATTTTAATCTCACTAGAGATTTGAGGAAGCTGAACTATTGTCTCAGGCCCAGTAGTGATTACATCTCAATGTAACAGGCTGAAATTGGATGGTGTATGACAAGGTGGAGGGTGTATATAGTATTGGTGAAAATTTGAATCTCACTAGAGATTTGAGGACGCTGAACTAGTATCTCAGGCCCAGTTGAGATTACATCTCAATGTAACAGGGTAAAATTGGATGGTGTGTGACAGGGTCGAGGGTGTCTATAGTATTGGCGAGAGTTTGAATCTCACTAGAGATTTGACGACGCTGAACTAATATCTCAGGCCCAGTAGAGATTACACCTCAATGTAACAGGCTGAAATTGCATGGTGTATGACAAGATGGAGAGTGTATATAGTATTGGTGAGAATTTGAAACTCAATAGAGATTTGAGGACGCTAACTAGTATCTCAGGGCCTGTAGAGATTATACCTCAATGAATCATGCTGAAATTGGATGGTGTATGACAAGGTGGAGGGTGTATATAGTATTGGCGAGTGTTTGATTCTCACTAGAGATTTGAGGACGCTGAACTAATGTCTCAGGCCCAGTAGAGATTACACATCAATGTAACAGGCTGAAATTGGATGGTGTATGACAAGGTGGAGGGTGTATAAAGTATTGGTGAGAATTTGAATCTCACAAGAGATTTGAGAACGCTTAACTAGTATCTCAGGGCCAGTATAGATTACACCTCACTGTAACAGGCTAAAATTGGATGGTGTATGACAAGGTGGAGGGTGTATATAGTATTGGTGAGAATTTGAATCTCGCTAGAGATTTGAGGATGCTGAACTATTGTCTCAGGCCCAGTAGAGATTACATCTCAATGTAACAGGCTGAAATTTGATGGTGTATGACAAGATGGAGGGTGTATATAGTATTGGTGAGAATTTGAATCTCACTAGAGATTTGAGGAGGCTAACTAGTATCTCAGGGCCAGTAGAGATTACACCTCAATGAATCAGGCTGAAATTGGATGGTGTATGTCAAGGTGAAGGGTGTATATAGTATTGGTGAGAATTTAAATTTCACTAGAGATTTCAGGACGCTGAACTAGTATCTCAGGGCCAGTAGAGATTACACCTCAATGTAAAAGGCTGAAATTGGATGGTATATGACAAGGTGGAGGGTGTATATATTATTGGTGAAAATTTTAATCTCACTAGCGATTTGAGGACGCCTGAACTAGTATGTCAGGGCTAGTAGAGTTTACACTTCATTTTAAAAGGCTATAATTGGATGGTGTATGACAAGGTGGAGGTAGTATATATTAATGTATTGGTAAGAATTTGAATCTCACTAGAGATTTGAGGACGCTGAACTAGTATCTCAGGCCCAGTAGGGATTACACCTCATTGTAACAGCCTGAAATTGGATGGTGGATGACATGGTGGAGGTTGTATATAGTATTGGTGAGAATTTGAATCTCACTAGAGATTTGAGGACAATGAACTATTGTCTCAGGCCCAGTAGAGATTACACCTCAATGTATCAGGCTGAAATTGGATGGTGTATGACAAGGTGGAGGGTGTATATAGTATTGGTGAGAATTTGACTCTCACTAGAGATTTGAGGATGCTGAACTATAGTCTCAGGCCCAGTAGCCATTACACCTCAATGAAACAGGCTGAAATTGGATGGTGTATAACAAGATGGAGAGTGTATATAGTATTGGTGAGAATTTGAATCTCACTAGAGATTTGAGGGCGCTAACTAGCATCTCAGGGCCAGTAGAGATTACACCTCAATGAATCAGGCTGAAATTGGATGGTGTATGACAAGGTGGAGGGTGTATATAGTATTGGTGAGAATTTAAATTTTACTAGAGATTTCAGGACGCTGAACTAGTATCTCAGGGCCAGTAGAAATTACAACTCAATGTAAAAGGCTGAAATTGGATGGTGTATGACAAGGTGAAGGTTGTATATAGTATTGGTGAGAATTTGAATTTCACTAGCGATTTGAGGACGCCTGAACTAGTATCTCAGGGCCAGTAGAGAATACACTTCATTTTAACAGGCTGAAATTGGATGGTGTATGACAAGGTGGAGGGTGTATATAGTATTGGTGAGAATTTGAATCTCACTAGAGATTTGAGGACACTGAACTAATGTCTCAGACCCAGTAGAGATTACACCTCAATGTAACAGGCTGAAATTGGATGGTGTATGACAAGGTGGAGGTTGTATATAGTATTGGTGAGAATTTGAATCTCACTAGAGATTTGAGGACACTGAACTATTGTCTCAGGCCCAGTAGAGATTACACCTCAATGTAACAGGCTGAAACTGGATTCTGTATGACAAGGTGGAGGGTGTATATAGTATTGGTGAGAATTTGAATCTCACTAGAGATTTGAGGACGCTGAACTATTGTCTCAGGCCCAGTAGACATTACACCTCAATGTAATAGGCTGAAATTGGATATTGTGTGACAAGGTGGAGGGTGTATATAGTATTGGTGAGAATTTGAATCTCACTAGAGAGTTGAGGACTAGTAGCTGAACTAGTATCTCAGGGCCAGTAGAGATTACACCTCAATGCAACAGGCTGAAATTGGATGGTGTATGACAAGGTGGAGGGTGTATATAGTATTGGTGAGAATTTGAGTCTCACTAGAGATTTGAGGACGCTGAACTAGTATCTCTGGCCCAGTACAGATTACACCTCAATATAATAGGCTGAAATTGGATATTGTGTGACAAGGTGGAGGGTGTATATAGTATTGGTGAGAATTTGAATCTCACTAGAGAGTTGAGGAAGCTGAACTAGTATCTCTGGGCCAGTAGAGATTACACCTCTATGTAACAGGCTGAAATTGGATGGTGTATGACAAGGTGGAGGGTGTATATAGTATTGGTGAGAATCTGATTCTCACTAGAGATTTGAGGATGCTGAACTAGTATCTCAGGGCCAGTAGAGATTACACCTCAATGTAACAGGCTGAAATTGGATGGTGTATGACAAGGTGGAGGGTGTATATAGTATTGGTGAGAATTTGAAACTCACTAGAGATTTGAGGATGCTGAACAAGTATTTAAGGCCGAGTAGAGATTACATCTCAATGTAACAGGCTGAAATTGGATGGTGTGTGACAAGGTCGAGGGTGTATATAGTATTGGCGAGAGTTTGAATCTCACTAGAGATTTGAGGACACTGAACTAATGTCTCTGGCCCAGTAGAGATTACACCTCAATGTATCAGGCTGAAATTGGATGGTGTATGACAAGTTGGAGGGTGTATATAGTATTGGTGAGAATTTTAATCTCACTAGAGATTTGAGGACGCTGAACTAGTATCTCAGGGCCAGTAGAGATTACACCTCAATGTAACAGGCTGAAATTGGATGGTGTATGACAAGGTGGAGGGTGTATATGGTATTGGTGAGAATTTGAATCTCACTAGAGATTTGAGGACGCTGAACTAGTATCTCAGGGCCAGTAGAGATTACACCTCAATGTAACAGGCTGAAATTGGATGGTGTTTGACAAGGTGTAGGGTGTATTTAGAATTGGTGAGAATTTGAATATAACTAGAGATTTGAGGACGCTGAACTAGTATCTCAGGGCCAGTAGAGATTACACTTCATTTTAAAAGGCTATAATTGGATGGTGTATGACAAGGTGGTGGTAGTATATAGTACTGTATTGGTGAGAATTTGAATCTCACTAGCGATTTGAGGACGTTGAACTAGTATCTCAGGGCCAGTAGAGAATATACTTCATTTTAACAGGCTGAAATTGGATGGAGTATGACAAGGTGGAGGGTGTATATAGTATTGTTGAGAATTTGAATCTCACTAGAGATTTGAGAACGCTGAACTGTTGTCTCAGGCCCAGTAGAGATTACACTTCAATGTAACAGGCTGAAATAGGATGGTGTATGACATGGTGGAGGTTGTATATAGTATTGGTGAGAATTTGAATCTCACTAGAGATTTGAGGACAATGAACTATTGTCTCAGGCCCAGTAGAGATTACACCTCAATGTATCAGGCTGAAATTGGATGGTGTATGACAAGGTGGAGGGTGTATATAGTATTGGTGAGAATTTGACTCACACTAGAGATTTGAGGACGCTGAACTATTGTCTCAGGCCCAGTAGACATTGCACCTCAATGTAACAGGCTGAAATTGGATGGTGTATGACAAGATGGAGAGTGTATATAGTATTGGTGAGAATTTGAATCTCACTAGAGATTTGAGGACGCTAACTAGTATCTCAGGACCAGTAGAGATTACACCTCAATGAATCAGGCTGAAATTGGATGGTGTATGACAAGGTGGAGGGTGTATATAGTATTGGTGAGAATTTAAATTTCACTAGAGATTTCAGGACGCTGAACTAGTATCTCAGGGCCAGTAGAAATTACAACTCAATGTAAAAGGATGAAATTGGATGGTGTATGACAAGGTGGAGGTTGTATATAGTATTGGTGAGAATTTGAATTTCACTAGCGATTTGAGGACGCCTAAACTAGTATCTCAGGGCCAGTAGAGAATACACTTCATTTTAAAAGGCTGAAATTGGATGGTGTATGACAAGGTGGAGGGTGTATATAGTATTGGTGAGAATTTGAATCTCACTAGAGATTTGAGGACACTGAACTAATGTCTCAGACCCAGTAGAAATTACACCTCAATGTAACAGGCTGAAATTGGATGGTGTGTGACAAGGTCGAGGGTGTATATAGTATTGGCGAGAGTTTGAATCTCACTAGAGATTTGAGGACACTGAACTAATGTCTCTGGCCCAGTAGAGATTACACCTCAATGTATCAGGCTGAAATTGGATGGTGTATGACAAGTTGGAGGGTGTATATAGTATTGGTGAGAATTTTAATCTCACTAGAGATTTGAGGACGCTGAACTAGTATCTCAGGGCCAGTAGAGATTACACCTCAATGTAACAGGCTGAAATTGGATGGTGTTTGACAAGGTGTAGGGTGTATTTAGAATTGGTGAGAATTTGAATATAACTAGAGATTTGAGGACGCTGAACTAGTATCTCAGGGCCAGTAGAGATTACACTTCATTTTAAAAGGCTATAATTGGATGGTGTATGACAAGGTGGTGGTAGTATATAGTACTGTATTGGTGAGAATTTGAATCTCACTAGCGATTTGAGGACGTTGAACTAGTATCTCAGGGCCAGTAGAGAATATACTTCATTTTAACAGGCTGAAATTGGATGGAGTATGACAAGGTGGAGGGTGTATATAGTATTGGTGAGAATTTGAATCTCACTAGAGATTTGAGGACGCTGAACTAGTATCTCAGGGCCAGTAGAGATTATACCTCAATGTAACAGGCTGAAATTGGATGGTGTATGACAAGGTGGAGGGTGTATATAGTATTGGTGAGAATTTGATTCTCACTAGAGACTTGAGGATGCTGAACTAGTATCTCAGGGCCAGTAAAGATTACACCTCTATGTAACAGGCTGAAATTGGGTGGTGTATGACAATGTGGAGGGTGTATAAAGTGTTGGTGAGAATTTGAATCTCACTAGAGATTTGAGGACGCTGAACTAGTATCCAAGGGCTAGTAGAGATTACACATCACTGTAACAGGCTGAAATGGGGTGGTGTATGACAAGGTGGAGGGTGTATATAGTATTGGTGAGAATTTGAATCTCACTAGAGATTTGAGGAAGCTGAACTATTGTCTCAGGCCCAGTAGTGATTACATCTCAATGTAACAGGCTGAAATTGGATGGTGTATGACAAGGTGGAGGGTGTATATAGTATTGGTGAAAATTTGAATCTCACTAGAGATTTGTGGACGCTGAACTAGTATCTCAGGCCCAGTTGAGATTACATCTCAATGTAACAGGCTAAAATTGGATGGTGTGTGACAAGGTCGAGGGTGTCTATAGTATTGGCGAGAGTTTGAATCTCACTAGAGATTTGACGACGCTGAACTAATATCTCAGGCCCAGTAGAGATTACACCTCAATGTAACAGGCTGAAATTGGATGGTGTATGACAAGATGGAGAGTGTGTATAGTATTGGTGAGAATTTGAATCTCACTAGAGATTTGAGGACGATAACTAGTATCTCAGGGCCTGTAGAGATTACACCTCAATGAATCATGCTGAAATTGGATGGTGTATGACAAGGTGGAGGGTGTATATAGTATTGGTGAGAATTTGAATCTCGCTAGAGATTTGAGGATGCTGAACTATTGTCTCAGGCCCAGTAGAGATTACATCTCAATGTAACAGGCTGAAATTGGATGGTGTATGACAAGATGGAGGGTGTATATAGTATTGGTGAGAATTTGAATCTCACTAGAGATTTGAGGAGGCTAACTAGTATCTCAGGGCCAGTAGAGATTACACCTCAATGAATCAGGGTGAAATTGGATGGTGTATGACAAGGTGAAGGGTGTATATAGTATTGGTGAGAATTTAAATTTCACTAGAGATTTCAGGACGCTGAACTAGTATCTCAGGGCCAGTAGAGATTACACCTCAATGTAAAAGGCTGAAATTGGATGGTGTATGACAAGGTGGAGGGTGTATATATTATTTGTGAAAATTTTAATCTCACTAGCGATTTGAGGACACCTGAACTAGTATGTCAGGGCCAGTAGAGATTACAGTTCATTTTAAAATGCTTTAATTGGATGGTGTACGACAAGGTGGAGGTAGTATATAGTACTGTATTGGTAAGAATTTGAATCTCACTAGAGATTTGAGGACGCTGAACTATTGTCTCAGGCCCAGTAGGGATTACACCTCATTGTAACAGGCTGAAATTGGATGGTGGATGACAAGGTGGAGGGTGCATATAGTATTGTTGAGAATTTGAATCTCACTAGAGATTTGAGAACGCTGAACTGTTGTCTCAGGCCCAGTAGAGATTACACTTCAATGTAACAGGCTGAAATAGGATGGTGTATGACATGGTGGAGGTTGTATATAGTATTGGTGAGAATTTGAATCTCACTAGAGATTTGAGGACAATGAACTATTGTCTCAGGCCCAGTAGAGATTACACCTCAATGTATCAGGCTGAAATTGGATGGTGTATGACAAGGTGGAGGGTGTATATAGTATTGGTGAGAATTTGACTCACACTAGAGATTTGAGGATGCTGAACTATTGTCTCAGGCCCAGTAGACATTGCACCTCAATGTAACAGGCTGAAATTGGATGGTGTATGACAAGATGGAGAGTGTATATAGTATTGGTGAGAATTTGAATCTCACTAGAGATTTGAGGACGCTAACTAGTATCTCAGGACCAGTAGAGATTACACCTCAATGAATCAGGCTGAAATTGGATGGTGTATGACAAGGTGGAGGGTGTATATAGTATTGGTGAGAATTTAAATTTCACTAGAGATTTCAGGACGCTGAACTAGTATCTCAGGGCCAGTAGAAATTACAATTCAATGTAAAAGGATGAAATTGGATGGTGTATGACAAGGTGGAGGTTGTATATAGTATTGGTGAGAATTTGAATTTCACTAGCGATTTGAGGACGCATAAACTAATATCTCAGGGACAGTAGAGAATACACTTCATTTTAAAAGGCTGAAATTGGATGGTGTATGACAAGGTGGAGGGTGTATATAGTATTGGTGAGAATTTGAATCTCACTAGAGATTTGAGGACACTGAACTAATGTCTCAGACCCAGTAGAGATTACACCTCAATGTAACAGGCTGAAATTGGATGGTGTATGACAAGGTGGAGGTTGTATATAGTATTGTTGAGAATTTGAATCTCACTAGAGATTTGAGGACACTGAACTATTGTCTCAGGCCCAGTAGAGATTACACCTCAATGTAACAGGCTGAAACTGGATTCTGTATGACAAGGTGGAGGGTGTATATAGTATTAGTGAGAATTTGAATCTCACTAGAGATTTGAGGACGCTGAACTATTGTCTCAGGCCCAGTAGACATTACACCTCAATGTAATAGGCAGAAATTAGATGGTGTATGACAAGGTGGAGGGTGTATATAGTATTGTTGAGAATTTTAATTTCACTAGAGATGTGAGGACGCTGAACTATTGTCTCAGGCCCAGTAGAGATTACACCTCAATATAATAGGCTGAAATTGGATATTGTGTCACAAGGTGGAGGGTGTATATAGTATTGGTGAGAATTTGAATCTCACTAGAGAGTTGAGGACGCTGAACTAGTATCTCAGGGCCAGTAGAGATTACACCTCAATGCAACAGGCTGAAATTGGAGGGTGTATGACAAGGTGGAGGGTGTATATAGTATTGGTGAGAATTTGATTCTCACTAGAGATTTGAGGATGCTGAACTAGTATCTCAGGGCCAGTAGAGATTACACCTCAATGTAACAGGCTGAAATTGGATGGTGTATGACAAGGTGGAGGGTGTATATAGTATTGGTGAGAATTTGAATCTCACTAGAGATTTGAGGATCCTGAACAAGTATTTAAGGCCGAGTAGAGATTACATCTCAATGTAACAGGCTGAAATTGGATGGTGTGTGACAAGGTCGAGGGTGTATATAGTATTGGCGAGAGTTTGAATCTCACTAGAGATTTGAGGACACTGAACTAATGTCTCTGGCCCAGTAGAGATTACATCTCAATGTATCAGGCTGAAATTGGATGGTGTATGACAAGTTGGAGGGTGTATATAGTATTGGTGAGAATTTGAATCTCACTAGAGATTTGAGGACGCTGAACTAGTATCTCAGGGCCAGTAGAGATTACACCTCAATGTAACAGGCTGAAATTGGATGGTGTATGACAAGGTGGAGGGTGTATATAGTATTGGTGAGAATTTGAATCTCACTAGAGATTTGAGGACGCTGAACTAGTATCTCAGGACCAGTAGAGATTACACCTCAATGTAACAGGCTGAAATTGGATGGTGTTTTACAAGGTGTAGGGTGTATTTAGAATTGGTGAGAATTTGAATATAACTAGAGATTTGGGGACGCTGAACTAGTATCTCAGGGCCAGTAGAGATTACACCTCAATGTAACAGGCTGAAATTGGATGGTGTATGACAAGTTTGAGGGTGTATATAGTATTGGTGAAAATTTGAATCTCACTAGAGATTTGAGGACGCTAAACTAGTATCTCAAGGCCAGTAGAGATTACACCTCAATGCAACAGGCTGAAATTGGATGGTGTATGACAAGGTGGAGGGTGTGCATAGTATTGGTGAGAATTTGATTCTCACTAGAGATTTGAGGATGCTGAACTAGTATCTCAGGGCCAGTAAAGATTACACCTCTATGTAACAGGCTGAAATTGGATGGTGTGTGACAAGGTGTAGGGTGTATATAGTATTGGTGAGAATTGGAATCTCACTAGCGATTTGAGGATGCTGAACAAGTATTTCAGTGCCAGTAGAGATTACACCTCAATGTAACAGGCTGAAATTGGATGGTGTATGACAAGTTGGAGGGTGTATAAAGTGTTGTTGAGAATTTGAATCTCACTAGAGATTTGAGGATGCTGAACTAGTGTCTCAGGGCAAGTAGAGATTACACCTCAATGTAACAGGCTGAAATTGGGTGGTGTATGACAAGGTGGAGGGTGTATAAAGTATTGGTGAGAATTTGAATCTCACTAGAGATTTGAGGACGCTGAACTAGTATCTCAGGGCTAGTAGAGATTACACCTCAATGTAACAGGCTGAAATTGGATGGTGTTTGACAAGGTGTAGGGTGTATTTAGAATTGGTGAGAATTTGAATATAACTAGAGATTTGAGGACGCTGAACTAGTATCTCAGGGCCAGTAGAGATTACACTTCATTTTAAAAGGCTATAATTGGATGGTGTATGACAAGGTGGTGGTAGTATATAGTACTGTATTGGTGAGAATTTGAATCTCACTAGCGATTTGAGGACGTTGAACTAGTATCTCAGGGCCAGTAGAGAATATACTTCATTTTAACAGGCTGAAATTGGATGGAGTATGACAAGGTGGAGGGTGTATATAGTATTGGTGAGAATTTGAATCTCACTAGAGATTTGAGGACGCTGAACTAGTATCTCAGGGCCAGTAGAGATTACACCTCAATGTAACAGGCTGAAATTGGATGGTGTATGACAAGGTGGAGGGAGTATATAGTATTGGTGAGAATTTGATTCTCACTAGAGACTTGAGGATGCTGAACTAGTATCTCAGGGCCAGTAAAGATTACACCTCTATGTAACAGGCTGAAATTGGGTGGTGTATGACAATGTGGAGGGTGTATAAAGTGTTGGTGAGAATTTGAATCTCACTAGAGATTTGAGGACGCTGAACTAGTATCCAAGGGCTAGTAGAGATTACACATCACTGTAACAGGCTGAAATGGGGTGGTGTATGACAAGGTGGAGGGTGTATATAGTATTGGTGAGAATTTGAATCTCACTAGAGATTTGAGGAAGCTGAACTATTGTCTCAGGCCCAGTAGTGATTACATCTCAATGTAACAGGCTGAAATTGGATGGTGTATGACAAGGTGGAGGGTGTATATAGTATTGGTGAAAATGTGAATCTCACTAGAGATTTGAGGACGCTGAACTAGTATCTCAGGCCCAGTTGAGATTACATCTCAATGTAACAGGCTAAAATTGGATGGTGTGTGACAAGGTCGAGGGTGTCTATAGTATTGGCGAGAGTTTGAATCTCACTAGAGATTTGACGACGCTGAACTAATATCTCAGGCCCAGTAGAGATTACACCTCAATGTAACAGGCTGAAATTGGATGGTGTGTGACAAGATGGAGAGTGTGTATAGTATTGGTGAGAATTTGAATCTCACCAGAGATTTGAGGACGATAACTAGTATCTCAGGGCCTGTAGAGATTACACCTCAATGAATCATGCTGAAATTGGATGGTGTATGACAAGGTGGAGGGTGTATATAGTATTGGTGAGAATTTGAATCTCGCTAGAGATTTGAGGATGCTGAACTAGTGTTTCAGGGCAAGTAGAGATTACACCTCAATGTAACAGGCTGAAATTGGGTGGTGTATGACAAGGTGGAGGGTGTATAAAGTATTGGTGAGAATTTGAATCTCACTAGAGATTTGAGGACGCTGAACTAGTATCTCAGGGCTAGTAGAGATTACACCTCAATGTAACAGGCTGAAATTGGGTGGTGTATGACAAGGTGGAGGGTGTATAAAGTATTGGTGAGAATTTGAATCTCACTAGAGATTTGAGGACGCTGAACTAGTATCTCAGGGCCAGTAGAGATTACACCTCAATGGAAAAGGCTGAAATTGGATGGTGTATGACAAGGTGGAGGGTGTATATAGTATTGGTGAGAATTTGAATCTCGCTAGAGATTTGAGGATGCTGAACTATTGTCTCAGGCCCAGTAGAGATTACATCTCAATGTAACAGGCTGAAATTGGATGGTGTATGACAAGATGGAGGGTGTATATAGTATTGGTGAGAATTTGAATCTCACTAGAGATTTGAGGAGGCTAACTAGTATCTCAGGGCCAGTAGAGATTACACCTCAATGAATCAGGGTGAAATTGGATGGTGTATGACAAGGTGAAGGGTGTATATAGTATTGGTGAGAATTTAAATTTCACTAGAGATTTCAGGACGCTGAACTAGTATCTCAGGTCCAGTAGAGATTACACCTCAATGTAAAAGGCTGAAATTGGATGGTGTATGACAAGGTGGAGGGTGTATATATTATTTGTGAAAATTTTAATCTCACTAGCGATTTGAGGACGCCTGAACTAGTATGTCAGGGCCAGTAGAGATTACAGTTCATTTTAAAATGCTATAATTGGATGGTGTATGACAAGGTGGAGGTAGTATATAGTACTGTATTGGTAAGAATTTGAATCTCACTAGAGATTTGAGGACGCTGAACTATTGTCTCAGGCCCAGTAGGGATTACACCTCATTGTAACAGGCTGAAATTGGATGGTGGATGACAAGGTGGAGGGTGCATATAGTATTGTTGAGAATTTGAATCTCACTAGAGATTTGAGAACGCTGAACTGTTGTCTCAGGCCCAGTAGAGATTACACTTCAATGTAACAGGCTGAAATAGGATGGTGTATGACATGGTGGAAGTTGTATATAGTATTGGTGAGAATTTGAATCTCACTAGAGATTTGAGGACAATGAACTAGTATCTCAGGGCCAGTAGAGATTACACCTCAATGTAACAGGCTGAAATTGGATGGTGTATGACAAGTTTGAGGGTGTATATAGTATTGGTGAAAATTTGAATCTCACTAGAGATTTGAGGACGCTAAACTAGTATCTCAAGGCCAGTAGAGATTACACCTCAATGCAACAGGCTGAAATTGGATGGTGTATGACAAGGTGGAGGGTGTGCATAGTATTGGTGAGAATTTGATTCTCACTAGAGATTTGAGGATGCTGAACTAGTATCTCAGGGCCAGTAAAGATTACACCTCTATGTAACAGGCTGAAATTGGATGGTGTGTGACAAGGTGTAGGGTGTATATAGTATTGGTGAGAATTGGAATCTCACTAGGGATTTGAGGATGCTGAACAAGTATTTCAGTGCCAGTAGAGATTACACCTCAATGTAACAGGCTGAAATTGGATGGTGTATGACAAGTTGGAGGGTGTATAAAGTGTTGTTGAGAATTTGAATCTCATTAGAGATTTGAGGATGCTGAACTAGTATCTCAGGGCAAGTAGAGATTACACCTCAATGTAACAGGCTGAAATTGGGTGGTGTATGACAAGGTGGAGGGTGTATAAAGTATTGGTGAGAATTTGAATCTCACTAGAGATTTGAGGACGCTGAACTAGTATCTCAGGGCTAGTAGAGATTACACCTCAATGTAACAGGTTGAAATTGGATGGCGTATGACAAGGTGGAGGGTGTCTATATTATTGGTGAGAAGTTGATTCTCACTAGATACTTGAGGATGCTGAACTAGTATCTCAGGGCCAGTAAAAATTACACCTCAATGTAACAGGCTGAAATTGGATGGTGTATGACAAGGTGGAGAGTGTATATAGTATTGGTGAGAATTTGAATCTCACTAGAGTTTTCAGGACGCTAACTAGTATCTCTGGGCCAGTAGAGATTACACCTCAATGAACCAGGCTGAAATTGGATGGTGTATGACAAGGTGGAGGGTGTATATACAGTATTATTGGTGAAAATTTGAATCTCACTAGCGATATGAGGACGCCTGAACTTGTGTCTCTGGCTCAGTATAGATTACACCTCAATCTAACAGGTTGAAATTGGATGGTGTATGACATGGTGGAGGGTGTATATAGTATTGGTGAAAATTTGAATCTCACTAGAGATTTGAGGATGCTAACTAGTATCTCAGGGACAGTAGAGATTATACCTCAATGAATCAGGCTGAAATTGGATGGTGTATGACAAGGTGGAGGGTGTATATAGTATTGGTGAGAATTTAAATTTCACTAGAGATTTCAGGACGCTGAACTAGTATCTCAGGGCCAGTAGAGATTACACCTCAATGTAAAAGGCTGAAATTGGATGGTGTATGACAACGTGGAGGGTGTATATATTATTTGTGAAAATTTGAATCTCACTAGCGATTTGAGGACGCCTGAACTAGTATCTCAGGGCCAGTAGAGAATACACTTCATTTTAACAGGCTGAAATTGGATGATGTATGACAAGGTGGAGGGTGTATATAGTATTGGTGAGAATTTGAATCTCACTAGAGATTTGAGGACGCTGAACTAGTATCTCAGGGCCAGTAGAGATTACACCTCAATGTAACAGGCTGAAATTGGATGGTGTATGACAAGGTGGAGGGTGTCTATAGTATTGGTGAGAATTTGATTCTCACTAGAGACTTGAGGACGCTGAACTAGTATCTCAGGGCCAGTAAAGATTACACCTCTATGTAACAGGCTGAAATTGGGTGGTGTATGACAAGGTGGAGGGTGTATATAGTATTGGTGAGAATTTGAATCTCACTAGAGATTTGAGGAAGCTGAACTATTGTCTCAGGCCCAGTAGTGATTACATCTCAATGTAACAGGCTGAAATTGGATGGTGTATGACAAGGTGGAGGGTGTATATAGTATTGGTGAAAATTTGAATCTCACTAGAGATTTGAGGACGCTGAACTAGTATCTCAGGCCCAGTTGAGATTACATCTCAATGTAACAGGCTAAAATTGGATGGTGTGTGACAAGGTCGAGGGTGTCTATAGCATTGGTGAGAGTTTGAATCTCACTAGAGATTTGACGACGCTGAACTAATATCTCAGGCCCAGTGGAGATTACACCTCAATGTAACAGGCTGAAATTGGATGGTGTATGACAAGATGGAGAGTGTATATAGTATTGGTGAGAATTTGAATCTCACTAGAGATTTGAGGACGCTAACTAGTATCTCAGGGCCTGTAGAGATTACACCTCAATGAATCAGGCTGAAATTGGATGGTGTCTGACAAGGTGGAGGGTGTATATAGTATTGGTGAGAATTTAAATTTCACTAGAGATTTCAGGACACTGAACTAGTATCTCAGGGCCAGTAGAGATTACACCTCAATGTAAAAGGCTGAAATTGGATGGTGCATGACAAGGTGGAGGGTGTATATGTTATTGGGGAAAATTTGAATCTCACTAGCGATTTGAGGACGCCTGAACTAGTATCTCAGGGCCAGTAGAGAATACACTTCATTTTAACAGGCTGAAATTGGATGGTGTATGACAAGGTGGAGGGTGTATATAGTATTGATGAGAAATTGAATCTCACTAGAGATTTGAGGACGCTGAAATAGTATCTCAGAGCCAGTAGAGATTACACCTCAATGTAACTGGCTGAAATTGGATGGTGTATGACAAGGTGTACGGTGTATATTGTATTGGTGAGAATTTGAATCTAACTAGAGATTTGAGGACGCTGAACTATTGTCTCTGGCCCAGTATAGATTATACCTCAATGTAACAGGCTGAAATTGGATGGTGTATGACAAGGTGGAGGGTGTATATATTATTGGTGAAAATTTCAATCTCACTAGAGATTTGAGGACGCTGAACTAGTATCTCAGGGCCAGTAGAGATTACACTTCATTTTAAAAAGCTATAATTGGATGGTGTATGACAAGGTGGAGGTTGTATATAGTACTGTATTGGTGAGAATTTGAATCTCACTAGCGATATGTGGACTTTGAAATAGTATCTCAGGGCCTGTAGAGAATATACTTAATTTTAACAGGCTGAAATTGGATGGTGTATGACAAGGTGGAGGGTGTATATAGCATTGGTGAGAATTTGAATCTCACTAGCGATTTTAGGACGCTGAACTAGTATCTCAGGGCCAGTAGAGATTACACCTCAATGTAACAGGCTGAAATTGGATGGTGTATGACAAGGTGGAGGGTGTATATAGTATTGGTGAGAATTTGAATCTCACTAGAGATTTGAGGACACTGAACTATTGTCTCAGGCCCAGTAGAGATTACACCTCAATGTAACAGGCTGAAACTGGATTGTGTATGACAAGGTGGAGGGTGTATATAGTATTGGTGAGAATTTGAATCTCACTAGAGATTTGAGGACGCTGAACTATTGTCTCAGGCCCAGTAGAGACTACACCTCAATATAATAGGCTGAAATTGGATGGTGTATGACAAGGTGGAGGGTGTATATAGTATTGGTGAGAATTTGAATCTCACTAGAGAGTTGAGGACGCTGAACTAGTATCTCAGGGCCATTAGAGATTACACCTCAATGTAACAGGCTGAAATTGGATGGTGTATGACAAGGTGGAGGGTGTATATAGTATTGGTGAGAATTTGAATCTCACTAGAGATTTGAGGATGCTGAACAAGTATTTAAGGCCGAGTAGAGATTACATCTCAATGTAACAGGCTGAAATTGGATGGTGTGTGACAAGCTCGAGGGTGTATATAGTATTGGCGAGAGTTTGAATCTCACTAGAGATTTGAGGACACTGAACTAATGTCTCTGGCCCAGTAGAGATTACACCTCAATGTATCAGGCTGAAATTGGATGGTGTATGACAAGTTGGAGGGTGTATATAGTATTGGTGAGAATTTGAATCTCACTAGAGATTTGAGGAAGCTGAACTATTGTCTCAGGCCCAGTAGTGATTACATCTCAATGTAACAGGCTGAAATTGGATGGTGTATGACAAGGTGGAGGGTGTATATAGTATTGGTGAAAATTTGAATCTCACTAGAGATTTGAGGACGCTGAACTAGTATCTCAGGCCCAGTTGAGATTACATCTCAATGTAACAGGCTAAAATTGGATGGTGTGTGACAAGGTCGAGGGTGTCTATAGTATTGGCGAGAGTTTGAATCTCACTAGAGATTTGACGACGCTGAACTAATATCTCAGGCCCAGTAGAGATTACACCTCAATGTAACAGGCTGAAATTGGATGGTGTTTTACAAGGTGTAGGGTGTATTTAGAATTGGTGAGAATTTGAATATAACTAGAGATTTGAGGACGCTGAACTAGTATCTCAGGGCCAGTAGAGATTACACCTCAATGTAACAGGCTGAAATTGGATGGTGTATGACAAGGTGGAGGGTGTATATAGTATTGGTGAAAATTTGAATCTCACTAGAGATTTGAGGACGCTAAACTAGTATCTCAGGGCCAGTAGAGATTACACCTCAATGCAACAGGCTGAAATTGGATGGTGTATGACAAGGTGGAGGGTGTGCATAGTATTGGTGAGAATTTGATTCTCACTAGAGATTTGAGGATGCTGAACTAGTATCTCAGGGCCAGTAAAGATTACACCTCTATGTAACAGGCTGAAATTGGATGGTGTGTGACAAGGTGTAGGGTGTATATAGTATTGGTGAGAATTGGAATCTCACTAGGGATTTGAGGATGCTGAACAAGTATTTCAGTGCCAGTAGAGATTACACCTCAATGTAACAGGCTGAAATTGGATTGTGTATGACAAGGTGGAGGGTTTATAAAGTGTTGGTGAGAATTTGAATCTCACTAGAGATTTGAGGATGCTGAACTAGTATCTCAGGGCAAGTAGAGATTACACCTCAATGTAACAGGCTGAAATTGGGTGGTGTATGACAAGGTGGAGGGTGTATAAAGTATTGGTGAGAATTTGAATCTCACTAGAGATTTGAGGACGCTGAACTAGTATCTCAGGGCCAGTAGAGATTACACATCAATGTAACAGGCTGAAATTGGATGGTGTATGACAAGGTGGAGGGTGTCTATATTATTGGTGAGAATTTGATTCTCACTAGATACTTGAGGACGCTGAACTAGTATCTCAGGGCCAGTAAAAATTACACCTCAATGTAACAGGCTGAAATTGGATGGTGTATGACAAGGTGGAGAGTGTATATAGTATTGGTGAGAATTTGAATCTCACTAGAGATTTGAGGACGCTAACTAGTATCTCAGGGCCAGTAGAGATTACACCTCAATGAACCAGGCTGAAATTGGATGGTGTATGACAAGGTGGAGGGTGTATATAGTATTGGTGAGAATTTAAATTTCACTACAGGGAAGATGTATATCTTTGTACCGTGTTAGCCAGTAGATAGAAAAATATTCAGGATTGAGAGTCCTCAGTAGTTGATACCTTTTAATGGCTAACTGAAAAGATGGTAACACATTGCAAGCTTTCGAGACTACTCAGGTCTCTTCATCAGGCTAGACTAATACAAAATCTGAAGAGTCACATATTTATGCACAATACAGCCTAGAAAAAATGCAATAGATAAGACAAGTGACGTGAAGCAGAACTATCAATATGGGAGAGGGAGAAACATAAATATAAACATTGGACCAGTTCATAGATAAGGAGTCCAGATGTTTTATGGCCCTCTGATTGGGGTCTAGTTCTGTGTTGTGATGCCCCCACACGGTTTTAAAAGGAAATTCCTTAATTGATGTAAAAAGACATAAATCCATGCGACACATTCATTCCAGCACTGAGAGTGTCAAAGTTCGTCATAAATTTGTACTCCCAAACTCGTCTCTCTCTCTGAGAATTGAAGTTACCTTTCAATACCAGTAATTTCATATCCACGCTGCTGTGATCAGGGATACAGAAATGTTTTGCCACAGGTAGATCCATTCTTTTTTCTCTTATTGTGTGACGATGAGCATTCATCCTTATTCTAAGCTTTTGCCCTGTCTCCCCCACATACAGACCCCCAGTTGGACATTTAGTACAAATAATTAAGTACACCACTTTAGATGTAATGCAGGTGAAAGTACCTGGGATCTTGTAGTCCTGATGTGAGTTGGGGATCTTTATCTTGTCCGTGGTCATTATAAATGGACAGGTTTTACATTTTTTCTGGTTGCAAGGAAAGGTTCCTGCAGTTGTTGTAGAGGACAGGGAGCTTCTGACAATGATGCTTCTTAAATTTGGGGGCTGCCTAAAACACAGCAGTGGGGGGTCTGGAAAAATGGATTTCAATCGGGCATCTTTTTGTAGTAAAGGTTGTAATTTCCGTGCAGCTCTCCTTAGCACCTCCAGATTTGGGTTGTAGGTGACTACTAGAGGCACTCGGTTATTTTCTTCTTTAGCTTTGTAATTTAGCAGGTGATTCCTTGACAATCTGGTGGCTCTTGTAATTTGGTTTTCAATTGTTCTTGGATGGTAACCTTGATTCAAAAAGGTCTTTTTGAGGCGACCAAGGTGTTTGTTTCTGTCCATGGGGTTGGAACATATACGATTGTATCTGATGGCTTGTCTATAGATAATAGAGTTCTTTATGTGTTTTGGATGGAAACTGTCCCATTTAAGGTATGTTGGACGGTCAATGAACAACAATGAAATAGAGACATCCCTGTATCAGAAGCCAATCTGAATCTCATTAGAGATTTGAGGACGCTGAACAAGTATTTCAGGGCCAGTAGAGATTACACCTCGTTGTAACAGGCTGAAATTGGATGGTGTATGACAAGGTGGAGGGTGTATAAAGTATTGGTGAGAATTTGAATCTCACTAGAGATTTGAGGACGCTGAACTAGTATCTCAGGCCCAGTAGAGATTACACCTCACTGTAACAGGCTGAAATTGGATGGTGTATGACAAGGTGCAGGGTGTATATAGTATTGTTGAGAATTTGAATCTCACTAGAGATTTGAGGACGCTGAACTTGTATCTCAGGGCCAGTAGAGATTAGACCTCAATGTAACAGGCTGAAATTGGATGGTGTATGACAAGTTGGAGGGTGTATATAGTATTGGTGAGAATTTGAATCTCACTAGAGATTTGAGGATGCTGAACAAGTATTTAAGGGCCTGTAGAGATTAGACCTCATTGTAACAGGCCGAAATTGGATGGTGTATGACAAGGTGAAGGGTGTATAAAGTATTGGTGAGAATTTGAATCTCACTAGAGATTTCAGGACGATTAACTAGTATCTCAGGGCCAGTAGAGATTACACCTCACTGTAACAGTCTGAAATTGGATGGTGTATGACAAGGTGGAGGGTGTATATACTATTGGTGAGAATTTGAATCTCACTAGAAATTTGAGAACGCTGAACTATTGTCTCAGGCCCAGTAGAGATTACACCTCAATGTAACAGGCTGAAATTGGATGGTGTATGACAAGATGGAGGGTGTATATAGTATTGGTGAGAATTTGAATCTCACTAGAGATTTGAGGACGCTAACAAGTATCTCAGGGCCAGTACAGATTACACCTCAATGAAACAGGCTGAAATTGGATGGTGTATGACAAGGTGGAGGGTGTATATAGCATTGGTGAGAATTTGAATCTCACTAGCGATTTTAGGACGCTGAACTAGTATCTCAGGGCCAGTAGAGATTACACCTCAATGTAACAGGCTGAAATTGGATGGTGTATGACAAGGTGGAGGGTGTATATAGTATTGGTGAGAATTTGAATCTCACTAGAGATTTGAGGACACTGAACTATTGTCTCAGGCCCAGTAGAGATTACACCTCAATGTAACAGGCTGAAACTGGATTGTGTATGACAAGGTGGAGGGTGTATATAGTATTGGTGAGAATTTGAATCTCACTAGAGATTTGAGGACGCTGAACTATTGTCTCAGGCCCAGTAGAGATTACACCTCAATATAATAGGCTGAAATTGGATGGTGTATGACAAGGTGGAGGGTGTATATAGTATTGGTGAGAATTTGAATCTCACTAGAGAGTTGAGGACGCTGAACTAGTATCTCAGGGCCATTAGAGATTACACCTCAATGCAACAGGCTGAAATTGGATGGTGTATGACAAGGTGGAGGGTGTATATAGTATTGGTGAGAATTTGATTCTCACTAGAGATTTGAGGACGCTGAACTAGTATCTCTGGGCCAGTAGAGATTACACCTCTATGTAACAGGCTGAAATTGGATGGTGTATGACAAGGTGGAGGGTGTATATAGTATTGTTGAGAATCTGATTCTCACTAGAGATTTGAGGATGCTGAACTAGTATCTCAGGGCCAGTAGAGATTACACCTCAATGTAACATGCTGAAATTGGATGGTGTATGACAAGGTGGAGGGTGTATATAGTATTGGTGAGAATTTGAATCTCACTAGAGATTTGAGGATGCTGAACAAGTATTTAAGGCCGAGTAGAGATTACATCTCAATGTAACAGGCTGAAATTGGATGGTGTGTGACAAGCTCGAGGGTGTATATAGTATTGGTGAGAATTTGAATCTCACTAGAGATTAGAGGACGCTGAACTAGTATCTCAGGGCCAGTAGAGATTACACCTCAATGTAACAGGCTGAAATTGGATGGTGTATGACAAGGTGGAGGGTGTATATAGTATTGGTGAAAATTTGAATCTCACTAGAGATTTGAGGACGCTAAACTAGTATCTCAGGGCCAGTAGAGATTACACCTCAATGCAACAGGCTGAAATTGGATGGTGTATGACAAGGTGGAGGGTGTGCATAGTATTGGTGAGAATTTGATTCTCACTAGAGATTTGAGGATGCTGAACTAGTATCTCAGGGCCAGTAAAGATTACACCTCTATGTAACAGGCTGAAATTGGATGGTGTGTGACAAGGTGTAGGGTGTATATAGTATTGGTGAGAATTGGAATCTCACTAGGGATTTGAGGATGCTGAACAAGTATTTCAGTGCCAGTAGAGATTACACCTCAATGTAACAGGCTGAAATTGGATGGTGTATGACAAGGTGGAGGGTGTATAAAGTGTTGGTGAGAATTTGAATCTCACTAGAGATTTGAGGATGCTGAACTAGTATCTCAGGGCAAGTAGAGATTACACCTCAATGTAACAGGCTGAAATTGAGTGGTGTATGACAAGGTGGAGGGTGTATAAAGTATTGGTGAGAATTTGAATCTCACTAGAGATTTGAGGACGCTGAACTAGTATCTCAGGGCCAGTAGAGATTACACCTCAATGTAACAGGCTGAAATTGGATGGTGTATGACAAGGTGGAGGGTGTCTATATTATTGGTGAGAATTTGATTCTCACTAGATACTTGAGGATGCTGAACTAGTATCTCAGGGCCAGTAAAAATTACACCTCAATGTAACAGGCTGAAATTGGATGGTGTATGACAAGGTGGAGAGTGTATATAGTATTGGTGAGAATTTGAATCTCACTAGAGATTTGAGGACGCTAACTAGTATCTCAGGGCCAGTAGAGATTACACCTCAATGAACCAGGCTGAAATTGGATGGTGTATGACAAGGTGGAGGGTGTATATAGTATTGGTGAGAATTTAAATGTCACTACAGGGAAGATGTATATCTTTGTACCGTGTTAGCCAGTAGATAGAAAAATATTCAGGATTGAGAGTCCTCAGTAGTTGATACCTTTTAATGGCTAACTGAAAAGATGGTAACACATTGCAAGCTTTCGAGACTACTCAGGTCTCTTCATCAGGCTAGACTAATACAAAATCTGAAGAGTCACATATTTATGCACAATACAGCCTAGAAAAAATGCAATAGATAAGACAAGTGACGTGAAGCAGAACTATCAATATGGGAGAGGGAGAAACATAAATATAAACATTGGACCAGTTCATAGATAAGGAGTCCGGATGTTTTATGGTCCTCTGATTGGGGTCTAGTTCTGTGTTGTGATGCCCCCACACGGTTTTAAAAGGAAATTCCTTAATTGATGTAAAAAGACATAAATCCATGCGACACATTCATTCCAGCACTGAGAGTGTCAAAGTTCGTCATAAATTTGTACTCCCAAACTCGTCTCTCTCTCTGAGAATTGAAGTTACCTTTCAATACCAGTAATTTCATATCCACGCTGCTGTGATCAGGGATACAGAAATGTTTTGCCACAGGTAGATCCATTCTTTTTTCTCTTATTGTGTGACGATGAGCATTCATCCTTGTTCTAAGCTTTTGCCCTGTCTCCCCCACATACAGACCCCCAGTTGGACATTTAGTACAAATAATTAAGTACACCACTTTAGATGTAATGCAGGTGAAAGTACCTGGGATCTTGTAGTCCTGATGTGAGTTGGGGATCTTTATCTTGTCCGTGGTCATTATAAATGGACAGGTTTTACATTTTTTCTGGTTGCAAGGAAAGGTTCCTGCAGTTGTTGTAGAGGACAGGGAGCTTCTGACAATGATGCTTCTTAAATTTGGGGGCTGCCTAAAACACAGCAGTGGGGGGTCTGGAAAAATGGATTTCAATCGGGCATCTTTTTGTAGTAAAGGTTGTAATTTCCGTGCAGCTCCCCTTAGCACCTCCAGATTTGGGTTGTAGGTGACTACTAGAGGCACTCGGTTATTTTCTTCTTTAGCTTTGTAATTTAGCAGGTGATTCCTTGACAATCTGGTGGCTCTTGTAATTTGGTTTTCAATTGTTCTTGGATGGTAACCTTGATTCAAAAAGGTCTTTTTGAGGCGACCAAGGTGTTTGTTTCTGTCCATGGGGTTGGAACATATACGATTGTAACTGATGGCTTGTCTATAGATAATAGAGTTCTTTATGTGTTTTGGATGGAAACTGTCCCATTTAAGGTATGTTGGACGGTCGATGAACAACAATGAAATAGAGACATCCCTGTATCAGAAGCCAATCTGAATCTCATTAGAGATTTGAGGACGCTGAACAAGTATTTCAGGGCCAGTAGAGATTACACCTCGTTGTAACAGGCTGAAATTGGATGGTGTATGACAAGGTGGAGGGTGTATAAAGTATTGGTGAGAATTTGAATCTCACTAGAGATTTGAGGACGCTGAACAAGTATTTCAGGGCCAGTAGAGATTACACCTCGTTGTAACAGGCTGAAATTGGATGGTGTATGACAAGGTGGAGGGTGTATAAAGTATTGGTGAGAATTTGAATCTCACTAGAGATTTGAGGACGCTGAACTAGTATCTCAGGCCCAGTAGAGATTACACCTCACTGTAACAGGCTGAAATTGGATGGTGTATGACAAGGTGCAGGGTGTATATAGTATTGTTGAGAATTTGAATCTCACTAGAGATTTGAGGACGCTGAACTTGTATCTCAGGGCCAGTAGAGATTAGACCTCAATGTAACAGGCTGAAATTGGATGGTGTATGACAAGGTGGAGGGTGTATATAGTATTGGTGAGAATTTGAATCTCACTAGAGATTTGAGGATGCTGAACAAGTATTTAAGGGCCTGTAGAGATTAGACCTCATTGTAACAGGCCGAAATTGGATGGTGTATGACAAGGTGAAGGGTGTATAAAGTATTGGTGAGAATTTGAATCTCACTAGAGATTTCAGGACGCTGAACTAGTATCTCAGGGCCAGTAGAGATTACACCTCACTGTAACAGTCTGAAATTGGATGGTGTATGACAAGGTGGAGGGTGTATATACTATTGGTGAGAATTTGAATCTCACTAGAAATTTGAGAACGCTGAACTATTGTCTCAGGCCCAGTAGAGATTACACCTCAATGTAACAGGCTGAAATTGGATGGTGTATGACAAGATGGAGGGTGTATATAGTATTGGTGAGAATTTGAATCTCACTAGAGATTTGAGGATGCTAACAAGTATCTCAGGGCCAGTACAGATTACACCTCAATGAAACAGGCTGAAATTGGATGGTGTATGACAAGGTGGAGGGTGTATATAGCATTGGTGAGAATTTGAATCTCACTAGCGATTTTAGGACGCTGAACTAGTATCTCAGGGCCAGTAGAGATTACACCTCAATGTAACAGGCTGAAATTGGATGGTGTATGACAAGGTGGAGGGTGTATATAGTATTGGTGAGAATTTGAATCTCACTAGAGATTTGAGGACACTGAACTATTGTCTCAGGCCCAGTAGAGATTACACCTCAATGTAACAGGCTGAAACTGGATTGTATATGACAAGGTGGAGGGTGTATATAGTATTGGTGAGAATTTGAATCTCACTAGAGATTTGAGGACGCTGAACTATTGTCTCAGGCCCAGTAGAGATTACACCTCAATATAGTAGGCTGAAATTGGATGGTGTATGACAAGGTGGAGGGTGTATATAGTATTGGTGAGAATTTGAATCTCACTAGAGAGTTGAGGATGCTGAACTAGTATCTCAGGGCCATTAGAGATTACACCTCAATGCAACAGGCTGAAATTGGATGGTGTATGACAAGTTGGAGGGTGTATATAGTATTGGTGAGAATTTGATTCTCACTAGAGATTTGAGGACGCTGAACTAGTATCTCTGGGCCAGTAGAGATTACACCTCTATGTAACAGGCTGAAATTGGATGGTGTATGACAAGGTGGAGGGTGTATATAGTATTGTTGAGAATCTGATTCTCACTAGAGATTTGAGGATGCTGAACTAGTATCTCAGGGCCAGTAGAGATTACACCTCAATGTAACATGCTGAAATTGGATGGTGTATGACAAGGTGGAGGGTGTATATAGTATTGGTGAGAATTTGAATCTCACTAGAGATTTGAGGATGCTGAACAAGTATTTAAGGCCGAGTAGAGATTACATCTCAATGTAACAGGCTGAAATTGGATGGTGTGTGACAAGCTCGAGGGTGTATATAGTATTGGTGAGAATTTGAATCTCACTAGAGATTAGAGGACGCTGAACTAGTATCTCAGGGCCAGTAGAGATTACACCTCAATGTAACAGGCTGAAATTGGATGGTGTATGACAAGGTGGAGGGTGTATATAGTATTGGTGAAAATTTGAATCTCACTAGAGATTTGAGGACGCTAAACTAGTATCTCAGGGCCAGTAGAGATTACACCTCAATGCAACAGGCTGAAATTGGATGGTGTATGACAAGGTGGAGGGTGTGCATAGTATTGGTGAGAATTTGATTCTCACTAGAGATTTGAGGATGCTGAACTAGTATCTCAGGTCCAGTAAAGATTACACCTCTATGTAACAGGCTGAAATTGGATGGTGTGTGACAAGGTGTAGGGTGTATATAGTATTGGTGAGAATTGGAATCTCACTAGGGATTTGAGGATGCTGAACAAGTATTTCAGTGCCAGTAGAGATTACACCTCAATGTAACAGGCTGAAATTGGATGGTGTATGACAAGGTGGAGGGTGTATAAAGTGTTGGTGAGAATTTGAATCTCACTAGAGATTTGAGGATGCTGAACTAGTATCTCAGGGCAAGTAGAGATTACACCTCAATGTAACAGGCTGAAATTGGGTGGTGTATGACAAGGTGGAGGGTGTATAAAGTATTGGTGAGAATTTGAATCTCACTAGAGATTTGAGGACGCTGAACTAGTATCTCAGGGCCAGTAGAGATTACACCTCAATGTAACAGGCTGAAATTGGATGGTGTATGACAAGGTGGAGGGTGTCTATATTATTGGTGAGAATTTGATTCTCACTAGATACTTGAGGACGCTGAACTAGTATCTCAGGGCCAGTAAAAATTACACCTCAATGTAACAGGCTGAAATTGGATGGTGTATGACAAGGTGGAGAGTGTATATAGTATTGGTGAGAATTTGAATCTCACTAGAGATTTGAGGACGCTAACTAGTATCTCAGGGCCAGTAGAGATTACACCTCAATGAACCAGGCTGAAATTGGATGGTGTATGACAAGGTGGAGGGTGTATATAGTATTGGTGAGAATTTAAATTTCACTACAGGGAAGATGTATATCTTTGTACCGTGTTAGCCAGTAGATAGAAAAATATTCAGGATTGAGAGTCCTCAGTAGTTGATACCTTTTAATGGCTAACTGAAAAGATGGTAACACATTGCAAGCTTTCGAGACTACTCAGGTCTCTTCATCAGGCTAGACTAATACAAAATCTGAAGAGTCACATATTTATGCACAATACAGCCTAGAAAAAATGCAATAGATAAGACAAGTGATGTGAAGCAGAACTATCAATATGGGAGAGGGAGAAACATAAATATAAACATTGGACCAGTTCATAGATAAGGAGTCCGGATGTTTTATGGTCCTCTGATTGGGGTCTAGTTCTGTGTTGTGATGCCCCCACACGGTTTTAAAAGGAAATTCCTTAATTGATGTAAAAAGCATAAATCCATGCGACACATTCATTCCAGCACTGAGAGTGTCAAAGTTCGTCATAAATTTGAACTCCCAAACTCGTCTCTCTCTCTGAGAATTGAAGTTACCTT
Organism: Dendrobates tinctorius; assembly: GCF_039654945.1. Classification (NCBI taxonomy): domain Eukaryota; kingdom Metazoa; phylum Chordata; class Amphibia; order Anura; family Dendrobatidae; genus Dendrobates; species Dendrobates tinctorius. The sequence goes on from NW_027361829.1 coordinate 3,719,562, forward strand.
TCAATACCAGTAATTTCATATCCACGCTGCTGTGATCAGGGATACAGAAATGTTTTGCCACAGGTAGATCCATTCTTTTTTCTCTTATTGTGTGACGATGAGCATTCATCCTTGTTCTAAGCTTTTGCCCTGTCTCCCCCACATACAGACCCCCAGTTGGACATTTAGTACAAATAATTAAGTACACCACTTTAGATGTAATGCAGGTGAAAGTACCTGCGATCTTGTAGTCCTGATGTGAGTTGGGGATCTTTATCTTGTCCGTGGTCATTATAAATGGACAGGTTTTACATTTTTTCTGGTTGCAAGGAAAGGTTCCTGCAGTTGTTGTAGAGGACAGGGAGCTTCTGACAATGATGCTTCTTAAATTTGGGGGCTGCCTAAAACACAGCAGTGGGGGGTCTGGAAAAATGGATTTCAATCGGGCATCTTTTTGTAGTAAAGGTTGTAATTTCCGTGCAGCTCCCCTTAGCACCTCCAGATTTGGGTTGTAGGTGACTACTAGAGGCACTCGGTTATTTTCTTCTTTAGCTTTGTAATTTAGCAGGTGATTCCTTGACAATCTGGTGGCTCTTGTAATTTGGTTTTCAATTGTTCTTGGATGGTAACCTTGATTCAAAAAGGTCTTTTTGAGGCGACCAAGGTGTTTGTCTCTGTCCATGGGGTTGGAACATATACGATTGTATCTGATGGCTTGTCTATAGATAATAGAGTTCTTTATGTGTTTTGGATGGAAACTGTCCCATTTAAGGTATGTTGGACGGTCGATGAACAACAATGAAATAGAGACATCCCTGTATCAGAAGCCAATCTGAATCTCATTAGAGTTTTGAGGACGCTGAACAAGTATTTCAGGGCCAGTAGAGATTACACCTCGTTGTAACAGGCTGAAATTGGATGGTGTATGACAAGGTGGAGGGTGTATAAAGTATTGGTGAGAATTTGAATCTCACTAGAGATTTGAGGACGCTGAACTAGTATCTCAGGGCCAGTAGAGATTACACCTCACTGTAACAGGCTGAAATTGGATGGTGTATGACAAGGTGGAGGGTGTATATAGTATTGGTGAGAATTTGAATCTCACTAGAAATCTGAAGACGCTGAACTATTGTCTCAGGCCCAGTAGAGATTACATCTCAATGTAACAGGCTGAAATTGGATGGTGTATGACAAGGTGCAGGGTGTATATAGTATTGGTGAGTATTTGAATCTCACTAGAGATTTGAGGATGCTGAACAAGTATTTAAGGGCCAGTAGAGATTAGACCTCATTGTAACAGGCCGAAATTGGATGGTGTATGACAAGGTGAAGGGTGTATAAAGTATTGGTGAGAATTTGAATCTCACTAGAGATTTCAGGACGCTGAACTAGTATCTCAGGGCCAGTAGAGATTACACCTCACTGTAACAGTCTGAAATTGGATGGTGTATGACAAGGTGGAGGGTGTATATACTATTGGTGAGAATTTGAATCTCACGAGAAATTTGAGAACGCTGAACTATTGTCTCAGGCCCAGTAGAGATTACACCTCAATGTAACAGGCTGAAATTGGATGGTGTATGACAAGATGGAGGGTGTATATAGTATTGGTGAGAATTTGAATCTCACTAGAGATTTGAGGACGCTAACAAGTATCTCAGGGCCAGTACAGATTACACCTCAATGAAACAGGCTGAAATTGGATGGTGTATGACAAGGTGGAGGGTGTATATAGTATTGGTGAGAATTTTAATCTCACTAAAGATTTGAGGATTCTGAACTAGTATCACAGGGCCAGTAGAGATTACACCTCAATGTAACAGGCTGAAATTGGATGGTGTATGACAAGGTGGAGGGTGTATATAGTATTGGTGAGAATTTGAATCTCACTAGAGATTTGAGGACGCTGAACTATTGTCTCAGGCCCAGTAGAGATTGCACCTCAATGTAACATGCTGAAATTGGATGGTGTATGACAAGGTGGAGGGTGTATATAGTATTGGTGAGAATTTGAATCTCACTAGAGATTTGAGGACGCTGAACTAGTATCTCAGGGCCAGTAGATATTACACCTCAATGTAACAGGCTGAAATTGGATGGTGTAGGACAAGATGGAGGGTGTATATAGTATTGGTGAGAATTTGTATCTCTCTAGAGATTTTAGGAGGCTGACAATGATGCTCTCAGTCCAAGTATGGACGCAGGCAGCCTAATAACTGCTGCACACAAAAGGGTGGAAAAATTAGCTAGTCAACTAGTGTTGAGCGATACCATCCGATATTGTGAAATATCGGATCGGATTAGATCGGATTGATACCCAAAAAGTATCGGATATCGCCGATTCCGATATCGGAAACCAATTCAAGTCAATTGGACAGAAATATCGGAATTAAAATAAACCCTTTCTTTCCTTGTAGGTTAATTCTACATGGAGAAAAGCAACTAAGAATAATGTAGAATGTATTGGGTGAGGTGGAGGAGACATTAAAGGCATAGAGGTTTAGCCCAATCAAATGGAATAGCAGGAATAATTTTTTTTTTTTTAAAGACGTTCGGAGTTACAAAGATATTGACAATGTTAACCTTTTTTAGATTTTGTCAGATATGTATGTTTCACTACTTCCATGCTCTTCACCTTCTTTTTTACTTCTCCCACACTTGCTCTTTCACGATCCTCAGCAGCAGCATCTTTTTCATCAACTTCTTCTTCACCTTATTCATCTTCTTCTTCTTCACTTTCTTCCTATTATTCTTTTTTTTTACATTCTTCATATTCTTCTTATTCAACTATTATTCTTCTTCATATTCTACTTCTTCATCTTCTTCCTATTCTTCTTCATCATATTCTTATTTGTGACAGACATTCCTGTAGTTGTTATCTATAAAAGTCTGAAGATTACAGCTTCCGTTCTGCCTGTCACAAGAGATTTACAACAGGAGTTGTCCGCGTTCAGTTTGGCCTGCAGCAGCAGGCATTTTCCAGGTGCACCACGAGGAGGAACGGACTCACCCCCATACACTGCTTAGTCTTCTTCTGCTTATCATTTAGATAATATCTTTTGCTCTGATTTTTAGTATTATGCTTAATGTTCTTCTGCTTTTTGTTCCTCTGCTTCTTGGTCTTCTGTCTCTTGTTGTTCTGTATCTTGGTGGTTTTCTTCATGTTCTTTGTCCTCTTGGTCATCTTTTTCAGGGTCATCTTTTTGGTCTTCTTCGGGGTGGTCTTCCGGGTCGTCGTCTTCAGGGTGATCGTTTCGTGGTCGTCGTCTTCTTCGGGGTGGTCTTCAGGGTCGTCTTCTTCAGGGTCGTCGTCAGGGAGATCCAGAATGATAACCAAAAACCATTTCCAAAAGCTTGAACTTGGAAATGTAGCAGAAGGTACTAGAAGGCTGAGGAACTGCCGAGAACCAGCTGACGGTACTGGAACCCGGATGGGTAGCAGAAGGAACAAGAGCCAGTGGCTCAACCGTGGATCAGCTGATGGTACTGGAACCCGGTTACTAAGCAGGAGGTATCTGTGCTAGAAAGCAGTACCAAGGACCAGCAGACATTGCTGGAACTCGGATACCGAGAAGGAGGCACCTAAGTCAAAGGCACTGCCGAGAACCAGATGACGGTGCTGGAACCTGGATGAGTAGCAGAAGGAACAAGAGCCAATGGCACTACCGAGGACCTGCTGACGGTGCTGGAAACCAGTTACTAAGCAGGAGGTACCTGTGTTAGAAAGCACTACCAAGGACCAGCAGACGTTGCTGGAACTCGGATACCGAGAAGGAGGCACCTAAGCCAAAGGCACTGCTGAGAACAAGCTGACGGTACTGGAACCCGGATGGGTAGCAGAAGATACCCATGAAAAACAAAGTTGCAAGGCTGCGAGCCGGCCGCAGTTACCGAAACTCACAGTCCTACAGGGGGTGCTTGTCCTATTGGCACTACGGAACCAGCCTTTGTTGCCAGATCCCGCAGCCCACATAGGAAGCCCATAAACTGCAGGCACCATAGACTCGGCTAACCTGAACGCAACACAACAGGACAACGTATTGGTAGCAAAGTGACGTTGACACTACTCGGAAACAGCAGGTGTGCTGGAACCAGGCTGGGCAGGAGGGAGTATCCATGCCAAAGACACTGCCGAGGACCAGCTGACGGTGCTGGAACCCGGTTACTAAGCAGGAGGTACCTGTGCTAGAAAGCACTACCAAAGACCAGCAGACGATGCTGGAACTCGGATACCGAGAAGAAGGCACCTCAGCCAAAGGCACTGCCGAGAACCAGCTGACGGTGCTGGAACCCGGATGGGTAGCGGAAGCTGCAAGAACCAATGGAACTAGTGAGGACCAGCTGACGATGCTGGAACCCGGAAGGGCAGCAGAAGGAACAAAAGCCAATGGCACTACCGAGGACCAGCTGACGGTGCTGGAACCCGGTTACTAAGCAGGAGGTACCTGTGCTAGAAAGCACTACCAAGGACCAGCAGACGTTGCTGGAACTCGGATACCGAGAAGGAGGCACCTCAGCCAAAGGCACTGCCGAGAGTCAGCTGACGGTGCTGGAACCCGGATGGGTAGCAGAAGCTGCAAGAGCCAATGGAACTAGCGAGGACCAGCTGACGGTGCTGGAACCCGGAGGGGCAGCAGAAGGAACAAGAGCCAATGGCACTACCGAGGATCAGCTGACGGTGCTGGAACCCGGTTACTAAGCAGGAGGTACCTGTGCTAGAAAGCACTACCAAGGACCAGCAGACGTTGCTGGAACTCAGATACCGAGAAGGAGGCACCTCAGCCAAAGGCACTGCCGAGAACCAGCTGACGGTGCTGGAACCCGGATGGGTAGCAGAAGCTGCAAGAGCCAATGGAACTAGCGAGGACCAGCTGACGGTGCTTGAGCCCGGAGGGGCAGCAGAAGGAAAAAGAGCCAATGGCACTACCGAGGACCAGCTGACGGTGCTGGAACCCGGTTACTAAGCAGGAGGTACCTGTGCTAGAAAGCACTACCAAGGACCAGCAGACGTTGCTGGAACTCGGATACTGAGAAGGAAGCACCTCAGCTAAAGGCACTGCCGAGAGCCAGCTGACGGTGCTGGAACCTGGATGGGTAGCAGAAGCTGCAAGAGCCAATGGAACTAGCGAGGATCAGCTGACGGTGCTGGAACCTGGAGGGGCAGCAGAAGGAACAAGAGCCAATGGCACTACCGAGGACCAGCTGACGGTGCTGGAACCCGGTTACTAAGCAGGAGGTACCTGTGCTAGAAAGTACTACCAAGAACCAGCAGACGTTGCTGGAACTCGGATACCGAGAAGGAGGCACTTCAGCCAAAGGCACTGCCGAGAACCAGCTGATGGTGCTGGAACTCGGATACTGAGAAGGAGGCATCTCAGCCAAAGGCACTGCCGAGAACCAGCTGACAGTGCTGGAACCCGGATGGGTAGCAGAAGCTGCAAGAGCCAATGGAACTAGCGAGGATCAGCTGACGGTACTGGAACCCGGAGGGGAAGCAGAAGGAACAAGAGCCAATGGCACTACCGAGGACCAGCTGACAGTGCTGGAACCCGGTTACTAAGCAGGAGGTATCTGTGCTAGAAAGCACTACCAAGGACCAGCAGACATTGCTGGAACTCGGACACCGAGAAGGAGGCACCTCAGCCAAAGGCACTGCCAAGAACTAGCTGACGGTGCTGGAACCCGGATGGGTAGCAGAAGGTACCCATGAAAAACAAAGTTGTAGAGCCGCGAGCCGGCCTCAGTTACCGAAACCCACAGTCCTACAGGGGGTGCTTGTCCTATTGGCACTACGGAACCAGCCTTTGTTGCCAGATCCCGCAGCCCACATAGGAAGCCCATAAACTGCAGGCACCATAGACTCGGCTAACTCGACCGCAACACGACAGGACAACGTATTGGTGGAAAAATGACATTGACACTACCCGGAAACAGCAGGCGTGCTGGAACCAGGCTGGGCAGGAGGGAGTACCTCTGCCAAAGACAATGCCGGGAAACAGCTGGCGGTGCTGGAACCCAGGGAAAATACTACAAACAGAGTGGAGACTGAGGCCTAATTGGAGCAACTTTAAAATTCTGTAGTTGTGTGAGTGTGGACAGAGCAGGAGAAATTGCCGGACACAGCTGGGGATCAGATGACATTTCTGAATCCCAATAATACTGGAGCATATGATGACTGTGCAGACGGCACTTCTGAGCAGCAACTGGCGATGTTGGAGCCCAGGGTCAATCAGGTTGTAGGCTGAGGCCTAATTTCATCAAGTTTAATATCTGTTCTAGACTACTACTGATTTTAAACGTGCTCCAATTAGGCCTCTGGCTCCACTCTGTCTCTACTATTTACCCTGGCCTCCAACACCGCCAGTTGCTGCTCAGAAGTGCCGTCTGCACAATCAACAATTTTTCCTGTGTTACTGGGGTTCAATAACGTCAGCTGATCCCCTGATGTGTGTCCGGCAATGTCTCCTGCCCTGTCCACATTCCCACTACTAGTAATGGGAATGTGGACAGAGCAGGAGACATTGCTGGACACACATCAGGGGATAAGCTGACGTTACTAAAACCCCAGTAACACAGGAACAAGTGTTGATTGTGCAGACGGCACTTCTGAGCAGCAACTGGCGGTTTTGGAGGCCAGGGTAAATACTAGAGACAGAGTGGAGCCAGAGGCCTAATTGGAGCAAGTTTGAAATCAGTAGTAGTGTGAATGTGGAGGCAGCAGTAGATATTGTCGGACACACAGCAGGGGAGCAGCTGGCGCTCCTGAACCCCACTTACACAGGAGCTAGTGTTTTTCTCTGTGCAGATGGCACTTCTGAGCAACAACTGGTGTTGTTGGAGCCCAGGGTCATTCATGGAGTAGGCTAAGGCCTAATTGGATCAAGTTTTATATCTGATGTAGTTTGAATGTGGAGGCAGTAGGAGACTTTGCCGGACACACAGCAGGGGAGCAGCTGGCATTATTGAACCCCACTAACACTGGAGTGTTATGAGCTCATTTTCTCCTTCACCTTTGATGTCCGATGAACTACCTCTGCTGGTGAAAGGAGGTAGTGAAACTGATTTGGATGGGAAAAACCTGTCATCTGAACAGGTGGAGTGTGATTGGACATCCGGAATCTCTGAGTGGATATAAGGCAGCTGACGCACTGTAGGGTTGCTGGTGATCCTTTCTGCTCTGTGCTCTGGCCTCCAGTTTAGTTCTGGTCTACTAAAGCTAAGTTTTTGCTCTGCTATTATTCCTTGAGATTTTGTCAGGTTTACTTAGTGTTTGTGTTCAGCCAGTCCTGGCTGGGACTGGCTGAATTCCTTTTTTGTCTCTGATCAGTTGATGTCTTTGCTCTGTTTTCAGAATATACCTGAGTGCTGATATAGTGATTTTGAAGTCTAGCGACTTCAGGGCCTTTTTCTATCAAACGTGTTGGACATTATTTTTGGCAGGGTTTTTGCGTGATTGCAGACAGTTGCTTTTCTTTCCTGTCCTATCTAGTTAGTGAGGGCCCCATCGTTTGCTCAGCCTGTCTTTCTGTCTGTGTTTGTGTTTTCATCTGTTTTCACCGTCAATACATGTTGGGGGCTGTCTATTGCTTTGGGGTCTGCTCTGGGGCAGTTTAGATTTCCCCTTTCTTTCTTTAGGCTTATTTAGTTCGGCTGTGACGAGGGGTCTAGGACCACCGTAGGAACTCCCCACGGCTACTGTTAGCTGTTGTGAATAGGATCAGGGGTCTGCAATCCGCTAGCTACCAACCTCGCCGGTTTTCTGGACTTAGCTTGTATTTTTGTTTTTTCCTCCTCCGGTGACTCATTCATAACAGAATCACCAGCCATACCGCAGATTCTAGGGTACTCAATAGCAGGAAAGAATTGTAAAAAAAAGTGTCAGAATTTTTTTTTTTTGTATATTTTTTCCTCTTTTTCTCTGGGGCCATAGGAGGAATTTTCTTAATGGAGATTAAGCAATTGTCTGATCGTGTGGAGCAGCTTGCTGCTGAAGTGCAGGGAATTTCCGCCTATCTTGCTCATTCACATGTTGCTGAACCAAAGATGCCTACTCCTGATGTGTTTTCTGGGGATCGGTCTAAATTTCTGAATTTTAAGAATAATTGTAAATTATTTCTTGCCTTGAAGCGTAACTCATCGGGGAGCTCTGCGCAGCAGGTTAAAATTGTGATCTCCTTGCTGCGCGGCGATCCCCAGGATTGGGTGTTTTCTTTGACACCTGATGATCCTATTCTAACTAATGTGGACACATTTTTTCAGGCCTTGGGGTTGTTGTATGATGAACTTAATGCTATTGATCAAGCTGAGAAAGCCCTGTTTGCATTGAGCCAGGGTCAGGATTCTGCAGAGTCATACTGTCAAAAATTCCGAAAGTGGGCAGTCCTTACTACCTGGAATGATGGTGCCTTGGCAGCTCTCTTTCGGAAGGGTTTGTCAGAAACCGTAAAAGATACTATGGTGGGATTTCCTGTTCCCTCTGGTCTTGACGATTCTATGTCAGTAGCCATTCAGGTTGATCGGCGTTTACGTGAACGTAAAAGTACATGAGAAATGTTGCCACCTGTTGAACAGATGTCTGAACCTATGCAATGTTATAGAGTTTTTTGCAGGGCACAACGTGAGGAGTTCAGAAGGCGTAATAAGCTGTGTTTTTTCTGTGGAGATGCCTCTATATTATTTCTGTCTGCCCTAAATGAGAGAAACGTTTTGCACACACATTTGATGTGGGTGGTGTTCAACCTAAGTTTCTTCTGGCAATTACTCTGATCTGCTCCCTGTCCACATTTTCCGCTAAGGCTTTTGTGGATTCGGGAGCAGCTCTGAACCTGATGGACTTGGATTTTGCTAAACGCTGTGGGTTTCCTATGACACCTCTGCGTACGCCTATCCCTTTGAGGGGTATTGATGCTACTCCTTTGGCGAAGAATAAACCTCAGTTTTGGACCCAGGTGGTAATGCGGGTCTCCCAAGACCATCAAGAAAATTGCAGATTTTTGGTGTTGCATAATTTGCATGATACCATTGTTCTGGGATTTCCCTGGTTGCAAATCCATAATCCAGTTTTGGATTGGAAATCTGTGTCTGTGGTGAGTTGGGGTTGTCGGTGTGCTCTTGGTGACACTCCTGTTTTCTCCACCTCTCCCCAGTCGCATGATGTTCCTGACTATTTGGCTGATTTTTATGATGTATTTAGTGAGAATAAGTCTGCGTCTTTGCCTCCTCATAGGAGTTATGACTGTGCAATTGAGTTGAGCCCTGGGTGTAAATTTCCCAAGAGTCGACTTTTCAATTTATCTGTAACCGAGTACGAGGCTATGCGATCTTATATTAAGGAGTCATTGGAGAAGGGTCATATTAGACCATCCTCTTCACCCTTGGGTGCTGGTTTTTTTTTTCGTGGCCAAGAAAGATGGTTCATTAAGGCCTTGTATTGACTATCGTTCCCTCAACAAAATTACCTTTAAATATCAGTATCCGTTACTCCTGATTTCTGATCTATTCTCCAGAGTTAAAGGTGCACCTCAGGGGGGCATATAATCTTATTCGTATTAAGCATGGGGATGAATGGAAGATGGCGTTTAATACTCCGGAGGGACATTTTGAGTACCTGGTGATTAGTGTTGAGCGATACCACCCGATCTGAAAAATATCGTATCGGAATGGATCGGCCGATCTAAAAAAGTATCGGGTATCGCCAATTCCGATCCCGGAAGTCCAATTCAAGTCAATGGAACAGAAATATCGGAATTAAAAAAAACCCTTTCTTTCCCTGTTGGTTAATTCTACATGGAGAAAAACAACTAATAATAATGTAGAATGTATTGTGGGAGGTGTAGGAGACATTAAAGCCATAGAGGTTTAGCCCAATCAAATGGAATCGCAGTATTTTTTTTTTTTTTAAAGACGTTCGTAGTTACAAAGATATTGACTATGTTAAAGTCTTTAATTTTTTGTCAGATATGTATGTTTCACTACTTCCATGCTCTTCATCTTCTTTTTTACTTCTCCCACACTTTCTCCTTCATCAGCTTCAGCAGCAGCAGTATCTTCTTCTTCTTCTTTTATTCTTCTTCTTTTATTCTTCTTCTTTTATTCTTCTTCTTTTATTCTTCTTCATATTCTACTTCTTCATCTTCTTCCTACTCTTCTTCATCATATTCTTATTTGTGTCAGGCATTCCTGTAGTTGTTATCTATAAAAGTTTGAAGATTACACCTTCCGTTCAGCCTGTCACAAAAGATTTACAACAGGATTTGTCCGCGTTCAGTTTGGCCTGCAGTAGCAGGCCTTTTCCAGGGGCACCACGAAGAGGAACGGACTCACCCCCATACACTGCTTAGTCTTCTTCTGCTTATAAATTAGATAATATCATTTGCTCTGATTGTTAGTCTTATGCTTCATGTTCTTCTGCTTTTGGTTTTTATGCTTCTTGGTCTTCTGTCTCTTGTTGTTCTGCATCTTGGTGGTTGTCTTCCTGTTCTTTGTCCTCTTGGTCATCTTCTTCAGGGTCATCTTTTAGGTATTCTTCTGTGTGGTCTTCAGGGTCGTCATCTTCAGGGTCATTGTCAGGGAGATCCAGAGTGAGAATCAAAAACCATTTCCACAAGCTTGAACTTGGAAAAGTAGCAGAAGGTACAAGAAGGCTGAGGAACTGCCGAGAACCAGCTGACGGTACTGGAACCCGGAGGGGCAGCAGAATGAACAAGAGCCAATGGCACAACCGTGGACCAGCTGACATTGCTGGAACACGGTTATTAAGCAGGAGGTACCTGTGCTCCAAAGCACTACCAAGGACCAGCAGACGTTGCTGGAACTCGGATACCAAGAAGGAGGCACCTAGGCCAAAGGCTCTGCCGAGAACCAGCTGACGGTGCTGGAACCCGGATGGGTAGCAGAAGGTACCCATGAAAAACAAAGTTGCAAGGCCGCGAGCCGGCCGCAGTTACCGAAACCCACAGTCCTACAGGGGGTGCTTGTCCTATTGGCACTATGGAACCAGCCTTTGTTACCAGAACCTGCAGCCCACATAGGAAGCACTGAAACTGCATGCACCATAGACTCGGAGTACCCGTGCCAAAGACACTGCCAAGAACCAGCTGACGGTGCTGGAACCCGGAGGGGCAGCAAAAGGAACAAGAGCCAATGGCACAACCGTGGACCAGCTGACGGTGCTGGAACACAGTTTCTAAGCAGGAGGTACCTGTGCTAAAAAGCACTACCAAGGACCCGCAGACGTTGCTGGAACTTGGATACCATGAAGGAGGCACCTAGGCCAAAGGCTCTGCCGAGAAACAGCTGACATTGCTGGAACCCGGCTGGGCAGGAGGAAGTACCCGTGGCAAACACACTTCTGAGCAGCAACATGCGATGTTGAAGCCCAGGGATCAATCAGGCAGCAGGCTGAGGCCAACTTGGAGCCAGTTTTTTATTGGTTGTACACAACTACTGATTGTAACCATGATCCACTTTGGACTCTGGCTCTACTGTCTCTAGTATTTCCCCTGGCCTCCAACCACGGCAGTTGCTGCTCTGCAGAGTTGTCTGCACAATCCACCCTTGCTCCTGAGTTACTGGGGCTCAGTCATGTCAGTTGATCCCCTGATGTGTGTCCGGCAAGGTGTCCTGCTCTGTCCACATTCCCACAACTATTAATGGGAATGGGGACAGAGCAGGAGACTTTGTCGGACACACCACAGGGGATCAACTGACGTGACTGAGCCCCAGTAACACAGGAACAAGTGTGGATTGTGCAGACGGCACATCAGAGCAGCGACTGGCGGGGTTGGAGGCCAGGGGAAATACTAGAGACAGTACAGCCTGAGGCCTAAGTGGACCACGGTTAAAAGTAAAGTAGTAGTGTGATGTTGGAGGCAGCAGGAGACTTTGCCATCCACACAGCAGGGGAGCAGCTGGCATTACTGAACCCCACTAACACAGGAGCGAGTGTTTCTATCTGTGCAGACGGCACTTCCAGGCTACAACTGGCTGTGTTGTAGCCCAGGATCAATGCTCCGAGAAGGCTAAGGCCTACTTGGAGCGAGTAGAAAAAGCGTTGTAGTGTGAGTTGGGAGGCAGCTGGAGACTTTGCCGTCCACACAGCAGGGGAACAGCTGGCGTTACTGAACCCCACTAATACAGGAGCGAGTGTTTATATCTGTGCGGACGGCACTTCCAGGCTACAACTGGCTGTGTTGTAGCCCAGGATCAATGCTCCGAGAAGGCTAAGGCCTACTTGGAGCGAGTAGAAAAAGCGTTGTAGTGTGAGTTTGGAGGCAGCTGGAGACTGCCGTCCACACAGCAGGGGAACAGCTGGCATTACTGAACCCCACTAACACAGGAGCGAGTGTTTCTATCTGTGCGGACGGCACTTCCAGGCTACAACTGGCTGTATTGTAGCCCAGGATCAATGCTCTGAGCAGGCTGAGGCCTACTTGGAGTGAGGAGAAAAAGCATTGTAGTGTGAGTTTGGAGGCAGCTGGAGACATTGCCGTCCACACAGCAGGGGAACAGCTGGCGTTACTGAACCCCACTAAGGCTACTTTCACACATCAGGTTTTCGGCGTCAGGCGCGATCCGGCGTCGTGCCGGAACGCCGGATCTGGCAAATGTTTCGTAAAACCGGATGTGACGGATCCGGTTTTCTGCCGGATCCGTCTTTTTCTTGACAGACAAAACCGGATCCGTCTCATCCGGTTCATCCGTTTTTCTATCCGTTTTTCGACGGATTACGCCGGATCCGGTTTTTAAAATTGACCCTTGTGGCCTTCCGAACGGGATTGGCTACTGGAAAACTATATATAGCATGTTCCTACAGCCCTTCTTTGACAGGTTGTAGAGGAGAAAGTGCAGGTTGGAGAGAAGAGCAAGTTACTGGCGAAGATGGATGTTGTCATTGGAAATATTTTGAAGAATTTGGCGGATTTTACAGCGGAGGCGAATCGTTTGAGGGTGATTGTTCTGGAGAAGGAGAGAGCGAGACAGCAGCGCATCAGGCATCGTAGACGACGTTTGTGGATCCACCCCATCACAGCCAAGAGAATGACGCGTGGGGTCTATTCTACACTATGCATGGACCTTCGACGAAACCCGGATAAATTTTTTGGATATGTTAGGATGAAAATGGAGAATTTTGATTACTTGGTGGAGCGCATTGCACACCTCATAAGAAAAGCGGACACCTATTGCCGCTTCTCTGTTTCACCCGCAGAGCGTCTGATGGTGACTTTAAGGTAAGCCACATTTATTGGATGTGCTCGCATCAGAGCACACTTTCACTGCAATCTTGTTGGTGGTAGTTTGCATCTCCAAGTGTTATAGGTCAGTTTTGGTATGTAATGCTGTGATTTAAAACTAATTTATTGTTTTTTAATTCCCCACAGATTTCTTGCAACTGGAGAATCCCTTTCGTCACTGCATTTCCAGTACAGACTCGGGATTTCCACCATATCTGGAATTGTGAAGTACACATGCCGTGCACTGTGGGACTCCTTAGCTGAAGAGTTTTTACCAGAGCCCACAACAGAGAGGTGGATGGAAATTGCTGACAAGTTTCAACAGATATGTCAGTTTCCAAACTGCTTGGGCGCTGTGGACGGGAAACATATCCGCATTGTAAAGCCAGCTGGATCGGAATATTTCAATTACAAGAAATATTTTTCAATTGTCCTCATGGCCATCGCTGACGCGGAATACAAATTTATTGCGGTTGATATTGGGGCCTATGGCCGCTCCAATGACTCTCAAGTTTTCAAACTGTCTGCCATGGGGCGTAAACTGTATGGAAACACCTTCCAGTTCCCACCACCTAGACCGCTGCCGCAAACATCTGGTCCACCTATGCCATTTGTCTGTGTAGGGGTGAAGCCTTCCAGCTGTCAGAACACCTTTTGAAACCGTACTCTAGCAGAGGATTGACAAGACCAAAACGCATTTTTAATTACCGCCTCACAAGAGCAAGAAGAATGGTTGAATGTACCTTTGGTATTCTGACAGCCAAATGGCGGGTCCTATTGACTGCGATCAACCTCAAGACAGAAACTGTGGACGAGGTGATCAAAGCGTGCGTGGTACTCCACAATTTTGTTATCTGCAAGGAACCCATTTCCATTGAGGACACCTCTGAAGAAACCACCTTGCAAGATTACCATGACATTACCACTAGAAGTTCTGTGACGGTTTCAGTAATGAGGGACAATTTTGCACTATACTTTATGTCACCTCAAGGCAGAGTACACTGGCAGGATGACAGAGTGTGAAAGATTTGTGCCCAACCAAACTTGTGTACCTTCAGTACCAACAGTATATACCTTTGCCAACCAAAGTTGGCTATCTTGTCATGGTCTCTATTTTTAGCTTTAGGCCACAGGTGTGTACCTGGTTGTGTTTTATGCAAAGTATTTCACCTTTTAACAAAAGTTGTGTACATTGTTAGGAAATCACCAACAATAAACACAACTTTTTAGGTGAAATACTTTGCTTCAAACACATCCAGGAACACAACTGTGGCAAAAAGCTAAAATTTACCCACAGTTATATACCTAGTTTTGAATACCATTTCACCTTTTAAATACCCTGTATTTAACCTTTTTCGCCGCAGAAAGAAATGACAGACAACCAGTGTAAAATAATTTAACTTTTATTGAAAAATGTTTTTTTTAGTAAACTTTTTTAAAAATTTAATAAACTTGTTTAATAAAACTTTGAAACTATAAAACTGAAACCATAAAACTGGTCATTTTTATTTAAATACACACATTATAAATCTGTGTAGTGTGTGGTGGAAATACTGCTGTAGGGGCTGCGGGACACTTCGACACTGGGAGTGTGGAGAGAGGACTGGGATCGTGGTGGGGAAGGAACAGTTAGAGGTGAAGGTGTGGAAAAAACTACAGAATGGGTGGACATGTGGGAAGCAGAAGAGGTGGTGGGTGGTGGAGTGGAGGGTTGGGCAGGGACTGTAGGAGCAGATGATGTTGATGGCAAGTTGTATGGGGAAGGAGTTTGCTACGGGGCAGGTTGCTGGAAGTGGGGAGATCTCTGGTACGGGGCAGGTTGCTGGAAGTGGGGAGATGTCTGGTACGGGGCAGGTTGCTGGAAGTGGGGAGATGTCTGGTACGGGGCAGGTTGATGGAAGTGGGGAGATGTCTGGTACTGGTGAGGTTGCTGGTACTGGGGAGGTTGCTGGTACTGGGGAGGTTGCTGGTACTGGGGAGGTTGCTGGTGCTGGGGAGGTTGCTGGTGCTGGGGAGGTTGCTGGTGCTGGGGAGGTTGCTGGTGCTGGGGAGGTGGATGGTGCTGGGGAGGTGGATGGTGCTGGGGAGGTGCATGGTGCTGGGGAGGTGGATGGTATGTAATAGGAGGGGGAGGATGGAAAGTGGCTGGAGGGGGTGTAGATGTAATAGGAGGGGGAGGATGGAAAGTGGCTGGAGGGGGTGTAGATGTAATAGGAGGGGGAGGATGGAAAGTGGCTGGAGGGGGTGCAGGTGGAGGAACTACTGTGGTGGGAGGAGGAGGTTGGGAGGTAACTTGCTGGAGAGCAGCGTGGCATGAATGCATTACATGCATCTGCTGGGCAGGAGAGAGCGTTTCCATGCGCTCCACAACAGACCTGAAAAAGGTGTGGTTTGGCGAAGTTCTTGCTTCTGAATGCATGGTTTGCAGAAGTGTCTTCACCTCCAGAATGCTGGAGTTGATCTGCTGATAGCCTGCGGAGATTTGCTCTGACAAGACTTTTAGACAGTTCTGGAAAGATGCATTCAGATGCAAGAACTCTGGCGCATAAGTCTTTTCCTGACCCCTCTGCCGCTGCCGCCCAGTACCCGCAGGTGTACTAGAGGTGGCAGGGGCAGAAGGGTGGGGTAAAGGGAAAGCGATCTCCTCACCAGCAGCTTCATGTAATGTAGGCGGCCACGATGCTCCTGTGCTGGTGGATGGGACAGATGGGTCGAATGTGTGGTAAGGCTGGGAAGGTGCAGATGTACCGGGGCGGTCGAAGTGTCCCTCGGTGCCGGTCTCCTCATGGATCGCCTCAGAAGGGTCCAATCGTGCAGGCTCCCGAGTGCTGCTCACCGTGCTGTGGAATAAAGAGAAAAAAAAACAATTAAAATACTGACATGGTATGGCCCTGGCTGAAAAAAAATTTTACATCTAACATTTTTTTTCACATGTGGTGTGTAATATTTACCTTCTGGTGACCATTGTTTCCCGGAGGAACGACAGGGCTTCTGCGTACTTGTACTTGCTCCTGCATCCTCCAGATCCACTCGGGGCCCGCATCTCTTTATTGAACTCCTTCTTGAAACGATCCCTCACAGACCGCCACCGATTCACAATTCTGTTCCCTGAAACGAGAAAGGAGTGGTTAGTATACAACATCAGTGTTTCCCAAACTCCAGTCCTCATGGTCCCCAGGGGTCATGTTTTCAGGATTTCCATAGTAAATAGAAATCCTGAACACATGATCCGTGGGGACCACGAGGACTGGAGTTCGGGAAACACTGGTTTACATCAAGCAACCGGTACTGTATATACTTACGCTCTGTAATCTGGGCCCGAACATCGAGGTCCTCCCAGCGGCCCACAAGGAGCGAACAGATTTCCTCCCAGAGTCGTCGGGTAACGATAAGGTCAGCGTGGCGGCGGTCAGCCATATTCCAGAGCGGCTCCCTTTCTCGGACGAGATCGATGAGGTGGTCCACATCGAGTCCTCCATCCTCACCGTCAGAGTCGGGAGCACGCTGTGAAGGCTGTTAAAGAAAAAGACAAAAATAACATAATTAGCCTCCACATAAGAAATGAAATAAAAAGTGCAAAAAAACAAAGCAAAAATATTTATACTTACACGCTGGTGACCGCCGCGTTGCTGTCGCCGACGACCCTGGGAGGCACTGCGAGGACCTCTTGGCCGAGCACCAGATTGGGAAGACTAGAGAAGAAAACAAAAAATGTTATGTCTTTGGATGTAGGCATTTGTTTGCTGTGTGTGGTCTGCAGAACATTGTTTTCTATGTGTTGTGTGTAGTGTGATGTTGTGTTTCTGCGTTTGATGCAAAAAACTTACCAATTGTGAGCCCACTCCAGGTGTCTGTCCACCCCTTCCTTCTTCTTCTGGGAGCTCCTCTTCATCTTGTGAATCCTGTTTTGAAATAAAAGGCAATGAATAGACATATATTACAGAGAAGATGGATTTTGGAAATAAAAACTTACCGTCAAACGCTGAGGATGCGAGGGAGGGCTCCCAGAAGATGATGTGCTGTCTTCCTGGTGGCCACACTCCATGCCTGTGGGTGGTGTTCCAGCTGCTGCCATTGCTGCTGCTGCTGCTGCATCTATTGGGCGGCTGTTGAATAAAGAGAAACAAAGGGCCAATGAATATCTTGATATTCAATAGCCCTAGTTTGGAGGAATGGGGGATTTGATAATTACTGTCTCTCATCTGCTGCTGGCCTCCCCTCCTCAGCATGTTGCATTTGCTGCTCCATTTGGGGTGGTTGTGGTGCTGATGGTGCTGCAGTGGTCTCCTGCCTTCTCCTGCTTCGCTTGGTTGCTTTCTTGGGTGGCATGTTGGGTGTGGCTGTGGGTCCCACTGTCTTGCTTTTATATATGTCTTGTGGGCAGAGCTACTGAGCATGCTCAGACCAAAAAACCGGATCCGGCCGCCGCTCATAGGCTTTCATTGTGTGAAAAAGCCGGACGCGCCGGATCCGGCGTGTCCGGCTTTTTCGCCGGAGACAAAAAAACGTTACAGTAGCCGTTTTTTCCAGACGCCGGATCGCGACACATTGCCGTATCCGGCGAAAACCGGATGAAACGCATGGCCATCCGGCGCGATCCGGCGCAAATGCAAGTCAATGGGGGGGAAACCGGATCCGACATTGCATTTCGCCGGATCCGGTTTCTGTCAAAAGCGCCGGATCGCGCCTGACGGCGAAAACCTGATGTGTGAAAGAGGCCTAACACAGAAGCGAGTGTTTATTTCCGTGCGGACGACACTTCCAGGCTACAACTGGCTGTGTTGTAGCCCAGGATGAAGCATGCAGCAGGCGGAGGACAACTTGCAGCTGGTTTTATAGAGGTTGTAGACTACTACTGATTGTCACCGTGCTCCACTATGGCCTCCGGCTCCACTGTCTCTAGTATTTCCCCTGGCCAACAACCCCGCCAGTTACAGCTGTGAAGTGGTGTCTGCACAATCCACACTTGTTCCTGTGTAACTGTGGCTCAGTCACGTCTGTTGATCCCCTGATGTGTGTCTGGCAAGCTCGCCTGCTCAGTCCTCATTCACACTACTAGTAATGTGAATGTGGACAGAGCAGGAGACCTTGCCGGACACACATCAGGGGATCAACTGACGGGACTGAGCCACAGTAACTCAGGAACAAGTGTGGATTGTGCAGACGCCACTTCACAGCTGTAACTGGCGTGGTTGTTGGCCAGGGGAAATACTAGAGACAGTGGAGCCAGAGGCCTAAGTTGACCAAAGTTACAAATCTGTAGTAGTTTGCATGTGGAGGCAGCAGGAGACTTTGCCGTCTACACAGCAGGGGAACAGCTGGCATTACTGAACCCCCTGACACAGGAGCTAGTGTGTTTTTCTCTGCGTGGTGTTGTTGGAGCCCAGGATCAAGCATGGAGAAGGCTGAGGCCTGCTGTTTTTTGAATATGGAGGCAGCAGGAGACATTGCCGTCCACACAGCAGGGGAACAGCTGACGTTACTGAACCCCACTAACACAGGAGCTAGTGTGTTTTTCTCTGTGAAGACGGCACTTCTGAACACCAACTGGCGTTGTTGGAGCCCAGGATGAGGCATGGAGCAGGCTGAGGCCTGATGGTGTTGGGATGTGGAGGCAGCAGGAGACTTTGCCGTCTACACAGCAGGGGAACAGCTGGCATTACTGAACCCCACTAACACAGGAGCTAGTGTGTTTTTCTCTGTGAAGATGGCACTTCTGAACACCAACTGGGATTGTTGGAGCCCAGGATGAGGCATGGAGCAGGCTGAGGCCTGCTGTTTTTTGAATGTGGAGGCATCAGGAGACATTGCCGTCCACACAGCAGGGGAACAGCTGACGTTACTGAACCCCAATAACACAGGAGCTAGTGTGTTTTTCTCTGTGAAGACGGTACTTCTGAACACCAAGTGACGTTGTTGGAGCCCAGGATGAGGCATGGAGCAGGCTGTGGCCTGATGGTGTTGGCATGTGGAGGCAGCAGGAGACTTTGCCGTCTACACAGCAGGGAAACAGCTGGCATTACTGAACCCCACTAACACAGGAGCTAGTGTGTTTTTCTCTGTGAAGACGGTACTTCTGAACACCAAGTGACGTTGTTGGAGCCCAGGATGAGGCATGGAGCAGGCTGAGGCCTGATGGTGTTGGCATGTGGAGGCAGCAGGAGACTTTGCCGTCTACACAGCAGGGAAACAGCTGGCATTACTGAACCCCACTAACACAGGAGCTAGTGTGTTTTTCTCTGTGAAGACGGCACTTCTGAACACCAACTGGCGTTGTTGGAGCCCAGGATGAGGCATGGAGCAGGCTGAGGCCTGATGGTGTTGGGATGTGGAGGCAGCAGGAGACTTTGCCGTCTACACAGCAGGGGAACAGCTGGCATTACTGAACCCCACTAACACAGGAGCTAGTGTGTTTTTCTCTGTGAAGATGGCACTTCTGAACACCAACTGGGATTGTTGGAGCCCAGGATGAGGCATGGAGCAGGCTGAGGCCTGCTGTTTTTTGAATGTGGAGGCATCAGGAGACATTGCCGTCCACACAGCAGGGGAACAGCTGACGTTACTGAACCCCAATAACACAGGAGCTAGTGTGTTTTTCTCTGTGAAGACGGTACTTCTGAACACCAAGTGACGTTGTTGGAGCCCAGGATGAGGCATGGAGCAGGCTGAGGCCTGATGGTGTTGGCATGTGGAGGCAGCAGGAGACTTTGCCGTCTACACAGCAGGGAAACAGCTGGCATTACTGAACCCCACTAACACAGGAGCTAGTGTGTTTTTCTCTGTGAAGACGGCACTTCTGAACACCAACTGGCGTTGTTGGAGCCCAGGATGAGGCATGGAGCAGGCTGAGGCCTGCTGTTTTTTTGAATGTGGAGGCAGCAGGAGACATTGCTGTCCACACAGGAGGGGAACAGCTGACGTTACTGAACCCCAATAACACAGGAGCTAGTGTGTTTTTCTCTGTGAAGACGGCACTTCTGAACACCAAGTGACGTTGTTGGAGCCCAGGATGAGGCATGGAGCAGGCTGAGGCCTGATGGTGTTGGCATGTGGAGGCAGCAGGAGACTTTGCCGTCTACACAGCAGGGGAACAGCAGGCATTACTGAACCCCACTAACACAGCAGCTAGTGTGTGTTTCTCCGCGACGACGGCACTTCTGAACACCAACTGACGTTGTTGGAGCCCAGGATGAGGCATGGAGCTGGCTGAGGCCAACTTGCAGCACGTTTAATAGAGGTAGTAGACTACAACTGATTGTAACCGTGCTCCACTATGCCCTCCGGCTCCACTGTCTCTAGTATTTCCCCAGGCCTCCAACCCCGCCATTGAAAGCTCTGAAGTGGCGTCAGCACAATCCAAACTTGTTCCTGTGTTAGTTGGGCTCAGTCCCATCAGTTGATCCCCTGATGTGTGTCCGGCAAGGTCTCCTGCTCGGCCCTCATCCACGCTACTAGTAATGGGAATGTGGACAGAGCAGGAGACCTTGCCGGACACACATCAGGGGATCAACTGACGTGACTGAGGCCAAGTAACACTGGAACAAGTGTGGATTATGCAGACGCCACTTAAGAGCTGTCACTGGCGGGGTTGGAGGCCAGGGGGAAATACTAGAGACAGTGGAGCCAGAGGCCTAAGTGGAGCAGGGTTAAAAATCAGTAGTAGATTGAATGTGGATGGAGCAGGAGACTTTGCCGTCCACACAGCAGGGGAGCAGCTGGCGTTACTGAACCCCACTCACACAGAAGCTAGTGTTTTTCTCTGTGCAGACGACACATCTGAGCAACAACTGGCTGTGTTGAAGCCCAGGGATTATAGTTCAGGTGGTAGAAACATGAACACAATAAGAGACCCGGATACAGTTGCCAACCAATTATTTAGTCGGGAAGAGGACTGGCAAATTCTGGTGAGAGCCAGGCCTTGTTCATTTTCAGAAAAGTAAGCCGGTCGACGTTATAGGAAGAAAGTTGCGTGCGACGGTCTGTTAGTACACCACCTGCGGCACTAAAGACGCGTTCCGATAATACACTGGCAGCAGGGCAAGCCAGCACCTCCAATGCATATTGGCTAAGCTCTGGCCATGTATCCAGCTTAGAGACCCAAAACTTGAAGGGGGAAGAGCCATCTGGGAGTACACTCACAGGGCAAGACATGTAGTCTGTCACCATCTGAAGGAAACATTGCCTCCTGCTGACTGGAGCCGTCAGTGATGGTGTAGACAATTGTGGCAGACACACAAAACTTTGCCACATTTGGGCCATAGTGGTCTTGCCTTGTGCTGAGGCGCTGCCTCTGCTCCCTCTTTGTGCCGAGTTTCCTCCACTGAGTCGACGCACAGAGGTGCTTTGTAAAGCACTAGCACCACTGCTGTCGGGTGGAATGGAAAACATGATGGACTGCACCAGTGTGTCTTGGTACTCCCGCAGTTTACGCTCCCGGTTCAACGTTGGTATGAGGGTTTGCAAGTTGTCCCGGTAGCGAGGATCTAGGAGGGTATACACCCAATAATCAGCCGAGTAGAGAATGTGGGCGATGCGGCGGTCGTTTCTCAGGCACTGCAGCATGAAGTCAACCATGTGCTACAGACTCCCAACTGCCAAAGAACCGCTGTCCCCTGCTTGAGGCGTGATCTCTACCTGCTCTGCATCACCCCACCCTCGCTGTACATACTGACTAGAGCTTTGTGTACCTCCCTCCTGTGGAGAGATGTCTTCCTCCTCCATCGACTCCTCCTCATCCTCCTCACAAAGTGTCCCCTGCCTAGGCCTTTGTGAGGAAGCACGTAGCGCAGACTGTCCAGAAGCAGATGGCATTTGGGACTCCTCATCCTCCACCTCTTCCAAAACCTCATCCCTTAGTGCTTGCAGTGTTTTTTGAAGCATGCAGATAAGGGGGACAGTCATGCTGACTAGTGCATCATCTGCACTCGCCATCCGCGTGGAATCATCGAAGGCACGCAAAACGAAGCAGATGTCCTTCATAGAGGCCCACTCAGTGGTGCTGAAGTGTGACCGGCGCACACTGCGACTTGTTTGCGCCTGATGCAGCTGGTACTCCATGACTGCTGCCTGCTGCTCACACAACCGCTCCAACATATGTAACGTTGATTTCCACCTGGTGGGTAGGTCACATATGATGCGATGTTCCGGAAGGCGTAATCGGCGCTGCAGAGCAGCAAGTCGTGATCTTGCCGTGCTGGAACGCCACAAGTGAGTGCACTCTATGCGGACCTTGTGCAGCAGTGCATCAAGATCCGGATAGTCCCTCAGAAAGCTCTGCACGACCAAGTTGAGCACATGTGCCAGACATGGGATGTGAGTGAGGTTGCCAAGGCCAAGAGCTGCCACCAGATTTTGGCCATTGTCACACACTACCAAGCACGGCTGGAGATTCGCTGGCAGAAACCACACGTCGCTCTCCTGCTTGATGGCATTCCAGAGCTCCTGTGCTGTGTGGCTTCGATTCCCCAATGAAATTAATTTCAGTACGGCCTGTTGACGTTTGGCCACGGCTGTGCTCATATCGGTCGTAACAGGCTCCTGCTGCGCTGTTTCAGAGGAACTGGAGTAGGAGGAGGAGTCAATGTGTACAGACTGGATTCCTGCAATCCGTGGAGTTGGCAGAACACGTAGAGCGCCACTCTCCAGATCTGTACCCGGCTCCACAACATTGACCCAATGGGCAGTGAGGGAAAAGTATCGTCCCTGTCCATGGATACTGGTCCACGCATCGGTGGTCAGGTGGACCTTGCTACTGACGGCGTTTAGTAGCGCATGTTTTATGTTTGCCCCCACGTTTCTGCAGGGCAGGGACGGCTCGCCTGCTGAAATAAAAGCGGCTGGGCACAGTGTATTGTGGGACTGCCAATGCCATGAAGTCCCGGAAGGTGTCAGTCTCCACCAGCCTGAATGACAGCATTTCAAGGGCCAGTAGTTTGGCAATGCCAGCATTCAGAGCCTGTGCTCGGGGATGGTTTGCCGAGTATGGCCGCCTTTTCTCCCATGCCTGTGCTACCGACGGCTGCTGAGTGGCCTGGGAGTGTGAGGATGACTTGGAACGTGGTGCTGTGGGTGGAATGTCACAGGGTCTCCGGACAACAGTGCCAGAGGTTCTTCCTTGGCGATCCTGTTGTGTGTGAGCTGGAGGAAGAGGCCCCAACACGAGCTGAAGAGGTGGTAGGTGGTGCTGTACGTTGGCCTACGTCTTCAGTGTGTCTGTGTAACTCCAGCTCGTGCTTGGTCCGCACATGTTTCCACATATTAGTGGTATTGAGGTTGCTGACATTTTTCCCTCTTTTGACTCTCTGATGACACAGCTTGCATTTGACAAAGCAAATGTCATCTGCAACTGTGTCAAAAAAGGACCACGCACTGCAAGTCTTGGGAGCGCCCTTTTTGCCTTTTGAAAGTGGAATGCTCCTAACGGGTGCCGAAGTGGAGGCTACAGGCAACCAAGTCTGCCCCCTCCATCTCCCTCCGGTTTTGGCCGTTCGGGGAATCTCTTCTTCAGAGCTGCTCCCACCACCTTCCTGTTTCTCATGCCATGATGGGTCAAGGACCTCATCATCTACACTCCCCTCATCAAACACCTGCTTCTCCAGGGTTGTCTCGCCAGCACCGTACGCAACAGAAAGTGGTAACTGAGTCTCGTCATCATCTGATGCGTACTGAGGTGTGCTGACCATAGGCACTGGCCCACCCGCCTCTTCAGATTCAGAGGGACAAAGAAGTTGCGCATCACTGCATACTCCCTCTTCTTCACATTCTGGAATGCTGCTTGGCTGGCCCCCTCTTTCCAAACCAACAGATTCCGAGAAAAGAAGTAGAGACTGTGATGGCTCCTGTCCAGGTGTCTCTGACTGCCTGGGCAGTTTGGCAGGTGGTGAAGAGATAGATGGTTGCTCTTCGGTGCTCTGGCCCTGAGAGGATGTGGAAGTAATTGAAGTCGATGCGTTAGCTGCCATCCATCCGACAACGGCTTCAATTTGTTCCTCCCGCAGCAGTGGGGTACGGTGAGGTCCTACAAAGCTGCGCATAAAGGACTGTTGCCTGCTAAAACTGGGGGATGCTGACTCACTGGTGCCAACAGCAGGCACAGAATCCCCACGTCCTCTCCCTGCAGAATCCCCACGTCCTCTCCCTGCAGAATCCCCACGTCCTCTCCCTGCTGAAACTCCACGCCCACGGCCACTTGCCTTACTCCCTGCCTTCTTCATCTTGCTAGACTGAGAAAGATAGGCAGAAAAGTACAAAGTGGGCCTTAGTGTGCTTATTCCTGAACAGCTGGTTACAGGTATAAGAAACACTAATTTTATGAAGTGTGTGTGTCGACTACACTTTAATGGGAGCTAATGTGGCCTACACAACTTTCAAATGTAGTGTTTGGTGAACTTTGTTGTTTTTTTTTTTTGGGGAAGAAAAACTAAAAGGATGTTACCAAAGATTTGAAAATCAGAGTATCACCAACTTTCTGGAGCTATTACAATGCAGGCAGGTAACCTACAATGCAAAAGATGAGGCTCCAAAAAAATTGGGTAATACTAATCTGGCTGCAGCTGAAGGGCACAAGGCTCCTCTATCTATTCCTATATAGTGTTTGCAACCAACCAATGTAGATGGATATGGATGGATGCACACTAATAGGAGAAGAAAAAATTAGCTGCAATTAAAGAAATATATGTGTGAGGCAGTGACGCACGCTGAGCAGCCTACAACCAGACGTAGCTGCAGGACACACTACTCAGTGTGGGCTGCACTTACACACAGTCAGAGACCTCTCAGACAGCCGTGAACAGTGCAGCTAAGTGGGCACTAGCACTGAAAGGCTGCAGAAAGGCTCCGCTGTGTACTACTAGTGTTTGCAACCAACTTACATGGATACGGATGGAAGCACACTAGATAGAATTTTTTTGAAATAAGCAGCTCAAAAAGAAAAATATGTATGAGGCAGCAGTGAGGCACGCTGGGCGGCCTACAACCAGACGTGGCTGCAGGACCCACTCCACAGTGTGAGCTGCACTCACACAGCCCTTGCAGACAGCTGTGAACACTGCTGCTAGGGAAAAGCAAGCTACAGTGGTGGTTTATGTAGCCTGGGTAAAGCACAATATTGTTTTGAGAATCGCTATTTCTAACTGTCCCTCACAGTCTTCAACAGTAGCCTGTCCCTAACTGAATTCACAGCAGAGTGACCAGAAATGGCGGCGGCAGTGGCTTTTATAGTGCATCAAGACATCATTTCAGCAGCCAATGACACCCATGCCAATAGTTAACATGCCTACATGCCCAACAGGATGTGCCCACACTTCTGAGGAATCCCATTGGCTGAATCAAAGCGAGTTGGCTGATAGCATTATGGGAACTTCCGATTCCGGTATCCGATAAGAAAAAAATATCGGAAGTCAGTATCGGAATTCCGATACAGCTAATATCGGCCGATACTCGATACTTGCGGTATCGGAAAGCTCAACACTACTGGTGATGCCTTTTGGGCTCACTAATGCCCCTTCTGTCTTCCAGTGCTTCATGAATGATATTTTCCGGGACTTTGTGGATAAATATTTGATCATCTATCTGGATGATATTTTGATCTTTTCCAGGGATTGGGACTCTCATGTGGAACATGTTCGGACTGTGTTCCGGATTTTGAGGGAGAATTCCCTGTATGTTAAGGGATCAAAATGCCTTTTTGGTGTACAGAGGATTTCATTTTTGGGATTTATTTTGTCTCCGTCAACTATTGAAATGGACCCGGTCAAGGTACAGGCCATTTATGATTGGGTTCAGCCCACTTCTTTGAAGGCCCTCCAGAAGTTTTTGGATTTTGCTAATTTTTATAGTAAATTTATAGCTAATTTTTCTGGTATTGCCAAACCATTGACTGATTTGACTAAGAAGGGTGCTGATGTGCTGAATTGGTCTCCAGAGGCTGTTTCTTAATTTCAGGAGCTGAAGCAGAGGTTCACTTCTGCTCCGGTTTTACGGCAACCTGATGTCTCACTGCCGTTTTAGGTAGAGGTGGACGCTTCTGAGATTGGTGCAGGAGCTGCTTTGTCCCAAAAAGATCCTGTAACATCTAAGATGAATCCCTGTGCTTTCTTTTCCCGAAAATTCTCCCCATCCGAACGTAACTATGATGTGGGGAATCGGGAACTGTTAGCCATGAAATGGGCATTTAAGGAGTGGAGACATTGGTTGGAGGCAGCTAAACATCAAGTCGTGGTCCTTACTGACCACAAGAATTTGATTTAACTTGAGTTGGCCAAACGCTTGAATCCTAGACAGGCTATGTGGGCCTTGTTTTTCACACGTTTTGATTTTGTGGTCTCTTTTCTTCCGGGCACTAAGAATGTCAAGGCAGACGCCCTCTCTAGGAGTTTCTTTGCTGATTCTCCTATTGTGACCAAGCCTGCTACCATCTTAGGTGAGGGGGTAGTTCTTTCTGCCATCTCGCCCGATTTGAGACGTGCTCTGGAAGAGTTTCAGGAGGACAAACCTGAGCGTTGTCCCATTGGAAAATTGTATGTTCCTGACCAGTGGAGGAAGAGAGTAATGTATGAAGTTCATTGCTCCGCATTGGCTGGTCAGCCAGGTATTTTTGGTACTAAAGATTTGGTGAGTCGGTCTTTTTGGTGGCCCGCCTTGTCTCGTGATGTCAGGAATTTTGTGCAGTCCTGTGGGACTTGCTCCCAGTCTAAACCTTGTTCTCACTCTAGTGGGTTGCTGATGCCTTTGCCGGTGCCCAGGAGTCCATGGACCCATATTTCAATGGATTTTATTTCTGATATGCCTGTCTCTCAGAGAATGACTGTTATCTAGGTGATTTGTGATAGATTCTCTAAGATGGTCCATCTTGTACCACTCCCTAAGTTGCCATCTTCCTCAGAGTTGGTGCCCTTGTGTCACGTCGCCGTCAGACTCGGGGCCCGCTGTTCCGCCCTCAGCCACTAGGAGGCAACGGACTGTCACGCAGCCCTCGGGCTCGGGGCCTGCTGTCCAGGCCTCGGCCACCAGGAGACGCCGGACTGACATGTCGATCTCGGGGCCTGCTGTTCCGCCCTCAACCACTAGGAGGCGCCGTGGCTCACGCCCGAGTGAGGGCGGCAACAATGAAAGGGCTTCTGCGCAGGCGTCTACTGGACGCAGACTCCGCTCCTCTGTCAGTCATGAAGGGGCTGGTGCATCATCATCAGGTCTGGTCCTGGGGGCGGTCCGGATGACATCACCAGCCCGGGAGCCTGTGAGGGACGACCTGATCCCTCAAATACCTTGGGACTGGGCTTGCAAGCCGTCGGATATATTCTTGGTTCCCCTACGTGTTACTTGTGATTGCCTTTCGTTAACTCCGACCTCAGCCTGAACTTCTGACTACTCTGTTGCCTGCCGTTTTTGTACCTTGCATTTCTCCTGATTACTGACGCTGACCTTGGCTTGGATTCCTGACCCCCTCTACTGTCTGACGATTTTGTACCTCCACTACTCTCCCGGTTTTTGACCTCTGCCTGGACTCTCGACTCTGCCTCTGCCTGCCGTTTCTGTACCTCCACTGCTCGCCTGGTTTCCGACTCCATTTTTGGCTCCCTTCCTGCTTTTCTATTGCGACCGTTCTGCTCTGGCACTCTGCTCCTGTTCAGACAGCGCTTCCTGGGCTCTGCAGTAAATCCAGATCCCTGTATAGGGGTAAAGTGTGTCGGTGCTACTCGGGGTGCTGTCTGTCTGCAGCCCAGACTTGCAGACGGACGCGACATTATATCCGGCCCAAATAAAACTGTCTCTTGTGTGTATATATATATATCACACCTATATAAAGACAGTTTCTCTGAATTTTTTTTTTCCTCTCTTGCCTGAGCTGATTGTTGGCCTAAAACACCTGTTACTAAGCCTCAGTATACAGCCTGGAGGATTAGTCTCACCTTCCTGCTCGAGCATGCTGCAGTTAGGAGACTCCAGGGACAAAGCTGAATGTCAGACATCCGTACCCCAGGAACATCAGCCTCTGAGCAGCTCTGGCTATGGTTGCGCAGAGGCTCAGGTATTGCCCGCAGATGCGGCCAAAGTTTTACTACCAATTTCGTTGTATTTTGGTCAGGATTCTCTGTGTTTAAAAGCCTATGTCGATAGCGGGTCTGAAGGGAATTTTATGGACTCTTTTGCTGCTAAAAAACTTGGTGTCCCACTATTGAAACTTAATATTCCAATTAAAACCACAGCTATTAATGGCACATCCATTATTCAGGAGGGGTTGAATTTGTTACTGCTAAGATAACTATGTCAGTAGGAGCACTACATACTGAGCTTATTTCCTTTTTTGTGTTGGGCAATCTATCTTCTGCAGTCATTTTGGGAATGCCGTGGCTACGTCAACATAACCCTGTCATTGACTGGCACCTGGGTGATGTGGTGCGCTGGAGTTCGCAATGCCAGGATAATTGCATGTCTGTAGCAGTAAATCAAACCAAGCTAAAAAAACACCCCTTCATACCGTTTGCTCTCAGGGATTATGGAGATGTCTTTTCCGTTATAGAGTCTGAGAAACTACCGCCCCACAGAGAGTATGATTGTCCTATAAACCTAATTCCAGATGCCTGTCTTCCAAAAGGGAGAATATTTAATCTCTCTGGTCCAGAGCGTCAGGCCATGAATGAGTACATAGCGGATAGCTTAAGAAAGGGGTTCATTAGACCATCTATTTCACCAGTTGGAGCTGGGTTCTTCTTTGTAGAGAAGAAAGATGGTGGTCTCAGACCCTGCATTGACTACCGGGAATTAAACGCAATCACTATAAAGAACCAGTACCCGCTTCCACTCATCCCTGATCTTTTTAATCAGCCAGTTGGAGCCCGTTGGTTTACTAAACTTGACCTCCGGGGGGCATACAATCTAATCCGCATAAGAGACGGCGATGAGTGGAAGACAGCGTTTAATACACCTCTTGGTCACTTTGAGTACCTAGTAATGCCTTTCGGACTCAGCAATGCTCCTGCAGTGTTTCAGCACTTTGTTAACGATATTTTCAGGGACATCTGTGGTGTGTATGTCGTTGTGTACTTGGATGACATTTTGATTTACTCCACTGACCCTGTGACGCATGCTCAACACGTCCGTTCAGTACTGCAGAGACTGCGGGAGAACTTCTTGTTTGCTAAGTTGGAGAAATGTGTCTTTTTCGCTGAGGAGGTACAATTTTTGGGGTACATGGTCTCAGGCAGGGGGTTCCGCATGGATCCTGCCAAGATCCAACCTATTAAGGCGTGGGTGCAACCCAAATCGCTGAAAGCACTGCAGCGATTTTTGGGATTTGCCAATTACTACCGTAAGTTTATCAGGAGTTTTTCTGAGATTGCCAAGCCACTCACGGATCTAACCCGGAAGGGGGCGGACGTGGCCAACTGGAATCCCGAGGCCATTCAAGCATTTTCTACGTTAAAAGAATGCTTTGTGGCCAACCCGGTTTTAGTACAACCTGAGTTAGACCACCCATTTATCGTGGAGGTGGATGCCTCCGAAGTCGGAGTGGGAGCAGTGCTATCGCAAGGCACTGCAGCCCTCACTCAGCTGCGCCCATGTGCTTTTTTTTCCCGAAAGTTCTCTGCCACAGAGAAGAACTATGATATTGGGAATCGGGAATTACTAGCAATCAAGTGGGCCTTCGAGGAATGGCGTCACTTTCTCGAAGGTGCCAAACACAAGGTCACCGTCATTACAGACCACAAAAACCTGACCTACCTGGAGTCAGCTAAAAGACTGAATTCCATGCAGGCCAGGTGGGCCTTGTTCTTTTCAAGGTTCGATTTTTTAATCACCTTTCGCCCTGGCACGAAAAATGTGAGGGCTGATGCCCTCTCTCGCAGTTTTTGCCCCACACAAGCCGAAGACTGTGAACCCGTTCCGATATTAGCCAATGGGATCGTCGTGTCGGCAGTTTCCTTGGACCTTCTGGAGGAGATCCGTAGGTCTCCGGAACGAGCTCCTGACACTACACCCCGCAAAAAATTGTTTGTTCCGAATTCCTTTCGCCTTCAAGTTCTTAAAGAGTCACATGACTCTGTTCTGGCAGGTCATCCTGGGCTCAATAATACCACCAGGTTGGTAACTAGGAACTTTTGGTGGCCGACAGTGGTCAAGGACTGTAAGAACTATGTTTCAGCATGTGAAGTCTGTGCCCGCGCCAAATCCACCCATAATCGCCCTGCTGGCTGGCTTCAGTCCTTGCCCACCCCTGAGAGTCCATGGACCCACATCTCCATGGACTTCATCACAGACCTGCCGACCTCAGATGGGAAAACATGTATCTGGGTGGTGGTAGACTGGTTCAGCAAACAGTGCCATTTTATTCCCCTGTCTGGCTTACCTAACTCCGAAACCTTGAGCAAATTGTTCCTTGTGCACATTGTACGTCTTCATGGTGTTCCGTCAAATATTGTGTCCGACAGAGGTACCCAGTTCGTCTCAAAATTCTGGAGGGCGTTCTGTAAACGCATCGGTTTGAGTTATCCTTCTCCTCGGCCTACCACCCCGAAACCAATGGGCAAACCGAACGTGCCAATCAAGCTCTGGAGCAATACCTCCGTTGTTACGTGTCAGGACACCAGTCCGATTGGGTAGAACATCTGCCATTGGCTGAGTTTGCCTTAAATAATCGCTACCAGGACTCCATTAAAACTACCCCTTTTTTTTGTAACCTTGGATTGCATCCGCGCTTTGGGTCGTTCTCGACTAGGATGTCGGAGCTCCCTGGGGTAGAGAAAAACATACATCGCTTGAAAACAATATGGTCTGAAGTAAATACGAATTTGAAAGGGGCTCAAGTTAGACAGGCTTCAGCTGCAAACAAACGACGGTCCAAGGGGCCACACTTGGGGGTTGGGGACAAGGTTTGGCTTTCTACTAAAAACATCAAACTGAAAGTACCGTCTGCCAAACTGGGTCCCAGATTTATCGGCCCATATGAAATTATAGAAGTGGTTAACCCGGTAGCCTTCCGTCTGAAACTTCCGCAGTCATTTAAATTACCTAACGTGTTCCACAAGTCTCTCCTCAAACTGTATCGCTCCCCAATTCACCCTGTCCAGTCCCCTCCTCCTCCTGTTTCGGTCGGAGGGTCCTTGGAGTATGAAGTCCAGGGTATCCTTGACTCCCACCTTGTGAGAGACTCCATACAGTATCTTGTACACTGGAAGGGCTACGGCCCGGAGGAGAGGTCCTGGGTCCCCGCAAGGAACATCCATGCCAAGGCATTAATTAGGAGATTTCATCTCCTTCACCCTGACAAACCGGGTTTTGAGGGTCCGGAGGCCCCTCCTGGAGAGGGGGGTACTGTCACGTCGCCGTCAGACTCGGGGCCCGCTGTTCCGCCCTCAGCCACTAGGAAGCGACGGACTGTCACGCCGCCCTCGGGCTCGGGGCCTGCTGTCCAGGCCTCGGCCACCAGGAGACACCGAACTGACATGTCGATCTCGGGGCCTGCTGTTCCGCCCTCAACCACTAGGAGGCGCCGTGGCTCGCGCCCGAGTGAGGGCGGCAACAATGAAAGGGCTTCTGCGCAGGCGTCTACTGGACGCAGACTCCGCTCCTCTGTCAGTCATGAAGGGGCTGGTGCATCATCATCAGGTCTGGTCCTGGGGGCGGTCCGGATGACATCACCAGCCCGGGAGCCTGTGAGGGACGACCTGATCCCTCAAATACCTTGGGACTGGGCTTGCAAGCCGTCGGATATATTCTTGGTTCCCCTACGTGTTACTTGTGATTGCCTATCGTTAACTCCGACCTCAGCCTGAACTTCTGACTACTCTGTTGCCTGCCGTTTTTGTACCTTGCATTTCTCCTGATTACTGACGCTGACCTTGGCTTGGATTCCTGACCCCCTCTACTGCCTGACGATTTTGTACCTCCGCTACTCTCCCGGTTTTTGACCTCTGCCTGGACTCTTGACTCTGCCTCTGCCTGCCGTTTCTGTACCTCCACTGCTCGCCTGGTTTCCGACTCCATTTTTGGCTCCCTTCCTGCTTTTCTATTGCGACCGTTCTGCTCTGGCACTCTGCTCCTGTTCAGACAGCGCTTCCTGGGCTCTGCAGTAAATCCAGATCCCTGTATAGGGGTAAAGGGTGTCGGTGCTACTCGGGACGCTGTCTGTCTGCAGCCCAGACTTGCAGACGGACGCGACACCTTGTTTTTGCAACAGGTGGTTCGCTTGCATGGGATTTCTGAGAACATTGTATCTGACAGAGGAGTTCAGTTTGTTTCTAGATTTTCGAGGACTTTTTGTTCCAAGCTGGGAATTCAGTTGTCCTTCTCCTCTGCGTTTCACCCTCAGACCAATGGGCAGACGGAGAGAACAAACCAGACTTTGGAATCGTATTTGAGATGTTTTATTTCTGCTGATCAGGATGATTGGGTTTCATTTTTGCCCTTGGCCAAATTTGCTTTAAATAATAGAGCTAGTTCTGCCACTTTGATGTCACCTTTTTTTTGTAACTTTGGGTTTCATCCTCGATTCTCTTCAGGGCAGGTAGAGCCTTCTGCCTGCCCAGGTGTTGACACTGTGATGGAGAGAATGCACCAGATCTGGGACCAAGTGGTGGGTAAGTTGTCTCTCTCCCAGGAAAAGACCCAGCGGTTTTCCAACCGGCATAGGACCTTTGGTCCCCGGTATAAGGTGGGTGATATGGTTTGGTTGTCGTCAAAGAATATCTCTATGAAGGTGGCTTCTACAAAGTTTAAACCTAGATTTATTGGACCTTACAAGATTTTGGAGATTCTTAATCCGGTCTCTTTTCGATTGGCTCTTCCTGTTACATTCAAGATCCATAACGTGTTTCATAAGTCTCTGTTAAAGAGGTTTGTTGAGCCAGTAGTTCCTGTGGTGGCACCTCCTGACCCTGTATTGGTTGAAGGTAATGTGGAATATGAGGTTGAGAAGATACTGGATTCTCGTCTGGCTAGACGGAGACTCCAGTATTTGGTTAAGTGGAAAGGTTATGGCCAGGAGGATAATTCTTGGGTCTCTGCATCCAATATTCATGCCGAAAGATTGGTTCGTGCTTTTCATCGGGTCCATCCTGATCGCCCTGGTGGCGTGGATGAGGGTTCGGTGACCGCTCCTCAAGGGGGAGGTACAGTTATGAGCTCATTTTCTCCTTCACCTTTGATGTCCGATGAACTCTCTCTGCTGGTGAAAGGAGGTAGTGAAACTGATTTGGATGGGAAAAACCTGTCATCTGAACAGGTGGAGTGTGATTGGACATCCGGAATCTCTGAGTGGATATAAGGCAGCCGACGCCCTGTAGGGTTGCTGGTGATCCTTTCTACTCTGTGCTCTGGACTCCAGTTTAGTTCCGGTCTACTAAAGCTAAGTTTTTGCTCTGCTATTATTCCATGAGATTTTGTCTGGTTTACTTAGTGTTTGTGTTCAGCCAGCCCTGGTTGTTATGATGAGTCACCGAAGGAGGAAAAAACAAAATACCAGCTAAGTCCAGAAAAATCAGAGAGGTTGGCAGCTATCGGATTGCAGACCCCTGAACCTATCCACAACAACTAGCAGTAGCTGTGGGGGGTTCCTACGGTGCCCTAGACCCCTCGATCACAGCCGGAGAGCTACATAGCCTAAAGACAGAAAGGGGAAAAACTAAACTGCCCCAGAGCAGACCCCAAAGCAATAGGCAGCCCCCAACATATAATGACGGTGAAGCAAGATGAAAACACTAACACAGATAGAAAGATAGGTTGAGCAAATGATGGGGCCCAAGCTAACTACATAGGACAGGATAGGAAAGCTGCTGTCTGCCATCCGCAAAAACCCTATCAACATGAGCCAACCGACTGATAGGAAAAACAGGCCCTGAAGTCGCTAGGCTTCAAAAGACTATATCAGCACTCAGGTATATTCTGAAGACAGAGCAAAAGATCAACAGATCAGAGACAAAAATGGAAGATGCAGGAATCAGACTGGTCTCCAAGAATACAGCAGGAAAATCACCAGCCAGGAAGAAGGGCATCGGCAGCCTTATATCCAGTCCTCAATTCCAGCCACCCAGTTATCATCTAGCTGCCCAGGTGTTTGGTAATCAGTCTCACTACCTTCCCTCGCCAGAGGAGGGAGTTCATCAGACCTCAATGGTGAAGGGAAAAATGAACTCACAACAGTACCTCCCCCTTGAGGAGGGGTCACCGAACCCTCATCCATGCCACCAGGGCGATCAGGGTGAGCCCGATGAAAGGCACGCACCAATCTTTCGGCATGAATATCAGAGGCAGAGACCCAGGAATTATCCTCCTGACCATAACCCTTCCACTTAACCAAATACTGGAGTCTCCGTCTAGCCAGACGGGAATCCAGTATCTTCTCTACCTCATATTCCATGTTACCTTCAACCAATATAGGGTCAGGAGGTGCCACTACAGGAACTACTGGTTCAACAAACCTCTTCAACAAGGACTTATGAAACACATTATGAATTTTAAATGTGACAGGAAGAGCCAACCGAAAAGAGACCGGATTAATAATCTCCAAAATCTTGTAAGGTCCAATAAATCTAGGCTTAAACTTAGGAGAAGCCACCTTCATAGCGATATTTTTTGATGACAACCAAACCATATCACCCACCTTAAACTGGGGACCAACGGTCCTACGCCAGTTGGAAAACCGCTGGGCCTTTTCCTGGGAGAGAGACAACTTACCACTACTTGGTCCCAGATCTGGTGCATTCTCTCCACCACAGTGTCAACACCTGGGCAGGCAGAAGGCTCCACCTGCCCTGAAGAAAATCGAGGGTGAAAACCAAAGTTACAAAAAAAAGGTGACATCAAAGTGGCAGAACTAGCTCTATTATTTAAAGCAAATTCGGCCAAGGGCAAAAATGAAACCCAATCATCCTGATTGGCAGAAATAAAACATCTCAAATACGACTCCAAAGTCTGGTTTGTTCTCTCCGTCTGCCCATTGGTCTGAGGGTGAAACGCAGAGGAGAAGGACAACTGAATTCCCAGCTTGGAACAGAAAGTCCTCCAAAATCTAGACACAAACTGAACTCCTCTGTCAGATACAATGTTCTCAGGAATCCCGTGCAAGCGAACCACCTGTTGCAAAAACAAGGGCACCAACTCAGAGGAAGATGGCAACTTAGGGAGTGGTACAAGATGGACCATCTTAGAGAATCTATCACAAATCACCCAAATAACAGTCATTCTCTGAGAGACAGGCATATCAGAGATAAAATCCATTGAAATATGGGTCCATGGCCTCCTGGGCACCGGCAAAGGCATCAACAAGCCACTAGAGCGAGAACAAGGTTTAGACCAGGAGCAAGTCCCACAGGACTGCACAAAATTCCTGACATCACAAGACAAGGCGGGCCACCAAAAAGACCGACTCACCAGATCTCTAGTACCAAAAATACCTGGATGACCAGCCAATGCAGAGCAATGAACTTCAGACATCACTCTCTTCCTCCACTGGTCAGGAACATACAACTTTCCACTGGGACAACGCTCAGGTTTGTCCTCCTGAAACTCTTCCATGAGCCAACCGACTGATAGGAAAAACAGGCCCTGAAGTCGCTAGGCTTCAAAAGACTATAACAGCACTCAGGTATATTCTGAAGACAGAGCAAAAGATCAACAGATCAGAGACAAAAATGGAATTCAGCTCACCCCCGGCCGGGGATGGCAGAACTCCCAAAAAACAAGGCAAAACAAAAACAAAACTGAAGAGTACAAAGCAGAGCAGAAAAACTTAGCTTTGAGATGCAGGAATCAGACTGGTCTCCAAGAATCCAGCAGGAAAATCACCAGCCAGGAAGAAGGGCGTCGGCAGCCTTATATCCAGTCCTCAATTCCAGCCACCCAGTTATCATCTAGCTGCCCAGGTGTTTGGTAATCAGTCTCACTACCTTCCTTCACCAGAGGAGGGAGTTCATCAGACCTCAATGGTGAAGTGAAAAATGAACTCACAACACCTGGCTGGGACTGGTTGAATTCCTTTTTTGTCTCTGATCAGTTGATCTCTTTGCTCTGTTTTCAGAATATACCTGAGTGCTGATATAGTGATTTTGAAGTCTAGTGACTTCAGGGCCTTTTTCTATCAGACGTGTTGGACATTATTTTTGGCAGGGTTTGTGCGTGATTGCAGACAGTTGCTTTTCTTTCCTGTCCTATCTAGTTAGTGAGGGCCCCATCGTTTGCTCAGCCTGTCTTTCTGTCTGTGTTTGTGTTTTCATCTGTTTTCACCGTCAATACATGTTGGGGGCTGTCTATTGCTTTGAGGTCTGCTCTGGGGCAGTTTAGATTTCCCCTTTCTTTCTTTAGGCTTATTTAGTTCTCCGGCTGTGACAAGGGGGTCTAGGACCACCGTAGGAACTCCCCTCGGGTACTGTTAGTTGTTGTGAATAGGATCAGGGGTCTGCAATCCGCTAGCTACCAACCTCTCCGGTTTTCTGGACTTGTTTTTTCCTTCTCCGGTGACTCTTTCATAACACTGGAGCATATGTTTTTCTCTGTGCAGACGGCACTTCTGAGCAACAACTGGCGGTGTTGGAGCCCAGGTTCAATCAGGATTTAGGCTGAGGCCTAATTGGAGCAAGTTTTATATGTGATGTAGTTTGAATGTGGAGGCAGCAGGAGACTTTGCCTGACACACAGCAGGGGAGCAGCTGGCGTTACTGAACCCCACTAACACAGGAGCTAGTGTTTTTCTCTGTGCAGACTGCACTTCTGAGCAACAACTGGCGGTGTTGGAGCCCAGGGTCATTCATGGAGTAGGCTAAGGCCTAATTGGAGCAAGTTTTATATCTGATGTAGTTTGAATGTGGAGGCAGCAGGAGACATTGCCAGACACACAGCAGGAGAGCAGCTGGCGTTATTGAACCCCACTAACACTGGAGCATGTGTTTTTCTCTGTGCAGACTGCACTTCTCAGCAACAACTGGCGGTTTTGGAGGCCAGGGTAAATACTAGAGACAGAGTGGAGCCAGAGGCCTAATTGGAGCAAGTTTGAAATCAGTAGTAGTGTGAATGTGGAGGCAGCAGTAGACATTGCCGGACACACAGCAGGGGAGCAGCTGGCGTTACTGAACCCCACTAACACAGGAGCTAATGTTTTTCTCTGTGTAGACGGCACTTCTGAGCAACAACTGGCGGTGTTGGAGCATAGGTTCAAACAGGGTTTAGGCTGAGGCATAATTGGAGCAAGTTTTATATCTGATGTAGTTTGAATGTGGAGGCAGCAGGAGACTTTGCTGGACACACAGCAGGGGAGCAACTGGCATTACTGAACCCCACTAACACAGGAGCTAATGTTTTTCTCTGTGCAGATGGCACTTCTGAGCATCAACTGGCGGTGTTGGAGCCCAGGTTCAATCAGGGTTTAGGCTGAGGCCTAATTGGAGCAAGTTTAATATCTGATGTTGGGGTGAATATGGAGGGAGCAGGAGATA
Organism: Dendrobates tinctorius; assembly: GCF_039654945.1. Taxonomy (NCBI): domain Eukaryota; kingdom Metazoa; phylum Chordata; class Amphibia; order Anura; family Dendrobatidae; genus Dendrobates; species Dendrobates tinctorius. Next base: position 3,757,198 of record NW_027361829.1, read on the forward strand.
TTGCCGGACACACACACAGCAGGGGAGCAGCTGGCCTTACTGAACCCCACTAACACTGGAGCATGTGTTTTTCTCTGTGCAGACGGCACTTCTGAGCAGCAACTGGCGATGTTGAAGCCCACGTTCAATCAGGGTTTAGGCTGAGGCCTAATTGGAGCAAGTTTTATATCTGATGTAGTTTGAATGTGGAGGCAGCAGGAGACTTTGCCGGACACACAGCAGGGGAGCAGCTGGCGTTACTGAACCCACTAACACTGGAGCATGTGTTTTTCTCTGTGCAGACGGCACTTCTGAACAGCAACTGGCGGTGTTGGAGCCCAGGTTCAATCATGGTTTAGGCTGAGGCCTAATTGGAGCAAGTTTTATATCTGATGAAGTTCGAATGTGGAGGCAGCAGGAGACTTTGCCGGACACACAGCAGGGGAGCAGCTGGCGTTACTGAACCCCAATAACACTGGAGCATGTGTTTTTCTCTATGCAGATGGCACTTCTGAGCGACAACTGGCGGTGATGGAGCCCAGGGATTACAGTTCAGGTGGTAGAAACATGAACACAACAGGAGACCTGGATACTGTTGCCAACCAATTATTTATTCTGGAAGAGGTCTGGCAAATTCCGGCCATATCCAGGCCTTGTTCATTTTCAGAAAACTTAGCCGGTCAACGTTGTCGGAGGATAGTCGCGTGCGACAATCTGTTAGTACACCACCTGCGGCACTAAAGACGCGTTCCGATAATACACTAGCAGCAGGGCAAGCCAGCACCTCCAATGCATACTGGCTAAGCTCTGGCCATGTATCCAGCTTAGAGACCCAAAACTTGAAGGGGGAAGAGCCGCCTTGGAGTACACTGAGAGGACAAGACATGTAGTCTGTCACCATCTGACAGAAACGTTGCCTCCTGCTGACTGGAGCCATCTGTGATGGTGTAGACATTTGTGGCGGGCACACAAAACTTTGCCACATTTGGGCCATACTGGTCTTGTCATGTGCTGAGGTGTTGCCTCTGCTCCCTCTTTGTGCAGAGCTTCCTCCACTGCCTCGACGCACAGAGCTGCTTTGTAAAGCACTAGCAGCACTGCTCTCTGGTGGAATGGAGAACATGATGGAATGCACCAGTGTGTCTTGGTACTCCCGCATTTTATGCTCCCGGTTCAACGGTGTTATGAGGCTTTGTAAGTTGTCCAGGTAGTGAGGATCTAGGAGTGTGTACATCCAATAATAAGCCATGTTGAGAATGTGGGCGATGCTGATGCGGCGGTCGTTTCTCAGGCACTGCAGCATGAAATCAACCATGTGCTGCAGACTCCCAACTGCCCAAGAAACGCTGTCCCCTGCTTGAGGCGTCATCTCTGCCTGCTCTGCATCATCCCACCCTCACTCTACATACTGACTACTAGAGCATTGTGTACCTCCCTCCTGTGGAGAAATGTCTTCCTCCTCCATTGACTCCTCCTCATCCTCCTCACAAAGTGTCCCCTGCCTAGGCCTTTGTGAGGAACCATGTTGCGCAGACTGTCCAGAAGCAGATGGCATTTGTGACTCCTCATCCTCCACCTCTTCCAAAACCTCCTCCCTTAGTGCTTGCAGTGTTTTTTGAAGCAGGCAGATAAGGGGGACAGTCATGCTGACTAGTGCATCATCTGCACTCGCCATCCGCGTGGAATCATCGAAGGCACGCAAAACGTGGCAGATGTCCTTCATAGAGGCCCACTCAGTGGTGCTGAAGTGTGACTGGCGCACAGTGCGACTTGTTTGCGCCAGATGCAGCTGGTACTCCATTACTGCTGCCTGCTGCTCACACAACTCTCCAACATATGTAACTCCAACATGAATTCCACCTAGTGGGTAGGTCACATATGATGCGATGTTCCGGAAGGCGGAATCGGCGCTGCAGAGCTGCAATGCGCGATCTTGCCATGCTGGAACACCGCAAGTGAGCGCACTCTATGCGGACCTTGTGCAGCAGTGCATCAAGATCTGGATAGTCCCTCAGAAAGCTCTGCAGGACCAATTTGAGCACATTTGCCAGACAAGGGATGTGAGTGAGGTTGCCTAGGCCCAGAGCTGCCACCAGATTTCGGCCATTGTCACACACTACCAAGCCTGGCTGGAGATTCGCTGGCACAAACCACACGTCGCTTTCCTGCTTGATGGCATTCCGGAGCTTCTGCGCTGTGTGGCTTCAATTCCCCAAAGAAATTAATTTCAGTACGGCCTGTTGACGTTTGGCCATGGCTGTGCTCATATCGGGTAAGCGTTCACGGGTCCATGTGGAGGTAGACTGTGACGGCTCCTGCAGCGCTGATTCAGAGGAACTGGAGTATGAGGAGGAGTCAATGTGCGCAGACTGGATTCCTGCAATCTTTGGAGTTGGCAGAACACGCACAGCGCCACTCTCAAGATCTGTACCCGGATCCACAACAATGACCCAATGGGCAGTGAGGGAAAGGTATCGTCCCTGTCCATGGTTACTGGTCCACGCATCGGTGGTTAGGTGGACCTTGCTACTGACGGCGTTTAGCAGCGCATATTTAATTTTTCCCTCCACATGCTTTTGCAGGGCAGGGACGGCTTGCCTACTGAAATAAAAGCGGCTGGGCACGGTGTATTGTGGGACTGCTAATGCCATGAAGTTACGGAAGGTGTCAGTCTCCACCAGCCTGAATGAGAGCATTTCAAGGGTCAGAAGTTTTGCAATGCCAGCATTCAGAGCCTGTGCTCGGGGATGGTTTGCCGAGTATGGCCGCCTTTTCTCCCATGCCTGTGCTACCGATGGCTATAGAGTGGCCTGGGAGTGTGAGGATGACAGGGAACGTGGTGCTGTGGGTGGAATGTCACTGGGTCTCTGGACAACAGTGCCAGAGGTTCTTCCATGGCGATCCTGTGAGGAAGCCGAACCAGCTGTGTGTGAGCTGGAGGAAGAGGCTACAACACGAGCTGAAGAGGTGGTAGGTGGTGCTGTAGGTTGGCCTACGTCTACAGTATGTCTTTGTAACTCCACCACGTGCTTGGTCCGCACATGTTTCCACATATTTGTGGTAATGAGTTTGCTGACACTTTTCCCTCTTTTGACTTTATGATTACACAGCTTGCATTTGACAAAGCAAATGTCATCTGCAACTGTATCAAAAAAGGACCACGCACTGCAAGTCCTGGGAGTGCCCGTTTTGGGTTTTGGAAGAGGAATGCTCCTAACTGGTGCCGAAGTGGAGGCTACAGGCAACCAAGTCTGCCCCCTCCCTCTCCCTCCTGTTTTGGCCATTCGGGGAATCTCTTCCTCAGAGCTGCTCCCACCACCTTCCTGTTCCTCACGCCATGATGGGTCAAGGACATCATCATCTACACTCCCCTCTTCAAACACCTGCTTCTCCTGGGTAGTCTCGCCAGCACAGTATGCACCAGAAAGTGGCACCTGAGTCTCATCATCTGATGCGTACTGAGGTGTGCTGACCATAGGTACTGGCCCACCCGCCTCTTCAGATTCAGAGGGACAAAGCAGTTGCGCATCACTGCACACTCCCTCTTCTTCACATTATAGAATGCTGCTTGGCTGGCCCCCTGTTTCCAAGCCAAGAGATTCAGAGAAGTTGAGATGGCTCCTGTTCAGGGCTCTCTGACTGCCTGGGCAATTTGGCAGGTGGTGAAGAGACAGATGGTTGCTCTTCAGTGCTCTGGCCCTGAGAGGATGTGGAAGTAATTGAAGTCGATGCGTTAGCTGCCATCCATCCGACAACGGCTTCAATTTGCTCGTCCCGCAGCAGTGGGGTCCGACGAGGTCCTACAAAGCTGCGCATAAAGGACATAAAGGACTGTTGCCTGGTAAAACTGGGGGATGCTGACTCACTGGTGCCCGCAGCAGGCACAGAATCCCCACGTCCTCTCCCTGCTGAAACTCCACGCCCACGACCACGTGCCTTACTCCCTGCTTTCTTCATCTTGGTAGACTGATAAAGATAGGCAGAAAAGTACAAAGGGGGGGCTTAGTGTGCTTATTCCTGAACAGCTGCTAACAGGTATAAGAAACACTAATTTTGTAAAGTGTGTCGACTACACTTTAATATGATCTAATGTGGCCTACATAACTGTCAAGTGGATTGTTTGGTGAACTTTATTTACGTGGTTTTTTTTTTCAAAAAAGCAAAAAGGATGTGACCAAAGATGTGAAAGCGATAGTATCACAAACTTTTTGGAGCTATTACAATGCAGGAAGGTAACCTACAATGCAATAGATGAGGCTCCAAAAAATAGGCTAATACTAATCTGGCTGCGGCTGCAGGGCACAAGCCAGAAAAAAAGCTCCTCTATCTACTCCTATATTGTGTTTGCAACCAACCAATGTAGATGGATACGGATGGACGCACACTAATAGGAGAAAAAAATCAGGAAAAATGAGCTGCAATAAAACAAAAAAAGGACTATGTATGAGGCAGTGACGCACGCTGAGCGGACTACAACCAGAGGTGGCTGCAGAACACACTACAACGTGAGCTGCACTCACACACAGAGACCTCACAGACAGCCGTGTACAGTTCAGAGAACTGGGCACTAGCACTGAAAGGCTGCAGAAAGGCTTCGCTATAGTGTTTGCAACCAATGTAGATGGATACGGATGGATGCACACTAATAGGAGAATTAATGAAAAATGAGCAGCAATAAAACAAAAATAAATATGTATGAGGCAGTGACACACACTGAGCGGCCTACAACCAGAGGTGGCTGCAGGCCACACTACAGCGTGAGCTGCACTCACACAGACCTTGCAGACAGCTGTGAACAGTGCTGCAAGGCAAAAGAAAGCTACAGTCATTGATAATGTAGCCTCGGTAAAGCACAGTATTATATAGCAAATCGCTATCTCTAACTGTCCCTCAGAGTCTTGAACAGCAGCCTGTCCCTAACTGAATTCACAGCAGAGTGAACCCTAAATGGCGGTGGGGGAGGCTTTTATAATGCATCATGACATTATTTCAGCAGCCAATCACAGCCATGCCATTAGTTAACATGCCTACATGCCTAACAGGATGTGCCCACACTTCTGAGTATTCCTCATTGGCTGAATCAAATCAAACTGGCTCATAGCATTATGGGAACTTCCGATTCCGGTATTCGATATGCAAAAAGTATCGGAACTCAGTATCGGAATTCCGATACCGCGAATATCGGCTGATACCAGATATTTGTGGTATCGGAATGCTCAACACTATTGGTAACTGTGGAGTAAAGAGGAAGAAAAGTATTTTTGCTTTTAAAAAAGCAGTTTGCACAGAGTGTGCAAACAGCAATGCAGCTATCAGGGAGCCTTATAAGGCAGCCTAATAACCAACAGAGCTGATGCACAAAAATATAGCCTCCCCTGTCACTGCACACAAACTGTTGTGTTGTAAGTGGAAATCGCTAACAGCAGATGCAGTTTTTTGGTTCTTCTTCCCTACCTGACGCTCTCCTTTATTCTGAATCAGCAGCAGCAACCTCTCCCTAATGCTAAGATCAACATCACGAAACAATCACTGACCTCAGGGAGACCAGTCAAAGAAAACACTGCGGCAGCCGGCAAAGGCGCTCAATCAGTGAAATTCTAGGTGCATTGCTCCCTGGGAAATACGAATATGCAAATAAAGTCCGTGGAGCCTCATTTAAGAGTCTCAAACACGGGACTAGCCAGATCTTCCTCCAGGGAAGGACCCAGCCAAGGAGTGGCTCCTTTCAGAAACCACCATTACCACAATATTAAGTGGCCCACTAAGTCAATATCCAGCTCTTTATGAGTTTATAGATATGACAAGGGAAATACCAAGGCCAGGTATACATCCACAGACAGCTGTTTCGGGGTGTTGCCCCTCATCAGTGTGGAGTAGTGGGGTGGTTTCCGAAAGGAGCCACTCCTTGGCTGGTTCCTTCCCTGGAGGAAGATCTGGCTAGTCCCGTGTTTGAGACTCTTAAATGAGGCTCCACAGACTTTATTTGCATATTCGTATTTCCCAGGAAGCAATGCACCTAGGATTTCACTGATTGAGCGCCTTTGCCGGCTGCCGCAGTGTTTTCTTTGACTGGTCTCCCTGAGGTCAGTGATTGTTTCGTGATGTTGGTCTACTAGGCATTGCTCCCACCTAGCCAGAATCCTACTCCATACTGATGAGGGGCAACACCCCGAAACAGCTGTCTGTGGATGGATACCTGGCCTTGGTATTTCCCTTGTCATATCTGTAAACTCATAAAGAGCTGGATATTGACTTAAAGGGCCACTTAATATGGTGGTAATGGTGGTTTCCGAAAGGAGCCACTCCTTGGCTGGGTCCTTCCCTGGAGGAAGATCTGGCTAGTCCCGTGTTTGAGACTCTTAAATGAGGCTCCACGGACTTTATTTGCATATTCGTATTTCCCAGGGAGCAATGCACCTAGGATTTCACTGATTGAGCGCCTTTGCCGGCTGCCGCAGTGTTTTCTTTGACTGGTCTCCCTGAGGTCAGTGATTGTTTCGTGATGTTGGTCTACTAGGTTGTGATGGTGTGATATGTTATGTGGATGTCATTTTTTGTATATTCCTGTTTTTAACAATTCCAGTTATTTTCATAGTGTTTTTCTTATTACATTGTAAGTCTACAGCCTCACTGTATCTGTCTCTTGATGACCCCCTGTAGTGCATTAATCCCTAAGGCCTTTTGTTCTCCTCTGGGTGGTAACTTGTTTGACTACCCCTGGACAAGGAAGGGGGTGGGGAAAAGAACAGCAGCTGGACAACAAGTCAGTTCCGGTAGAGACAAGATGGGGAAAAGGCTACATTTTCAGAGAGAAGGATCCATTTTTATCCTTTGGTGCTAGAGTGTTTTGGAATCTCGTTTCCCTGGACATTTTATCCTGATACTGGACTGCATTCTTATTCTGGACTATCTTATCCTTTGTGTGGTGGACTGAATATGGACCTTTTCGTATTTTTGCCTGAATAAAGGTCTTGGAATTGTTCACTCTTCGCTCGCTCTGTTGATTGTGTGATACCAGAGAAGGACCCCGTGACAACTGGTGGCAGCAGTGGGATCAACAGAGCGTAACACAATGGAGAACCACCCACAGAGTGAGTACAGAAACTGGACTGTATGCAGTTTACAGGAGAGAGCCAGAGACCTGGGCCTGAACTACCAGGGACTGACTAAAGAGGCCTTAATCGATCTACTGGTGGGCGCTAGCCCGGCCACCTCCTCCCAGATGTCTGAAGGACGAGCACTGGAGACAGGGATCCCCATCCAGAAAAGCCAGTGGTTGGTGTGGTATGAAGAAGAGATGGCGGTTCTGGGCCCCGGCGTCTCTCAGGAGTACATGGAGGAGGCTGCCCGCCGGGCACAGCGGAGACAGGAAGCAATGGAGCTTGAAAAAGGGAGTTACGCAATGTGGAGTGTAACCCCAACTATCCGGGAGCCTGTACGGATCACCCGGACAGAGTTTAAGCCGTTTGATGAGGCTTCTGGAGATGTGGAGGGGTTCTTCAAAGACTTTGAGCAGCAGTGTGCTGTGATGGAGGTGCCCCACTCTAGCTGGATGCGTTTGTTAGTGGGGCTCCTGAACGGAAGCATGGCGGAGGCTTACCGAACCATTGATGCACTGCGGAATCGGGATTATAACATTGTAAAGCGGACTATCCTGGATTACCATGCTATCACCCCAGACTCACATAGGGCCAAGTTCCGAGACCTCCCATGCACCACGGGGGGATCGTTTAGGATGTATGCACATAAGATGTCCGAGGCATGTCGGAGATGGCTGGAAGCAGAAAACGCCTTTACTGTGGAAGATGTTATACAGGCGTTCCTTATAGAACAATTTCTTGCCAAGTGCCCTGCAGAGGTATGGGAATGGGTCCGGGAGCGCACGCCGTGTACCGTGGATAGAGCTGCAGCCCTGGCCGATGAAGCCCTTACTATCCGGCCGCAATGGAGGAGGCTTCTGGACAATGAACCACGGCCTGCTCCCGCGCCCCGTCCCCCTCCAATTATATCTGCCCTTTCACCTAGTCGCAAGCCGATGACAATCACACCTCACAATCCTAGGCCCCAACAGTTCCAACCACGACCTGGGGGTATCACAGAGAGGAGGTGTTATGGATGTGGGCAACCTGAACATTTGCAGTCTGGCTGTCCCTCCAGGATTCGGAGGGAGCCCCAGGCAGCCCCACCTCGTCCAGTGCATCTTGTACATTCCACCACACCTGAGGAAGAGCTACCACCACCCCCACCAGAGTGGACCACTGACCACGGCACCATAGATACCCCTCCTGGAGTGTACGGACTCCGGGCTCTGTCCTTTAGCTACTCAGAGCAACGGCAACGCCACCTGCAGGATGTCTTTATTGATGGGTACAAAGTGTCAGGATTTAGAGACACGGGGTCATTCTTGACTATCGCTGACCCCCGTGTGGTTCGACCCGAGGCAATTTACCAGGGTCCGGGAATTCCCATTGTCCTGGCGGGCGGTGCCCGCAAATATATACAGCGAGCTTCTGTGCGTTTGGATTATGGTTGTGGAGAAAAACTGTGTTGGATTGGAGTTATGGGAGGACTTCCTGCAGATATCCTCCTTGGGAACGACATTGGGGAGTTACAGTTCCAATTTGTGGGAGCAGTCACCCGACTACAGGCCCTTCAAGCACTACGTCATCCGGACCCCACCGGGGAGCAACCACCACGAACCGCATCAGAGTCGGTAAGCAATACTTTCGCTGCTACTACATTGGGAGAGTCTTGGGACAGAGAGGAGTTTAGGAGAGAAATAGAGGGTGACACTACCTTAGCAGCCCTCAGGCGAAAGGCAGAAACTGGGCACATGGGAGATAATGGGGATGGCTTCATTCGAGAAAACGGACTGTATTATCGTGTAACAAAGGGCAGTGACCAGGGCAACCCTGACGCAACGACCAGGCAACTCATTGTCCCTCAGAAGTACAGGGCACAGCTACTTCAACTGACCCATGACATCCCCTTGGCTGGGCATCAAGGGAGAAAAAGGACTGAAAAGAGACTCACCCAAAGTTTTTACTGGCCGGGCGTCTCACAGTCGGTAGCCCATTATTGCCGCACCTGCGATGTGTGCCAGCGAATGCGGCATCCAGGAGCTCGACATAAGGTACCCCTGCAATCCCTGCCCATAATTGAGGAACCATTTCAACGTGTAGCCGTCGACATCATAGGTCCTCTGGCCCACCCCAGCAGGTCAGGGAAAAAATATATCCTGACCGTGGTGGATTATGCCACAAGGTATCCTGAAGCTGTGGCCCTGTCCAGTATTACAGCAGTAAAGGTAGCCGAGGCCCTTGTTACCATCTTTACCCGGGTAGGGTTTCCTAGTGAAATATTGTCGGATCAAGGCACTCAGTTCATGTCAGGTCTGGTCCAGTCCCTATGGCATACCTGTGGTGTTCGAGCCATTCGCACCACCCCATACCACCCGCAGACCAACGGACTATGTGAACGCTTTAATGGAACCCTAAAAAATATGCTGAGGGCTTTTGTTGATGTTGAAAAAGACTGGGAAAAGTACCTGCCACATCTCCTCTTTGCCTATCGGGAGGTTCCCCAAGAGTCCACAGGGTTCTCTCCCTTCGAACTACTGTTTAGCCGGAAGGTCCGTGGGCCTCTCACGCTTCTGAAAGAACATTTGGAGGGAGACATCTCAGATACCGGAATGCCCATCGCTCCCTATGTTCTAGAGCTCAGAGACCGTCTCGCCCAGCTAGCTAACTTCGCTAAAGAACATCAGCGAATGGCCCAGTCCAGACAAAAAACCTGGTATGACCGTAATGCCAGGAACCGGGAATTTATGGAAGGACAGCAAGTGCTCATGATTACTGCTTCCCCTGCCAACAAGCTTCAAGCAGTGTGGGAAGGCCCTTATCAGGTTGTCAAGAAAATTAATGACACTAACTATGTTATTGCCCTGGACTCTAGCGGTCGACGACAGAAAACCGTCCACATTAACATGCTGAAAGACTACCACGACCGATCTCTGCCTGTTCTAGCTGTCTGCCACCCCCTAGTGATACCGCCGACGACGAGTATCTCCCAGATCTCCTCCAGGTTGCCCAAGCAGGAGGATCACTGGAACAAGTGCCCCTGGGCTCCCATTTATCGGATATACAAAAGGACGATATTGTCGCCGTACTAAGGCCGAGGGCTGCTGCTTTCTCCTCAAAGCCGGGGAAGACTACTCTCACCAGTCACCATGTGGAAACTCCCGGACAACGCCCCATCCAGCAGGCTGCCTACCGGGTTCCAGAGGCTGTTCAAGGCATGATAAAGAACGAACTGGAGGAGATGAAACAACTGGGAGTTATTCAGCCATCTCACAGTTCTTGGGCCTCTCCTGTCGTCCTGGTCCCCAAGAAGGATGGTACAACACGATTCTGCATTGATTACAGACGACTAAATGATGCCACCAAGAGTGATGCTTATCCCATGCCCAGGATTGATGATCTATTGGATCGTCTGGCCAGTGCCCAATTTGTGACTACGTTAGACTTGAGCAAGGGGTACTGGCAGATACCCCTAACGGAGGACGCTCGGGAGCGCTCAGCCTTCATTACTCCATTTGGGCTTTATGAGTTCCTGGGAATGCCCTTTGGGATGAAAACTGCCCCCGCTACTTTCCAGAGACTGGTGGATCGACTGTTACAACAATGTCAGGACTTTGCCTGTGCTTACTTAGACGACATCGCCATTTTTAGCACAACCTAGGAGGAACATCTTAAACACTTGGGCATAGTGCTGGACTGTATCCTTACTGCAGGACTGACCATTCGCCCTGATAAGTGCCAAATAGGGATGGCTGAGGTGCAGTACCTCGGGCATAGAGTAGGGGGTGGGACACTAAGGCCAGAGCCTGCCAAGGTGGAAGCCATTAGCAACTGGTGTAGACCCCAGACTAAAAAGCAGGTACTTGCGTTTTTAGGAACTGCTGGTTACTATCGCAAATTTGTTTCTAACTTCAGCACCTTGGCCAAGCCCCTAACCGACCTGACCCGCAAGAACACGCCTAGGAATGTGACATGGACGCCTGCATGCGAGGATGCCTTTTCAGCGTTAAAGACTGCACTCGTCACTGGTCCTGTCTTGGCTGCCCCGGATTATAAACGCAGGTTCCTCGTGCAGACAGATGCATCCACCTTTGGGATTGGGGCAGTACTTAGCCAAGTGAACGCCGCCGGAGAAGAACATCCTGTTGCTTTTGCCAGTCGGAAACTACTGGATCGGGAAGTTGCCTATGCCACTATTGAAAAGGAGTGCCTTGCCATCGTATGGGCCCTAAAAAAATTGCAGCCCTACTTGTATGGCAGAGACTTTACGATTGTTACAGACCACAACCCACTCACATGGATTAATCGCGTATCAGGGGACAATGGAAGATTGCTGCGGTGGAGCTTGTCCTTACAACCCTACAGCTTCTCCATCCAATACAAGCGGGGAAGCCAACACCAGAACGCCGATGGACTGTCTCGACAAGAAGAACCATAGGCTCCCCAGGCCGACCTACCCCTGCCACTGTACAAGGAACTATAAATAACTGAGCAATATGGACTACAGTGAGCAGGCCAGAGGTCTGTGTAGACCTCATGGCGTGCTCACTTATTATGGGGGGGGAGAGGTTGTGATGGTGTGATATGTTATGTGGATGTCATTTTTTTGTATATTCCTATTTTTAACAATTCCAGTTATTTTCATAGTGTTTTTCTTATTACATTGTAAGTCTACAGCCTCACTGTATCTGTCTCTTGATGACCCCCTGTAGTGCATTAATCCCTAAGGCCTTTTGTTCTCCTCTGGGAGGTAACTTGTTTGACTACCCCTGGACAAGGAAGGGGGTGGGGGAAAGAACAGCAGCTGGACAACAAGTCAGTTCCGGTAGAGACAAGATGGGGAAAAGGCTGCATTTTCAGAGAGAAGGATCCATTTTTATCCTCTGGTGCTAGAGTGTTTTGGAATCTCGTTTCCCTGGACATTTTATCCTGATACTGGACTGCATTCTTATTCTGGACTATCTTATCCTTTGTGTGGTGGACTGAATATGGACCTTTTCGTATTTTTGCCTGAATAAAGGTCTTGGAATTGTTCACTCTTCGCTCGCTCTGTTGATTGTGTGATACCAGAGAAGGACCCTGTGACATAGGCATTGCTCCCACCTAGCCAGAATCCTACTCCACACTGAGGAGGGGCAACACCCCGAAACAGCTGTCTGTGGATGGATACCTGGCCTTGGTATTTCTCTTGTCATATCTGTAACCTCATAAAGAGCTGGATATTGACTTAAAGGGCCACTTAATATGGTGGTAATGGTGGTTTCCGAAAGGAGCCACTCCTTCGCTGGGTCCTTCCCTGGAGGAAGATCTGGCTAGTCCCGTGTTTGAGACTCTTAAATGAGGCTTCACAGACTTTATTTGCATAATGCTAAGATCGGCAGAAGTAAGATGGCGGTCGGCGTGCACGCCCTTTTATAACCCCTGTGACGCCACACAAAGCCAGCCAATCACTTGCATGCCCTTTTTAAAGATGGTGGTGACCGATGCCTATGTCATAGCGTTGCCCACAGTGTGCGTCCTCCATCATTGGCTGAAAAAGGGTGCTGGAAGAATCATTTGAAATGCGACTTTGGCGCTCTGGTCGCTGACCTCATGGCCGACCTCACGCTATGGTCGGGTTTTGTTTCAAGAAACCCGACTTCAGCGAAAGTCGACGACTTTTGAATTTGACCGACCCGTTTCACTCAACTCTACCGATCACATGTCGGCCCTGAAGTGGAACGCAAATGCGCTCCACAGAGCGGAAGCGCCTCAGACTGGAGCGACATACTGTACATATGAATGTCCTGTGATGAAGTCAACGACACACAGAATGCATAACAGACCACAAACAAATACCCAAATTGAGCAATAAAATACATTATGATATTCCAATTCCAGGTATAGTTGGCATGAATAAGATACATAAGAATATAAAACATACATGACCAACAGAGTACGTCAAATCACAGGGCAAAATAGCAAAAAAAAAGAATCTGACACACAAAAATGAGAAATCTATGCTAATAAATTTTTCTAACATAAGTCCCACTTCCACAGAACACAACCATGTACCCAAACCCCTAACAAATAATATATACAAATATTTGGCAAAATTGCCATTGCTCAAAAAGAGAGGCCACAATCATAAGCCCCAGGTGTGCAGGTAAACCTGCACTGGGATCACAACCTTTAACCCCAGAAATGCCAGTCATCAGCACTGGTTCCAGACATTAACCCCACGTGTGGGAGTCAAACCCACACTGAGATCATGACACTTGGCTTTGTCATTCAGAGCAAAGAATTTTTTCAATTTTAATTTCCTTGTGAATAGATTAATATCTTTAATCCACTCATAGGGATCAAACCTGGTGGTCAGAACAAAAGAGAGGCCTCTAGCAAGGACCCTCTTCTCCACATCAGATAAGATGACAGGTTTACAATTTCAATATTATTATCCAACACACCTCCCCCTTCCACCAAAGGTACACTTATCTGTGGGTCGTTTGGTTCGTCCATTCCCGCAATTTGTAAGGGACCAAGCCCTTTATTTCTAAAAAAGAAGATGATGCACAGGCCGAGGAAGAGGGTTGACTTGTATTTGTGGGGGGGCTTGTCTCTTGTATTTTTGTATATGTTCTTGCATGAAGGCGATCTGCTTCTTGCCATCTTCTAAAACCACCTCTCCAACCCCGCCCTCTATTTCTGTGATATGGTCTTGATGTGGAGTACTTAGCACTCCCTTCTGCATCTGATGATTCAATATCTGATGAGGAAATATCAGTCTGGGTACTATTCTTACTACCCAAAGCCGGATACGCCCTCTTCTCTTTGAATTCTGTGGTATCTCTCAAAAAATGTTTATGCTTTCTCTCTTTAATGTAAAGTTGGTATTTTTCCACTGAAATTTTTAAATTTTCTTCCTTAGGGTAAAAATCTGTAGCTGATTTAAATTTCAAAATATTCTCTGTAAGTTCCTTCACCTTCAGAGAAGTTCTCTCTAAAGTTTGTTTTTCTTCATCCAATAATACCTGCATCAGACGCAGTGAAGAGAGAGTAAGTTCCTCCTCCCACTTACTAAGTAGTGTCGCTGTTCTACTTCTAGGGACTGGTGTCAGGTGAATCCTAAGCCCACGTGGGACAATCTTTTGTTTGATATAATTTTCCAATGATTGCACCTCCCACCAAGATTTGATATTCTCCTTAAAAGCCTCTAAAAGCTCTGAAAAAAGTGTTTTGAGAGAGGGACCCACAGAGGACAGGGAGTCGGACTCTGCTTCTGAAAAAACTTCTTTTGCATCATCTAGCCATTTTTTTGCATCAGTGGGTCCTGACAGGAAACCAGCCATACTAGTCACAAAAAAACCCTCAGAATATGTAGGAACCAAAATATTCAAAAAGAAACCAAGAGAGCACACAATTGGTAAACCCCTAAAAATTAACCTTTAATTCAATATTTTTAGAAATTTTTTTAAAAAAATCCTAAAAGACTGGGTGATATCGAGTTTACAACAGTGCCGAGAAGTTGACACACAAAGAAAAAACTTTTATCAAAGGAAGGGGGGAACCTCACCGTAATAAACCCTAATGTGTCCCTTCCTGACCGTGGAGGTTGTCACCCTAGTTGTTGACGACGTTGAGCGGGGGCGCCACATCATCAACAACTAGGGCGCCAACCTCCGTGGTCAGGAAGGGACACATTAGGGTTAATTAGGGTGAGGTTTCCCCCTTCCTTTGATAACATTTTTTTCTTTGTGTGTCAACTTCTCGGCACTGTTGTAAACCCGATATCACCCAGTCTTTTAGGATTTTTTTTTAAAATATTTCTAAAAATATTGAATTAATGGTTAATTTTTGGTGGTTTACCAATTGTGTGCTCTCTTGGTTTCTTTTTGGATATATTGTCTGGGAACATTATATCCAAATGGATTGAATTATATCATAGAGAGAGTTTGAACGTTGCCTTTTTTTTTCCTGGGTTTTTTTTCTCTGGGTTTTTTTACTCTGGGTTTTTTTTTTTATTCTTTTCTTCTTCTTGCATCTACTGTATGTTGTCAAGGTTGGATCAATCAGTGGGTGTGTTCCTGAACTTGGTCCACACCCTAAATCAAGTTTCTGAGACTGGGATAAAAGGTTGCTGCTATATATACTGTAAGTGTAACTGAATTTTATACTAAGAATAACTTGATCTCAAGTACAGCATACATATTCTATATGGCAATCAATCCGGGTGTACCACCAGGATATAAATAGGAGAAATTCCCTATGGAGCTCCGTAACAACTAGAAGACACGAAGAAATGGAGCAAAACATCCATGTATTTGACACAAGTCAAACTCAGACTTATTTTATTAGTACAAAAATCATCATTAAAAAAGTCATCGCAGAGTATTACCAACAAAGACAAAGTCATTGAACACAGGTCAGAATGCACCAACATTAAGAATAAAAAACGTGCTGCACAATGAGCATCACAACCAAAATGGTAAGGCCAACATGATACCCTAAAGCTCCCACAAATACGTCAGAACAATAACTTTATAATGCAGCGTACAGTGACCATAGCATCAATAACCCAAATCAATAGGAACAATATAGTGGGGTCTTATCTCACTAGAAGGTGGACTAGGGATAGGACCCCACTATATTGTTCCTGTTGATTTGGGTTATTGATGCTATGGTCACTGTATGCTGCATTATAAAGTAATTGTTCTGACATATTAGTGGGAGCTTTAGGGTAACATGTCGGCCTTACCATTTTGGTTGCGGTGCTCATTGTGCAGCACGTTTTTATTCTTAATGTTGGTGCATTCTGACCTGTGTTCAATGACTTTGTCTTTGTTTGTAATACTCTGCGATGACTTTTTTAATGATGATTTTTGTACTAATAAAATAAGTCTGAGATTGACTTGTATCAAATACATGGATGTTTTGCTCCATTTCTTCATGTCTTCTGAATTTTATACTATTAGGATTTGTACTGTATTTTTATAATACTGATGAAGGATATACACTGTATCCGAAACACGTTGTATCTCCTCTTTTTTAACCTATCAAATAAAAAAAATATGAAATATCATCTTTGGACGTGAGTCATGGGAAGCGCTGCCATTCATGGGCTGGATGTGCCTTTCTTGATTTACTCATCCTGTGTGAGCCTGATTCTGGCTCTCTCACTTGGATCCACCCGAGGCAAGCTGCAAGCCCTGTCTATTGAGAAGTATCCCAGAAGGAAGGATTTTTGAGGATACACAATCTAAAGCCATATTAGTCTTCTATCAGGTGAGTGCATAAAATTGTGCACCCTTTAAAGACTACAATATTGTGTTTACGCACTTAGGGCGCCACGATTTGTCTGTTCTTCTCTCGCAAACAGGGGTTTTTTTTGCAAGGAGGGAGAAGTTGAACAAGATGGTCAACGACTATCTAAGTCAGACCTTATATGCTTTGGAGGTGCTGGCCTGCCCTGCTGCTAGTTTGATGTCAGAGCGTGTTTTCAGTGCCGCTGGGGCAATCATCACAGATACACGTACACGGTTGACTACAGAGAATGCAGACAGGCTGACTCTGATAAAATGTAACAAGGACTGGATTTCTCAACAGTATTTAAGCCCTCCAGATGACCGTATCCCAACCTATTGTCGCCCAAAACTTTTTTTTTTTTTAAATTGTTGATCACATCCATCCCTTTCCATACAAGCCCCTTTTCTTCTTCTTACACATGTTTTCAAATCCGGCTTCTGCCACATGTACCTCATGGTCAATAACAATAAGCTAAAAACAATGTTACGTTAATTAATATTTCCCATTGGAGGCACCTGTGATGAGAGTGAAACCCTTCTTCCTTCATCAACCATAGTATCATCATGCCCCTTGGGCTAATTTTTGGAGACACTCTGGCTGTGCCTGGACACTGAGCACTGGAACTACCGTGCTAGTAGTCTACTTTCATAATTGTCTGGCTCTTAAGGCCTCCTTCCTACGTCAACCATGACACAGACCTTAGGGCTAGTGTTTTGAAGACACTATGTCTATGCCTACACATTGGGCAGTGGCAGTGGAACAACAAGGACAGTAGTAGTCCAAGCTTTATTATTGTGAAACCCTTGTGACGATGATGATGGGTGGCTTCTTCCTGCATTAACTATCACACAGCCCCTAGGGCAGATCGCTCTCCTTACACCACTTACACACTTAGCTGTCAGAAGATTGCCTCCATCATCACTCGCTCTTACGGCACTTCTGATATATCATTCACTGGCACTGCGTAAGTGGTGAAGGAGTCCCGCTCTGCTGGCAAAAAACCACAGGACTTCAAATAGTGTTTGTACATTCTAGTGAAGCAGTAGTGTAAAACCACTCGTGCAGCCCCTGACCAGGTGACCCCATGTTATAAACATTTGTTTACAGCATACTTTTTTAACATTTACACATTTTTTAGCCTTTTTCTCAGCCCCAAGACCGCTTTGTAGGGTCCAGCAGACAATTACTCGCATTTTCCATTGACTATCATTGGACTCGCTAATCGTACCGAATACCCGAGTATTACGGTATACTCGATACGAGCATAGCGAGTCCGAATACTTCAATACTCGCTCAACCCTAGTGAAAAGGTTCCAGCAAAGAAAATATTTCCATCCACACATTTAACATATGACAGGTTTAATTTGTGAAACATCTACTGTATGTCACAAAAGGCAAAACCTTATACCTAAACAGGACATCAAAACAAAAACATTACTGGCAATGCAAATAATCATGGCAATCATAATATGTAACAAATTGTTCATGAGTCAAATAAGAAGGCTGGGGTTGTACAGCTCTCCATCTGTTCACCATCTGCTGCAATATAAGAGCTGATGTTAATTATTTAGTCATATTATGAAAGTAATTTAATAGTTACCTGCAGTTAAAAAGCCAAGTAAACCAGATGCAGAGACACACACACTGTTTTGCAGTTTTTGGAACATAACGTCTCCATGTTTGATTTGCTAAAAAATATATGTGATAGATTATTTTTACTTTATGAATTGTTAACTAAAATCCAGAATAACAGACTTTTGTATATGGCATATCTATGTGATCATGTAGTAGGAGAGCTGAGGTGCTGAGATACAGAGGGAGCCTTCTCCTGTCAAACACTTAGGATATGTGCACACAATGACTATTTCAGGCAGATTCCAGCTTGAACCTGTCTAAAAAAATGCTAAAAAGAATGAACATATGCACAACAATGTCAAATTGATTTGCCATGAATATGCTACGTCTTTTCTCACTTGTGTTTTAACCACTTTCAGCTTCAAAAGCCTCAAAATGTACTGCACAATCTTCAGGTAGTGTATCTAGCGGTTGGCAGCTGGGGCATGTGCCCCAGGCACAGCTGGAAAGGGGGCACGGTCGGACTGCCTAATGCAGTGGTCTGAAGTGTCTCCCCCAATGGCTGCATTTTGCCGCCCCCTGGACTGGAAGTCAGCCTATCACTGAGCACAGAATGTGCAGTGCACCATCTCCCAGTGAACAATTTTACTTGCGTCTTTCAGATGCGAGTACAATTGAAACTCCAACTGTTAGATTGACATCAGCAGCATGATCACGTCACACGTCATGTGATCCTATTGCTGGCATCACTTGCCGGGGCACAGTGGCGCAAAGAACATTGGTTGTAAGTGATCCACGCTAGTGGAGCTGAAGATAGCAAAGATTAAATGTAACTAGGGGTGATTTAGGGTGGGGGACATTTACTGTAGTGGGGAGATTTACTGAAACGGGGCTGAGGGAGATTTTCTATGTGTGGGGGGTATTTACTGTATGAGGTATTAAGTGTGTATGGGGGTATTTACTGTGTGGGGGTATTTACTGTGTATGGGGGCATATATTATGTTGGGGTATTTACTGTGTATGGGGGTATTTACTGTGAAGGGAGATTTACTGTGGTGGAGGAGATTTACTTGGGTGGGTAAATTTACTGTTTGTGGCTGGTGAGATTTACTATCTGTGGATGGGGTAATTTTTGTTATGGTTTGCCCAGGAGTTCTTTGGCAGTACTTCTAGGGTTGATACTATGTGGCCCCTCTTTGGTTGGGGGAGGGCTAAATCTACCCGCCCCTTTGCTATGCTGGCTGTTAGTTATATGTCCATTATCGGTTGGGCAGCTGACCCCTGTATTTCTGTGCGAATTGCCTGTCTTTGTATGTTTGCCTGTGAATGACCCGATCTGTTCTTCGTTTGCTATTTGCCTGTTAACTCTGTACTGCCTGCTACTCGCATGGTTTTGACTTCGGCTGCGTCCCCTGACTTCCCTCTTACTTGTCCTTCTGGTACTGCTTCGCCCTCTTAATTCTGACCAGGGCTTGTCCCTGACCACTCTGCTCGTCTGTCTCTTTGGTTACCGTGCTGTTCTCTGGCTTCTGACCTCAGCTAGTTTAGACACTCTTATAGGCTTGCCTGTCCCATCATCATCCCTGGGAGGCCAGCCTTGCTCCGCCTCCAGCCACACCTCCAGTGGGCACATGCCGCAGGTTCTGTTCACCTGCAGCACACTCCCCAACCGTGGTCACATGTCTCTGTAACACCCTCCGGGGTTCCCCAGCACATTTCTGGACATGTACAGTCTCTGGCGGTGAGTCTGGTACAGTGTCCATCACATTATAAGTGACCTTTAAAGTTTTCTCTCATTTTTGGTGTGGGATTTCTGTGGCGTTAGTTTTGGGGGTATTATGGATCCTCTGCGCACTCTCTCTGAGCAGGTTAGCAGTCTTACCCAGGTAACAGTGCCAATGATGTGACCCTCCTCACTCCTGAACTGCCAGTAAAATTACCTGACACTTTCTCTGGGGACAAGAAGAGGTTTCGGGCTTTCAGAGAGGGGTGTAAATTGTTTTTTTCACTGCGTCCCCGTGCTTCAGGGAATGAGAGTCAGAGGGTGGGAGTTATAATTTCTTTGTTAAGGGAGGTTCCGCAGGCTTGGGCTTTCTCTGTCTCTCCCACGACCCCTGAAAGAATGTCAGTGGATTGTTTTTTTGAGGTCCTTGGGCATATATATGATGAGCCTGATCATGTGTGTCTGGCTGAGGACATGGTTATGAGTGTGGCACAGGGGAAGCACTCTGCTGAGTGGTTTTGCTCAGAGCTCAGGTGTTGGGCTGCAGAAGTATCATGGAAAGACTCGGTCCTCTGGGGTTTGTTCCGCTAGGGCCTGTCTGAACTCTGAAGAAAGCATTGGCGTTACATCCTCCTCCAGACTCACTTGAAGACACTATGACAGGCTGTCCGCATGGACCGAAGGTTCCGTGCTAGGGGGGTGATGCAGCTGGAAACCCCTCTATATCCTAGCAAAGGTGATACGTCATTGCTTGCTGAACCCATGGAGGTGGGAGCCATTTCATTCAAGGAGAAGGAGAGGAGGTGCCTCCGGGATAATCAGCTGTGTATTTATTGTGGAGCTCCAGGACACTGGAAAAGGGACTGTCCTTCTTGTCCTTCATCCGCCAAGCCATCGGGAAGCATCTAGGTCTGGGTAATGGTCGAGGAAGTTACCCAGACCCTCAGGTACAATTGGTCACTTACCATGGCTTTTGTCAATTGTGGCTCTACCATCAACTTGATTGACTCTCAATGTAAGTTAGTGACAGTTAGGCTTGAAACTCCAGTTAAAATTGTGGCCATTGACTCCTCTCCCCTTACTAAAAAAGGGATCCTCTATGTCTAGGAGGTCTTTCTACTCACGGTTGGCCCTGCTCATGTGGAAAGTATAAGATGTTTTGTGCTGGACAATTTGCCTGCGGGATTGGTTTTGGGCATGCCTTGGTTACAGCATCATACCCCAGTTATCAACTGGGTTACCGGGGAAATTGTCCAATGGGGATCTAACTGTGACAATCCATGTGGTAAATCTGTGTCCTTCTCAGAATCTTTGAAGTCTGTATCTGTGTCGTCTGTCAGTCTAGACGGTATTCCGGAGTACCTGAAGGACTTTGAAGACGTGTTTTCGAAAGCGAGGCGGAGGCTCTCCCACCACATCGATCTTTTGATTGTGCCATCAATTTAGTTTCTGGGGCTAAATTACCCAAGACCCGTTTGTTTAATCTGTCTGGTCCTGAGCGGCTGGCCATGAAGGAGTATATTGCTGAGAGTCTCTGTAAGGGGCATATTCACCCTTCTGTTTCTCCTGTGGCAGCATTTTTTTTTTTTGTTAAAAGAAGATGGTGGGTTGCGACCATGCCTAGACTTTCAGGAACTCAATAAAATCACTGTGAGAAACACGTACCTACTCCCTCTCATTCCTGATTTGTGTAACCAATTGTCTGGGGCTAAGTGGTATTCTCAGCTGGATTTGCGGGGAGCCTATAACCTGATAAGGGGTAAAGAGGGGGAACAATGGACAAACGCCCCAGCCATTTTTCAAAACTTTATTAATGTTGTGTTTGTGGATCTGATTGGTTGCTTTGTAGTCATTTACCTTGATTAGATCTTGGTGTACTCCTCTGATAGTCAAACCCATTTACAGCATTTGCGTACTGTCCTTCAGAGACTCAGGGAAAACCGATTATTTGCAAAATTGGAAAAATACATTTTTTGTACAAGAGTTACCCTTTTAGGGATTGATTGTTTCCAATGAGGACTTTCGCAAGGATCCCAAGAGGGTGCAGGCTATTAGTGATTGGGTTCAGCCCCAAGATTTAGAAGGGTCTGCAAGGCTTCTTGGGGTTCGCAACTACCATTGAAAGTTCATTAAGGGGTTTTCACAGATAGTTAAGCCCCTTACTGATCTCACGTTAAAGGGTGCGGATGTTAAGAATTGGTCAAAGTCCGCCACAGAATTATTTTTGGCATTGAAAAAGTGTTTTATGATCGCCCCAATTCTGATTCAACCAAATCCGTCAGAACCGTTCATTGTGGAGATTGACGCTTCTGAGGTGGGGGTAGGGGGCAGTGTTGCCTCAGGGACCCACCACTTTGACCAACCTCAAACTATGTGCCTTCTTTTCCAAAAAGTTCTCTTCAGCACAGAGAAATTATGATATGGGTAATAGAGAACTTCTTGCGATTAAGTTGGCTTTTGAAGAGTAGAGGCATTTTTTGGAGGGGGTGGTTCATCCCATTACGGTAATTACCAATCATAAAAATTTAGCTTACATTGAGTCTGCCAAAAGACTGACCCCCAGGCAGGCCCAGTGGTAGCTTTTTTTTTCTCAGTTTCAATTTTCCATTACTTTTCACCCGGGATCTAAAGACGTTAAGGCTGATGCCTTATCCTGGAGGTTTGATCCAGTGTTTCCTCCCTAAGCTCCATCCTTCATTCTTCAACCTGGGGTAGTGGTGGCTGACATTTTGTTGGAGTTGGAGTGAGAGATTTTTGAGGCCCAGTCTCTTGCTCCTAGTTCTAAGCCGGTTTGGAGGTTGTTTGTCCCGGAACAATTTCGTCTCAGACTCCTTCAGGAGTTCCATGAGTCCATGTTGAGTGCCCATCGGGAATTTCGGCAATTCGGGAGGCCATGACTAGGGTTTTTTGGTGGCCCTCACTGGTTATTGATATAAAAAAAATTGTGTCTGTGTGTGGGATCTGTGCCCATTCTAAAAGCTCTAATTCCCGGCCAGCCAGGGCATTGGTAGCTCTACTAGTTCCTTATAGACCATGGACTCATCTGTCCATGGATTTTATCACCAACCTCCCTCCTTCCAGGGGTAATAGTGTTGTGTGGGTGGTGGTGGACAGGTTCTCTAAACAGGCCCATTTTGTACCCTTATGCATGTTGCCCTCAGCGGAGACCTTGTCCAGACTGTTTGTGCAACATGTGGTGCGTCTGCATGGTGTGCCGATGAATGTGGTGTCTAAAATAGAGGTGTGCAGTTTGTTGCTAAATTCAGGAGGGCTTTTTGTAAGAAATTGGGGATTACATTGTCTTTTTCTTCTGCCTATCTCCCTGAGTCTAATGGGCAAACTGAATGTACTAATCAGTCCCTGGACCAAATTCTGCGGTGCTTGGCCTCTACTAGGCAGGGTGAGTGGTGTGATGCTTTACCTTTAGCTGAGTTTGCTTTCAATAATCGTGTGAGTCAGGCCATTGGTATGTCTCCCTTTCTTGTTAACTATGGGTTCAGTCTGCATTTTGGAGAGTTTTCTCGCCTGGACTCGGGTTGCCCTGGGGCTGAGAGTACTGTGCAGTGTTCAAAGATGCTGTGGACTGAGGTTCGTCGTAACATCTCCAAGGCTCAGGGGAGGTACAAGTTTTTTGCAGACAAGAAAAGGGTGTCAGGTCCTACGTTCTCGGTATGGGAGAAGGTGTGGTTGTCCACTCATAATATAAGACTCAAGGTCCCATCAGCCAAGTTGGGTCCGAAGTTCATTGGCCCATATGAAATCGTGGAGATTAACCCAGTGACTTGTAGATTACGTCTCCCGGCTTCGTTGAAAATTTCCAACATGTTCCACAAGTCCCTGTTGAAGCCCTTGGGAGCTGTTGAGGAGACTTCCTTGTCCAACGTTCCTCCGGTGTTGGTTGAGGGTCACATTGCGTACGAGGTGGGACGGATTATAGATTCCCGGTGGGTGCGCCGTACATTGCAGTATTTAGTACACTGGAAGGGGTATGGTCCAGAAGATCGGTCATGGATGCCGGCCCAGTCGGTGCATGCTGATTGTCTGGTCCAGGTATTTCATATCAGGCATCCTGTGAAGCCTAGAGGTCCGGTGGCCCCCCGTTGAGAGGGGGGTACTGTCATGGTTTGCCCAAGAGTTCATTGGCAGTATTTCTAGGGTTAATACTATGTGGCCTCTCTTTGGTAGGGGGAGGGCTATATCTACCTGCCCCTGTGCTAGGCTGGTTGTCAGTTATATGTCCGTTATCGGCTGGGCAGCTGACCCCTGTATTTTTGTGCACTTTGCCTGTCTTTGCATGCTTGCCTGTGAATGGCCCGGTCTGTCCTTTGTTTGCTATCTTCCTGTTGACTCTGTATTCCTGCTATTCTCTTAGTTTTGACTTCAGCTATGTCCCCTGACTTCCTTCTTACTTGTCCTTCTGGTACTGCGTCATCCTCTGAATTCGGACCTCGGCTTGTCCCTGACCACTCTGCTTGTCTGTCCCTTTGATTACCGCGCTGTTATCTGGCTTCTGACCTCGGCTAGTTTTGATACTCCTATAGGCTTGCCTATCCTGCCATTGTCCCCGGGAGGCCGGGCCTTGCTCCGCCTCCAGCCACTCCTCAGTTGGTCCTGTTCACCTGCAGCACACTACCCAACCACACTACCCCACTACAGTCACACGTCTCTGTAAGACCCTCCGGGGTTCCCCAGTACATTTCTGGACACATACAGTCTCTGGCGGTGAGTCCGGTACAGTGTCCATCACAATTTTACTGTGTGTGGGTGAGATAGATTTACTGTGATGGAGGATATTTAGTGTAATGGGGACGGGGGAAGATTTGTGGACACATGGTTGGAAAGCAAGGAAGGGACAGGTGCAGACAATATGGGAGCGGAAAAATATTGAAGACACAATATGAGGAACAAGGGGTGAGATGGGAGCATGTATGAGAAAACTGTAGCAGAGTGCATCTTTTGAGATTCCACCCATACACAGGAGAACTTCACTGAGCAAGTTACATTGAATAAACAGCATTTACTTCTTATAGGTAAACATGAGATAAGAATTCAGAAGCACACAGCTGTGCTGCTGGTATAATACAGCCAAAAGCGAAAGTAAAACTAAACAACAACAAAAGAGCTTCCCTCCCCACAATACAGCAAACATTTAACATACACTATCACCATCTGCTGTCAGGCTAGTATAAAGTCCTCTACATAAACAATAAGTCCCTTTCTGTTGCATATGCCAACAGAAACAGCATGGGGGGATGGGTACAGACACAGTATAAGGAGCAGAGGTAAATTTATGCAGACACATTATGGGGAGTGAGGATGATGGGATGGGTGCGGACACAGTATAGGGAGTCAGGGGGGATGTGGGAGGAGGCAGTATGGAAATTGAGAGGGTAAAAGAATGACGAGGGAGGGGAAACATGTAAAGAAACTATTGAGGGAAATAGTGCGAGGAGACAGAATGGAGAGAAAAGTGTGAGTAGGCACAGAATAAATACTGACTAGTGTGGGGTGGGGTAGCAAGGAGGTACAGTGTAAAAGGCACAGCAAGGAAGAGATATTAAGCCAAGGAGGAGGGAGCATGATGAGGGGGCATAGTACAGAGACATAGTACAGAGACAGTGCCCTATAGTGGGGAAACTGTGTGAGAGGACAGTGTGACGAGGGGACCCAGTATGGAAAGAGAAGAGCGGTGTGAAAAGAGCGGTGTGGGGAGTATTTACCATTAGAGGGACAGTGTGTGTATCATATTTTGTGCAGGGAATATAGTGAGGGCCAATTATTTATTCAGGGGCTCAGTGAAGGGCAGATATTTGAATTCAGGAGCATTATAATGACACTGCTTTATTTAACGGCATCGTGTGGGGATGTGCTGCAGAAGACTAGAGAAGATGGAAGTCTGCAGAGACGAGCTGTGGATGAGAAAACTCATCATGGCGTCTGGACAAGATGAAGAAGAAAAGAAAGAGAACGACTCCAGAGGCAATGTCATCTATCAGGTACCTGGATGTGATTTTTTTTGTGATACTGACTAATTCTCATATTGCTATTTACCCTATTTACTAGAGTATAAGCCGACCCGAGTACAAGCCGAGGCACCTAATTTTGCCACGGAAAACATGGTAAGCTTATTGACTTGAGTATAAGCCAGGTATGAATTGTCCCCTCAATCCTGTCCTGCTATGCGTGGCTCCCTTGTCCTGTCCTGGTATGTGGCTCCCCGTCCTGTCTTGGTATCCCCCAGTGACCATAGAATTTATTATTATTGTGATAGTGCCAGCTTTCTCCCTTTCATACAGGTCCTGTCTTGGTATGTGGCTCCCCCATCCGTCCTGGTATGTGGCTCCCCCATCCTGTCTTCGTATGTGGTTCCCCATCCTGTCTTGGTATGTGACTCCCCCCATCCTGTCCCGGAATGTGTGTCTCCAACGTCCTGTCCTGGTATGTGTGGTTCTCCCATCCTGTCCTGCTATGTGTGGCTTCCCCCGTCCTGTCCTGGTATGTGGCTCCCCTCATCCTGTCCTGGTATGTGGCTCCCCTCATCCTGTCCGGGTAAGTTTGGCTCCCCCATCCTGTCCTGTCCTCCTATGTGTGGCTCCCCCCATCCTGTCCTGGTATGTGGCTCCCCCCGTCCTGTCTGGTATGTGGCTCCCCCATCCTGTCCTGGTATGTAGCTCCCCTGTTTTGTCCTTTTATGTATGGCTCCCCCGTCCTGTTATGTGTGGCTCCCCCTGTCCTGTCCTGGTATGTGGCTCCCCCTGTACTGTCCTGGTATGTGGCTCCCCCCATCCTGTCCTGGTATGTGGCTCCCCTGTTCTGTTATGTGTGGCTCCCCCCGTCCTGTCCTGGTATGTGTGGCTCCCCCTGTTACATGCATGGATCACCCCCCGTCCCATCGCTGTATGCATGTGGGTCACCCTCACACCCAGGGCTGTGGGGTACTCGGTACCGGGCCCGATGATCTTCAATGGGAGATGTCACGGCAGCTGTGACCCGGCCCGTGGCCCTGGGCGCCCATTGTAAAAGAGGGTTGTTTCAGTGTGCTTGTGGTAGTGAAAGTTTATAAGTGATTCATGACGCCACCTGTGGTGTTCGGCAATGTGGATGTAAGCCGACGCTGCAGACAGATCCTCTGGGACAGATGGTGTGGTGCAGCAATGATGTTATAGCCCTCCACAGGCAGGGCTGTAGTCCCAGGGCAGTGTAGGTGAGGTGACACGCAGATGGTGTAGTGTCAGGCACAGAGGATGCAGCAGTGCTGGGCAGGTTCTCGCAGGAATGAGTGGAGGACACCAGAGTATGTAGTTCCAAAACTTTACTCACAGTCTGTTGTACAAACAGGTGCCTGCCTCCGTGTCGTGTCCTCCGGGTCAGGGACTCAGTCAACCTCCCGGCCAGATGGAATACTCCTTTCCAACACTCCGCCAATATGTGCCTTTCTGAACGTCTCCTCTTTTAGCGCCTTTAAATGAAGTACTCCTAGTACTGAGTTACACTGGAGTTCCTCCTGTCCGATGTTCCTATGAACTCTACTTGTACAGCAGACAGCTGTAGCCTGCTTCGGGGACTCCTTGCTACTAAGTCCCATCTCAATATCCAGTTGCTGTTGTGCCCCCAAGTCTTGTGTGGGAATAAAGTGGTCACTACTTCTATTCCTCCGGTGTCTTCTGCAGGACCATTAGTATCCATACAACCTCGGGGACTGGGCCCCGGCCTTGCCCTTAGAACTTCTAGGAAGGGTGCTCTTCTAACCTCCGTCCTCTGTTCTCTCTTACTCCTGATGTACCTTACTAATCTTTCCTTCTATGGAGAATCAGGCTTTCAGTCTATGTTGCTCTTTCTCTTCCTCTCCCGTGCCAGCAGACCAAGGTCACTGAGATCCGCTGCAGCACCTCCATCCATCCCTCTCTCCGGGGATCTTCTCCTCTCCAACTCTCTAACCAACTGACCTTCTAATCCTAAACTCTTCCCGCTCCTTGTAATGTAAAACTAACTCCACCCACCCCCAGCACGTTTCGCGCTCCAAGCAGGGAGCCACCAATGGGTGCTTTTCTATACTCCAAGCAGGGAGCCGCCGAAGGTGCTTTGCTACACTACTTTGTGGTGTGGGGTGCAGGTGTTGGAGTGTGGTCAGGAGTCTCCACCTTACCTGGATGGTGGGATACTACACCTCAGGAGGAGGTGCAGTACCTCTGTGGTGACTGAGCCTCAGGGGCGCCACATATGGCTCACCCTCCCCCCCATCCTACTCACCCTCCTCACGCCGTTGCTGCATCTCCGTTGTCCCGGCGTGACAGCTCTCCTGTGCTGATCTTTCATTTGGTACCTCTCATTAAGGTAATGAATATGTGCTCCACGCCTATGGGAGTGGAGACTTGTGTATATTAATTACCTTAATGAGCAGTACTACGTGACTGCTCAGCACAGGAAGAGCTGCCAGCGCCGGGACTGAGATGCTGGGAAAGATATGCAGTCATGGTGCGACGAGGATGAGTATGATGTCTTCTGGAAGCAAGCAGCTGTCACTGTACCACAGCCGCCGGCTCCTGCCACTGCTCCGCCACTCCCCCTCCCCTGCTAGCTTTCTTGATAATGACTCGTGTATAAACCAAGGGGGGCGTTTTCAGCATAAAAAATCTGCTGAACATCTTGGCTTATACACGAGTTTATACAGTATGTTAGGGATATTAAAGGAGTTGTCCAAGTTTGTGATGACTCTGCAGTCATTCTATGTGACTGCAGGCTTCTGAATTTTCACAGTGCGCACTGCACGCTGTCAAGATTCTCTTGTTCTGGTGATATGCATACATGTGGTCATATGTCGACAAGATACTGTATGAGTGGCCTTATTCAATGAAAATTAATTGAGCAATACTTATATCAGGAATAACAATACATACAAATCACATACTTGTGCAAGGGAGAATCCTAAAAGTGTGCAGTGCATAGGCTGTGCAAATTCAGAAGCTGCATCCACCTATAATTGTAGGTACGTGAGCCGACTGGGGGGTGGCCTTTTTTCTGCCGCAGGCAGACTTAAGGCAGAGACTGATGAGTGTTCAACACGTCCTCTCAACAACCGCAGCAATTCAGCAGCACCATGACAGCTTCGACACACAGACCCGGGTAGCTTTCACCTTCATCTCTGTCCTTTCCAGTGATGTCCTTCGCGGCCCCTTCACCGTGGCTGCCTTAGGCTCAACACCACAGTACCGCACCTGGTCGAATCTATCTGTCTGGTATCCCTGGGCTCTCTCTGTCCTGCGGCTCTCCTGTCAGGGCCATCCCCCCTGACCGTCTTTCTCCTCAGTCCCGTCCGGAGCTTCCTCTTCTGTCCTTCTCTCCCTTCCTTCTCCCAAGCTCCACCTCCTGGACTGGCTTGCTTTTGGAACTCTCTACTTCTCCTTATATTCTCCTCCCTGGGAATTCCCCTCTAGAGCTCCTGTAACTCCGCCCCAATGATTCTGCAGTTTCGTAGCCTTAAGCTGATGTTAAGCCCTTTCCTCACTGCTCCCTGCTTCCATCTTGTGGCCAAACTACAGTACTACACCATCTTCTTTTCCTGCTGTCTCTGGTCTCCCCCTAGTGGCCAAACACAGTACTTCACCATCCTCTACTATCACCAGCTGTCTACCACATTCGTATACAGCAGCCCACGTCAAGCACATTGCACCATTACCTACCCACTGCAGACAGGTTCATAGGTCAGTCAACTTCCCCTACATACTCCCTTCCTTTCACCATTGTCATCCTCGACAATCTCATCTCCATCGTTTTCCTTTCGGGAGCTTCCCCACCTTCCTTTTGTCTGACCGGTCATTCAGCAAAAGCCCATGGTACACGGGGAGCCAAACCAGACCGGGGGCCATCATGCTCCGAGTAGCTTATTGCCACTAGCCGGTGCATACTCCTCTGACAATTTCTTTCTGGTTGGGATAGGACCATCCGGATTTCTCAATGGGTGCGTACCTCCCACTTTTCTCACCTTCAACATCATTTTACAATTTGGAACGCAATGGCCGAGGCTCTGGCCTACCAGGTCACAGCAAGCTTCCCTCTTCCATTTTGGGGTGTTTGTGGTACTCAGGACCTGCTCTATGGATCGCTGTCTGTTTCAACCCCTCGCTCTGTTTTGTCCCCTCAATTTGAATCAGTCATGATCAGCATTTTACTTACTCAAGTACCCGGGACCTGTTGAACATTTTTTTTAATATTTCACTTCAACTATACATAGTTTCAACCAGGCTACGTTTAATACTAACATCTTAATCTTTCTTTACTTTCAACATTTTAAGGTTTACATAACATTGGCACCCCCCCTTCCTTTGAGGAAAGCACCCCCCATGCATCCCCGCCGTATCAGGAGAGAAAATCTTTTACCCAATGAGGACGTAGAACAGCCCCCAGGCTGTGCAACAACGCACAACAGTCCCTGTAGTCCGTTTTTTTCTGCAGTGATGCTCCGGGTCATCTCCTGACAGCCGATGTTTCGCCCACAGCAGAGAACTCCACAGCCGTGAAGTCCTCAGGATGCTTTTACTGTTCTGGGCCCCGAATGTCCTGGATGCCCGGGACCCAGGAGTCCTTCTTTTCTTTACTGGGGCTCATATCCCTCGGGTAGGTGATGACCGCCACAGCATAATAGCCGTGGGGGCAGTATTACTTGTAGTAGGAGACCCGGTCTCCCTCCCGCAGAGCCTGCCTGTGCTTAATGGAGGCCACGTTTAGATACACTTTGTGGCCGGTTGCGGAGTCGTAGATAAACCCATAGCCTTTCGCAGTGTTGGTGTACACGAGCCTCCTGGTAGACTGGGGGACAGACATGGTTGCTTCCCCCTTTTCATGCAGCAGTGCTCAGACCTCCCGCTCTTTGGCCTTCTTCTGTGCGATGACTTCAGCAACCCAGGCGGAAGGCCCGGTGTAGGCCGCGGAGCCCAACAAGTGGGCTGCGGCAGGGGTCGAGAGCGGCTGTGAATGCCGCCGCATAGGCCGCAGCTAGGACCTCGATTGGCAGAGACAGCCGCGGCCATCAGCGGGTAGGCCGCAGCCAGCGCCGTGAGGGGGGTTGAAGCGGCCACGGAGTAGGCCGCAGCAGAGGCCAAAGACGGAGCAGCGGCAGCCACGGATGTCAGTGAGTAGGCCTCAGAGACTGGCGGCCAGGCCACCGTGGCAGTCTGGAGCGAGGCCGTAGTGGCGGCAGGCCTCGATGGATAGGTCGCCACTGGGATGTGGTGCGCGGCAAAAGTGGCCGCGGATCTGCTCCGCACAAGCTGCGGGGGATGGAGTGCCGCCGGGGGGTGGCTCGGGACCATAGTCGGGGATGTAGGTCGGCCCTGCAAGGGCAACATAGTAATCATGAGCCGGAGTCACTGGAGGGCAGGAGGCCTGAGGCCTGTCTCGTGCATGGGGCACGGAAGCAGGGCCTGTCCGCGGTGCCGCCGGCTGAGTCGGTGGAACGCTCACCTTCCCCGGCGCCACGGCTCCTGACAGGCCTTCCTGAGTCTCCTCCAGCAGCCATCGTTCTTCACCCCACCTTCCGGCAGGGCCAACCTCCAGGTCTGGTGGTTCCTCAGGGAGACTCCGTGGTGATTCTTCCAGCGGCCGTTCCAGCAGGGTCCGGGGTCATTCCTCTTCCCTGGTAGGTGTCCGGGGTACCGATAGTAGCTCCCAGGGGCAGGTCTCCTGACGGGACTCGATCTCCTGGTGCCACCTCCATTCCAGGTGTCCGAGGCTACGGCAGCTGCAGCGTCGCATCTCGTACGATGTCCAGAAGCTCAATGGCGCCAAGCAGCCACACCCAGCCTCTCCACCAGGGCCACTCCCATTTTTGGGTGGGGCGTTGGTCGGCCCCTCCACCCATCTTTCAGTGTCCAGGGGCTGGCTGCCACCAGATGCAAACCGCTCCCCCAAGGGGCGGGTTCGGCCCAGTCCTGGATAGTCCGATCTGGCAGCAAACTTCTGCAATTTCTTCAGGCACTTGGATGCCACAGCCATCCTGAAAAGTCCCTTTCCGCTCCGGATCTGCCTGATAAAAGCCAGCAGTCCTGGATACAGTACAATTTTGTAATCTACAGGGGAAATCTTCAACCTGTTCAGCTTGGGTCCCTTGGATCTTCGGTGCAGGCTTACCGCTGAAGTTGGTGCATTGGCGGTGATTATCCTGCTGACTATGCCAATTGTTGGTACGTGAGCCGACTGGGGGGTGGTCCATTTTCCGCCGCAGACAGACTTAAGGCAGAGACTGATGAGTATTCAACAGGTCCCTCTCAATGACCCCAGCAATACAGCAGCAGCATGACAGCTTCGACACACAGACCTGGGTACCTTTCACCTTCGTCTCTGTCCTTTCCAGTGACGTCCCTTACAGACCCTTCACCGTGGCTGCCTTAGGCCCAACACCACAGCGCCGCACCTGGTCAAATCCGTCTATCTGGTACCCCTGGGCTCTCTCTGTCCTGTGGCTCTCCTGTCAGGGCCACCCCCCCAACCATCTTTCTCATCAGTCCCTTCTCTCCCTTCCTTCTCCCAAGCTCCTCCTCCTGGACTGGCTTGCTTCTGGAACTCTCTACTCCTCCTTATATTCCCCTCCCTGGGAATACCTATCTAGGGCTCCTGTAACTCCACCCCTTATGACTCTGCGGTTTCGTAGCCTTATGCTGATGTTAAGCCCTTTCCTCACTGCTCCCTGCTTCCATCTTGTGGCCAAACTACAGTACTACACCGTCTTCTTTTCCTGCTGTCTCTGGTCTCCCCCTAGTGGCCAAACCCAATACTTCACCATCCTCGACACTGCCAGTTCATATTCTTATAGTTCACTACATGATTATCTTTCATGATAATTGTGCAACCTTAAACATGTTAGCAATCACCAGACAAATGACCAAAACTCTCATTTGTCGGTTGAAATGATATTTTGGTTTCATCACTCTCGGCAGTGCATGCTCCTGTATAAACAGGTCTCGCTCTGCAGAGAACAATGGCAGCCAATGGCAACTGGAAAATTTATTAATGATTGTTTTCTCTACCTTGGTAAAAATCCTATTAAATGACCGCCAGTCAGGAAATATACATGTAAATATTCATTGAAAGGTGCAAAATCTTCTCGTGTAAATAGACCTTTACATTCTGTGACCTGCAGTCTGTCCCTGCTGTTACTATTAATGGTATTTAACAGGAAGTTCCTATGACGTCTATAACAAAAAGCACAAACGTAGATTGTCAGGAAGTGGTTAAACAATAGGCAATTTTCTGATGACACATTTCCTATAACAGAGGATTTCCCACTGTATACTATTGACTGACTTCCCACTGCTAAAATAAAAGTAAAACTAACTTTTAGGAGAATATTTTGCTGTGAACTTTACTTGTGACAGTGGGAACATTTCTGCATCATCGATGAACCAAGTAGATGAAACAGTGCTTCATGTAAGGTGCATAAGAATAATGGTATCTGCACATGAAACAACTGAATAATAGATTAATAAGTCTGCTTGTTAGGATTTGATCAGACGAATGTATTTTTGATCTGTGATCTGTGTGCAAAAGGCAGCTGGCTCCATAACCAATGCACGAGAGCAATTTCCACATTGACCATGTGGTAATAAATTGAATAATGCTCTAGTCTCGCTCATTCTGCAGTAACCTAAATAGCAGAAATCTCCTGTAGCTGTACACCATGCCGATGAGTGCAAGCAGTGGCCAACAGACCCAGTCACGTCCACAATTTACAGACATTACAGGTCCAAAGAAATCGGTCTTAGATATAAATAGGCAACGCTACTGTAGGTGGAATAACCCTTATATCCCCTTCTGGAATGGGTTTAAGTATCCCTTTATTCGGGTATCTTGGTATGTCTGTATGGTGTGTCTGGTCTGGAGTTTATGGCTGGGGAGATCACAGGAGGAGAAACTGGGTGACTGCACCAGCAGGGTAGCATTGGCTTCTGAGTGGTCAGAGAGGCACAGATGGTGGGTAGCAGTGAGGAAATGTTAGACGCCAAGCAGTGTTAGCATTCTGTTGCCATAGTGATGGTGCTCAGCAGAGTCAAGCACTATGGCAGCAGTGCTGCTGTGCACCAGACTGACAGAGCAGCCCTGCCCGCAGAGAGGCAGTTGGCCTGAGCAATGCTGCTGTGCACCAGACTGACAGAGCAGCCCTGCCCGCAGAGAGGCAGTTGGCCTGAGCAATGCTGCTGTGCATCAGACTGACAGAGCAGACTGCCCGCAGAGAGACTGTTGGCCTAAGCAATGCTGCTGTGCACCAGACTGACGGAGCATCCCTGCCTGCAGAGAGGCAGTTGGCCTGAGCAATGCTGCTGTGCAACAGACTGACAGAGCAGCCCAGCCTGCAGAGGGGCAGTTGGCCTAAGTGATGAGCTCAGTAATGCAGCTGTGCACCAGACTGACAGAGCAGCCCTGCCCACAGAGAGGCAGTTGGTCTGAGCAATTCTGCTGTGCACCAGACTGACAAAAGCAGTCTTGCCCTCAGAGAGGCAGTTGGCCTCAGCAATGCAACTGTGCATCAGACTGACAGAGCAGCCCTGCCCACTGAGAGGCATTTGGTCTGACCAATGCTGCTGTGTACCAGACTGATAGAACAGACCTGCCCACAGAGGGGAAGTTGTCCTGAGCAATGTTGTTGTGCACCAGACTGACAGAGCAGCACTCCCCGCAGAGAGGCAGTTGGCCTCAGCAATGCAACTTTGCACTAGACTGACAGAGCAGCACTGCCCGCAGAGAGGCAGTTGGCCTGAGCAATACAACTGTGCACCAGGCTGACAGAGCAGCCCTGCCCACAGAGGAGCAGTTGGCCTGAGCAATGCTGCTGTGCACCAAATTGACAGAGCAGCCCTGCCCGCATAGGGACATTTGGCCTCAGCAATGCAACTGTGCACCAAACTGAGAGAGCAGCCCTGCCCGCAGAGGGGCAGTTGGCCTAAGTAATGAACTCAGCAATGCTGTTTAAGTGGAGGGCCTGAGACATTAATAAAAGAGTAGTGGGGTGGTTCTGTATAAGGGCGGCTTACACCATTTATATGTGCAAGCTGCCAGGAACAGTTGCAGAAACCCCAATATAGCTCTCACTCTGTAAGCAAAGGAGGCAAAAAGGACTCTGCATGGAGAATAGTGGTAAAAGAGGACTGAAACAAAAAAGAGAAGTTTCACCTGTTTCTTTGCTCACTTATTTAGGTCTGGCTTGGGCTTCAAATATGGCATAAAAACCTAAAAGATAAATTCTTCAAATTAAAGTTGACTTGCCAAGGTATTTTACTTTGAAGAAGAGCCTAATTTATTGTTCTCATTCAGGCCAATACAGCTTCAGAGAGAGGCTCTAAGACCTGGGGTCACACTGGTACCGTCTCATTAGTGGGCATCTGCACCAGGTTTGTTCTGAAAGTTGAAATAAAATAAAAGTGAAATCGTTTCCAAGAATATAAGAAGTGAGTGGACCAGCACTTAAACTATAGAAGTGATATAGTAAAAATTTTTACTTTTACTCAATCCATTTTAAGAGATAACATAAGTGTAATAATATATTTCCGTAAGTTACAATTTTTATTTTTATTATATTACTTCTGGAATTTGAGTGCCGGTCCACTCACCTTTTGCTTCCCTGTAAACAATTTTCATGAATATTAAATTCTAACCGGGACTATTTGTTCACGCACTGCTTGTGGTTCTAACTAGAGATGAGCGACTTTGCCTTTTTTCGGGTCGAGTCGAGTTTCATGAAACCCGACTTTCTCAAAAGTCGGGTGGAACGAAATCGGCCGATTATCGTGAAAAGTTGAAGGCCAACTGAAACACGAAACCCAATGCAAGTCAATGGGGTAGCAAAGTCGGCAGGGAGTGGATGACATTAAACACACCTACAGTGCCCATTTGAATGGCAAAAACATCAATTTTTATTACTGAAGCTTGTCAACCTTAATTTACTTCATAATAATAGTTACGCACTGAAAACTGGGGGTTATTTGGCTAAAGTTGTGGAGGGGTAGGGCTGGCTCCAGGTTTTCATGTGCCCTGGGCCAAAGAGCGCCCCTGTAACACATACCACAACTCATGATGCTCCGATACGGTAGAGAAATAGCGGTATAGTACAATGAAAAATACTTCACTTTTTACATCTCATGACTGAGACCGATTTTAAATTCTCCAATAGCTCCAAAAACGGACAGTATATTACTCCATACAGTATTATGGGCACCACATAGTGTGCTATACAGAGTAATGAGGCCCATATATTTCTCCATACAAAATCATTGGTCCCATATAATGTTTGAAACAGTATATGATGAGCTCCACATAATGCTACAGTATATGTTGGTCCCCATGGATGAAGCTCCACTATCTTATGGGCCCAAATAATGCTCCATATATAATGGACCCCATTTCTAATGCTCCAGTGTATAATGGGCCCTGTAAATGTTGCTCCAGTGTCTGATGTCCACCTTTGGAATGCTCCAGTGTATGGTGGGCCCCATATATCATTCTCCAGAGTATAGTGCTCCCCAAAAATTGCTGTCCCAACATTGAAAACAATTAAATAAGTCTCCTCTCTAGGGAATCCCTGTACTAGTCTGGACTCCTCGTCGTCCCCATCTTCCATCTCACTGCACTTGGCTGTTTAGGCAGAGGGCGTACAGACATGATGTCAATGCGCTCTCTGATCAGAATATCACTGTCAGGACATGCGGAAGACGTCATGGCGGTGGAGCAGGGAGAGGTAAGTATTTCAACTTTGCAAGTGCTGTGATCCGGAGAAAGCAGGGGGGGCCCCACTCGTTGGCGACGGCACTTGCACAGGGCCCCTCATAGTACGGTGGTGTGTGGCGGTGTGTTTGACGGTGGGTGGACCCTCCCACCGGCAGAGACACTTTTGTGTACTATGAGGGGCCCTGTGCCAGTGCCATCGCCCATGAGTATGCCCCCCACCTGCTCAAGGAACCTGCACTTTCATATGCACCTTCCTCTTTGTCACCTTGTAAGGTGGTATAGTATGCGGGAAGGGGAACCTGAGTTTCCTCAGGGTCTGATTCTGGCTGTGTAGAGTGTGAGGGGAATGTAGTGGTCTGGGTCAATGTACGAGCAAAATCATCTAGCAGTGGCTGGGCATCAGTGCACTTGTGGCTTCCCCAGGAGTACGGTCGCCACAGTGGCATTACCTTCCTCCTAGGGAGTGTGATGTCATGCTTGGGAGCAACGAAGGATCTCTCTAGCAGTTCAACCAACACACAACACATTTCCCACTCCAGGCCAGCAGGGAGACCTCTGAACCTGACTGCTGAGGAGCTGCTCTCTGTGGTTGGGAGAAGGTAAGTTAGGGCACTCTGTGCAGGGAAGGGGAAGTGTGTGGACGTGAGAAGGGGAGCTGGAGGATGAGCAGAGTTAAGGCTCACTCCTAGCTGGAGCGCATGGTCCGGATTCCGGTCTCCGAGTTTGTAGGGACACTGATGTTCCTGCAGCCAAAACCGGAGGAAGTAGCAGTTGTAAATGCTCTGTACCCAACTAAGGCTCGGAGGCCCCAGCATCGACGTGTGGGAGCCAGAAGGAAAAGGCTACGACTGCCTGCCATACGAGAAAGTTCCAAAAGAGAGTCAACAGGGGGAACTTCATTGAACTCAGCACTGCGAATACCTCAGATAAGCACTAGAACGGAGGCCACACTACCTATCTGCAGAGGGAGAATTCCAAATTGGCTTCCGGGCTGACCAACTCCTTCTCCATCTGTACTCTGAGTCCTGGACGGCACTTACCAAGTAAAGGTAAAGGAACTGCATGACTGTGTCTGTCATCTTTCTCCTGCGCCTGGTGCATGGCTCTGCTACATCCTGCACTGCACACCATCTACCAACTCTTTCATCTGCCCTGCGACTACGGCCCTACCTATGCAGGGCTTCTACACTGCACCACAGCATCTGTCCCAGAGAAGCGACACTGCAGCGCTGGTCAATCTGATCAGAAACCACAGGTGGCATCATGTATCATTCACCTATAAACGTAATTCACCCCTTTGCATTGGCGCCCAGGGCCACGGAACGGGTCACCACCACCGTGACACATCCCTGTGAGACCCCGGCCCGGTACCAATTAACCCCACTGCCCAGGCTGGCCACCCACACTCCATGTCTGATTAATCTTGGACTTGGGAATTCACAATTTGACTTGATAACCCAGGCATGGTATGATAGAAAGAGCTACATGGACTAATGTGAAGTGTGGCCTGCTGCATCATTCACTTTTGGTGGGGGTGAAGGACACAAGGAAAGGGGTTCTTCCTGACCAGGAGCCAGCACTTGACGACTCAGTGCTTGCATTTCTTGAAACTTCAGAAGAGGAGGGCATATTTGCTGGAGTTTGTTTCGGCAATGTAAGCCAAAACCAGTTCCTCATGCTCCGCCTTTAACCTACTCCCAGAAAAGGTAGCCTTCCAGGCGTTCCGGAGCCAGACCATGACGCAGGCTCGACACCTCATGCCTTAGCTGCTATTGTGCTTTTGCCACTACCAGCAGATGCACCACCACCATCAGCACCAGCTGGCCCCCCCACGCCCACGTCCGCGGCCTCTTCCACCAAACTTCAAAATTTTGCAGAAAATAGACCCAAAATAACATCAGATATATGGCACTGTATAAGAAGCGTACAGCTCTATTCAGTCAAAGGATAATTCGCAATCTCCCTGTATATTCCATCAGTCACACAGAGACACTCACAGGCTCAGTATGGATTAGACAAGAATATAAAAATTAGACAAACTGTACAGTATCATCAGATAGCAGGTATATATAGTATAGTTTAAACATTCTAAATCTCCGTAGATATTTGAGGAGGCACACACAGACACTCTCAGGCTCAGTATTGGATTACAATACTACTAAAAAGCCGTAAAACGGTAATGGATCTCAAGAGTACAGCTGTACACAGTGTAGGTGTCATTGTTGTCAATTTCAGTATTTATTTCCACAGTCAGAAAATAACTCTCACTTGGTCAGTTTGGATTAGACCAGAAAATAACAAGCAGTAAATCTAATATATAAAGCTCAAAGTGTGTATGTATGTGTGTATGTATGTGTGTGTGTATGTGTGTGTATGTCCGGGATAGGCATCCGCACCGTCGCAGCTACAGCCACAAAATTTGGCACAGTCACACGTCTGGACCCCGAGAGCGTCCTAAGCTATGTTGTGAGGCAAAATTTTAACCCCGCGCGTTCCAATTCACCAAACAATTTTGCCCCTATCTACACACTGGGGGAAAAAGTGTGTGTCAAGCCCCTCCCCTCATTATGATGTTATAATGCCCCTATTTGCATACTGGGGAAACAGTGTGTGCGCGTCAAGCCCTGCCCCTCATTATGATGTCACAATGGTTGCCATGGCGACGCTGATGTCATCATAGGTTGCAAGCCCTGCCGCCGCTCATTATGATGTCATAATGGTTGACTATGGGATGGAGGATGTGTGATGGGTATATGGGCACTGGACTATTGGATGGAGGACAGGTATGATGGGTATATGGGCACGGGACTATGGGATGGAGGATGTGTGATGGGTATATGGGCACAGGACTATGGGATGGAAGATATGTATGACGGGTATATGGGCACGGGACTATGAGATGGCGGATATGTATGATGGGTATATGGGCATGGGACTATG
This sequence comes from Dendrobates tinctorius, assembly GCF_039654945.1. Lineage (NCBI taxonomy): Eukaryota > Metazoa > Chordata > Amphibia > Anura > Dendrobatidae > Dendrobates > Dendrobates tinctorius. The sequence continues at coordinate 3,796,489 of NW_027361829.1, forward strand.
GGATGGCAGATATGTATGATGGGTATATGGGCATGGGACTATGGGAAGGAGGATATGTATAACGGGTATATGGGCACTGGACTATGGGATGGCGGATATGTGTGATGGGTATATGGTCACGGGACTATGGGATGGAGGATATGTATGTTGGGTATATAGGCACGGGACTATGGGATGGAGGATATGTATGATGGGTATATGGGCATGGGACTATGAGATGAAGGATGTATGACGGGTATATGGACACTCGACTATGGGATGGAGGATATGCATGACGGGTATATGGGCACGGGACTATGGGATGGCGGATATGTATGATGGGTATATGGGCACGGGACTATGGGATGGAGGATATGTATCATGGGTATATAGGCACGGGACTATGGGATGGAGGATATGTATGATGGGTATATGGGCATGGGACTATGGGATGGAGGATATGTATGATGGGTATATGGGCACGGGACTATGGGATGGAGGATAATTATAATTTGCTATAACTAACCACAGTTAGTTACTATGCCCGGGCAGCACCAGGCTCTTCAGCTAGTGGGTAATATATCCCAAGCGAAGAGCTGTATACAGTGTTGGGGTAATTTTTAAGTGTACATCTAAATTGCAGGAGTAACCCATAGACACTCACACGCTCAGGATGGATCACACCACGATATAACAAGAAGATCCGCAAGAAATAATCACACATGTGGGACAATATTCCAGGTGTCAATGATACACTTAGAGTGTTGGTTGGAGGTGGACTTCCTGGCAGAAAGGGTACAGTATCACCAGATACCAGGTATATATAGCATAGTTTAAAAATTAACAATGTACTTCGATATATCAGGAGTAGTGTTGAGCGATACCGTTCGATACCCAAAAATATCGTATCGGATGGTATCGCCCGATACGAAAAAAATATCGGGTATCGCCGATTCCGATACTGGAAGTCCCATTCAAGTCAATGGGACTTCCGGTATCGGAATTAAAAAAAGCCCTTTATTTCCTTGTTGGCTAATTCTACATAATTGAAAACAAATAAGAATCATGTAGAATGTATTGTGGGAGGTGGAGGAGACATTAAAAGCATAGTGGTTTATTCAAATCACATGGCATAGCATTAATTCCAATTTTTTTTTTCAGTACGTTCGGAGTTAAAAAGATATTGACTATGTTAACCTTTTTTATATTTTGTCAGATATGTATGTTTCACAACTTCCATGCTCTTCACGTTCTTTTGTACTTCTCCCACACTTTCTCCTTCATGATCCGCAGCAGTAGCATTTTTTTCATCAACTTTTTCTTCACCTTATTCATCTTCTTCTTCTTCATCTTCTTCCCATTAATTTTTTTTTCCATTCTTCATATTCTTCTTATTCAGCTATTATCAATTTTAATATGCTATTTCTTCATCTTCTTCCTATTCTTCTTTGTCTTCATTTTCTTATGGTGACAGGCATTCCTGTAGTACTTATCTATAAAAGTTATAAGATTACACCTTACGTTCTGCCTGTCACTAAAGATTTATAACAGGATTTGTCCGCGTTCAGTTTGGCCTGCAGCTGCAGGCATTTTCCAGGGGCACCACGAGGAGGAACGGACTCACCCCCATTTACTGCTTAGTCTTCTTCTGCTTATAATTTTGATTTCTTCTATGCTGATTTTTAGTCTTATGCTTAATGTTCTTCTGCTTTCTGTTCTTCTGCTTTTGCTTCTTCTGCTTCTTGTTCTTCTGTCTTTTGTTCTGTATCTTGGTGGTTGTCTTCATGTTCTTTGTCCTCTTGGTCTTATTATTTAGGGTCATATTTCTGGTCTTCTTTGGTGTGGTCTTCAGAGTCGTCGTCATCAGGGTCGTCGTCATGGAGATCAATAAGGATTACCAAAGACAATTTCAAAAAGCTTGATCTTGGAAATGTAGCAGAAGGTACAAGAAGGCTGAGAAACTGGCGAGAACCAGCAGACAGTGCTGGCACCCGGATGGGTAGCAGAAGGAACAAGAGCCAATGGCACTACTGAGGACCAACTGACGGTGCTGGACCACGGTTACTAAGCAGAAGGTACCTGTGCTAAAAAGCACTACCAAGGAGCAGCTGACGGTGCTGGACCTCGGGTACCGAGATGGAGGCACCTAGGCCAAAGGCTCTGGCGAGAACCAGCAGACAGTGCTGGAACCCGGGTGGGTAGCAGAAGGTACCCATTCAAAGCAAAGTAGCCAGGCCGCAAGCTGGCCGCAGTTACCGAAACCCACAGTCCTACAGGGGGTCCATGTCCCATTGGCACTACGGATCCAGCCTTCAGTGCCAGTTCCTGCATCCCACATAGGAGTCACCTAAACTGCAGGCACTGTAGAGTCGGCTAACCCGGCCGCAAGACGACAGGACAACGGATTGGTGGCATAGTGACCTTGACACTACCCGGAAACAGCAGGCGTGCTGGAACCAGGCTGGGCAACAGGGAGTACCCGTGCCAAAGACACTGCCGAGAACCAGCTGACGGTGCTGGAACCCAGATGGGTAGCAAAAGCTACAAGAGCCAATGGCACTACCGAGGAACAGCTGACGGTGCTGGACCACGGTTACTAGGCAGAAGGTACCTGTGCTAGAAAGCACTACCAAGGACCAGCTGACGGTGCTGGACCTCGGATACCGAGATGGAGGCACCTAGGCCAAAGGCTGTGGCAAGAAACAGCAGACAGTGCTGGCACCCGGATGGGTAGCAGAAGGAACAAGAGCCAATGGCACTACCGAGGACCAAATGACGGTGCTGGACCACGGATACTAAGCAGAAGGTACCTGTGCTAAAAAGCACTACCAAGGACCAGCTGACGGTGCTGGACCTCGGATACCGAGATGGAGGCACCTAGGCCAAAGGCTCTGGCGAGAACCAGCAGACAGTGCTGGAACCCGGGTGGGTAGCAGAAGGTACCCATTCAAAGCAAAGTAGCCAGGCCGCAAGCCGGCCGCAGTTACCGAAACCCACAGTCCTACAGGGGGTCCTTGTCCCATTGGCACTACGGATCCAGCCTTCAGTGCCAGTTCCCGCAGCCCACATAGGAGTCACCTAAACTGCAGGCACCGTAGAGTCGGCTAACCCGGCCGCAAGACGACAGGACAACGGATTGGTGGCATAGTGACCTTGACACTACCCGGAAACAGCAGGCGTGCTGGAACCAGGCTGGGCAACAGGGAGTCCCCGTGCCAAAGACACTGCCGAGAACCAGCTGACGGTGCTGGAACCCAGATGGGTAGCAAAAGCTACAAGAGCCAATGGCACTACCGAGGAACAGCTGACGGTGCTGGACCATGGTTACTAGGCAGGAGCTACCTGTGCTAGAAAGCACTACCAAGGACCAGCTGACGGTGCTGGACCTCGGATACCGAGATGGAGGCACCTAGGCCAAAGGCTCTGGCGAGAACCAGCAGACAGTGCTGGAACCCGGGTGGGTAGCAGAAGGTACTCATTCAAAGCAAAGTAGCCAGGCCGCAAGCCGGCCGCAGTTACCGAAACCCACAGTCCTACAGGGGGTCCATGTCCCATTGGCACTACGGATCCAGCCTTCAGTGCCAGTTCCCGCAGCCCACATAGGAGTCACCTAAACTGCAGGCACCGTAGAGTCGGCTAACCCGGCCGCAAGACGACAGGACAACGGATTGGTGGCATAGTGACCTTGACACTACCCGGAAACAGCAGGCGTGCTGGAATCAGGCTGGGCAACAGGGAGTCCCTGTGCCAAAGACACTGCCGAGAACCAGCTGACGGTGCTGGAACCCAGATGGGTAGCAAAAGCTACAAGAGCCAATGGCACTACCGAGGAACAGCTGACGGTGCTGGACCACGGTTACTAGGCAGGAGGTACCTGTGCTAGAAAGCACTACCAAGGACCAGCTGACGGTGCTGGACCTCGGATACCGAGATGGAGGCACCTAGGCCAAAGGCTCTGGCGAGAACCAGCAGACAGTGCTGGAACCCGGGTGGGTAGCAGAAGGTACCCATTCAAAGCAAAGTAGCCAGGCCGCAAGCCGGACGCAGTTACCGAAACCCATAGTCCTACAGGGGGTCCATGTCCCATTGGCACTACGGATCCAGCCTTCAGTGCCAGTTCCCGCAGCCCACAAAGGAGTTACCTAAACTGCAGGCACCGTAGAGTCGGCTAACCCGGCCGCAAGACGACAGGACAACGGATTGGTGGCATAGTGACCTTGACACTACCCGGAAACAGCAGGCGTGCTGGAACCAGGCTGGGCAACAGGGAGTCCCCGTGCCAAAGACACTGCCGAGCACCAACTGGCGTTGTTGGAGCCCAGGGACAATCATGGTGTAGGCCGAGGCCTACTTGGTGGTAGTTTTAGATTGTTTGTAGGCTACAACAGACTGTCAACGTGCTCCAAATAGGCATCTGTCTCCACTCTGTTTCCAGGATTTCACGTGACCACCAACACCACCAGTTTATGCATACAGCAGCCGTCTGCCCAATCCACACGTGTTGCTGTGTTACTGGGATTCTGTAATGTCAGCAGATCCCCTGATGTGTGTCTGCCACTGTCTCCTGCTCTGTCCACATTCCCACCGCTTGCAGTGGGAAGGTGGACAGCGCAGGAGACAGTGGCGGACACATATTGGGGGATCTGCTGACGTTACAGAACCCCAGTAACACAGGAACACGTGTGGAATGCGTGGACGGCAACTGTGAGCAGGAACTGGCGGTGTTGGAGGTCAGGGGAAATACTAGAGACAGAGTGGAGACAGAGGCCAAATCAGAGAATGTTTAAATCTGAAGTAGTTACAATTTGGAGGCAGCAGCAGTTTGCCCTCCACACAGCAGGGGATCAGCTGACGTTACCGAACCCCACTTTCACATGAATGAGTGTATTTTTCTGTGTGGACAGCACTTCCGAGCACCAACTGGCGTTGTTGGAGCCCAGGGACAATCATGGTGTAGGCCGAGGCCTGTTAGGAGCCAGGTGTAAAGCTGAGGTATTTTGACTTTGGAGGGAGCAGGACACTTTGCCCTCCACACAGCAGGGGATCAGCCAACGTTACCGAACCCCACTTTCACATGAACGTGTGTGTTTTTCTGTGTGGACGGCACTTCCGAGCAACAACTGACGATGTTGGAGCCTAGGGATAGTCATTTTGTAGGCTGAGGCCTACTTGGAGGCAGTTTAAGATAAGACGTTGTTTGAATTTGGAGGCAGCAGCAGTTTGCCCTCCACACAGCTGGGGATCAGCTGACATTACTGACCCCCACTTTCACATGAACGAGTGTGTTTTTCTGTGTGGACAGCACTTCCGAGCACCAACTAGCGCTGTTGGAGCCCAGGGAGAACCAGGGTGCAGGCCGAGGCCTACTTGGTGGCAGTTTTAGATTGTTTGTAGGCTACAACAGACTGTCAACGTGCTCCAATTAGGCATCTGTCTCCACTCTGTTTCCAGGATTTCACGTGACCACCAACACCGCCAGTTTATGCGTACAGTAGCCGTCTGCCCAATCCACACGTGTTCCTGTGTTACTGGGATTCTGTAATGTCAGCAGATCCCCTGATGTGTGTCTGCCACTGTCTCCTGCTCTGTCCACATTCCCACCGCTTGCAGTGGGAAGGTGGACAGCCCAGGAGACAGTGGCGGACACACATTGGGGGATCTGCTGACGTAACAGAACCCCAGTAACACAGGAACACGTGTGGAATGCGTGGACGGCAACTGTGAGCAGGAACTGGTGGTGTTGGAGGTCAGGGGAAATACTAGAGACAGAGTGGAGACAGAGGCCAAATCAGAGAATGTTTAAATCTGAAGTAGCTAAAATTTGGAGGCAGCAGCAGTTTGCCCTCCACACAGCAGGGGATCAGCTGACGTTACCGAGTACAAGTAGTGGGAATGTAGACAAAGCAGGAGACATTGCCGTGCTCAACTCTGGAGATGAGCAGATGTTACAGGACCCAGGTACCACAGGAACAAGTGTGGATTGTGCAGACGGCACTTGAGAGCAGAAATAGGCGGTGTTGTAGGCCGGAGGAAATACTCAAAACAGAGTGGAGACAGAGGGCAAATCAGAGAACATATTAAATCAGAGGTAGTCAGAAGTTGTAGGCAGCAGGAGAGTTTGCCGTACACACAGCAGGGGATCAGCTGACGTTACCGAACCCCACTTACACATGAGCGAGTGTTTTGTCTGTGCGGACAGCACTTCTGAGCACCAACTGGCGTTGTCGGAGCCCAGAGAAAATGAGGTAGTAGGCCGAGGCCTACTTGGAGCCAGGTGTAAATCTGAAGTTGTTTGACTGTGGAGGGAGCAGGACACTTTGCCATACACACAGCAGGGGATCAGCTGACGTTACCGAACCCCACTTACACATGAGCGAGTGTTTTGTCTGTGCGGACAGCACTTCTGAGCACCAACTGGCGGTGTCGGAGCCCAGGGAAAATCAGGTAGTAGGCCGAGGCCTACTTGGTGGCAGTTTGCGATTGTTTCTAGACTACTACTAACTGTCAACGTACTCCAATTAGGCCTCTGTCTTCACTCTGTTTCGAGTATTTCCTCTGGCTTCCAACCACACCAGTTGCTGCTCTGAAATGCCGTCTGCACAACCCACACTTGTTACTGTGTTACTGGGGTTCTGTAACAGCAGCTTCTCCCTAGAGGTGAGTCAGGCAATGTCTCCTGCTCTGTCCACATTTCCACTACAAGTAGTGGGAATGTAGACAAAGCAGGAGACATTGCCGTGCTCAACTCTGGAGATGAGCAGATGTTACAGGACCCAGGTACCACAGAAACAAGTGTGGATTGTGCAGACGGCACTTGAGAGCAGAAACAGGCGGTGTTGTAGGCCAGAAGAAATACTCAAAACAGAGTGGAGACAGAGGGCAAATCAGAGAACATATTAAATCAGAGGTAGTCAGAAGTTGTAGGCAGCAGGAGAGTTTGCCGTACACACAGCAGGGGATCAGCTGACGTTACCGAACCCCACTTACACATGAGCGAGTGTTTTGTCTGTGCGGACAGCACTTCTGAGCACCAACTGGCGTTGTCGGAGCCCAGGGAAAATCAGGTAGTAGGCCGAGGCCTACTTGGAGCCAGGTGTAAATCTGAGGTTGTTTGACTGTGGAGGGAGCAGGACACTTTGCGATACACACAGCAGGGGATCAGCTGACGTTACCGAACCCCACTTACACATGAGCGAGTGTTTTGTCTGTGTGGACAGCACTTCTGAGCAACAACGGGCGTTGCTGTAGCCCAGGAAATAAAGTTCAGGTCATAGAAACATGAACACAACAGGAGACCTGGATCCTGTTGCCAGCCAATTATTTATTCTGGAAGAGGACTGGCAAATTCAGGTGAGATCCAGGCCTTGTTCATTTTCACAAAAGTAAGCCGGTCAACATTATCGGCGGATAGTCGCGTGCGACGGTCTGTTACCACACAACCTGCAGCACTAAAGACACGTTCCGATAATACACTGGCAGCAGGGCAAGCCAGCACCTCCAATGCATACTGGCTAAGCTCTGGCCATGTATCCAGCTTAGAGACCCAATACTTGAACGGGGAAGAGCCGTCTGGGAGAACACTAACAGGGCACGACAAGTAGTCTGTCACCATCTGACGGAAACGTTGCCTCCTGCTGACTGGAGCCGTCTGTGATGGTGTAGCCGTTTGTGGCGGTCCCACAAAACTTTTCCACATTTGGGCCATACTGGCCTTGCCTTGTCCTGCGGCACTGCCTCTGCTACCTCTTTGTGCAGAGCTTCCTCCACTGCCTCTACCCACATGGCTGCTTTGAAAAGCACTTCCAGCAACACTTGTGGGGGGAATGGAGAACATGATGGCCTGCACAAGTGTTTCTTGGTACTCCCGCATTTTTCACTCCCGGTTCAACTGTGGTATGAGGCTTTGTAAGTTGTCCCGGTAGCGAGGATCTAGGAGGGTGTACACCCAATAATCAGCCGTGTGGAGAATGTTGGCGATGCGGCGGTCATTTAACAAGCACTGCAGCATGAAATCAACCATGTGCTGCAGACTGCCAACTGGACCGGAAACGCTGTCCCCAGCTTGAGGCAGCATCTCTGCCTGCTCAGCATCACCCCACCCTCGCTGTACACACTGACTACTAGAGCCTTGTGTACCTCCCTCCTCTGGAGAGATGTGTTCCTCCTCCTCCATTGACTCCTCGTCATCCTCCTCACTAAGTGTCCCCTGCCTGGGCCTTTGTGTGGAAGCACGTTGCGCAGACTTGCCAGAAGCAGATGGCATTTCTGACTGCTCATCCTCGACCTCTTCAAAAACCTCCTCACTTAGTGCTTGTAAGGTTTTTTGAAGCAGACAGATGAGGGGGACAGTCATGCTGATTAGTGCATCATCTGCACTGGCCATCCGCGTGGAGTCATCGAAGGCACGCAAAACTTGGCAGATGGCCCTCATAGTGGCCCACTCAGTGGTGGTGAAGTGTGTCCGGCGCACAGTGCGACTTGTTTGCGCCTGATGCAGCTGGTACTCCATTACTGCTGCCTGCTGCTCACACAACCGCTCCAACATATGTAACGTTGAATTCCACCTGGTGGGGAGGTCACATATGATGTGATGTTCTGGCAGGCGGAATCGGCGTTGCAGAGATGCAATGCGCGATCTTGCTATGCTGGAACGCCGCAAGTGAGCACACTCTAGGCGAACCTTGTGCAGCAGTGCATCAAGATCCGGATAGTCCCTCAGAAAGCTCTGCACGACCAAATTGAGCACGTGTGCCAGACATGGTATGTGAGTGAGGTTGCCTAGGCCCAGAGCTGCCACTAGATTTCGGCCATTGTCACTCACTACCAAACCTGGCTGGAGATTCGCTGGCACAAACCACACATCGCTCTCCTGCTTGATGGCATTCCAGAGCTCCTGTGCTGTGTGGCTCCAATTCCCCAAAGAAATTAAATTAAGGACGGCCTGTTGACGTTTGGCCACACCTGTGCTCATATCTGGCCTAACAGGCTCACGCAGTGCTGATTCCGAGGAACTAGAGTAGGAGGAGGACTCAATATGTACAGACTGCATTCCTGCAATCCTTGGAGTTGGCAGAATACGTACAGAGCCACTCTCCAGATCTGTACCCGGCTCCACAACATTGACCCAATGGGCAGTGAGGGAAAGGTATCGTCCCTGTCCATGGCTACTGGTCCACGCATCGGTGGTCAGGTGGACCTTGCTACTGACGGCATTTAGTAGCGCATTTTTAATTTTTCCCTCCACATGCTTTTGCAGGGCAGGGACAGCTTGCCTGCTGAAATAAAAGCGGCTGGGCACATTGTATTGTGGAACTGCCAATGACATAAAGTTCCGGAAGGTGTCAGTCTCCACCAGCCTGAATGACAGCATCTCAAGGGCCAGTAGTTTGGCAATGCCGGCATTCAGAGCCAGTGCTCGGGGGATGGTTTGCCGAGTATGGCCGCTTTTTCTCCCATGCCTGTGTTACCGATTGCTGGTGAGTGGCCTGGGAGTGTGCTGATGACTGCGAGCGTGGTTCAGTGGGTGGAATTTCACTGGGTCTCTGGACAACAGTGGCAGTGGTTCTTCCATGGCGTTCCAGTGAGGAAGCCGAACCAGCTGTGTGTGAGCTGGAGGAAGAGGCCCCAACACGAGCTGAAGAGGTGGTAGGTGCTGCTGAAGGTTGGCCTACATCTTCAGTGTGTCTGTGTAACTCCACCTCGTGCTTGGTACGCACATGTTTCCACATATTTGTGGTATTGAGGTTGGTCACATTTTTCCCTCGTTTCACTTTCTGATGACACAGCTTGCATTTGACAAAGCAAATGTCATCTACAACTGTGTCAAAAAAAGACCACGCACTGCAAGTCCTGGGAGCGCCCGTTTTGTGTTTTGGAAGAGGATTGCTCCTCACGGGTGCCAAAGTGGAGGCTACAGGCAACCAAGTCTGCCCCCGCCCTCTCCCTCCTCTTTTGGCCGTTCGGGGAATCTCTTCCTCAGAGCTGCTCCCACCACCTTCCTGTGGCTGACGCCATGATGGGTCAAGGACCTCATCATCTCCACTCCCCTCTTCAAGCACCGGCTGGTCCTGGGTTGTCTCGCCAGCACCGTACGCACCAGAAATTGGCAACTGAGTCTCATCATCATCTGATGCATACTGAGGTGTGCTGACCATAGGCACTGGCCCACCCGCCTCTTCAGATTCAGAGGGACAAAGCAGTTGTGCATCACTGCATACTCCCTCTTCTTCACGCTCTAGAATGCTGCTTGGCTGGCCACCTCTTTCCAAGCCAACAGATTCTGAGAACAGAAGTAAAGATTGAGATGGCTCCTGTCCAGGGCTCTCAGACTGCCTGGGCAATTTGGCAGGTGGTGAAGAGACAGATGGTTGCTCTTCAGTGCTCTGGCCTTGGGAGGATGCGGAAGTCATTGAAGTGGATGCGTTAGCTGCCATCCATCCGACAACGGCTTCGATTTGTTCGTCACGCAGCAGTGGGGTACGGCGAGGTCCTACAAAGCTGCGCATGAAGGACTGTTGCCTGGTAAAAGTGGGGGATGCCGGGTCACTGGTGGCCGCAGCAGACACCGAATCCCCACGTCCTCTCCCTGCTGAATCCCCCCGTCCTCTCCCTGCTGAAACTCCACGACCACGTGCCTTACTCCCTGCCTTCTTCATCTTGGTAGACTGATAAAGATAGGCAGAAAAGTAAAAAAGGGGTGGCTTAGTGTTCTTATTCCTGAACACCTGCTAACCAGTATAAGAAACACTAATTTGGCTAAGAGTGTGTGTACTACACATTAATATGATCTAATGTGGCCTACACAACTGTAAAGTGGAGTGTTTGGTGAACTTTATTTCCTTTTTTTTGGGTGGGGGGAAAGGAAAGGATGTGACCAAAGTTTGAAAGCTATAGTATCACAAACTTTTTGGAGCGATTACAATGCAGGAAGCTAACCTACAATGCAATTGATGAGGCTCCAAAAAATAGGGTGATACTAGCCTGGCTGGCCCTGAAGGGCACAAGCCAGCAAAAAGGCTCCTCTATCTAATCCTATATAGTGTTTGCAACCAACCAATGACAATGGATGCGGTTGGAAGCACACTAATATAGGAGCAAAAATCTGGCTAAATTAGCTGCAAAAAAAGGACTATGTATGAGGCAGTGACGTACGCTGAGCGGACTACAGCTAGCGGTGGCTGTAGAACACACTGCAATGTGAGCTGCACTCACACACAGAGAGACCTATCAGACAGCCAAAAACAGTGCAGAGAAATGGGCTATAGCACTGAAAGGCTGCTGAAAGGCTCCGCTGTCCACTCCTTTAGTGTTTGCAACCAACGTATATGGATACGTATGGAAGCACACTATACAGGAGAAAAAAAAAGCAGCAATAAAAGAAAAATGTGTATGAGGCAGAGACACACGCTGGCCGGCCTACAAGCAGACGTGCCTGCAGGACACACTACACAGCGTGGGTCTGCACTCACACAGCCCTTGCAGACAGCTGTGAAAACAGCGCTGCTAGGGAAAAGCAAGCTACAGTGGTGGTTTATGTAGCCTGGGTTAAGCACTATATGTTTTGTGGAATCGCTATTTCTAACTGTCCCTCACAGTCTTCAACAGCAGCCTGTCCCTAACTGAATTCACAGCAGAGTGACCAGAAATGGCGGCTGCAGCGCTTTTTATAGTGCATCATGACATCATTTCAGCAGCCAATCACAGCCATGCCAGTAGTTAACATGCCTACATGCCTAACAGGATATGCCCACACTTCTGAGGATCCCCATTGGCTGAATCAAATCGAGCGGGCTCCTAGCATTATGGGAACTTCCGATTCCGGTATTCGATATGAAAAAAGTATCGGAACTAAGTATCGGAATTCCGATACAGCTAATATCGGCCGATACCCGATACTTGCGGTATCGGAATGCTCAACACTAATCAGGAGTAGTGTTGAGCCACCCTGCTAGTGTTTTGGTTCGTCGCACAGGAGGCAAGTTCGTCGAATGTTCGTCGAACGTTCGAAGAACACCGTCGAACCCCATTCAAAACAATGGCAGGCAAACACAAACACATAGAAAACAATTACAAAACACCTTTAAAGGTGTCCAAAAGCAGACAAAATGCTCAGAAGACAAAAATAACATATGGAAAAGGGCAACTACATTTATAAAAGAGGTGGAGGAGTAAAGGGAGGAGGTGGGGGAGACACAGATATAGGCTTGTCATGCCCTTATGAAGTCAAGAAAGGCTGGAATAAAAATGTAAAATACAAACCAAAAAAAAAAAAATAAAATTTTGAAATCGAACACGATCATATACCGTCGGACTGCCCACCAATAAATTATGGCAACTGCTGATGGGTCGCCGTTATTCCCACGAACCTCGAAACTGCGTCCATGAAGGCAAAGTGTTTGGTTTCTGGGAGCTGTATGATTGCAAAGCTGAACCTTAAAGGAATGTCCAAAAGGGCACCACCAAGAGTGGAGCCTGTGGCTTAATTGGACTCCACCCGGGAAACCACAACCATACAAGCTCTACAGAAAAGATGGACAGATTGCAAGCTATGTCGTTTCTGTGTGTGGTGTAGTATGTCCGTTTGTAGTTGTGCTAGCGATTTCTCAGCTTTATTCTGTTAACGACCGAGACTCCGGCATGCCCCCGCGGTACGTGTCAAGCTTACTAGAGGGATACGCGAGGCTCTGGCACGCGAGATCGAGCAATAACAGGTCTATCATGCCCTTACATGTCCGGGGCTGCATGCGCGCTACAATGAAAGGACCAGCTTTTGACGCTTACAGGTGCTGATAACCCGCTGAACATCGTTAGTGATGGGGATCTGGGATTCCAAATATTCCCCGCGAACGATGATTTCCCAGTAAGTGCAGGTCAACCGCAATTATGGATTTAGGCCTAACCGGCATTCCTGAAAAAATGAAAAAATTACGTGTCCAAATCACAGGTGCTGTAGCTTGCTTAACAGCTCGGCAGCCGTTTTCAGGCCCAGTATGGATTCGACAACATTGTAGAAAGTTGATAAAGGGTACAGTTTCACCGGATAACATGTATATATGTAGCATAGTTTACACATTAAAAACCTATGTCTATAGATCAGGAGGCAGGCTCAGACGGTCTCAGGCCCAGTATGGATTAGACGTGATTGGACAAAGGTGAGAAAGGGTAACATATCACCGGGTTACAGGTATGTATAGCATAGTTTACACATTAAAAACCTATGTCTATAGATCAGGAGGCAGGCTCAGACGGTCTCAGGCCCAGTATGGATTAGACGTGATTGGACAAAGGTGAGAAATGGTACATTATCACTGGATAGCAGGTATATATAGCATAGTTTAAACATTTAAAATCTCCGTGTTCTCAGTATGGATTAGACAACAATCTAAAAAGTAGAAAAAAGGAAATGTTTTTGAAGCGTACACCAGTATACACTTTTGGTGGTATTTTTAAATCTTCATATATATTTCTGTCTCAGTAAGACAGTCCAGCCTCTCTGACATAGGAAATGAGATGCATACAATTACTGAGATAAAGTTTAGTGATTGCAGAAATCTAGGAATTAACAATCACGGGAAAAACTGCCATCACAATTCTCAGAGGTGATGCTGACCCTCAGTTAATTTGTGTGTGGAGACAGCGAAAACATAACTTTGTGAAGAAAGTGTTGCTGTATCGCAGTACCGTTGATACCATCAGCGTTACTCATCTCCATCAAATTTTAATCACAGGGAGAGATGTAAACATGTTGCTCACTGCCTATCATGATCTGTCACGTAACTTTGGAGTGCAAAAGAAAGAAGCCACAGGCCATAAGCGATTCTATGGGATTGGCATGAGAGGGCACATTTAAAAATGTGCACCGGAATGTCACGCGTCTGTGAGTAGGAAAACTGTGAAAGCTGATGATAAACCACCACTGCATGTCATTGTGAGTCGAGGTCCATAAGAAATGGAAGCCATTGATCATATGAAGCTAGAGCCCGGCCAGCGGGACAGGGCATAGCTATGTCTTAACCATCATCTATCAGTTCAACAAATTTGTAGTGGCAGTCCCAGTGAAGGATTTGACAGCCCAGACTACACAGCGGAGGAGCAGGGAGAGGTAAACATTGCAAATTCTGTGGCCCTGCCCAAGCAAGGGGGCACACTCGTGGGTGTCGGTACTGGCACTGGGCCCCTCATAGTACGGTGGTGTGTCTGACGGCGGGTGTGCACCCCCACCGTCAGAGACACATGATTGCACTATGAGGGACCCTGTGCCAGTGCCCGCGCCCAAGAGTCGGCACACCCACCTGTCCAGGGCAACAGCACTCACACGGTTGGGTGTGCTAGGTGGTGACCCCGGCCATTGGGGGGAGGCAACCCAGTTAGGGAGGTTAACAAAATGGCATATGTTGATGTTGGACATTCAGCTGCGGAAAAAGGTGAAATTGGGCAAGTGCGAGGAAGAGGAGGACCAAAGCAAGTCATTTTTATGGCAACCTAGGTGTCATCAGGGGAAGGTGGGACAAAATCCTTGGAAACCCATGCATGGTTCATTTTAATGAAGGTTAGATCATCCACATTTTGGGTCGACAGATGGGTCCTTTTTTCTGTCAGGATTGATCCAGCTGCACTGAAGACTCTGTTGTGAGCTCATTTTCGGGTTTGCCTCTGGCTTCTGGTGAGGGTTATGGAGCTGGCTGTGCTGACAGAGGAGTAGTGAGTTCTCTATCTGGACTCCCTCTGTTGGTGAAGGAAGGTAATGAAGCTGATCTAAATGGCAGAAACCGGCCACCTGAGGAAGAGGACTGTGATTGGATGTCAGGAGTTTCTGATTGGATTTAAGGCAGCCGACTCCCTAGTTTCTTGCTGGTGATTTCTCCTGACTGTGGCTTCTGGTTTCCAGTTTGGTTCCTGCCTTCTTAAAGGTAAGTTTTCTCTGCTACTGTTCATGAGTTTTTTGTCTGGTTTACTTAGTTTTTGTGTTCAGCCAGCCCTGGCTGGGACTGGGCTGAATCCCATTTTGTCTGTGATCAGTTGATTTCTTTTGCTCCGTCTTCAGAATATATCTTAGTGCTGATATAGGGATCAGGGCCTTTTTCTATCAGACGTGTTGGACATTTTTTGGCAGGGTTTTTTTTGCGTGATTGCAGACAGCAGCTTTTCTTTCCTGTCCTTTCTAGTTAGCGAGGGCCCCATCATTTGCTCAGCCTATCTTTCTATCTGTGTTTGCGTTTTCATCTTGTTTCACCGACAATACATGTTGGGGGCTGTCTATTGCTTTGGGGTCTACTCTGGGGCAGTTTAGATTTTCCCTTTCTTTCTTTAGGCTTATTCAGTTCTCCGGCCGTGACGGGGCGTCTAGGATCACTGTAGGCACTCTCCACGGCTATTGCTCGTTGTTGTGGATAGGATCAGGGGTCTGCAATCCGCTAGTTACCAACCTCTCCGGTTTTCTGGGCTTAGCTTGCTTTTTGTTTTTTCTTCCTCGGTGACTCATTCATAACAGAATCACTAGCCATACTGCAGATTCTAGGGTACTCAAAAGCAGGAGAGAACTGTACAAAAAAAAAAAAAGTGTCACAATTTATTTTTTTTTATATATATATTTTCTCCTCTTTTTCTCTGGGGCCGTAGGAGGATTTTTTTTCTCCTTGATGGAGATTAAGCATTTGTCTGATCGTGTGGAGCAGCTCGCTGCTGAAGTGCGGGGAATTTCCGCCAATCTTGCTCATTCACATGCTGCTGAACCAAAGATTCCTACTCCTGATGTGTTTTTTGGGGATCGGTCTAAATTTTTGAATTTTAAGAATAATTGTAATTATTTCTTGCCTTGAAGTCTAACTCATCGGGGAGCTCTGCGCAGCAGGTTAAAATTGTCATCTCCTTGCTGCGCGGCGATCCCCAGGATTGGGCGTTTTCTTTGACACCTGAAGATCCTGTTTTGACTAATGTGGGTGCATTTTTTCAAGCCTTGGGGTTGTTATATGATGAACCTAATGCTATTGATCAAGCTGAGAGAGCCCTATCGGCATTGAACCAGGGTCAGGATCCTGCAGAGTTATACTGTCAGAAATTCCGAAAGTGGGCGGTCCTTACTACATGGAAAGTTTCAGACAAACACTTCCGAAAGAGAGCTGCCAATGCACTAACAAATCTCTGAACCTATGCAATGTGATAGAGTTTTGTCTAGGGCGCAACATCAGGAGTTTAGAAGGCATAATAAGCTGTATTTTTTCTGTGGAGATGCCTCTCATGTTATTTCTGTCTGCCCTAAATGAGAGAAACGTTTTGCACACACATTTGCTGTGGGTGGTGTACAACCTAAGTTTCTTTTGGCAATTACTCTGATCTGCTCCTTATCCACATTTTCCGCGAAGGCTTTTGTGGATTCAGGAGCGGCCTAGAATCTGATGGACTTGGATTTTGCTAAACGTTGTGGTTTTCCTATGACACCTCTGCGGACACCTATTCCTTTGAGGGGTATTGATGCTACACCTTTGGCGAAGAATAAACCTCAGTTTTGGACCCAGGTGATAATGCGGGTCACCCCAGACCACCAAGAAAATTGCAGATTTTTGGTGTTGCATAATTTACATGATACCATTGTTCTAGGTTTTCCCTGGTTGCAAATCCATAATCCGGTTTTGGATTGGAAATCTGTGTCTGTGGTGAGTTGGGGTTGTCGGTGTGCTCTTGGCGACACTCCTATTTTCTCCACCTCTCCCTATTCGCATGATGTTCCTGACTATTTGGCTGATTTTTATGACGTATTTAGTGAGAGCAAGTCTGCGTCTTTGCCTCCTCATAGGAGTTATGACTGTGCAATTGAGTTGAGACCTGGGTGTAAATTTCCCAATGGTCGACTTTTCAATTTATCTGTACCCGAACACGAGGCTATGCGATCTTATATTAAGGAGTCGTTGGAGAAGGGTCATATTAGACCATCCTCTTCGCCCTTAGATGCTGGGTTTTTTTTCGTGGCCAAGAAAGATGGTTCATTAAGGCCTTGTACTGACTATCATTCCCTCAACAAAATTACGGTTAAATATCAGTATCCGTTACCCCTGATTTCTGATTTATTCTCCAGAGTTAAAGGTGCTTGCTGGTTTACTAAGCTTGACCTCAGGGGGGCGTATAATCTTGTTCGCAACAAGCATGGGGATGAATGGAAGACGGCGTTTAATACTCCGGAGGGTCACCAGGACACCAGGAGTACCTGGTGATGCCTTTTGGGCTCACTAATGGCGCTTCTGTCTTCCAATCCTTCATGAATGATATTTTCCGGGACTTTGTGGATAAGTTTTTGATAATCTATCTGGATGATATTTTAATTTTTTCCAGGGATTGGGATTCTCATGTGGAACATGTTCGGACTGTGTTCTGGATTTTGAGGGACAATTCCTTGTATATTAAGGGTTTGAAGTGCCTTTTTGGTGTACAGAGGATTTCATTTTTGGGATTTGTTTTGTCTCCGTCAACTATTGAAATGGACCCGGCCAAGGTACAGGCCATTTATGATTGGGTTCAACCCACTTCTTTGAAGGCTCTCCAGAAGTTTTTGGGTTTTGCTAATTTTTATCATAAATTTATAGCTAATTTTTCTGGTATTGCTAAACCACTGACTGATTTAACTAAGAAGGGTGCTGATTTGCTGAATTGGTCTTCAGAGGCTGTTTAGGCCTTTCAGGAACTGAAGCGGAGATTCACTTCTGCTCCGGTTTTGCGGCAACCTGATGTCTCACTTCCTTTTCAGGTGTAGGTAGACGCTTCTGAGATTGGTGCAGGAGCTGTTTTGTCCCAAAAAGATCCGGTGACGTCTAAAATGAATCCCTGTGCCTTCTTTTCCCGAAAGTTCTCCCTGTTATGAATAAGTCACCGTAGGAGGCAAAAACAGAAATACTAGCTAAGTCCAGAAAACCATAGAAGTTGGCAGCTATCGGATTGCAGACCCCTGAACCTAACAACAACAACTAGCAGTAACCGTGGGGGTTTCTACGGTGCCCTAGACCCCTCGATCACAGCCGGAGAACTACATAGCCTAAAGACAGAAAGGGAAATCTAAACTGCCCCAGAGCAGACCCCAAAGCAATAGGCAGCCCCAACATATAATGACGGTGAAGCAAGATGAAAAAACACTCACACAGATAGAAAGATAGGCTGAGCAAATGATGGGGCCAAAGGTAACTAAATAGGACAGGATAGAAAAGCTGCTGTCTGCAATCCGCCAAAACCCTCTCAAAACAAGAGCCAACAGACTGATAGGGAAAAAGTCCTGAAGATGCTAGGCTTCAAAAAGACTATATCAGTACTCAGGTATTTTCTGAAGACAGAGCAAAAAGGAATTCAGCTCACCCAGCAGGGAAAGGCAGAAATCCAGAAAAACAAGGCAAAACAAAACCAAAACACAAATGCAAAAAGCAGAGCAGAAAACTTAGCTTTTGAGGAGCAGGAATCAGACTGGTCTCCAAGAATCCCTCAGAGAAATCACCCGCAAGGCAGAAGGGCGTCGACTGCCTTATATTCAGTCAGCAATTCCAGTCACCCAGTCATCATCATTCTGCTCAGGTGCTTTGTAATCAGCCTCACTACCTTCCTTCACCAGAAGAGGGAGTTAATCAGACCTCAATGGTGAAGGGGAAAATGAACTCACAACAGTACCTCCCCCTTGAGGAGGGGTCACCGAACCCTCATCCACGCCACCAGGGCGATCAGGGTGAGCCCGATGAAAGGCACGCACCAATCTTTTGGCATGAATATCAGAGGCAGAGACCCAGGAATTATCCTCCTGACCATAACCCTTCCACTTAACCAAATACTGGAGTCTCCGTCTAGCCAGATGGGAATCCAGTATCTTCTCTATCTCATATTCCATGTTACCTTCAACTAATACAGGGTCCGGAGGTGCCACCCCAGGAACAACTGGTTCAACAAACCTCTTCAACAAGAACTTATGA
Organism: Dendrobates tinctorius; assembly: GCF_039654945.1. NCBI lineage: Eukaryota > Metazoa > Chordata > Amphibia > Anura > Dendrobatidae > Dendrobates > Dendrobates tinctorius. The sequence goes on from NW_027361829.1 coordinate 3,815,406, forward strand.
AACACATTTTGAATTTTAAATGTGACAGGAAGAGCCAACCGAAAAGAGGCCGGATTAATAATCTCCAAAATCTTGTAAGGTTCAATAAATCTAGGCTTAAACTTAGGAGAAGCCACCATCATAGCGATATTTTTTGATGATAACCAAACCATATCACCAACCTTAAACTGGGGACCAATGGTCCTATGTCTGTTGGAAAACCGCTGGGCCTTTTCCTGGGAGAGAGATAACTTATCCACCACTTGGTCCCAGATCTGGTGCATTCTCTCCACCACAGTGTCAACACCTGGGCAGGCAGAAGGCTCCACCTGCCCTGAAGAAAATCGAGGATGAAACCCAAAGTTACAAAAAAAAGGTGACATCAAAGTGGCAGAACTAGCTCTATTATTTAAAGCAAATTCGGCTAAGGGCAAAAATGAAACCCAATCATCCTGATCAGCGGAAATAAAACATCTCAAATACGACTCCAAGGTCTGGTTTGTTCTCTCCGTCTGCCTATTGGTCTGAGGGTGAAAAGCAGAGGAGAAGGACAACTGAATTCCCAGCTTGGAACAGAAAGTCCTCCAAAATCTAGACACAAACTGAACTCCTCTGTCAGATACAATGTTCTCAGGAATCCCGTGCAAGCGAACCACCTGTTGCAAAAACAGGGGCACCAACTCAGAGGAAGATGGCAACTTAGGGAGTGCTACAAGATGAACCATCTTAGAGAACCTATCACAAATCACCCAAATAACAGTCATTCTCTGAGAGACAGGCATATCAGAGATGAAATCCATAGAAATATGGGTCCATGGCCCCCTGGGGACCGGCAAAGGCATCAACAACCCACTAGAGCGAGAACAAGGTTTAGACCAGGAGCAAGTCCCACAGGACTGCACAAAATTCCTGACATCACGAGACAAGGCGGGCCACCAAAAAGAGCGACTCACCAGATCTCTAGTACCAAAAATACCTGGATGACCAGCCAATGCAGAGCAATGAACTTCAGACATCACTCTCTTCTTCCACTGGTCAGAAACATACAACTTTCCACTGGGACAACGCTCAGGTTTGTCCTCCTGGAACTCTTCCAGAGCACGTCTCAAATCGGGCGAGATGGCAGAAAGAACTACCCCTTCGCCTAAGATGGTAGCAGGCTTGGTCACCACAGGAGAATCAGCAAAGAAGCTCCTAGAGAGGGTGTCAGCCTTGACATTCTTAGTGCCCGGAAGAAAAGAGACCACAAAATCAAAACGTGTAAAAAACAAGGCCCACCTAGCCTGTCTAGGGTTCAAGCGTTTGGCCTACTCCAGGTAAATCAAATTCTTGTGGTCAGTGAGGACCACGACTTGGTGTTTAGCTCCCTCCAACCAATGTCTCCACTCCTCAAATGCCCATTTCATGGCTAACAGTTCCCGATTCCCCACATCATAGTTACGTTCAGATGGAGATAACTTTCGGGAAAAGAAAGCACAGGGATTCATTTTAGATGTTACAGGATCCTTTTGGGACAAAACAGCTCCTGCACCAATCTCAGAAGCGTCCACCTCTACCTGGAACGGGAGTAAGACATCAGGTTGCCGCAAAACCGGGGCAGAAGTGAATCTTCGCTTCAGCTCCTGAAAGGAAGAAACAGCCTCCGGAGACCAATTCAACACATCAGCACCCTTCTTAGTCAGATCAGTCAATGGCTTGGCAATACTAGAAAATTTTGCTATAAATTTCCGATAAAAATTAGCAAAACCCAAAAACTTCTGGAGGGCCTTCAAAGAAGTGGGCTGAACCCAATCATAAATGGCCTGTACCTTGGCCGGGTCCATTTCAATAGTTGACGGAGACAAAATAAATCCCAAAAATGAAATCCTCTGTACCCCAAAAAGGCATTTCGTTCCTTTGACATACAGCGAATTCTCCCTCAAGATCCGGAACACCGTCCGAACATGTTCCACATGAGAATCCCAATCCTTGGAGAAGATCAAAATATCATCCAGATAGATAATCAAAAATTTAGGTACTCAAAATGTCCCTCCGGAGTATTAAACGCCGTCTTCCATTCATCCCCATGCTTAATTTGGATAAGATAATACGCCCCCCTGAGGTCAAGCTTGGTAAACCAGCATGCACCTTTAACTCTGGAGAATAGATCCGAAATCAGGGGTAACGGATACAGATATTTAATAGTAATTTTGTTGAGGGCACGATAATCAATACAAGGCCTTAATGAACCATCCTTTTTGGCCACGAAAAAAAACCCGGCACCTAAGGGTGAAGAGGATGGTCTAATATGACCCTTCTCCAACGCCTCCTTAATATAGGATCGCATAGCCTCGTGCTCGGGTACAGATAAATTGAAGAGCCGACCCTTGGGAAATTTACACCCCGGGCTCAGTTCAATTGCACAGTCATAACTCCTATGAGGAGGCAAAGACGCAGACTCATTCTCACTAAATACATCATAAAAGTCCGCCAAATAGTCAGGAACATCATGTGACTGAGAAGAGGTGGAAAAAATCGGAGCCTCACTAAGGGCACACCGACAACCCCAACTCACCACAGACACAGATTTCCAATCCAAAACTGGATTATGAATTTGCAACCAGGGAAACCCCAGAACAATGGTATCATGCAAATTATGCAACACCAAAAATCTGCAATTTTCTTGATGGTCTGGGGCGACCGCATTTCCACCTGGGTCCAAAACTGAGGTTTATTTTTCGCCAAAGGAGTAGCATCAATCACCCTCAAAGGGATAGGCGTTCGCAGAGGTGTCATCGGAAATCCACAACGTTTAGCAAAATCCAAGTCCATTAGGTTCAGGGCTGCTCCCGAATCCACAAAATCCTTGGCTGAAAATGTGGACAGGGAGCAGATCAGAGTAATTGCCAGAAGAAACTTAGGTTGAACACCACCCACAGAAAACGTGTGTGCAAAACATTTCTCTCGTTTAGGACAGACAGAAATAATATGCGAGTCATCTCCCCAAAAAAAACACAGCTTATTACGCCTTCTGAACTCCTGACATTGCTCCCTGGACAAAACTCTATCACATTGCATAGGTTCAGACACTTGTTCAACAGGTGGCAACACCTCTCGTGCAGTCCTGCGTTAACGTAAACGCCGATCAACCTGAATGGCTAATGACATAGAATCGTCAAGACCAGAGGGAACAGGAAATCCCACCATAATATCTTTTACGGCTTCTGACAAACCCTTCCGAAAGAGAGCTGCCAAGGCATTATCACTCCAGGTAGTAAGGACCGCCCACTTTTGGAATTTTTGACAGTACAATTCTGCAGAATCTCGACCCTGGCTCAATGCCAAGAGGGTCTTTTCAGCCTGATCAATAGCATTAGGTTCGTCATACAACAACCCCAAGGCTTGAAAAAATGCGTTCACATTAGTCAGAATAGGATCATCTGGTTTCAAAGAAAACGCCCAATCCTGGGGCTCGCCACGCAGCAAAGAGATGACAATTTTAACCTGCTGCGCGGAGCTCCCTGACGAGTTAGGCTTCAAGGCAAAAAATAATTTACAATTATTTTTGAAATTCAAAAATTTAGACCGATCCCCAAAAAACACATCAGGAGTAAAGATCTTTGGTTCAGCAGCATGTGAATGAGCAAGGTAGGTGGAAATTCCCCGCACTTCCGCAGCGAGCTGCTCCACACGATCAGACAATTGCTTTATCTCCATTGAGAGAAAAAAAAATTCCCCCTACGGCCTCAGAGATATAGAGGAAAAAATATACACACTTTTTTTTTTTTTTTTACAATTCTTTCCTGCTACTGAGTACCGTAGGACCTCCAGTATGGCGGGTGATTCTGTTATGAATGAGTCACCGTAGGAGGTAAAAACAGAAATACTAGCTAAGTCCAGAAAACCAGAGAAGTTGGCAGCTATCGGACTGCAGACCCCTGAACCTAACAACAACAACTAGTAGTAGCTGTGGGGGGTTCCTACGGTGCCCTAGACCCCTCGATCACAGCCGGAGAACTATATAGCCTAAAGACAGAAAGGGAAATCTAAACTGCCCCAGAGCAGACCCCAAAGCAATAGGCAGCCCCAACATATAATGACGGTGAAGCAAGATGAAAAAACACTCACACAGATAGAAAGATAGGCTGAGCAAATGATGGGCCCCAAGCTAACTAAATAGGACAGGATAGAAAAGCTGCTGTCTGCAATCCGCCAAAACCCTCTCAAAACAAAAGCCAACAGACTGATAGGGAAAAAATCCCTGAAGACGCTAGGCTTCAAAAAGACTATATCAGTACTCAGGTATTTTCTGAAGACAGAGCAAAAAGGAATTCAGCTCACCCAGCAGGGAAAGGCAGAAATCCAGAAAAACAAGGCAAAACAAAACCAAAACACAAATGCAAAAAGCAGAGCAGAAAACTTAGCTTTTGAGGAGCAGGAATCAGACTGGTCTCCAAGAATCCCTCAGAGAAATCACCCGCAAGGCAGAAGGGCGTCGGCTGCCTTATATTCAGTCAGCAATTCCAGTCACCCAGTCATTATCATTCTGCTCAGGTAATTTGTAATCAGCCTCACTACCTTCCTTCACCAGAAGAGGGAGTTCATCAGACCTCAATGGTGAAGGGGAAAATGAACTCACAACATCTCCCCATCTGAACGCAACTATGATGTGGGGAATCGGGAAACGTTAGCCATGAAATGGGCATTTGATGAGTGGAGACAATGGTTGGAGGGAGCTAGACATCAAGTTGTGGTCCTCACTGACCACAAGAATTTGATTTACCTTGAGTCTGCCAAACGCTTGAATCCTAGACAGGCTAGGTGGGCTTGGTTTTTACACGTTTTGATTTTGTGGTCTCCTTTCTTCCAGGCACTAAGAATGTTAAGGCAGACGCCTTTTCTAGGAGTTTCTTTGCTGATTCTCCTATTGTGACCAAGCCTACTACCATCCTACGTGAGGGGGTAGTTCTTTCTGCCATCTCGCCCGATTTGAGACGTGCTCTGGAAGAATTCCAGGAGGACAAACTTCAGCATTGTCCTATGGGAAAATTGTATGTTCCTGACCAGTGGAGGAAGAGAGTGATGTCTGAAGTTCATTGCTCCGCATTGGCTGGTCATCCAGGTATTTTTGGTACCAGAGATTTGGGGAGTCAGTCTTTTGGGTGGCCTGCCTTATCTCGTGATGTCAGGAATTTTGTGCAGTCCTGTGGGACTTGTTCCCGGTCTAAACCCTGTTCTCGCTCTAGTGGGTTGTTGATGCCCTTGCCGGTGCCTAAGAGGCCATGGACCCATATTTCAATGGATTTTATTTCTGATCTTCCTGTCTCTCAGAGAATGACTGTTATCTGGGTGATTTGTGATAGATTCTCTAAGACGGTCCATCTTGTACCACTACCAAAGTTGCCATCTTCCTCAGAGTTGGTACCCTTGTTTTTACAACAGGTGGTTCGGTTGCATGGGATTCCTGAGAACATTGTATCGGACAGAGGAGTTCAGTTTGTTTCCAGATTCTGGAAAGCCTTTTGTTCCAAGTTGGGAATTCAGTTGTCCTTCTCCTCTGCGTTTCACCCTCAGACCAATGGGCAGATGGAGAGAACAAACCAGACTTTGGAGTCCTATTTGAGATGTTTTATATCTGCTGATCAGGATGATTGGATTTCATTTTTGCCCTTGGCCGAATTTGCTTTAAATAATAGAGCTAGTTCTGCCACCTTGATGTCCCCCTTTTTCTGCAACTTTGGGTTTCATCCTCGATATTCTTCAGGGCAAGTGGAATCTTCAGCCTGCCCAGGTGTTGACACTGTGGTAGAGAGAATGCAGGAGATTTGGGACCAAGTAGTGGATAAGTTGTCTCTCTCCCAGGAAAAGGCCCAGCGGTTTTCTAACCGGCATAGGACCATTGGTCCCCGGTTTAAAGTGGGTGATATGGTTTGGTTGTCATCAAAAAATATCTCTATGAAGGTGGTTTCTCCAAAGTTCAAGCCAATATTTATTGGAGATTACAAGATTTTGGAGATTCTTGATCCGGTTTCTTTTCGATTGGCTCTTCCTGTTACGTTTAAGATCCATAACGTGTTTCATAAGTCGCTGTTGAAGAGATATGTTGAGCCAGTAGTTCCTATGGCGGCACCTCCTGACCCTGTATTGGTTAAAGCTAATGTGGAATATGAGGTAGAGAAAATACTGGATTCTCGTCTGGCTAGACGGAGACTCCAGCATTTGGTAAAGTGGAAGGGTTATGGCCAGGAGGACAATTCTTGGGTCTCTGCCTCTGATATTCATGCCGATAGATTGGTTCGTGCTTTTCATCGGGCCCATCCCGATCGGCCCGGTGGCGTGGATGAGGGTTCGGTGACCCCTCCTCAAGGGGGGGTACTGTTTTGAGCTCATTTTCGGGTTTGCCTCTGGCTTTTAGTGAGGGTTATGGAGCTGGCTGTGCTGACAGAGGAGTAGCGAGTTCTCTATCTGGACTCCCTCTGTTGGTGAAGGAAGGTAATGAAGCTGATCTAAATGGCAGAAACCGGCCACCTGAGGAAGAGGACTGTGATTGGATGTCAGGAGTTTCTGATTGGATTTAAGGCAGCCAACTCCCTAGTTTCTTGCTGGTGATTTTTCCTGACTGTGGCTTCTGGTTTCCAGTTTAGTTCCTGCCTTCTTAAAGCTAAGTTTTCTCTGCTATTGTTCATATGAGTTTTTTGTCTGGTTTACTTAGTTTTTGTGTTCAGCCAGCCCTGGCTGGGACTGGGCTAAATCCCCATTTTGTCTCTGATCAGTTGATCTCTTTTGCTCTGTCTTCAGAATATACTGAATATATAGTGCTGATATAGGGAATTGAAGTCTAGCGACTTCAAGGCCTTTTTCTATCAGACGTGTTGGACATTTTTTGGCAGGGTTTTTTTTGCATGATTGCAGACAGCAGCTTTTCTTTCCTGTCCTTTCTAGTTAGTGAGGGCCCCATCATTTGCTCAGCCTATCTTTCTATCTGTGTTTGAGTTTTCATCTTGTTTCACCGACAAAACATGTTGGGGGCTGTCTATTTCTTTGGGGTCTGCTCTGGGGAAGTTTAGATTTTCCCTTTCTTTCTTTAGGCTTATTTAGTTCTCCGGCCGTGACGAGGCATCTAGGACCACCGTAGGCACGCTCCACGGCTACTGCTTTTTGTTGTGGATAGGATCAGGGGTCTGCAATCCGCTAGTTACCAACCTCTCCGGTTTTCTGGGCTTAGCTTGCTTTTTGTTTTTTCCTCCTTGGTGACTCATTCATAACAAGACTCTTTCTGATAGCACACTTGAAGCTGGGCAAGCGAGCTCCTGTAAGGCATATTGTGTAAATTCAGGCCAGGTGTCCAGTTTAGCGGCCCAATAGTCAAATGGGAAAACCTGTGTGGAAGAACATCGATATGGGACGAGAAGTAGTTTGTAACCATAGTTGACAACTGCTGTCTCCTGTCACTTTCATTCGATGCAGTATTACCAGTCGTGTGAGCGGGACTTGAAAAATCAGTCCACAACATGGTCATGAAACCCCTGTCTCCAATGACACTTCTGATGTGTTCACCACGAACACCTCTTCCAAGCTGCCCCCGGCCCCTATGGCTCGTGTGAGAACCATCACCGCTGCTGTGTGCTGGGAATGCCTCAACCAACCGGTTTACCAGAGTTGATTGTTTGTTAGCCAATATTAGGTCAAGGTTCTCCTGTGGCATTATGCTTTGGAATTTGCCTTTATGGCGTGGATCAGGATGCTGGCCAACCAGTAGTCGTCATCGTTCATCATTTTGGCAATGCGGGGGTCCCTTTTTAGGATCTGCAAGGCATAATCTGACATGTGGGCCAATGCTCCCGGTGTCAATGATGCACTGCGAGTGCTGGGTGGAGGAGCACTTTCTGGCAAATCCACATCCCTCCAGTCACGCACAAACCCTGTACCAGACCATGCCACACCAACATTCTCTCTTGCCCCACGAGAAGCATCCTCCTCCCCTAAATAATCATCCCCATCATCATCCTCCTCCTCCTTCTCTTCCTCTTCTTCCTCCACCTCATCCAGGAGAGGTCCCGGAGAAGACAATGGCTGACTGTCATCAAGGCTTCCCTCCTCCTCTTCCTCCTAATCTACCTCGGCTGCAGACGCCTGCTCCTTAATGTGCGTCAAAGTTTGCATGAGCAGACGCATAAGTGGGATGCTCATGCTTATCATGGCATCGTCTGCGCTTACCAGCCGTGTGCATTCCTCAAAACACTGAAGGACTTTACAGAGGTCTTTCAGCTTTGACCACTGCACACCTGTCAACTCCATGTCTGCCCTCAAAGTGCCTGCCCGTGTATCCTCCCACAAATGCATTACGGCCTGCCTCTGTTCGCACAGCCGCTCAACCACGTGTAGGGTGGAGTTCCACCTTGTTGCAACATCGATAATTAGGTGGTGCTTGGGAAGATGGAGCAATCGCTGCAGCTTCTGCATACGACTGGAGTGTACCGGCGACCGGCGGATGTGCGAGCACAGTCTTCGAACCTTATGGAGCAGGCCTGTTAACTCCGGATAATTATTGAGGAAGCACTGCACCACCAGGTTCAAGGTGTGAACCAAGCAAGGTATGTGTCTGAGTTTTGAAAGGGCTATGGCTGCCACAAAAATCCGGCCGTTATCACTAACTACCTTGCCTGCCTCAAAATGTAGACTGCCCAGCCATGACTCAGTTTGTCGCTGAAAGTAGTCGGCCAGTAACTCCGCAGTGTGTCTGTCGCCCAAACACATCATCTGTAATACAGCCTGCTGACGCTTCCACTAGCTGATCGATAGGGGGACACCTCGTGTGCAACACTGGCAGCTGCGGATGGAGTGCTCGTGTGACTGCGCTCTGTGGATGAGCTTTCGCTTCTGGAGGAGGAGGGTCGAACGCCTACAGCCAACTGTTTCCTATACCGTGGGCTAGGCAGCACTGTCCCACCACTGCTGTCCCCTGTGGACCCTGCATCCACCACATTAACCCAGTGCGCAATAATGGACACGTAACAGCCCTGGCCATGCCTAATGGACCATGCATCTGTTGTGAGGTGCACCTTTCCACTCACTGATTGCTTGAGTGCATGGACAATGCGGTCTTTCACATGAAGGTGAAGGGCTGGGATGGCTTTGCGAGAAAAGAAGTGGCGACTGGGTAGGTCATAGCGAGGTACTGCGTAGGCCATGAGTTTGCGGAAAGCTGCGCATTCAACCAACCGGTAGGGCATCATCTATAACGAGATTAGTTTGGCAATGTGGGCGTTCAAACCCAGTGTACGCGGATGAGAGGATGAGTACTTTCTTGTCCTACTCATAGTCTCTGGTAAGGTGAGCTGGACTTGAGAGCTGCATATGGTGGAACTAGCGGTGGACATGGCGGACTGAGAGAGGGTTGATGATGGTGATGGAGTTGGTGTTCTTTCTGATGGCCTAGATTCAGTCTTTCATTGATATAACATTGTGGTTCCCTGACTGCTTTGGCCTTGCGACGACACCTCTACATTTGCTGCTGGTGGTGTGCTAACCGGTGGGCTTACAGTGGGGGAAACAATGTAGCGTTGATGACTACCTTCTTTGGGAGCAGTTGCACATGTGGTACGTGAGTTTTGGTAGTCTGTCCACGCTTGCAAGTGCATGGTGGTTAAATGTCTAAGCATGCAACTGGTATTCAAATTTCTCAGATTTTTCCCTCGGCTAAAGGTCTTTGCGCACTTCTTACAGATAACCTTTGCCTGATCATTAGGATTTTGTTCAAAAAAGTGCCACACTGCACTCTTCCTACTATGGAAGACAATTTGAGGCCTTACACGCTGTGCTATTTTGACCGTCTGGCCAAGCTGTCCTGCAACTCTTTTGCTTTTTGTAACCCTTTTTTGGACTGCTCCGGGCCTGCCAGATAACAGCTGTTGCGATGTCGATGCCTGCTGCGGATGCTCCTCCTCCTCTTCTGAGCTATTGGCAGCGGCACCCACTTCCCCCAATGGATGCCAATCTGAGTCAACAACTGGGTCATCCATCACCTCCTCTTCAATGTCATGTGCACCTTCCTCTGTGTCACCGTGTATGGTGATATAGTATGCAGGAAGAGGCACCTGAGTTTCATCAGGGTCAGATTCTGGCTCAGTACACTGCGACGACAATGTAGTGCTATGAGTGAATGTACCAGCAGATAAATCTAGCAGTGGTTGTGCATCAGTGCACTCCATGTCTGATTCATCTTGGACTGGGGAATTCACGATTTGACTTGATAACCCAGGCATGGTATGAGAAAAGAGCTCCATGGAGTAATCTGTAGTGTGGCCTGCCACATCCTTCACTTTTGTTAGGGGTAAAGGAAACAAGGAAAGGTGTTGTTCCTGACCAGGAGCCTCCACTGATGACACAGTGCTTTTATTTTTTGAAACTTCAGAAGAGGAGGCGATAGAGCTGGTGGCTGTGTCAGCAATGTAAGCCAAAACTTGTTCCTGAAGCTCCGGCTTTAAAAGCGGTTTACCTACTCCCAGAAAAAGGAGCCTACAAGGCCTTGTGGAGCCAGACAATGATGCCGGCTCACCACCTCCTGCCTTAGGTGCTATTGTGCTTTTGCCACAACCAGCAGAAGCACCACCACCAACATCACCATCAGGACCAGCTGGCAACCCCCGCCCACTTCCACGGCCTCTTCCATCATATTTCTTCATTTTTTTGAAAAAGGTACCCAAAATAGCAACAGCTATATGGTACTGTAAAACAAGGTAAAGAGTCTATAGCGTATTGGTGAGAATTTGAATCTCACTGTAGATTGGAGGACGCTGAACTATTGTCTCAGGCCCAGTATAGATTACACCGCAATGTGACAGGCAGAAATTGGCTGGTGTGTGAGAAGGCAAAAGCTGTATATAGTATTGGTGAGAATTTGAATCTCAATGCAGATTGGAGGACGCTGAACTATTGTCTCTGGCCCAGGACAGATTACACCGCAATGTGACAGGCAGAAATTGCCTAGTGTATGACTAACTACAAGGTGTATATAGAATTGGGCAGAATTGGAATCTCCATAGAGTGTAGGTCTGTAAGAACGGACAAACTCCTCGGCTTTTTCTTACAGAGTCACACAGATCTTCAATTTGGCTGTGATAACAGCCTGTACACGGTACTGTGTGAGGAGCGTACACCACTGTACGGTGTGTGAAAAAATGAACTCTCAGTAACTCACCAGGACAAAACAATAAAATTTGGATTGCTTTGAAAAAAGCAGTTTGCTCAGTAGTGTGAAAACAGCAATGCAGCTATCAGGGAGCCTTAAAAGGCAGCCTAATAACCAACAGAGCTGATGCACCGAAATATAGCCTCCCCTTGCACTGCACAGTAACTGGTGTGTTGTACAGGCAAAATCGCTTGCAGCAGAAGTAGTTTTTGGTATCTTCTTCCCTGCCTAATGCTCTCCCTACAGAATCATCAGCAGCAGCAGCTCTCCCTATTCTGAGATCAGCATAAGTAACATGGCGGTCGGTGTGCACGCCCTTTTATACCCCCTGTGACGCCACACAAAGCAAGCCAATCACTTGCATGCCCTTAACAAACATGGTGGTAACCGCTGCCTATGTCATCACGTTGCTCACAGTGTCCGTTCTTCCTGATTGGCTGAAAAAGGGCACAAAAGCATCTTTTGAAACGCGACTTTGGCGCGATGGTCGCCGACCTCGTGGCCGACCTCACGCTAAGGTCGGGTTTCGTTTCATGAAACCCGACTTTGGCGAAAGTCGGCGACTTTTGAATTTTTTCCACCCGTTTCGCTCAACTCTAGTTCTAACAGTACGTCACGGAGGTGCGAACGAGATGAGCTGAACATTCAGGTATTATTGTGAGTTGATCATCAGGTTTGCACTACCTGATCTGTTGCTGATGCCAGCATAGAGTAGTGATGGAGTCCCTGATTCTAACACTTACTAGGCCTCTCCCTATAGTTTCTATTAGTTGCAGATATGCTAGCCAAGAAGAATCCTGACGGAGTCCAGATGGAGGCGTTCACTTCAATCAAGAGAGTCACTATGGACAATGATCCATTTCTGTACTGGAGTCTTTTTCAGACATGCACAAAAATATGTGTAACTAGCGAAATATGTTTGCAGCACTCTGAAATGGACACTTCCTAAACAGGGCAGCTGCACTTGTATGGAAGCACTGTCAGAAAATTCCCAAAGAGCCAACTTGGTAGGAACACATGTAAGGAGGTGGTGGGGACCCTCATGTGACTCCTCTCTTCTGAATACCGAGTACATGCGTTAAGTGAGGCTTCCTAATGTTTTATTAATGTAATGTGCGGTTTTATAATGTTCTTGTATTGTGTAACGTGCAGTACTATAATGTGATGTTTTCTTAATGTCTTATTACTCTAATATAAATGTATTTGTGCCTATGTGCTTTAGCTAAGGGACAGAATGGGGCACAAAATGGTTAAACAGTTGGGAGGAGTCAGAGAGGGATGGTGCAAACCTCAGGGATATAGGGTAAGGATTTTCTGCCATGAGAGGAGTAGCTCGGGCAGTCTTGCCCAGGGCAGGATGTGTAAATCAGTGTGCACAAAGACTGTCATGGGGGATACAGTTGCTCCAAGCTTGAAGAGCAGTGGGAACAGGTATTGGCTCAACGGAATCGTCTCCAGAAAGAATTCGGGGTCTGAGACCAGAACGGGAGCTGATGACGCCTAATGAACAGATGGGACCGGAATGGTCTGTAGAAACAGCAGGGAAACAGCAGGGAAAGCTTAGGAAATGTTGACCTATGTGTACTGTTCCCCTGGATGTGATGGATATCTTGCCGTTTAGTAAAGTTTAACTGTTAGAACAAAGACTGTGGCTCTGTGGTGCTTCTTGGGACTAGAATTCCAGCAGATACAGAGAGTACTCATTTCTTCATGTGCAAGGTGCCAGGGTGCTCACTGACTGTTGCTTAAGGAACTCATCCATGACTACCACCCAGTGCCACCTTGTTACATTTGGCGTAGTCAGCAGGATTGAATCCAGAAGCCCTGCAGCTACATAACTAGTGAAAACGATTCCCAGGACTTGTGGACTGTTGACTGCGCTGTGGGCCAAGATGGCGCCAAACACTGTCAAGAATGAGATGGTCGATGATGTGAAATTGAGGGCAGTGCTGCATTTTGTGGGCATCCTAGAAAGAAACTGGCACCAAAATGGAGGAGGCCACCTGCTACTGTTACTGATGCCTGCCCATAATGGGTGCGGGCAAAGAAGAAGCTTCAGCCTTTACAGCAGAGTGTGAGGAAATGGATGGAGCAGCCAGAAGTGACTCTGCCCACGAACGTGAGTAGCCCAGAATGACAAGACAGCGTGTGGGAAGAGGAGACGCCATTGCCTGACAGCATGCAGAGGCAAAGCATGAAGCATGTCTTTCCACGGTGGCATTGGATGCCATGATTGGAAGCAATCTATGGCCCGAGTGGAGACGAGCCTGCGCTTCAGGACCTGGTGGATGAGCGAGTGGGAGGAGTAGCGCCCTCTACAATGGTCGGAAAAGCAGGCTGTCGAGGACGAGATCAGCAGAACCGGAAAAGGCCTGAAAAACCTTGGAAGCTGTCTTGCGAGGGGTCGCATGACCGTGGTTACCAGCTCACGTGGCTGCCTAAGAATATCTTCACCGGGTTCAGCGCCAGTGAGTAGGGAACCTGTAGGGAACCTCCGACCAGACGGCCACATCGACTTCTACCCCCTCAACTCCCTCGGCCCCACCATCTTCACCGACTCCTGCTGCCTCCTCCGGCGCACATCTGGAGGAGTCCAGAGTATGATCTCCTGAGGAGGGCCGGTGGATCCAAGGGGTGATCAGTGAGAAGAAGCGGCGGGAGCGCCGAATTCTACAAGAATTACAACACCCTGGCGGGGGAGCCATGTCTGGCTGGGTGACCCATAGCCTTATAATTAGGGATGAGCGATATTGCCCAATATCGTATCGGAATTCCGATTTCCGATATTGAAAAATATCGGATATCGTAATTTCCGATTTCCGATGTCAATGCAAGTCAATGGGAGAAAAAAATCTGAATTACAAAATGACCACTACAGTGCTATATAATGGATAAAATGGAGGGGAAACACCTCAGGATAATGGGGAAGCAGTTTGCAGAGGCAAAGGGGCAAAAAAATCGCTAGAAAAATGCACAGAGCGAAAGCTGTAGCAGGAAAACTGGTCGCCATCTTCTTAACAGGGGTGTTTTTTCTTTGGGTTAGGATTAGTTGGGGTATGGTTAGGGTTTATGGTTAGTAGGGTAAGGGTTAGGGTAAGGGTTAGGGGTTAGGGTTAGTAGGGTTAGGGGTTAGAGTTAGTTAGGGTTATAGTTAGGGGTAGTGTCACGTGGACCCGTCCTGTGTGACACGACCAGCAGGCCGGTAACTAGAACAACAGGACGCGGCACGTGATACTGTCCTGTGTGACACGGCTCGCAGGCCGGTAACTAAAACAACAAGACAAAGGGAAGGGAAACAGTTACAATGGTGGGCCCTGCGATAGGGAAAGGGGACGTGGTGACCTCCTGCACTCCCCTGAGTCAGTGTCCCTAATGCTCCTAACGTTCCCTTTGCCGGTTCCGCGCCGGGCGCCAATCAGGAACCTGTCACCCTAGCACACCCTACACCTATCCCTTGCTAGGGAGCTGGATGGCGCAGGTACTGACCTCACCGCTGTACTAATACACAATAAGGAAAAACACAAACAGGGAAACACCACTTAGCTTTACTCTGTTGCACTTGCTCCTGGCAACAGAGTCCACCAAGGCATGCAGCTCTCCTCCTGAATCGCCGCCACCAAGCTCTGTCAGAGCTACAAGGAAATCCCCTATGACTCCTTTCACACCAGGCTAAGACAGTGCTGCAAGGAACGCTCTCCAGCTCCTTCCTCCACCAAGGATGGTTGAAATGAACACTATCACCAACACTGATTGCAACACCTGTGACTCTTTTATAGCAGAGCCAGCAATCACACCTGCATTATAATCATGTGCACTTAACTAAAGAAACTAGAGTGCAATGACGCTCACCACCACGGGGGTAAACTTAGAACAAATGACACCACAGTGCAATAATCCTAATGGCCACCGGGGGCAAAAAACAACCTTAAGTACAGCTTAGAGAAAAAAAGGTTACCTGTGCTTTTTATATGTCCTGATCCAGCATGGATCATGACAGTTAGTAGGGTAAGGGTTAGGGGTTAGGGTTAGTTAGGGTTAGGGTTATGCTTATGGTTAGTAGGGTTAGGGTAAGGGTTAGGGTTAGTTAGGGTTTGTGGTAAGGGTTAAGGGTTAGGGGTTAGGGATAGTTAGGGTTAGGGTCAGTGATTTTACATTATTAAATTAAAACTGCCGGTGGTGATGTCAACATGCCCTTTGACTGACATGTGTCCGCGTTCAGCTCACCTTGCTTTGCAGGGAGTTTCCAGGAGCACCACGTGGAGGAACGGATACACTCCCTTTAAACCATGCTTAGTCTTCTTCTGCTGATTATATTACTGTTATTCAGTAATTCTGCACATTGATATTCTGCTTTTGGTTTTTGTACATCTGCTCCTAGTGTTTCCTAAACCTCCGTCTATGGTTATTCTGCTATTGTCTGGTCGCAGAATGTCCCAAACCCAGAGGAAATATGCAGAAGTAACAGTAGGCACAGGAACTTGAGAGAACCAGCTGGTGAGTCTGGAACCCGTATAGGCAGCAGAAATCAGCATAAGAGCCAATGGAATGGAACTAACGGGCACCAGCTGACGTTAACGGAGCCCGTTAACTAAGCAGGAGGTACCTGTGCCAGAATGCACTACCAAGGACCAGCAGACGTTACTGGAACTCAGATACCACAAAGGAGGGATCTAAGCCATTGACTCTACTGAGAACCAGCTGACGTTATTGGAACCCAGATAAGCAGCAGAAGGTAAAAGTGCCAGTGGCTGTACTGGGCAACAGCTGACATTACTGTAGCCCGGATACCACAATGTAGTAGTGACATAAGCCAAAAGCACTGCCGAGAAGCCCAAAAAAACCCCCACAAAGACGCAAGTTCAAGAGCAAAAAGACAGAAGTCCGGGGACATCTCCATCTATGTCTTCTTGTCTTGGGTCTTCTGCATCTGTCTTCCTGTCTTGGGTCTTCTGCATCTGTCTTCCTGTCTTGGGTCTTCTACCGAAGTAATGTCTTCTCGGCAGAAGATGCAAGAGCCACATTTGCCCCCGCAACCCGGACACAGTCTTCTTTACTCCGCAGTTGAAGCAGGGGAGGAGCAGGGCCTACTGGCACTATCGAGACCAGACTTGAGCGCCAGGTCTCGGAGTCCATGTAGGGGGCTCCAACACTGCCGACACCACGGATAACAGCAAACTGAGCCGGAATGATGTACGGGGAGGGCGTGGAACAGTGCGGCGGACACAACCGTGTAACGGCGAGCGTTGTCGAAACACTGTTTGGAGTAGGAGGTACCCGTGCCCTTGGGCACTCCCGAGAACCAGCTGGCGGTGCTAGAACTCGGTTTACCCCTCCGGGGAGGCACCTATGTCCACTCTTCACTGCAAGGAAACAGCCGGCATGGCTGGATCCCACCTCTTGTGCTTCTGCCTATAGGTGTTTGGCATCTGTCGTCCTTTTTTTTCACTTTGGTCTAACGAGGTACAGCTGGCGGTACTGTTGCCCAGAAACACAGCATGCTGTGAAAGTGGCAGTCATGGAAATGGGCACTAGCTGGCAGTACTAGAGCCCAGAAACATGGCATGCTGTGAAAGTGGCAGTCACAGAAATGGGCACTAGCTGTTGGTACTAGAGCCCAGAAACACAGCATGCTGTGAAATCAGCAGTCACGGAAATGGGCACTAGCTGGCAATACTAGAGCCCATGGAAAACAGTATGAGGTGAGTCAGTCACAGAACCAGGTGCTAAATGTTGGTAGTAGAGGCCAGAGCACGGGCATAATAGATGACGCTGTGTGAAACATAGGCACATTACAGAGCATGCATACTGCTACCAACCATGCATGTAACCTGTCTACTATGGCCCAGGGCAGCAAAAGTCACCAGACATCCAGGCCTGGTTCATTTTTACGAATGCAAGCCGGTCCACATTTGCAGCGGATAGTCTGGTACGTTTGTCTGTTAGTACATTGCCAGCTGCACTAAAGATGCGTTCAGAAATCACACTGGCACCAAGACAAGCCATGACCTCCAAGGCATACTGGCTAAGCTTGGGCCATGTATCCAACTTGGAGACCCAAAACTTGAAGGGGGCAGATCGATCCTGAAGCACACTGACAGGGGTGGAGAGGTATTGTGCCACCATGTCACGGTAGCGTTGCCTCCTAGTGCGTTGCACTGTCTGTGCTGATGGTGCCCGAACTGTTTGCGGGTTCAGAAACTGTTGGAACAGGTTGGGTATACTGAACCTGTCAGTAGCAGATGTACTGCTTCTGCTACCGGTTTCTGAATGGATTCTGCTGGGCCCAGGATGCACTGAGGTGCCTGCTAGTGCACGCACATCATTGCTATGTGTTGGAAAAGAGTACATGAGTGAATTAATCAGTGCGTCTTGGTACTCCTGCATTTTACGCGCCCGGTTCAACGGTGTAATTAGGCTTTGAAGGCTGTCCCGGTAACGTGGATCTAAGAGGGTGGCCACCCAGTAGTCTTTTGTGTGGAGATGGAGAATACGAGCCACGAGTGGGTCGTTTCTCAGACACTGCAGCATGAAGTCACTCATGCTGAAGGCTGCCAACTGGCCATGCATCGCTGTTACCAGCTGGAGGAATGTGCTCTGGCTGCTCTGCATCACCCCATCCATGCTCTATCTGGTGACTACTAGTAGAGCGCTGTGTACTTTCCTCCTCTGGCTCATCCTCATAGTCCTCCTCATCCCCCTCGCTTGCTGTGTCCTGCCTGGACCTTTGTGAGGCACCCACAGAGCTTTGTACCAACCGGGCCGATGTAGATTGCCTGGTTGGTGCGAGTGTCTCATCATACTCCTCCTCCTCCTGAGAAATCTCAACCCTTAGTCCTTTAAGTGATGATTCTATAAGGCATATAAGGGGAATAGTCAGGCTGAGTAGGGCAGCACCTCGAAGCACTTCAAAATGGTGCATATGTCCTTCATGGATGCCCACTCTGTGGTTGTAAAGTGGGAGGGCTGAGATGTGTGTCGCCTACTTTGCACCTGCTGCAGCTGCAACTCCATAATTGCAGGTTGCTGCTCACACAACCTCCGCAGCATATGCAAAGTCGAATTCCACCTGGTGGGGAGGTCAACAATGATGCGGTGCTCGGGCAGGTCCAATCTGCGCTGCATGGCTGGATGGCGCGATGCTGCCATGCTTGAACGCCACAAATGAGAGCACTCGTATCTGACTTCGTGCAGCAGCTCGTCAAGGTCAGGATAGTTCCTAAGGAAACTCTGCACCACCAAGTTTAGGACATGGGCAAGGCATGGAATATGAATCAGACCACCTAGGCCCAGAGCCGCGACCAGGTTTCGGCCGTTGTCACACACCACCATACCTGGCTGAAGGTTGAGCGGCGCAAGCCACATGTCACTCTGCTCCTTGAGCGTGTTCCACAGCTCGGTTGCGGTGTGGCTAACATCACCCAGATAAACCAATTTCAACACGGCCTGTTGATGTTTGGCCGATGCAGTGCTGAAATCTGTTGTTGTGGTACGTCTGAGTGCAGGCGAGTCCGAGGAGGAGTCAATTTGTACGGAGGAGAGGCCTGCAATCCGTGGAGTTGGCAGGACCCGCACGCTTGCACTGTCTACTTCAGTTCCAGGCTCAACTACATTTACCCAATGGACGGTGATGGAAATGTAGCGTCCCTGGCCATGCTGACTGGTCCACGCGTCGGTGGTCAGGTGGACCTTGCTACTAACTGCGTTTTGTAGCGCATGCTTAATTTTACGCTCCACATGCTGTTGCAGGGCGGGGACGGCTTGCCTGCTGAAGTAGAAGCGGCTGGGAGCGCTGTATTGTGGGATTGCAAACCCTAACATATCGATAAAGGCTGGCTTGCTCACCAGCCAGAATGGTAGCATTTCCACTGCAAGCAGTTTGGCAATGCGAGAATTCATGCCCTGTGCTCGTGGGTGGTTTGCCGAGTACGGGCGCCTTTTCTCCCACACCTGTGTGACAGATGGCTGCACACTGGATTGGGAGTGTGAGGATGCCAGCAATTGGGATGCTGATGCTGACGAAGTACAGACAGTGTGCCGCCGCACAACACTGCCTGGAGATGCACCCTGGCATTCTGGCGAGGAAGCGGGAGCAGCTGTTTGCGAGCTGGAGTAAAGGGGGTTTTACACATAGCGATATCGCTAGCAATATCGCTAAAACGTCACTGATTTTGTGACGTTATAGCGATATTGCTAGCGATATCGCTATGTGTGATACTTACCTCCGACCGGCTCCCCCGCTGTCTGTCGCTCATCGCGCGAGATCGGGTGGCTCCATTTCTCATCGTCCGCTTCCTGCTGGGCTTCCTGCTGTGTGAGACGAGCGACGCTGGGAGGACGTCTGGATCGCTGTGTGTGAAAGGTTAGTATCGTGCGCTGCGTCGCTGTCGCATCGCTGTGAGATCTTCCTGTGTGGAAGCTCACTAGCGATCATTTAGCGATGCACCAGCGATCCTGACCAGGTCGGATCGCTGGTCGGATCGCTGTTGCATCGCTAAATGTAAAAGGGCCTTAAGAGGTGGCCACTGTGGCTGAAGAGGTGGAATGTGGGAAACCAGCTGCAGGTGGCGAATCATCTTGGGTGTGATGCTGCCACTCCACAGGGTGCCTCTTCCTGACATGCGTCAACATATTGGTGGTATTAAGGTTGCTGACGTTCTTCCCTCTCCGCACAGTTTGTCGACAAAGCTTGCATCTGACTACTGTAACGTCAGCTGCAACTTGGTCGAAAAAGGCCCATGCACCAAAACTCTTGGGCGCACCCCTTGTGTTCTTTAAAAGAGCCCTGCTCCTAACAGGTGCTGAAGTTGAGGGAGCCGACAACCAATTTTTCTCTCTTCCTCTCCCACGTGGACGGCCACGCTGCGCCACACCTGCAAGCTCTTCCTCTGAGCTATCCCCACTTGCTTGCTGCCCCTCAGCATGCCATGATGGGTCAAGGACCTCGTCATCCAATACACTTTCGTCAGCAGAAACTGGCAGCTGAGTTTCATCATCATCTGCTGACTGGGGTCTGGTCACTGTGGGCACTGGCCCACCCTCCACTTCTTCCTCAGACGGACACAGTGGTTGCGCATCTGTGCACACTACCTCTTCTTCAGCTGCAGGAATGCTGTCTGGATGGCACACAGATTCCAAGCCAACAGATTCTGAGAAGAGGATTAAGGTTGGCTCCTGGCCCTCTGAATGTCTGGGCAATTTAGTGGGCGGTGAAGAAGCAGATGGGTGCTGCTCTTCAGTGGCCTGACCCGATGTGCTGGAGAGGTCCTGGGAGGATGCTGTGCTCATTGAGGTGGATTCCTCAGCTGCCATCCAACCAACAACGGTTTCTACTTGATCCTCTCTTATCAGCCTATGGCCCTGCGCTCCTAACAAGCTGCACATAAATGACTGCTGCTGGGTGAAAGTAGGTTGCTGAGTGACTTGGGCTTGCTGCTTGCTCTGGATGTGCACCATGTCTCGCTGCTGATGCACATCTTCCGTGGCCGCCGCGGGGACGTCCCTTGCTCCCTGCCTTCTTCATCTCTATTGATGGATTCAGAACGGCAAGAAAGTAATTATTAGGAATTAGTGTGCTTATTCCTGTAGGACTACAAACAGGTATAAGAAACACTAATGGCACTGTATGATGATGGTGTGTCTGCTACACTTTATTTGAATCTAGTGTGGCCTACACAAAGAGTAACGTGTGTTTGTGGTATTGGTGTACACGTTACGGTCAGATGTCACAGCGCAGTAAATGACACTGCTGTGATACCAAAAAAAAAAGAATTCTCCGGGACTGGGCCAGGTGCTGTGTGGCACCAGCCACAGAGGTTGTTTGGGTCCTTCACAGCACAATCCCTATATAGTGTTTAACTTTTAGGAAAAAATAGGGGAAGGGGATTTAAGGGATGAAAAGAAAAGGCAGCGAGACACACACCACACAGTGCTGTAGCAAGAGGAGCTGCAGCAGCTGCAGTGAATGTGCTCTGCACTCTCACTAAGCACCTCACTGAGAGCCTGCACAGCACAAAAAATGAAACTGAGCGGGGTCAGTGAGGAAAAAGACTGCTTCTGTAACACACAGGGGCTGCTACAGTCTCTGAAAAACAATTTGTATCGCTATTAGATCCGAGATCTCTCCCTATCTCCAACAGCAACCTATCCCTATCTGCTTTCACAGTAGAGTGAGGCTAAAATGGCAGGCGCAGCCTTTTATACTGCCTGATCACACCATCCAGCCAGCCAATCGCAGCGCAGCCCCTAGCTAGCAAGTTTGGACGCCTCCTACCAGTAGGGGAGTTACACAATGTTGTCAGCAATTCTTCAGCTACTGATTGGCTCCACGGAGCGCTCAGAGGCTGAAGGATTATGGGATTTCCGATTTCCGATGTGAAAAAAATATCGGAATCGGAAATCGGAATTCCGATATCGCAATATCGGGCCGATTTCCGATATTTCAATATTGGAAAGCTCATCCCTACTCTCCACTTTTCCTCCAGACTCCGGGACCTTGATTTCAAAGGTCTAATGTGAAGTATCCACAATCAATAATGGTTTCTGGAGCCATGTCTTCTGGTGTAGGTCCACTGTGTTTTATCAAGACCAAAGTCAGCGCATCCGTCTACTAGGAAATTTTAGAGCACTTCATGCCTCCCTCTGCCGACAAGCTTTTTGCAGATTGACGTTTCATTCTCCAGCAGGACTTGGCACCTGTCCACACTGTTTAAAGAAACAATTCCTGGGTTAAAAACAACAGTATCACTATGCTTGATTGGCCAGCAAACACTGTGTTCAAAAGCCGTGGTGCCCGAAACGCGTATGGTCTCATTACACACCACCCCCTGTCATTGCTGTGCCATCTGAGATGTCTGTTTGTAATCTTGAATTTTTAAAGGATCATCCAATAAATGTTTGCTAATTTTTCAATAAGCCTTGTGAGTGAGCTGGATCCACTTCTATTTTTCCTATTCACGCTGCAGTGATGCAGTGATTGATGCAAAAGGAGCCCCGACCAAGTATTGAGTGGATTTACTGAACATACATTTCAGTAGGCCAACATTTCGGATTTTAAAATAATTTTTTCAAGCTGATGTTATAAAGTATTCTAATTTACTGAGATAATGACTTTTGTGTTTTCATTGGCTGTAAGCCATAATCTTCAACATTAACTCAATTAAATACTTAAAATAGATCACTCTGTTTGTAGTAACTTTATAAAATATATAAGTTTCATTACAGAGTGACCGTGAGAGTTTTTCTCACTGTGCTAGCAGGGATGTCACCGAGGTTACCGCAGCTCAGCCCGGCTGAGAACGGAGCCTCAGTGACCGGACCTAACATCTATGACGTCACCACCGGTCTCTGAGGCTGCACTCGCAGAAGTTCAGTCACCAGTGGTTTTCAGCCTGGACGGTCGAATCTTGGCACAATCCAGGTTGAAAACTGTTTATCCCCCAGACATAAATTACAGCGTGGGACAGAACGACGGACAGGTATGGTATATTGTTATTTATTTTGCTTTTATTACAGGAGAACGAGGGCTTCGCTGGAATTAGGTGTTTAAGTAAAAATGGAAAACTGTGTTTAGTCTTATTTCAAATATACAAAGTGTGTATGCATGTATGTGTCTATGTATGTGTGTATGTCCGGGATAAGCATCCGCACGTCACAGCTACAGCCACAAAATTTGGCACAGTCACACGTCTGGACCCCGAGAGCGTCCTAGGCTATGTTGTGAGGCGAAATTTTAACCCTGCGCATTCCAATTCACCAAACAATTTTGCCCCTGTCTACATACTGGGGAATAAGTGTGTGCGTGTCAAGACCCGCCCCTCATTATGATGTCATAATGCCCCTATTTGCATACTGGGGAAACAGTGTGTGCGCATCAAGCCCCGCCCCTCATTATGATGTCACAATGGTTGCCATGGCGACGCTGATGTCATCATAGGTTGCAAGCCCTGCCGCCGCTCATTATGATGTCATAATGGTTGACTATGGGATGGAGGATGTGTGATGGGTATATGGGCACTGGACTATGGGATGGAGGATATGTATGACGGGTATATGGGCACGGGACTATGGGATGGCGGATATGTATATGGGCAAGGGACTATGGGATGGAGGATGTGTGATGGGTATATGGGCACTTGACTATGGGAAGGAGGATATGTTTGACAGGTATATGGGCACGGGACTATGGGATGGCAGATATGTATATGGGCACGGGACTATGGGATGGAGGATGTGTGATGGGTATATGGGCACTGGACTATGGGATGGAGGATATGTATGACGGGTATATGGGCACGGGACTATGGGATGGCAGATATGTATGATGGGTATATGGGCACGGGACTATGGGATGGAGGATATGTATGATGGGTATATGGGCATGGGACTATGAGATGGAGGATGTGTGATGGGTATATGGGCATGGGACTATGGGATGGAGGATGTATGATGGGTATATGGGCACTCGACTATGGGATGGAGGATATATATGATGGGTATATGGGCACTGGACTGTGGGATGGAGGATATGTATGATGGGTATATGGGCACGGGCCTATGGGATGGAGGATGTGTGATGGGTATATGGGCACGGGACTATGGGATGGAGGATATGTATGATGGGTATATGGACACGGGCCTATGGGATGGTGGATATGTATGATGGGTATATGGGCACGGGACTATGGGATGGAGGATAATTATAATTTGTTATAACTAACCACAGTTAGTTACTATGCCCGGGCAGCGCCGGGCTCTTCAGCTAGTTTCAAATAAAGGACTTTAATCTGGCTGTGTCTTTATTAAAGAAACAGCGTGACGACCCCTCTATTCTTGATAACTAGTCTTGCTGAAGCTGACAGCTGGGGGTTGCAGCCCCCAGCTGTGAGTTCTGTCTGTCTGGTTAACAAAAATACAGGGGAACCAACACCAATTTTTTTAAATTATTTATTTACCGCACAGGAGCATCTGATAAATACTCCCATCCACTGCTCCTGCTCTCACTGTAATTAGCGGTAGCAGGTGTCGGATAATGGGATCAGTAGTCCCATCAGCTGACACCAGTGACCAGAGGTAAGTTTTATACCTCGAATCACAGTTGAGCGCTCACGCTGTTTTTTGACAGCGTGGGAACCGCAGCTCTCTGACCGGCGGGGATGATTTCCCCGCCGATCAGAAGTGGTGTTTGTCACGCTGTCCTGCACATTACAATGCAGCAAGCATTAAATGTTTGGGCCCCCCATTCAAGTGAATGGGGTCCGGGTTCGGGTACTGCTCTAGTACCCGAACCCGAACTTTTTGTAACTGTTCGGCCGAACCCACCGGACCCGAACATCCAGAGGTCCACCTATCTCTAGCTGTAAGCCATAATCATCAACATAAACAGAAAAAAACACCTGAAATATATCACTCTGTTTGTATTGACTCTATTTAATATATGAGGTTCACTTTTTATATTGAAAACAATAAAAAAGTCACTTTGTACTACAAAAGTTGAAATGAAAAGTGGTAAGAAAGCTGAATATAACCAAATTGGAACCAATAAAAACGTCAACTCATCTGATAATACTAAGCCCTCTCATAGCTACGTCAACAGAAAAATTAAAAGGTTATGTTTCCCAGAATATGGGGACACAATACTTTTTTTGCAAAGTGTTTTTATTGTACAAATATAAGCATCTGCTGCATATTAATATATTAAAGACACTTTTAAATGTCAAAATTGAATTTATACTCTTTGATATATGCCTTAACAATATTGTTTTGAAAATGGCATCACTTCTGGGGTGTCTCCTCTGTACTAATTCCTCAGTGGCTCAGTAAATGTACTATGGTATCAGTAAACTATACCAGAAAAAAGTATGCTCCATATGGTGCTCCTTCTGCTCTCAGCCTCGACGTGTACCTAGACTATAGTGTACAGTCGCATAAACGGTATTGCTGTTCTTAGGAAAATTAAGTAATACATTTTAAGGGGACATTTCAAATTATTACCACTTAAGGAAACAAAAAATTTTAAGATACATCTATGCAATACTGTAAAAAATATATTTTTTTATTTTCACAATTCAATGGTGCCCTAATTACCTTTAGGGCAGCAATGTTCACTACATTCCTAGATGGATTCCTTAAGGGGTAAAGTTTCTAAAATAAGGTCACTTCTGGGGGTTTCTTTTGTAATAATATCTCAGGGGCTCTGCAAATGTGATATGGCAAATGAAAACCAATCCAGCAAAATCTGCACTCCAAAAATAAAATAGCGCTCCTTCCCTTCTGAGCCATGACATGTAACCAAACAGTAGAGTATGACCTCAGAAATTAGGTACCACAGTGTGGAGAGTTTTTTCTCCTAATATTCCTTGTGTAATTTACACTATAGTTACAAATATAAATTGCCTGCATCTATAAAGTTCTGAGTGGCATGTTGACAATGGGTCTGGTGTCTCCTTTCAGAAAATACAACAGAAAATGCAAATGCATGGAGGTCCAGCATCAACATTTCATTTTATAACTCATATGTTATGTGTTCAGCTGTTTTGAAAGCTGTGAAAGCAGTGAAAGCTGTTTTGGCTTCCAGAATGTCCATCCAAGATATTCAGCGCTCATGGTCACACATGCTCAGTAGCTCAGACTTCCCGCTTGGACCCCCTTGTACAAAGTGATGTCTGCTACTGTAGAGACTATTCAATAAAAAGCTATGCATTTATGTTTCCTCTTAACAAGGGTATAAAAAAACAGTAGGCAACATAACAAGAATGGAGGAGCCTTATTTTTTAAATTATTCCAATTCTTAGAATCCTTGTTTTGTTATTGTTTTTGCATAGCCTCACATAAATAGTCATATTTAATTATTGGACAACCCTTTAACCCCTTCCTGACCAGTGAAACAGCGTATGCATCATGAAAGTCGGTGCCAATCCGACCAATGACACATATGCTGTGTCATGACTTTAAAGCCCCCCTGCGGGTCAATGTAAGGTCACCCGACCCGCAGATTCAGGGGGCTTTGTAGTTCACCACAGGGGGTGTGGCTTCACCCCCCGTGGCTGCGATCGCTCTGATTGGCTGTTAAAAGAGAAACAGCAAATCAGAGCGATAGCAATATTTCATCAATGAAATTTGATGAAATATTACAAATCAGCCATGGCCGATGCTACAGTAGCATCGGACATAGCTGGAGACACCGATCTGATCCTTCCCACCGGCTAACAGGGGCAATCTGCCCCCTGCCACTGAATGACAGCGGCGATCTGCCATCATCTGCTCCCCCTGCCTTCCCTCTGCTCCCCCCAGCTTCCGATCACCTCCCCTCCCACCCCACTGGTACCTTCCGAGTGCCGCTGTCACTCCAGGTGTCCCGCTGTCCCGGATCAAGGGCGCCGCCATCTTGGAAAATGGCGGGCGCATGCGCAGTGCCCCCACCGGAATCTGCCGGCTGCAGATTCCATTCATTCATTTTGATCAATGTGATAAACTCTCACAGTGATCAAAATAAAATAAAAAGTAAATAAATCCCCCCTTTATCACTCTCATAGATAGGCACAAATAATAAAGTAAATATTTTTATTTTTCCATTAGGGTTAGGATTGGAATTAGGGTTAGGGTTGGTATTAGGGTTAGGGTTGGAATTAAGGTTAAGATTAGGGTTAGGGGTGTGTTCGGGTTAGGGTTGGGATTAGGGTTAGGCTTGTGGTTAGGATTGGGATTAGGTTTATGGGTGTGCTGGGGTTAGGATTATGGTTAGGGTTGGGATTAGGGATAGGGATGAGTTGGGGTTAGGGTTGTGGTTAGGGGTGTGTTGGGGTTAGGGTTGGAGATAGAATTGAGGGGTTTCCACTGTTTAGGCATATCAGGGGTCTCCAAATGCAACATGGTGCTACCATTGATTCCAGCCAATTTTGCGTTCAAAAAGTCAAACGGTGCTCCCTCCCTTCCAAGCCCCGATGTGTGCCCAAACAATGGTTTACCCCCACATATGGGGTATCAGCGTACTCAGGAAAAATTGCACAACAACTTTGGGGGTCTAATTTCTCCTGTTACCCTTGGAAAAATAAATTGGGGGCTAAAAAATTATTTTTTGTGGAAAAAAATGATTTTTTTTATTTTCAAGTCTCTGCGTTATAAACATCTGTGAAGCACTTGGGGGTTCAAAGTGCTCCCCAGACATCTAGATAAGTTCTGAGGAAGGTCTAGTTTCTAAAATGGGGTCACTTGTGGGGGGTTTCTACTGTTTAGGCACATCAGGGGCTCTTCAAACATAATGAAGACAGCAGACCATTCTATCAAAGTCTGCATTTCAAAACGTCACTACTTCCATTCCGAGCCCTGACATGTGCCCAAACAATGGTTCCCCTGACATATGGGGTACCAGCGTACTAAGGACAAACTGTACAACAACTTTTGGGGTCCAATTTCTCCTGTTACCCTTGTGAAAAAAAAATTGCAGACTAAAATATAATTTTTTGAGGAAAAAAATATTTTTTATTTTCACGGTTCTGCATTATAAACTTCTGTGAAGCACCTGGGGGTTCAAAGTGCTCACTATGCATCTAGATAAGTTCCTTAGGGTGTTATGAGCTCATTTTCTGCTCAACCAGTTGAGAGTTCCCCTTCCGTTCTCCCTCTGGTGGTGACATGAGGTAGTGAGGTTGGTTTAAGTGGTAGTGATCTGCCACCTGGTGAGGAAGATAATGATTGGATCGCTGGAGTATCAGACTGGATATAAGACAGCCGACGCCCTATCCTGGTGCTGGTGATTCAGTCTGCTTCTCAGGTCTAGGACTCAGCTCTGTTCCAGCCTTCTCAAGATAAGTTTATTTTTTGCTAATGTTCACACTTCCTCTTGTTGGTCTTTTCAGTTTTTTGTGTGGTCAGCTAGCCCGGCTGGGCTGTGCTGAATTTCCACTCTTATTTACCAAATTGCCTTTTTTTGTCCCTTATTAGATTGGACTCTTTTTGCTCTGTCTCAGAATATTTCAGAGTGCTGATATAGTGGGAGAAGTCTAGTGACTTCAGGGTTAATTTTGCTATCAGTTGTGTTGGACATTTTGTAGTTTTTTTGGCAGACTGCAGACAGTGTCTTTCTTTTCCTGTCCTTTCTAGTTAGTTGGGCCCCATCGTTTGCTCAGCCTATTTTCCTGCCTTTGTTTGTGTTTTCATCTTTTTTCACTGTCAATACATGTGGGGGGCTGTCTCTCCTTTGGGGTCTGCTCTGGGGCAGTTAGTTTTCCTCTTTTCCTGCTTTAGGCTTATTTAGCTCTCCGGTTGTGGCGAGGCATCTAGGTCCACCGTAGGAACGCTCCACGACTGCTGCTAGTTGCGTGTTAGGATCAGGGGTCTGCAGTCTGCATAGTTACCAACCTCTTTGGTTTTCTGAGACTTAGCTTGTGTTGTTTTTTTATTTCCTCCTTGGCTACCCGTTCATAACAGAATCACCAGCCATACCGCAGATTCTAGGGTAGTCAAAAGCAGGAAAAAAAAAGTGTCAGAATTTTTTTTTTTATATGCATTTTTTCCTCTTTCTCTGGGGTCGTAGGAGGATTTTTTCCTTAATGGAGATTAAGCAATTGTCTGATCGTGTGGAGCAGCTCGCTGCTGAAGTGCAGGGAATTTCCGCCTATCTCGCTCAATCACATGCTGTTGAACCCAAAATCCCCACTCCTGATGTGTTTTCTGGGGATCGGTCAAAATTTTTGAATTTGAAGAATAATTGTAAATTATTTCTTGCCTTGAAGCCTAACTCATCGGGTAGCTCTGCGCAGCAGGTTAAAATTGTCATCTCCTTGCTGCGCGGCGATCCCCAGGATTGGGCGTTTTCTCTGACACCTGAAAATCCTATTCTGACTAATGTGGATGCATTTTTTCAGACCTTGGGGTTGTTGTATGATGAACCTAATTCTGTTGATCAAGCTGAGAGAACCCTGTTGGCATTAAACCAGGGTCAGGATCCGACAGAGTTATATTGTCAAAAATTCCGAAAGTGGGCGGTCCTTACTACATGGAATGATAGTGCATTGGCAGCCCTCTTTCGGAAAGGTTTATCAGAGACCGTAAAAGATGTTATGGTGGGATTTCCTGTTCCCTCTGGTCTGGATGGCTCTATGGCATTAGCCATTCAAGTTGATCGGCGTTTACGTGAACATAAAAATACACAGGAGGCGCTGCCACCTTTGAAACAAATGTCTGAACCTATGCAAAGTGATGGGGTTTTGTCTAGGGCGCAACGTCGGGAGTTTAGAAGTCATAATAAGCTGTGTTTTTTCTGTGGATACGCCGTTCATACTATTTCTGTCTGCCCTAAACAAGAGAAATGTTTTGCACACACATTTGCTGTGGGCAGTATACAATCTAAGTTCCTTTTGACAATTACTCTGATCTGCTCCTTGTCCACATTTTCCACTTAGGCTTTTGTGGATTCAGGAGCATCTCTGAATCTGATGGATTTGGACTTTGCTAAACATTGTGGCTTGTCCATGACCTCTCTGCAGACGCCTATTCCTTTGAGGGGTATTGATGCCACTCCGTTGGCGGAGAATAAACCTCAGTTTTGGACCCATGTGATAATGCGAGTTGCCCCAGACCACCTGGAAAATTGTAAATTTTTGGTGCTGCATAATTTTCATGACACTATTGTTCTGGGGTTCCCCAGGTTGCAAACTCATAACCCAGTTTTGGATTGGAAATCTGTGTCTGTGGTGAGTTGGGGTTGTCAGTATGTTCTTAGGGATTCTCCTGTTTTCTCCACCTCTCCTCAGTCTCATGATATTCCTGATTATCTGGCTGAATTCTCTGATGTATTTAGTGAGACTAAGTCTGCGTCTTTGCCCCCTCATAGTAGTTATGACTGTGCAATTGAGTTGATGCCTGGGTGTAAATTTCCCAAGGGTCGGCTTTTTAACTTATCTGTACCCGAACATGATGCTATGCGATCCTATATTAAGGAGTCGTTGGAGACGGGTCATATTAGACGATCCTTGTCACCTTTAGGTGCTGGGGGTTTTTTTGTGGCCAAGAAAGATGGTTCATTAAGACCATGTATTGATTATCGTTCCCTTACCAAGAAGACGGTTAAAAATCAGTACCCGTTACCTCTGATGTCTGATTTATTCTCCAGAGTTAAGAGTGCCTGCTGGTTTACTAAGCTTGACCTCAGGGGGGCGTATAATCTTATTCGCATCAAGCACGGGGATGAATGGAAGATGGTGTTTAATACTCCGGAGGGACATTTTGAGTACCTGGTGATGCCTTTTGGGCTCTCCAATGCCCCTTCTGTCTTCCAGTCCTTTATGAATGATATTTTCCGAGACTTTGTGGATAAGTTTTTGATCATCTATCTGGATGATATTTTGATCTTTTCTAATGATTGGGATTCCCATGTGGAACATGTCCGGACTGTGTTTCGGATTTTGAGGGAGAATTCCCTGTTTGTTAAGAGATCGAAATGTCTCTTTTGTGTACAGAGGATTTCATTTTTGGGATTTATCATATCTCCATCGACTATTGAAATGGACCCGGCCAAGGTACAGGCCATTTATGATTGGGTTCAGCCTATTTCTTTGAAGGCTCTTCAGAAGTTTTTGGGTTTTGCTAATTTCTATCCTAAATTTATAGGTATTTTTTCTAGTATTGTCAAACCACTGACTGATCTGACCAAGAAGGGAGCTGATGTGCTGAATTGGTCTCCTGAGGCTGTCTCAGCATTTCAGGAGCTTAAGCGGAGGTTAACTTCAGCTCCAGTTTTAAGGCAACCTGATGTCTCACTTCCATTTCAAGTGGAGGTAGATGCTTCTGAGATTGGTGCAGGAGCTGTTTTGTCCCAAAAAGACCCTGTGACTTCTAAGATGAATCCCTCTGTCTTATTTTCTCGAAAGTTCTCCTCATCTGAATGCAACTATGACGTAGGGAATCGGGAATTGTTGGCCATGAAATGGGCATTGGAGGAGTGGAGATATTGGTTGGAGGGAGCTAGACATCAATTTGTGGTCCTCACCGATCACAAGAATCTGACTTATCTGGAGTCGGCTAAACGCTTGAATCGTAGACAGGCTAGATGGGCCTTGTTTTTCACGCGTTTTAATTTTGTGGTCTCTTTTCTTCCGGGCACTAAGAATGTTAAGGCAGACGCCCTTTCTAGGAGTTTCTTTGCTGATTCTCTTAATGTGACCGAGCCTACTACTACCCTAGGTGAGGGGGTAGTTATTTCTGCCATTTCGCCCGATTTGAGACGCGCCCTGGAGGAATTTCAGGAGGATAAACCTGAACGTTGCCCTATGGGAAGATTGTATGTTCCGGACCAGTGGAGAAAGAGAGTGATGTCTGAAGTCCATTGCTCCGCATTGGCTGGGCATCCAGGTATTTTTGGTACCAGAGATTTGGTGAGTCGGTCGTTTTGGTGGCCTGCCTTATCTCGTGATGTCAGGAATTTTGTACAGTCCTGTGGGACTTGTTCTTGGTCTAAAACCTGTTCTTGTTCTAGTAGGTTGCTGATGCCCCTGCCGGTGCCCAAGAGGCCATGGACCCATATCTCAATGGATTTTATTTCTGATCTTCCTGTCTCTCAGAGAATGACTGTTAGCTGTGTAATTTGTGATAGATTTTCAAAGATGGTCCATCTTGTACCACTCCCAAAGTTGCCATCTTCTGCTGAGTTGGTACCATTGTTTTTACAACAGGTGGTTCGGTTACACGGGATTCCTGAGAACATTGTGTCCAACAGAGGGGTCCAGTTTGTTTCCAGATTTTGGAAAGCCTTTTGTTCCAATCTGGGAATTCAGTTATCCTTCTCCTCCGCTTTTCATCCCCAGACCAATGGGCAGACTCAGAGAACAAACCAGACCTTGGAGTCTTATTTAAGATGTTTTATATCTGCTGATCAAGATGATTGGGTCTCATTTTTGCCCTTGGCCGAATTTGCGCTGAACAATAGAGCTAGTTCTGCCACCTTGATACCCTTTTTCTGTAATTTTGGGTTTCATCCTCTATTCTCTTCAGGGCAAGTAGAATCTTCGTCCTTCCCAGGTGTGGACACTGTGGTTGTGAGAATGCACCAGATATGGGACCAAGTGGTGGATAAATTGTCTCTCTCTCAGGAAAAGGCCCTGCGTTTTTCCAACCGGCATGGGACCATTGGTCCCCGGTTTAAAGTGGGTGATATGGTTTGGTTGTCGTCTAAGAATATTCCTATGAAGGTTGCATCTCCAAAATTTAAGCCAAGATTTATTGGACCTTATAGGATTTTGGAGATTCTTAATCCTGTTTCTTTTCGATTGGCTCTTCCAGTTACGTTCAAAATCCATAACGTATTTCACAAATCACTGTTGAAGAGGTTTATTGAGTCAGTAGTTCCTGTGGTGGCACCTCCTGACCCTGTGTTGGTTAAAGGCAATATGGAATATGAGGTAGAGAAATTATTGGATTTTTGTTTGGTTAGACGGAGACTCCAGTATTTGGTCAAATGGAAGGGTTATGGCCTGGAGGATAATTCTTGGGTCTCTGCCTCTGATATTCATGCCAATAAATTGGTTCGTGCTTTTCACCGGGCCCATCCTGATCGGCCTGGTGGCATGGATGAGGATTCGGTGACCCCTCCTCAAGAGGGGGGGTACTGTTATGAGCTCATTTTCTGCTCCACCAGTTGAGAGTTCCCCTTCCGTTCTCCCTCTGGTGGTGACAGGAGGTAGTGAGGTTGGTTTAAGTGGTAGTGATCTGCCACCTGGTGAGGAAGATAATGATTGGATCGCTGGAGTATCAGACTGAATATAAGACAGCCGACGCCCTATCCTGGTGCTGGTGATTCAGTCTGCTTCTCAGGTCTAGGACTCAGCTCTGTTCCAGCCTTCTCAAGATAAGTTTATTTTTTGCTAATGTTCACACTTGCTCTTGTTGGTCTTTTCAGTTTTTTGTGTGGTCAGCCAGCCCGGCTGGGCTGTGCTGAATTTCCACTCTAATTTGCCAAATTGCCTTTTTTTGTCCCTTATTAGATTGGCCTCTTTTTGCTCTGTCTCAGAATATTTCAGAGTGCTGATATAGTGGGAGAAGTTTAGTGACTTCTGGGTTAATTTTGCTATCAGTTGTGTTGGACATTTTGTAGGGTTTTTTGGCAGACTGCAGACAGTGTCTTTCCTTTCCTGTCCTTTCTAGTTAGTTGGGCCCCATCGTTTGCTCAGCCTATTTTCCTGCCTTTGTTTGTGTTTTCATCTTTTTTCACCATCAATACAAGGGGGGGCTGTCTCTCCTTGGGGTCTGCTCTGGGACAGTTAGTTTTCCTCTTTTCCTGCTTTAGGCTTATTTAGTTCTCTGGTTGTGATGAGGCGTCTAGGACCACCGTAGGAACACTCCACGACTGCTGCTAGTTGCGTGTTAGGATCAGGGGTCTGCAGTCTGCATAGTTACCAACCTCTTTGGTTTTCTGAGACTTAGCTTGTGTTGTTTTTTATTTCCTCCTCGGCTACCCGTTCATAACATTAGGGGGTCTAGTTTCCAAAATGGGGTCATTTGTGGGGGAGCTCCAAAGTTTAAGCACACAGGGGCTCTCCAAACACGATATGGTGTCCACTAACAATTGAAGCTAATTTTCATTTCAAAAAGTCAAATTGCGCTCCTTCCCTTCTGAGCCCTGCCGTGCACCCAAACAGTGGTTTCCCCCACATATGGGGGACCAGCGTACTCAGGACAAACTGGAAAACAACTTTTGTGGTCCAATTTCTCCTGTTAGCCATGTGAAAATAAAAAATAGCGTGCTAAAAAATCATTTTTGAGGAAAAAAAAATATTTTTTATTTTCACTGCTCTGTGTAAACTTTTGTGAATCACTTGGGGGTTCAAAGTGTTCACTACACATCTGGATAAGTTCCTTAAGGGGTCTAGTTTCCAAAATGGTGTCACTTGTGGGGAGTTTTCACTGTTTAGGCACAAAGGGGCTCTCCAAACGCGACATGGTGTCCGATAACAATTGAAGCTAATTTTCCATTCATAAAGTCAAATGACGCTCCTTCCCTTCCGGACCCTGCCGTACGCCCAAACAGTAGTTTATGACCACATTTGAGGTATCGGTGTACTCAGGAGAAATTGTCCAACAAATTTTAGGATCCATTTTATCCTGTTGCCCATGTGAAAATGAAAAAATTGATGCTAAAAGAAAATTTTTGTTGGAAAAGTGAAAATGTCCATTTTTATCTAAGACGTTGCTTTAGTTCCTGTGAAGCACCTGAAGGGTTAATAATCTTGAATGTAGTTTTAAGTAGCTTGAGGGGTGCAGTTTTTAGAATGGTGTCACTTTTGGGTATTTTCTGCCATATAGACCCCTCAAAGTGACTTCAAAGGTGAGGTGGTCCCTAATAAAAATGGTTTTGTAAATTTTGTTGTAAAAATGAGAATCACTGGTCAACTTTTAACCCTTATAACTTCCTAACAAAAAAAAAATTGTTTCCAAATTGTGCTGATGTAAAGTAGACATGTGGGAAATGTTATTTAGTAACTATTTTGTGTCACATAACTCTCTGGTTTAACAGAATAAAAATTCAAATTTTGAAAATTGTGAAATTTTCGCCAAATTTCTGATTTTTTCACAAATAAACGCAAAAATTATCAACCTAACATGAAGCCCAATATGTCATGAAAAAATAGTCTCAGAATCGCTAGGATCCATTGAAGCGTTCCAGAATTATTACCTCATAAAAAGGTCACTGGTCAGCAATGCAAAAAATGGCCTGGTCATTAAGGTCAAAATAGGCTTGGTCATGAAGGGGTTAAATATGTGAAAAGCTATTGACAGAATGCCATGTAAGCTTGCCTGCTGGTTAATCTGTTAAAATCAGATTGATAATGCAAGCTGCTGCCCTGACTGATATAAGCAGTCTGGGCAGAATTACGTGCAGAACAGATCACATACTATTGTTTTAGAGCTGTTCTGTTTAATTTAAAAACTAAACACAGAAAATACACAAAAAAATAAAAATAAAAAAATCCAGGAATCAGTGGTGTAACCAAAGTCCTGTAAACTCTAGGGCAAAATGTGGATCTGGCCCCTACCCCACACTAGCATATTGTTAAGATGTGAAAAAGAAAAAAGAGAAATTCCAGCGCGAGAAATGGAAAATTAAAAATCCATTTTATTGTGCCAATGCATATTAAAATTCCAGCAGGTACAGCATACTAGTCGGATGACTGCAGAACAACGAGTTTCGACGCCTCAGGTCTTAATCAATTTAATAAATTGTAATTCTTCTTATATTGTATATTTAATAACATGCATGTGTCTAATCACAATGCTGTTGCGGTTTCTGCTGTATCAAAGCATTTTGCCACAGTTCACAAAGGGGATGTTAGCGGCTTTCATTTTATGGGAATAGAACAGGTGCATAGACCGATTCGGGGTGGAGATCACAGAAGGAAACTATTGAACAGGGAGTCCTTCTGGATTTTCACCCTGGGTACTAGATATCTGGATGGTATGAATAGCCGACAAGATCTTAAATTACATTATTGAATATGTTCGTCCCATATTTTATTCAGAGGTTGTAATGTAACTTATCGATCTAATTTTAGTATATTATGTATGGGATATGAATATGTGATATGTACCTGGAAATATGTTATTGCAATTGGAAAAAATTTATTTATTTTTTTTTTTTGTATTTTTTTGTTTTTTTTTTTGTTATATTTTCATCTTTTTCATCTTACATTAGGAGTATATATATCTCCCTTTTAAATTAT
Organism: Dendrobates tinctorius; assembly: GCF_039654945.1. NCBI lineage: Eukaryota > Metazoa > Chordata > Amphibia > Anura > Dendrobatidae > Dendrobates > Dendrobates tinctorius. The sequence continues at coordinate 3,851,262 of NW_027361829.1, forward strand.
ATATGTTATTTATGTTGTGTTGTCTACATTGACTGTTTTTTTTTTTTCTTCTTTTCCTCTTTGTTTGGCTCTCCCACCATTACCATATTGGGAGCTGCTTTGGAGCAGTCCACACATGTGTTTCTGATTTTTGCAGGTGGGAGCATCCAATAAAAGGAAGTTGGTTACATTTAATGTCAGAACATGATTAAGACCTGAGGCGTCAAAACGCGTTGTTCTGCAGTCATCCGACTAGTATGCTGTACCTGCTATAATTTTAATATGCATTGGCACATTAAAATGGATTTTTAATTTTCATAGAATCATAGAATCGTAGAGTTGGAAAGGACCTCCTGGGCCATCTGGTCCAACCCCCTGCTCAAAGCAGGATTCGCTAAATCATCCCAGTCAGATGTCTGTCCAGCCTCTGTTTGAAGACTTCCATTGAAGGAGAAATCACCACTTCCATTTCTCGCGCTGGAATTTCTCTTTTTTCTTTTTCACTGTTGATTGACTGCCTGGTCAAGTCCGTGCGCAAGGATTTGGATTCTGCCGGCAGGGCAGTACGGTGAGCTGGATTGTTTTTTCTTTTCTTTTTACCATTGTTAAGATGTGGTATGTGTTCCTCAGTACCATTGATAATCTCTATCTTAGGCCTCTTTCACACATCAGGTTTTCGCCGTCAGGCGCGATCTGGCACTTTTGACAAAAAACAGATCCGGCGAAATGCAATGCCGGATCCGGTTTCCCCCCCATTGACTTGCATTAGCGCCGGATCGGGCCGGATGGCCATGTGTTTCATCCGGTTTTCGCCGGATCCGGCAATGTGTCGCAATCCGGCGTCTGGAAAAAACGGCTACTGTAACGTTTTTTGTCTCCGGCGAAAAAGCCGGACACGCCGGATCCGGTGTGTCCGGCTTTTTCACACAATGAAAGCCTATGAGCGCCGCAATGCGCCGGATCTGGTTTTTTGGGTCTGAGCATGCTCAGTAGCTCTGCCCACAAGACACATATATAAAAGCATGACAGTGGAACCCTCAGCCACACCCAACATGCCACCCAAGACAGCAACCAGGCGCAGGAGAAGGCAGGAGACCACTGCAGCACCATCAGCACCACCACCCCAAATGGAGCAGCAAAGGGAACATGCTGAACAACGGGAGGGGAGTCCAGCAGCAGATGAGAGACAGTAATTATCAAATCCACCATTCCTCAAAACTAGGGCCATGGAATATCAAGATATTCATTGGCCCTTTGTTTCTCTTTATTCAACAGCCGCCCAAGAGATGCAGCAGCAGCAGGGGCAGCACTGGCAGCAGCAACAGCACCACCCACAGCCATGGAGTCTGGCCAGCAAGAGGACAGCACATCTTCTTGTGGGAGCCCTCCCTCGCATCGTCAGCGTTTGATGGTAAGTTTTTATTTCCAAAATCGATCATCTCTGTAATATATGTCTATTCATTGCCTTTTATTTCAAAACAGGAATCACAAGCTGAAGAGGAGCTCCCAGAAGAAGAAGGAAGGGGTGGACAGACACCTGGAGTGGGCTCACAATTGGTAAGTTTTTTGCATCAAACGCAGAAACACAACATCACACTACACACAACACATAGAAAACAATGTTCTGATGTTCTGCAGACCACACACAGCAAACAAATGCCAACATCCAAACACATAAATTTTTTTCTTTTCTTCTCTAGTCTTCCCAATCTGGTGCTCGGCCAAGAGGTCCTCGCAGTGCCTCCCAGGGTCGTCGGCGACAGCAACGCGGCGGTCACCAGCGTGTAAGTATAATATTTAAGTGAAATTTTGGTACACTTTTTATTTCATGTCTTAAGTGTGGTGACTAATTTTGCTATTTTTCTCTTTTACTTTAACAGCCTTCACAGCGTGCTCCCAACTCAGATGGTGAGGATGGAGGAATTGATGTTGACCACCTCATCGATCTCGTCAGAGAAAGGGAGCCGCTATGGAATATGGCTGACCGCCGCCATGCTGACCTGATCGTTACCCGACGACTCTGGGTGGAAATCTGTTCGCTCCTTGTGGCCCGCTGGGAGGACCTCGATGCTCGGGCCCAGATTAAAGAGCGTAAGTATATACAGTACCGGTTGCTTGATGTAAACCAGTGTTTCCCGAACTCCAGTCCTCGTGGTCCCCACGGATCATGTGTTCAGGATTTCTATTTACTATGGAAATCCTTAAAACATGACCCCTGGGGACCATGAGGACTGGAGTTTGGGAAACACTGATGTTGTATACTAACCACTTTGTCCTTTCTTGTTTCAGGGGACAGAATTGTGAAGCGGTGGCAGTCTGTGAGGGATCGTTTCAAGAAGGAGTTCAATAAAGAGATGTGGGCCCCGAGTGGATCTGGAGGACGCAGGAGCAAGTACAAGTACGCACGAGCCCTGTCGTTCCTCCGGGATACAATGGTCACCAGAAGGTAAATATTACACACCACATGTGAAAAAAAAATATTTAGATGTAACAATTTTTTTTCAGCCAGGGCCATGCCATATCACTATTTTAATTGTTTTTTTTTTCTCTTTATTCCACAGCACGGTGAGCAGCACTCGGGAGCCTGCACGATTGGACCCTTCTGAGGTGATCCCTGAGGAGACCGGCACCGAGGGACACTTCGACCGCCCCGGTACATCTGCACCTTCCCAGCCTTACCACACATTCGACCCATCTGTCCCATCCACCAGCACAGGAGCATCATGGCCGCCTACATTACATGAAGCTGCTGGTGAGGATATCGCTTTCCCTTTACCCCACCCTTCTGCCCCTGCCACCTCTAGTACACCTGCGGGTACTGGGCGGCAGCGGCAGAGGGGTCAGGAAAAGACTTATGCGCCAGAGTTCTTGCATCTGAATGCATCTTTCCAGAACTGTCTAAAAGTCTTGTCAGAGCAAATCTCCACAGGCTTTCAGCAGATCAACTCCAGCATTCTGGAGGTGAAGACACTTCTGCAAACCATGCATTCAGAAGCAAGATCTTCGCCAAACCACACCTTTTTCAGGTCTGTTGTGGAGCGCATGGAAACGCTCTCTCCTACAAAGCAGATGCATGTAATGCATTCATGCCACGGTGCTCTCCAGCACGTTACCTCCCAACCTCCTCCTCCCACACCAGTAGTTCCTCCACCTGCACCCCCTCCAGCCACTTTCCATCCTCCCCCTCCTATTACATACCAGCCACCTCCCCAGTACCAGCAACCTCCCCAGTACCAGCAACCTCCCCATTACCAGACATCTCCCCACTTCCAGCAACCTGCCCCGTACCAAACTCCTTCCCCGTACCAAACTCCTTCCACGTACAACTTTCCATCAACATCATCTGCTCCTACAGTCCCTGCCCAACCCTCCACTCCACCGCCCACCACCTTTTCTGCCTCCCACATGTCCACCCATTCTGTAGCTTTTTCCACACCTTCACCTCTAACTGTTCCTTCCCCACCACGATCCCAGTCCTCTCTCCACACTCCCAGTGTCGAAGTGTCCCGCAGCCCCTCCAGCAGTATTTCCACCCCACACTACACAGATTTGTAATGTGTGTTTTTAATAAAAATGCCCATTGGGTTTAAAACCTTTATTAAAAAAGTTTTTTGCACTTTAAAAACATTTTACAAAAAAAAAAATATTTTAAATAAAAGTTAAATTATCGTTTTACAATGGTTGTCTGTCATTTCTTTATGCGGCGAAATATGTTTAAAAAAAAGGTTAAATACAGGGTATTTCAAAGGTAAAAAGGTATTCAAAACCAGGTATATAACTGTGGGTAAATTTTAGCTTTTTGCCACAGTTGTGTTCCTGGTTGTGTTTGAAGCAAAGTATTTCACCAAAAAAGTTGTGTTTATTGTTGGTGATTTCCTAACAATGTACACAACTTTTGTTAAAAGGTGAAATACTTTGCATAAAACACAACCAGGTACACACCTGTGGCCTAAAGGTAAAAATAGTAAGACCATGACAAGATAGCCAACTTTGGTTGGCAAAGGTATATACTGTTGGTACAGAAGGTACACAAGTTTGGTTAAGGGCACAAATCTTTCACACTCTGTCATCCTGCCAGTGTACTCTGCCTTGAGGTGACATAAAGTATAGTGCAAAATTGTCCCTCATTACTGAAACCGTCCCAGAACTTCTAGTGGTAATGTCATGATAATCTTGCAAGGTGGTTTCTTCAGAGGTGTCCTCAATGGAAATGGGTTCCTTGCAGATAACAAAATTGTGGAGTACCACGCAAGCTTTGATCACCTCGTCCACAGTTTCTGTCTTGAGGTTGATCGCAGTCAATAGGACCCGCCATTTGGCTGTCAGAATACCAAAGGTACATTCAACCATTCTTCTTGCTCTTGTGAGGCGGTAATTAAAAATGCGTTTTGTTCTTGATAATCCTCTGCTACCGTACGGTTTCAAAAGGTGTTCTGACAGCTGGAAGGCTTCATCCCCTACACAGACAAATGGCATAGGTGGACCAGATGTTTGTGGCAGCGGTCTAGGGGGTGGGAACTGGAAGGTGTTTCCATACAGTTTACGCCCCATGGCAGACAGTTTGAAAACTTGAGAGTCATTGGAGCGGCCATAGGCCCCAATATCAACAGCAATAAATTTGTATTCCGCGTCAGCGATGGCCATGAGGACAATTGAAAAATATTTCTTGTAATTGAGATATTCCGATCCCGATCCGGCTGGCTTTACAATGCGGATATGTTTCCCGTCCACAGCGCCCAAGCAATTCGGAAACTGACATATCTGTTGAAACTTTTCTGAAATTTCAATCCACCTCTCTGTTGTGGGCTCTGGTAAAAACTCTTCAGCTAAGGAATCCCACAGTGCACGGCATGTGTACTTCACTATTCCAGATAAGGTGGAAATCCCGAGTCTGTACTGGAAATGCAGTGACGAAAAGGATTCTCCAGTTGCAAGAAATCTGTGGGGAATTAAAAAACAATCAATTAGTTTAAAATCACAGCATTACATACCAAAAGTCAGCTATAACACTTGGAGCTGCAAACTACCACCAACAAGATTGCAGTGAAAGTGTGCTCTGATGCGAGCATATCCAATAAATGTGGCTTACCTTAAAGTCACCATCAGACGCTCTGCGGGTGAAACAGAGAAGCGGCAATAGGTGTCCGATTTTCTTATGAGGTGTGCAATGCGCTCCACCAAGTAATCAAAATTCTCCATTTTCATCCGAACATATCCAAAAAATGTATCCGGGTTTCGTCTAAGGTCCATGCAGAGTGTAGAATAGACCCCACACGTCATTCTCTTGGCTGTGATGGGGTGGATCCACAAACGTCGTCTACGATGCCTGATGCGCTGCTGTCTCGCTTTCTCCTTCTCCAGAACAATCACCCTCAAACGATTCGCCTCCGCTGTAAAATCCGCCAAATTCTTCAAAATATTTCCAATCACAACATCCATCTTCGCCAGTAACTTGCTCTTCTCTCCAACCTGCACTTTCTCCTTTACAACCTGTCAAAGAAGGGCTGTAGGAACACGCTATATATAGTTTTTCAGTAGCCAATCCCTTTCGGAAGGCCACAAGGGGCGATTTTAAAAACCGGATCCGGCGTAATCCGTCGAAAAACGGATCGAAAACCGGATGAACCGGATGAGACGGATCCGGTTTTGGCTGTCAAGCGCAAGACGGATCCGGCAGAAAACCGGATCCGTCACATCCGGTTTTACTAAACATTTGCCGTATCCGGCGCTCCGGCACGACGCCGGAACGCGCCTGACGCCGAAAACCTGATGTGTGAAAGTAGCCTTAGCCCCCATAAAAAAAAAAACAAACACAATACACACATAAGAAAATTATCTTGTTGCCATGCTTTTCTAAGTAATACTGAATGTCTAAATAATAGAGATGAGAGGATCGATTCGTGGGTCTCCGACCAAGTGTCCACGTCAATGGTATCTGACCTTTATAGAAGGCTCGCAAGTCTCTTACCTTCCGATATGGCATTTGATTTCTCAGAGCTAGCGCAATGTCGTCTGTTTTCTGGGTGCTGTCAACGCTCTTTAGATTCTCCTGTCACACTGCACTCTATGTCACCTGGAAGTCTCTTTTACAATACACAAGTTGGAATGAGGCTCCATAGACTTACACTGCAATAAAGACTTCACACTTAGAGTGCAGTGTGAAGAGGAGCAGAACAGCACTGGATACTGTGTCAGATCGCGGTAGGACACTGACACTATACACAGGTTTAGGAGGAAAAAAAGTTCATGGGAGAGCTTCTTTAAGGCTAGGTTCTCATTTATTCTGTGCTTTACATTGGAGTTTCTAACTAAATCCATTAAAAGTAAAAAGTGTGGTTCATACAGGGGCCTGGAAATGTTCACTATAATGAGACAGGTGGAGTCACTATACACTCTGTCTGGCCTTTGTTCCAGTAGTGTCCAACTTTTTGGTGGAGCACAAAACAATGGTCAACCGCATATTTGTGAATTACTAAAATGACAGGACACACAGAAACAGAGGCCAGACAAACTCTAAAGTGACTCCATCTGCCTCATTATGATTATCGGGTTCATCTGGATCCTGCTTTTTGAAGATTTAAACACGATCCTGATGAACACAATCCTGATGTAAGTGTTCATTGTAAATCACAAGATATATGTGACCCAAGCCTTATTCCAATTTTTGGGATGCAGAGAGAACAAATAAACAGCAGTTAAGGAAATGAATTCTAGGCTTTTCACTGTGCGGTATAAGTGAAAAGACAGATTTATTTTTCGGGTGAGTATAGTAATAGAGGTACCTGGTTTTTATTGTTTCTTTTATGTTTTGCTACTACACTACACATGTGGTCAAAATTGTCGGTACCCCTTGTTTAATGACAGAAAAAACCAACAATCGTCACAGAAATAACTTGAATCTGACAAAAGTAATAATACATCAAAAATATATGAAAATGAACAAATGAAAGTCAGACATTGTGTCATGGTCACGCCTGTGTCTGGACGCAGCGACTACCGCAAGGCGAACCCATAACACACGTGACCCTGGATACACTGCCTCCAGTGGGGCGAATTTAAATAAGGGGGAACCTGGGTAACATTAGCAATGGTGGGTCCTGTGATAGGGAATAGGGAAGTGGAGACCTCCTGCACTCCCCTGAGCCAGTGTCCCTGCACTCCTAACGTTCCCTATGCCGGTTCCACACCGGGTGACGCACGCGTACCTCAAATCCTAGCTCGCCCTGCACCTAAACCCTCACTAGGGAATTGGTCAGTGCGGAAACGAATTCCACCACTGCACTAAACACACATGAGGAAAGATGACAAAACAGGGGAAACACCACTTAGCTTTGCTCTGTTGCATACGCTCCTAGCAACAGAGCCCAGCACCAGCGTGCATCTTCTCCTCCACCCGGATCCATCGCCAATATCGGATCCATCAAAATAGTGCAGCCTTGGAGCAGAGTCCACCACCAATTGCAGAAGTCCAGTAACAGAGTCCCAAAGATGAGCTCAGCTCCTGCCCAAAAAGTCAAGCATGCTTGAGTCCAGCTCTCAGCAACCAAGTCTCGCATGCTGAGTGCAACTCTCTTCATAGTCGCCACTCCACCAAGCCATGCAAGCACTTCCTGCCGACACCATAAACTGTGACTCCACCACGCCATGCCAGCCCTTCTTGCAGACCACATAGCTGCCACTCGTCCCCTCTGGCTGGGCTGCGCAGGACTCATGTTCAGCTCCTTCTTTCACCCAGGCTCCCTTGTGAATGACTAACACACAATATCACCAACAGTGATTGAACACACCAGGCTCTCTTTTATAGAGCCTCACACCTGATTTATAATTAAGTGCACATTAAACCAAAGAATCTAAAGTGCACTACTGCTCACCACCACCGGGGCAATTTAGAATGAACGACACCACGTGTAATAATTCTAATGGTCACCGGGGGCAATCAACCACTTTGGCACCAAGCCAAAGGAAAAAAAGTTCACTTTGAATTTAAACTGTCAGATCCAAACTGGATCATGACACATTGCTTTTCAACCAAGCTACCACAGAATTTAAAAAAAAAAAAAAAAAATCATGAAATGGGCCTGGTCACAAATGATATTACCCCTGAAAATAATGTGACAAAAAGGACATGTTAAATCAAGGTTTGTGCATTATTTACCATCATAGGTGTCTACAATCTTGGTATAAAGGGCTACAGATACTCACTGTGCTGTTTGGTGACTTGGTGTGTATCACACTCAACATGGACCAGAGGAAGCGAAGGCTCAGGAGATTAGAAAGAAAATTATAGACATACATGTTAAAGGTAAAAGTTATAAGACCATCTCCAAGAACCTTGATGTTCCTGTGACTACAGTTGCACATATTATTCAGAAATTTAAGCTCCATGGGACTGTAGCCAACCTCTATGGACAAGGCTGCAGGAGGAAAATTGATGACAAATCAAAGAGACGGATAATATGAATGGTAACAAAAGAGGCCAGAAAAACTTCTAAACATATTAAAGGTGAACTTCAAGCTCAAGGAACATTGGTGTCAGATCGCACCATCCGTCGTCGTGTGAGCCAAAGTGGAATTCATGGGAGATGACCAAGGAGGACACCATTGTTGAAAAAAAATCATAAAAAAGCCACAATGTAATTTGCCAAACTACACAGTGACAAGCCACAAACCTTCTGGGAAAATGTCCTATGGACAGATGAGACAAAATGAAACTTTTTGGCAAGGCACATCAGCTTTTTGTTCACAGATGGCAAAATGAAGCATATCAAGAAAAGAACACTGTCCCAAAAGTGAAACATGGATGAGGCTCTGTTATGTTCTGGGGCTTCTTTGCTGCATCTGGCACAGGATGTCTAGAATCTGTGCAGGGTACAATGAAATCTCAAGACTATCAAGGGATTCTAGAGAGAAATGTGCTTCCCAGTGTCAAAAAGTTTGGTCTCAGTTGCAGCTCATGGGTCTCGGAACAGAATAATGACCTAAAACACAGCTAAAAACACCCCAGAATGGCTAAGAGGAAAACATTGGACTATTCTGAAGTGGCCTTTGCGCCCTGAAATAAATCCTATTGATCATCTTTGGAAAGAGCAGAAACATGTCGTCTGGAAAAAAGCAAGCTTCAAACACGAGACAACTGGAGCAGTTTGCTCTTGAGAAGTGGGCCAAAATACCTGTCGAGAGGTGCAAAAGTCTCATTGACAGTAACAGAAATCGTTTGTTTGCACTGACTGCCTCAAAAGGTTGTGCAACAAAATATTGAGTTAAGGGTACCATCATTTCTGTCCAGGCCTCTTTCATGGGTTTAATTTTTTTAAAAATTCGGATTGAGAAAAAAAAATTGCAGCATGCTGCGATTGTCCTTGTATCTTGGACGAGACTCACCATTGCAAGTCAATGAGTGCGATAAAAAAATTGAATAGCACACATACCGTGCGAGTGCCATCCCGACATTTCATCAGCCGAGTACAGTAAAATAACAGCATGACAAGAAAGAATAGAAAATATAGCATAGATATATACAGTATACATAGCATAAATAGCTACAAACATGTGAGTGACATATATAATTAATATAGTGCTTGTGTAGCTTACTGTACATATATTTAATTAATAAAACAATAAATTACAGAAAAAATGAAGTGGGACTGTGGGATCCCCAGAAATATTATGAACCAACAGAGAGAAAGCAGACAAGCTGGGGACTGATGCTTATAGCCTGGGAAGGTGGTAATAAACATGAAGCTTCTCAGGCTACAAAATATAAGCTCACAGCTGTATACTTAGCTTAGTTTACTGGTTATTAAAATGGAGGACCACCCCAAAAAAAGACATAGTGTCCCCCTATAATTAATAGCCAGCAAAGGTAAGGAAGACAGCTGAGGGCTGATATTAATAGGCTAGGATGGATATTGGTCACCTCCCAGACTAAAAAAATCAGCTCTCAGCCAACCTACAAATGGTGCATCCATAAAATGCACCAATTATGGCGCTTAGCCTCACTCTTCCCACTTGCCCTGGTGCATTATCAACTAGGGTAATACTATTTGGGTTGATGTCAGCTTTTTGTTGGCAGCTGACATCAAGCCCAAGGGTTAGTCATGGAGAGGTGTCTAAAAGACGTCTCCATTACAAACCTCAAAATCATATTGTAAATAAAAAACACCCAGAATAAAGTCCTATAATGCAAATAATGACACTGACACGTTTACTTTAATGAAAAATAAAAAATAAAAAAGTTGTACTCACTTTTACGCCTAATCCAATGAAGCTTCTTCTCACAGGTGTGTCAGATGATACAGACATTGAGGAAAGAGAGTGCACATAGGGTGATAAAAGTTATATTTTGGGTGACAAGTGCACTCACCTTTACAGGTTGTGAACAGTCACAACCCCTTGCAGAATGTAAAAGGAACCAGTGGTCGCAGCTGACTCCCGCAGTTACCAATGTCACAAAGGAGGAAGAAAAAGATGGGTTTTTTCAATGTATCCATGCTGACCACACAAGGACAGAAATATTCTTGAAAGCTTTATTGTGCCGACGCGTTTCGTGGCAAATCTGACACTTCTTCAGGGCCAAAGAATTACTGTATCTGATTACAGCAGTGGTTTTATACAAAACCTTCATGACATCACAATTACATGCAAAAAGACATCACTTCCCGTGGAGATGCCCTCTCCAATGTCAAAACATCATACACCAGTCACAATAACTTTATCTTGATATAAAGTTATTGTGACTGATGTATGATATTTTGACATTTTGTATAAAACCACTGCTGTAATCAGATACTGTAATTCTTTGGCCCTGAAGAAGTGGCAGATTTGCCACGAAACGCATCGGCACAATAAAGCTTTCAAGAATATTTCTGTCCTTGTGTGGTCAGCGCGGATACATTGAAAAACCCAGTCTTTTTCTTCCTCCTATGTGACAGATGCTACAGACAGTCATTCTACATCTGGCTGCAGAAGGTCTCTGTGTTTGGCATTGCAGACGCCTTCTTATTCCTTCTGACTCTTGGACCCAGTGGCAACCTCCCACTAGCTCTAATTGACACACCTGAACCTGGGTGTTTATAGACTGCCAGTCTGTTTCAGGGAGCCGCCGGTGATATTCACATTTTCCCCTGGTGAAGGCCTGGAGCTATAGCACTTGGCTTACTTCCTCTCTGGTGCTATTGGAGGACGTTTGGTGTTATCTCTCTGGAGTCTACCCAAGCTAAGTTGATTCCCCCTTGTTTGTATCCCTTCTTGTCTTTAGTGTACAGTGGGGACTGACCAGTGCTCTTCCCCCCTTTCCCTATTCAGGGCCTAGCTCTAAGGATATACAGGGCTTTGGTTCCTGCTCGGCAATTGGTATGGAACCAATATAGACATGGTCATGGTAAGGGAGGCAAGGTGCTATTAGATCTACCTAGGGGTCTCTACTCCCCATTTTCCTAGCATTTGGGCATCCATCCTCTCTTCCCCTTGTTTTGCACTTAGTCTATCCACACTGTGGGATACCCCTTTAGGCCTATTCCATTTGTACCGTTACGAGTCTAGGTCTGCTACATCTAGATGCCTTGCTTAATGGTGGCATGATGTGACCGTTAAACCTGGCATCAAGTGGAGTCACTGAGCTGCGTGTGCTAGCACAGCATTAGTGCCTCACAGTGTCGTGAGAAAGATGAACGGAGTTCATAGCCAATGAACTCCGTTCACCTTAATGACATCACTGCTAGCATGAGAACTTTCTCATGCTCTAGTGGTGACGTCAGTGAGCTGAACGGAGTTAAGCTAAAATCTCCACTCACCGTATTCACAACACCGCGAGACATTGATGCTATGAAGCGCAGCTCAGTGTTCCTGCTGGCTGCCACGCTGAACACTGACATCATGTCAATGTTCAGCATGGCAACTAGATGTAGCAGAGCTAGACTCATCAAGGGACAAATGGATTATCTTTTTGTCGAAGAGTTGAGGAATATGGTTGTTTATTTTTTTTGGTCTTTTACATTGGACATGGGCTTTAGTGGATTAGGCGTAAAGGTGAGAATAACTTTGCTTTTTTATTTTTAATTATAATTAAGGTGTCACTGTCTTTATTTCAATTAAAGGACATTATTCTGGGTGTTTTTTTATTTACAATATGACTATGGGGTTAGTAATGTGGGTGTCTTTTAGACGCCTCTGTGTCAGACCAGGACAGGGAGATGCCCGGCGCATGACACAAATATAGGGGATCCCTGACGGTAGGGAGAGGGAGAAGATGGTGTCCCCTCAACACTCACCTTATGCTGATACGTGTGCTCCCTATCGCCATAAAAGGGTCCTTTCCTCCATGAGCCATTGCGACCCTTGGTTTTAGCCCTAGCTAGTGAGCTGGGCTGCAAGACACTGGTCTTACTACTAAAATAAGGCTACACAGAGAAAGAGACAGACAGGTGAAACTCACAAACAAATGAAAATCCACAGGAATTAAAAGGAACACAAACAACATCTCTAAGAACTCTACAACTTCTCTAGGAACACCACAACCACTCTGCAAGGAAACCAGGAGTCTAAATAGTGAAGGGGGAGTGTACCAATAAGCAACAGTTGAGACTAAAGCCAAATGGAATTTCAGCAGATTAAAACCAAGAGCTCTTAACCCTTTCCATACCAAAAGAAACAGTAAACCTGCACCACTCATGTGAATAGCATGTGAATAGTCATGTAGACTCCAAGGTGGACCTGTGATCAGCTAATATCTGTCATCTTCTGATTCTAGGTGCACCACAGGTCTCAGCAGGGTGTGGCACACTCATGACACTCTCCATGACTAACCCCTGGGCTTGATGCCAGATGCCAATAAAACCTGACACCAACCCCAAAACTATTACTCTGTTTGACAACGCACCAGGGCAAGTGGGAAGAGAGAGGCTATGCGCCAGAATAGGGGCATCTTATGGATGTACCATTTCTGGGGCAGCTGAGAGCTGATGCTTTTAATCAGGGAGGGAGCCAATATCCATGGCTCCATCTTAGCATATTAATATCAGCCCACAACTGCCTGCCTTGATTAGCTGGTTATTAATTGTAGGGGGCCCCAAGTGATTTTTGGGGGAGTCCCTCATTTTAATAAACAGTAAAGTGTCACAGTCCAATTCTTGGATCTGTGTCAGATTTGGGATTCCCTCAGTTAAACCTTTTTTTTCCCTTTCAGGCATTTGGGGACTTAATATGATTTTTTTTGCTCCCGGTGGCCACAAGTGTAATTGCATGTCTGTTGTTTTCCCTGCTCATGTGACCACTCCCTTTTCCTATATAAGGTCACATGGTGTATCAGCAGGGGTTGGTGATAGCAGTTCCTTAGTGGATTCCAACCATGGCGAAGTGAGCAGCTGGCTCTGAGGTGTTGAGCCACTGCTGAAACTTGGTGAAGTTAGCAGCTGGCTCTGACTTGTCGAGCCACTGCTGAAACTGGTGCTGAACTCTGTTGCCTGCAGCAGAGAAAGATGATGAAAGTAGCAGCTGGCTCTGAGGTGGTGAGCCACTGCTGAAAGCTGATCTGGTGCTGCACTCTGCTGCCTGGTGACTGCAGCAGAGAAAGATAAGTTTTGGTGTTTCCCCCTTTTTTCCTTGGTGTGTATTAGTGCAGCGGTGGGACCAGTGTCCGCATTATCCAGTTCCCTAGCAAGGTATAGGTGCAGGGATAGTGAGGGATTCAGGTATCCTTCTCAGCAACAGGTGAAGAGCCTGTATACGGAACATTAGGAGTGTTTAGGGACACTACCTCAGGGGAGTGCAGGAGGTCTCCACGTCCACCGTTCCCTATTGCGGGGCCCACCGTTGTAACTGTTTCCCCAGTGTTCCCCTTTTGTCTTGTTGATTCAGTTACTGACCTGCGGGTCGTGTCACACAGGACAGGTACACATGACATAAAGGCTATGTTTAGAGCTGTGAGAAGATATTAATAGCCTGGGAAGCTCCATGTTTATTATCCCCTTCACAGGCTATAAACATCAGCTCCAAGCATTCTGCTTTCAATCTGCTGGTTATTAAAGTTTGGAGGGACCCCACACCATTTTTTTCTTTAATTTATTGATTAATTAAATACATGCACAGTAAGCTACACACACAGTACTAATATATGTAACTCAAATATTTCTACAGTATCTATACATGTATTTAACAATTTTTACTTTGAAAATTATCTTTAAATAACAGAGAGAATTACTCTATGTAAAAGCTAATATTAAAATCGCATTGCTGACGGATCGCATATGCATGTCATTCAGATGTCATGTGGGCGCTAGGTGAGAAAAATCTCATTGTACGCTCATGAAAATCGCATGCCACTTGCATGACACTTATCTGACTTTCAAGGAAGCAATTTCATTCACACTGATGAGTATGGGTCCTTACATAGATACATATCCCGTTAGACCCTACTTATGGCAAGTCATAACAGGCCAACGTACATGGAATCCCCGAAAATCATTGTTTGATCTCAGATTGCCACGACAACTGTCAGCACTCCATGATCACAGCACAGCAAAAAAAAAATGGCATCCTGATTCAGTGACTCAGCTATATGTATCCCTGTGCACTCCCCCGATGAGTGAAGATGAAACACATCGAGAGAAGGGAGGTTATCAGGAAATGGAGTCCGTCACTGTATCTCAGTATAGGACCTGCCGGCAAATCCTAAGAGATTGGTGAGACCGTTCCTATACCATGTCACAATTATGAGAGACATATTAAGTTATAGGAGGGCTAAGAGTATTATATGTAGCAATATGGTAGGCCAAAATGTCCAATAAGTGTAACAAGCTATAATCCCTCTATTACTTGAATCTGCTATGTATATGGTGTTATTTATATGTGCTGCATTATAGAAGGTTGATATGGGCTGCAACTCTAACAAGAAGCTTTAGAGACATGCAGCTGGATCCTTTTGGTTCAAAAGAGTGTGCAGTAACAGTTGTGATTCATTTACCTTGTACTTGTATGTTTGAGCATAAAATTGATTATTCAATGCTGTTCTGCCCGTGTATGTGCAGCAAGTATCTTCATAAGTGCTGTACCAGCTATGACCCTTAGATGTCATAGTTGTTCCCTTTTTCTGTTCCTTGATTTAGGAACCTCTCCCTTTAATAGCTTGTTCTGATTAGAACATCTGATCAGTTTCCCGGGGATAGAGAAGTTGTATCATAGTAACATAGTTATTAAGGTTGAAGGGAGACTTTAAGTCCATCTAGTTCAACCCATATCCTGTCCTAACCTGCCCTAACATGTTGATCCAGAGGAAGGAAAAAAAAACCCATGTGGCAAACAGTAAGCTTCACATTGGGGAAAAAAATTCCTTCCTGACTCCACATACTGACTCCACATCAGACTAGCTCCCTGGATCAACGCAATATTAAGGAAACTAGTGGATATACCCTCTAATATTATACTTTTCAAGAAAGGCATCCAGTCCCTTCTTAAATTTTAGTAGGGAATCACTCATTACAACATTATATGGCAGAGAGTTCCATAGTCTCACTGCTCTTACAGTATAGAATCCGCGTCTGTGAGTATGTTTAAACCTTCTTTCCTCCAGACGTAGAGGATTCCCCCTTGTCCCCGTCACAGGTCTAAGAGTGAAAAGATCATTAGAAAGGTCTTTGTACTGTCCCCGCATATATTTATACATTGTAATAAGATCACCCCTAAGCCTTCGATTCTCCAAACTAAATAACCCCAAGTGTAATAACCTGTCTTGGTATTGCAGACCTCCTAGTTCCCTTAGGCTATGTGCACAGGTAGTTTTTTGGGTGTGCGGATTTTGTAGAGAAAACCGCAGGTAAATCCGCAGGACAAAAGTCCTGCGGTTTTGCCTGCGGTTTTGCCCTGCGGTTTTAAACCTCATAATGGATGAGGTGTAAAACTGCAGCATTTCTGCACCAAACAATTGACATGCTGCGGATTGTAAACCGCAGCAAAACCGCGCGGAAAAAACCGCAGCATGTGCACAGCTTTTTTTTTTATTTCCATAGGAAATAAAGGTACTGTACAACGCAGCAGAATCTGCTGTGGACCCGAAGGAACCGCAGCAGAATGCGCACCGTGTGCACATACCCTAATAACCGTGGTCGCTCTTCTCTGCACCCGCTCTAGTTCAGCTATGTCTTTCTTATATACCGGAGACCAAAACTGTACACAGTATTCTAAGTGTGGTCGCACTAGTGACTTATATAGAGGTAAAATTATGTTCTCCTCATGAGCATCTATGCCTCTTTTAATGCATCCCATTATTTTATTTGCCTTTGCAGCAGCTGCCTGACACTGGCCACTAAATGTGAGTTTGTCGTCCACCCATACACCCAGGTCTTTTTCAGTGACAGTTTTGCCCAGTGTTTTACAATTAAGCACATAATTATACATCTTATTCGTTCTACCCAAGTGCATGACCTTACATTTATCCCCATTAAAGCTAATTTGCCATTTATCAGCCCAAGCTTCTAGTTTACATAAATCCTCCTGTAATATAAAATTGTCCTCCTCTGTATTGATTACCCTGCAGAGTTTAGTGTCATCTGCAAATATTGAAATTCTACTCTCTATGCCTCCCTCAAGGTCATTAATAAATATGTTAAAAAGAGGCGGGCCCAAAACTGACCCCTGTGGTACCCCACTGCTAACCGTGACCCAGTCCGAGTGTGCTCCATTAATAACCACCCTTTGTTTCCTATCCCTGAGCCAGCTCTTAACCCACCTACACATATTTTCCTCTATCCCCATTGTTCTCATTTTATGTATCAATCTTTTGTGTGGCACCGTATCAAAAGCTTTTGAAAAGTCCATGTACACCACGTCCACTGCATTCCCTTGGTCCAGTCCGGAACTTACCCCTTCATAAAAGCTTATCAGATTAGTCTGACAGGAACGGTCCCTTGTAAACCCATGTTGATATTGGGTCATGAGGTTATTCTTCTCCAGATACTCCAGTATAGTATCTCTTACAAAAAACCCTCCAGGATTTTACCCACAGTTGAGGTTAAACTTACTGGCCTATAATTTCCAAGTTCTGTTTTTGTCCCCTTTTTGAATATTGGCACCACATTTGCTATACGCCAGTCCTGTGGTAGAGACCCTGTTATTATGGAATCTTTAAAGATTAAAAATAATGGTCTATTTATGACTGTGCTTAATTCCTGCAGTACTCGGGGGTGTATCCCATCCGGGCCTCGGGATTTGTCAATTTTAGTGATTTTTAGACGCCGCCATACTTCCTGCTGGGTTAAGCAGGCGACATTTAATGGAGAATTTTTACCCCTGATCATGTTATCCATCATGGGATTTTCTTGCAGCCATTTTCTCCCCGGATCTCTGAGTTACACTCACGTGTCCTGCTTCCTGCAAATCACTGCTTCTGTCAAGCGGATTCCGGTGAGGGTTTAATACAGTTATGTGTTTGTGCAATGTATCTGTGCTGGCTAACCATCATGCAGCCACCGTGCAGTGTCTTGCGAGAGAGGTATATGGTGCAATGTACTTTCCAGCTAGCGCTAATGCTCTTTGAACTGCATGTTAGAAAGATGTATCTTTGTTTAGGGTAGCGCAATGCTGCAGCCTAAGTTTGCTTAGATACACCTCTTAACTGCATTCTGTGTTTTATTGTGCAACCTCTGTAATACTCCTGTTACTGATGTAATAGCCCCCTGTATTACTGCTGTTGTTGTTATCTGCCAGTACTGATATACTGTACTGTCTATTTCTTTGTAGTTTTTACCTGCTATCATCCACTATATCATCCGATCTCATTCACTTTATCATCCGATCTCAACCGCTATATCATCCGTTATCATCTACCTTTGATCTCCGTTACTAAGTTCATCATCATCTCAATAAACATAGACTTACGCACCCATACAGTCTTTTTACTAGGAGTGGATGAAGGGTTTAGCAGTATGCTGGAATCCACACAGCATCACATGTGGAGGAAGGCAGAACAAATGCTATAGTCATACTATATAGTGGATCTGAATGTGAGATATGCAGATGGCATGTTTGCCATTTATACTGATAGTCATACTGTATAGTGGACCTGACTGTGAGATATGCAGTTGACATGTTTGCCTTATAGACTAATTGTTGACTATTTGAGATCGGTACCAAAATTTTTTTTATGGGGACTAAGGTCCCTCAGTATACCTATTGTGGGTTTTGATAAAATGTGTTTTTGTAGCACATTTTGTGTTGTTTGTCCTATGCTCGTGTACTTTTTATATTATAACATTTTAAATGCACTTAATAAAGTATATTAGTTTTATATTCCAACATGCTAGTCCAGCATCTATAAGGTGACTCAGCCAGGATCAGTGTGTTGGCACATCCCTGGCTATTGCTGCAAGAGCTTGGCTACTAGTTAAGCCAATCTCCAGTGCTAGCATAATCATTATATTTCCACGTTCATTTGCAGGAGTAGCTTCCTTAATAGGGTGCACCAGTACATCCAATGTCAGAAAGGGGTTAACAGGACCAGGACAGAGGCTACCACTGCAGAAAGTGGCAAGGATGGCTTTGTGGCTGTGCACGCTGTAGAGCTGAAATAAGTGTTGACAGTGGTTTCCAATGCCTTTAATGCCTTTAAGTAGGGATGAGCAAGCATATTCGTGGGTACTTGGTACTCGACGAGTAATGCGGTACTCGCTGTACTTGGAAAATAGTGAGTATTTCACTACTCGCCTCGCTATTAGGTTCTCCCGCCCAGCAGTTGCCAATCACAGTAATGCCACACCCTTTTAGTTGTGGGATGCATTACTATGATTGGCTGGTCGCCCAGCATCCTATGAGTCATCATAGCCTGGCACTAAGCCATGCCACCGCCATTTTCTGCACATTGCATGCAGAACACAGCTAGTGTAGGGAGAGTGTGAGCAGCTGCTGGGCAGAGTTGTGTTTTTTTCAAATCAGCCAGAAATCCTCTGTGAAACCCAAAAGCTCTTTTCAGAGCTGAAAGTATAAGGTCAGGGTGGGACTGAGTAGTGACCGTTTTCCCAGCTTTTTTCTAGGTCACATTTACCCCTGCAGGGCAGGTTTTTTGTACAGTTGCGGTGCTGTGTTTAGAGCGAATAGGACGCACAGTACTGCACAACTGACACGCAGTTGTGGTGTCTGGCTGCGTATTCTTGCCTTAAACCCCAGGGCAGTTTTTTTGAGCTGTTGCGGTGCTGTGTTGACAGAGAATATCACGCACGGTACTGCATAACTGACACGCAGCCAGTACCGTTGTCTTGTGTGGTGTCTGGGCTGCATATTTTTCCTTAAACATTAGGGCACTTTTTTGTGCAATTGTGGTGCTGTGTTCACAGAGAATAGCACACACAGTACTGCACAACTGACACGCAGCCAGCACCGCTGTCTTGTGTGGTGTCTGGCTGCGTATTCTTGCCTTTATCCTCAGGGCAGTTTTTTTGTGCTGTTGCGGTGCTGTGTTCACATAATCACAGCGAATAGTACGCACGCACGGTACTGTACAACTGACACACAGCCAGCACCACTGTCTTGTGTGGTGTCTGGCTGCGTATTCTTGCCTTAAACTTCAGGGCAATTTTTTAGTGGCAGCACCGCTGTCTTGTGTGGTTACTGGGGTGCGTAATCTCACCTTAAAACTCAGGGCAATTTTTTTCTGCTGCTGCAGTGCTGTTTGTAAAACACAAAGCAGTACTAGGCTGTAGTGTTACCTTCCACAAAGCACTAACTGCTCCTTGTTCCCCAATATCTGCATCTGAACATCTGCAAATATGGCAGAAAAATCCAAAATTCCTACATAGACTGTTGTGAAGGGACAGGGACGTGGACATGGGGTCGTTGTTTCCCAACAAGGCACAGAGTCTGGGAGATCGAAGAAGGTTGATGCATCTAGGTTCCTGGCGAAATTTCCCGGTCTGGAACATAAACAGGCCTGGAAGCCAGAAGAACAGAGCAGATACTGTCTTGGATGGCTGATAAGTAGAGTTGAGCGACTTTTGGTTTTTTAGGGTCGCGTTTCGTTTCGTGAAACCCGACTTTTCCAAAAGTCGGGTCGAGCAAGATCGTCCGATTATAGGGAAAAGTCGGGGTCGTCCCGAAACACGAAACCCAATGTAAGTCAATGGGGAATAAAAGTCGGCAGTGAGAGGAGGACAGGAAACACACCTACAGTGCCCATTTGAATGCCAAAAGCATCAATTCTTCTTTCTTAAGCTTGTCAACCTTAATTAACTTCATAATACAAGTTACGCACTGAAAAATGGGGGTTATTTGGCTAAAGTTGTGGGGGGGAGGGCTGGCTGCAGGTTTTCATGTGCCCTGGGCGAAAGAGCGCCCCTTTAACACATACCACAACTCATCATGCTCCGATACGGCAGAGAAATAGCGGTATAGTACAATGAAAAATACCTCACTTTTTACATCTCATGACGAGGCCCATCTATTTCTCCATACAGAATCATTGGTCCTATATAATGTTTGAAACATGATGAGCTCCACATAATGCTACAGTATATGTTGGTCCCCATGGATGAAGCTCCACTGTCTTATGGGCCCAAATAATGCTCCAAACATAATGGGCCCCATTTCTAATGCTCTAGTGTATAATGGGCCCTGTAAATGCTGCTCCAGTGTCTGATATCCACCTTTGGAATGTTCCAGTGTATGGTGGGCCCCATCTATCATTCTCCAGAGTATAGTGCTCCCCAAAAATTGCTGTCCCAACATTGAAAACAATCAAATAAGTCTCCTCGCTAGGGAATCCCTGTACTTGTCTGGACAGGTGCTGTAGCTTGCTTAACAGCTCGCCAGCCGTTCTCACGCCCAGTATGGATTACACGTGATTGCACAAAGGTGAGAAAGGGTACCGTATCCCCAGATAACATGTATGGATAGCGTACACATTCAAAATATATGTCTCAGGAGGCAGGCTCAGACGGTGTTAGGCCCAGTATGGATTGCACGTGATTGCACAAAGGTTAGAAAGGGTACCGTATCCCTGGATAACATGTATGGATAGCGTACACATTCAAAATAAATGTCTATACAGCATGAGGCAGGCTCAGACGGTGTTAGGCCCAGTATGGATTGAACGTGATTGCACAAAGGTTAGAAAGGGTACCGTATCCCTGGATAACATGTATGGATAGCGTACACATTCAAAATATATGTCTATACAGCATGAGGCAGGCTCAGACGGTGTTAGGCCCAGTATGGATTGCACGTGATTGCACAAAGGTTAGAAAGGGTACCGTATCCCTGGATAACATGTATGGATAGCGTACACATTTAAAATATATGTCTCAGGAGGCAGGCTCAGACGGTGTTAGGCCCAGTATGGATTGCACGTGATTGCACAAAGGTTAGAAAGGGTACCGTATCCCTGGATAACATGTATGGATAGCGTACACATTCAAAATATATGTCTATACAGCATGAGGCAGGCTCAGACGGTGTTAGGCCCAGTATGGATTGCACGTGATTGCACAAAGGTTAGAAAGGGTACCGTATCCCTGGATAACATGTATGGATAGCGTACACATTCAAAATATATGTCTCAGGAGGCAGGCTCAGACGGTGTTAGGCCCAGTATGGATTGCACGTGATTGCACAAAGGTTAGAAAGGGTACCGTATCCCTGGATAACATGTATGGATAGCGTACACATTTAAAATAAATGTCTCAGGAGGCAGGCTCAGACGGTGTTAGGCCCAGTATGGATTGCACGTGATTGCACAAAGGTTAGAAAGGGTACCGTATCCCTGGATAACATGTATGGATAGCGTACACATTCAAAATATATGTCTATACAGCATGAGGCAGGCTCAGACGGTGTTAGGCCCAGTATGGATTGCACGTGATTGCACAAAGGTTAGAAAGGGTACCGTATCCCTGGATAACATGTATGGATAGCGTACACATTCAAAATATATGTCTCAGGAGGCAGGCTCAGACGGTGTTAGGCCCAGTATGGATTGCACGTGATTGCACAAAGGTTAGAAAGGGTACCGTATCCCTGGATAACATGTATGGATAGCGTACACATTCAAAATATATGTCTATACAGCATGAGGCAGGCTCAGACGGTGTTAGGCCCAGTATGGATTGCACGTGATTGCACAAAGGTTAGAAAGGGTACCGTATCCCCGGATAACATGTATGGATAGCGTACACATTCAAAATATATGTCTCAGGAGGCAGGCTCAGACGGTGTTAGGCCCAGTATGGATTGCACGTGATTGCACAAAGGTTAGAAAGGGTACCGTATCCCTGGATAACATGTATGGATAGCGTACACATTCAAAATATATGTCTATACAGCATGAGGCAGGCTCAGACGGTGTTAGGCCCAGTATGGATTGCACGTGATTGCACAAAGGTTAGAAAGGGTACCGTATCCCTGGATAACATGTATGGATAGCGTACACATTCAAAATATATGTCTATACAGCATGAGGCAGGCTCAGACGGTGTTAGGCCCAGTATGGATTGCACGTGATTGCACAAAGGTTAGAAAGGGTACCGTATCCCTGGATAACATGTATGGATAGCGTACACATTCAAAATATATGTCTCAGGAGGCAGGCTCAGATGGTGTCAGGCACAGTATGGATTTGACGGCCCAGATTACACAGCGGAGGAGCAGGGAGAGGTAAAGATTGCAAATGCTGGGGCCCTGCCCAAGCAAGGGGGGCCCACTCGTGGGCGTCGGTACTGGCACTGGGCCCCTCATAGTACAGCGGTGTGTCTGACGGCGGGTGTGCACCACCACCGTCAGAGACACTTGATTGCACTATGAGGGACCCTGTGCCAGTGCCCGCGCCCAAGAGTCGGCCTACCCACCTGTCCAGGGCAACGGCACTCGCACGGTGTCATGCGGTAGGTGGTGACCCCGGCCATGGGGGGGGAGGCAGCACAGTTAGGGAGTTTTAGAAAGTGGCATATGTTGATGTTGGACATTCAGCTGATGCAAAAGGCGAAATAGGTGAAGTACCAGGAAGAGGTGGACCAAAGCAAGCCATTTTTCTGTCACCCTATGTGTCATCAGGGGAAGGTGGGACAAAATCCTTGGAAACCCATGCGTGGTTCATTTTAATGAAGGTTAGATCATCCACATTTTGGGTTGACAGACGGGTCCTTTTTTCTGTCAGGATTGATCCAGCTGCACTGAAGACTCTTTCCGATAGCACACTTGCAGCTGGGCAAGCGAGCTCCTGTAAGGCATATTGGGCCAATTCAGGCCAGGTGTCCAGTTTAGCGGCCCAATAGTCAAAGGGGAATGACCTGTGTGGGAGAACATCGATATGGGAGGAAAAGTAGTTTGTAACCATAGTTGACAACTGCTGTCTCCTGTCACTTTCCATCGATGCAGTATTACCAGTTGTGTGAGCGGTATTTGAAAAATCAGTCCACAACATTGTCATGAAACCCCTGTCTCCAACGCCACTTCTGCTGTGTGCACCACGAACACCTCTGCCAAGCTGCCCCCGGCCCGTACGGCTCGTGTGAGAACCATCACCGCTGCTGTGTGCTGGGAATGCCTCAAGCAACCGATTTACCAGAGTTGCTTGTTTATTAGCCAATATTAGGTCAAGGTTCTCCTGTGGCATGATGTTTTGTAATTTGCCTTTATAGCGTGGATCCAGGATGCTGGCCAACCAGTAGTCGTCATCGTTCATCATTTTGGCAATGCGGGGGTCCCTTTTTAGGATCCGCAAGGCATAATCTGACATGTGGGCCAATGTTCCCGGTGTCAATGATGCACTGCGAGTGCTGGGTGGAGGAGCACTTTCTGGCAAATCCACATCCCTCCAGTCACGCACCAGACCTTGCCACACCAACATTTTCACTTGCCCCACGAGATGCATCCTCCTCCCCTAAGTAATCATCCCCATCATCCTCCTCCTCTTCTTCCTCCACCTCGTCCAGGAGAGGTCCCTGAGCAGACAATGGCTGAATGTCATCAAGGATTCCCTCCTCCTCTTCCTCCTCATCAACATTGGCTGCAGACGCCTGCTCCTTAAGGTGTGTCAAAGTTTGCATGAGCAGACGCATAAGTGGGATGCTCATGCTTAGGATGGCGTCGTCTGCGCTTACCAGCCGTGTGCATTCCTCAAAACACTGAAGGACTTTACAAAGGTCTTTCAGCTTCGACCACTGCACACCTGTCAACTCCATGTCTGCTCTCAAAGTGCCTGGCCATTTATCCTCCCACAAATGCATTATGGCCTGCCTCTGCTCGCACAGCCGCTCCACCATGTGCAGGGTGGAGTTCCACCTTGTTGCAATGTCGATAATGAGGCGGTGGTTGGGAAGGTGGAGCAATCGCTGCAGCTTCTGCATATGAACGGAGTGTACAGGCGACCGGCTGATGTGCGCGCACAGTCTTCGCACCTTCTGGAGCAGGGCTGTTAACTCCGGATAATTTTTGAGGAAGCACTGCACCACCAGGTTCAAGGTGTGAGCCAAGCAAGGTATGTGGCTGAGTTTTGAAAGGGCTATGGCTGCCACAAAATTACGGCCGTTATCACTAACTACCTTGCCTGCCTCAAGATGTACACTGCCCAGCCATGACTCAGTTTGTCGCTTCAAGTACTCGGCCAGCACCTCGGCGGTGTGTCTGTCGCCCAAACACATCATCTGCAACACAGCCTTCTGACGCTTTCCACTAGCTGCTCGATAGGGGGACACATCGTGTGCAACAGTGGCAGCTGCAGATGGAGTGCTCGTACGACTGCGCTCTGTGGACGAGCTTTCGCTTCTGGAGGAGGAGGAGGAGGAGGAGGGTCGAACGCCTACAGCCAACTGTTTCCTATACCGTGGGCTAGGCAGCACTGTCCCACCACCGCTGTCCCCTGTGGACCCTGCATCCACCACATTAACCCAGTGCGCAGTGATGGACACATAACGGCCCTGGCCATGCCGACTGGACCATGCATCAGTTGTGAGGTGCACCTTTCCGCTCACTGACTGCTTGAGTGCATGGACAATGCGGTCTTTCACATGATGGTGGAGGGCTGGGATGGCTTTGCGAGAGAAGAAGTGGCGACTGGGTAGGTCATAGCGTGGTACTGCATAGGCCATGAGTTCGCGGAAAGCTGTGCTTTCCACCAACCGAAAGGGCATCATCTCAAACGAGATTAGTTTGGCAATGTGGGCGTTCAAACCCAGTGTACGCGGATGAGAGACTGAGTACTTTCTTAACCTACTCATAGTGTCTGGGAGGGTGAGCTGGACTTGAGAGCTGCATATGGTGGAAGTAGCGGTGGACAGGGCGGACTGAGAGAGGGTTGATGATGGTCATGGAGTTGGTGTTCTTTCTGATGGCCTAGAATCAGTCTTTCGTTGATATAACAGTGGGATTCCCTGACTGCTGTGGTCTTGCAACGACACCTCAACATTTGCTGCTGTGCTAACCGGTGGGCTTACAGTGGGGGAAACAATGTAGCGTTGCTGACTACCTTCGTTGTGATCAGTTGCACATGTGGCACTTGAGGTTTGGTGTTGTGTCCACGCTTGCAAGTGCATGCTGGTTAAATGTCTAAGCATGCAATTGGTATTCAAATTTTTCAGATTTTTCCCTCGGCTAAAGGTCTTTGCGCACTTCTTACAGATAACCTTGGCCTGATCATGAGGATTTTGTTCAAAAAAGTGCCACACTGCACTCTTCCTACTTTGGCAGACATTTTGTGGCCTAGCACGCTGTGATCTTTTGACCCTCTGGACAAGCTGTCCAGCAACTCTTTTGATGTTTGGAACCTGTCTTTGGAGTGCTCCGGGCCTGCCAGATAAAAGCTGTTGCGATGTCGATGTCTGCTGTGGATGCTCCTCATCTGAGCTATTGGAAGCAGCACCCTCTTCCCCCAATGGATGCCAATCTGGGTCAACAACTGGGTCATCCATCACCTCCTCTTCTATGTCATGTGCACCTTCCTCTGTGTCACCGTGTATGGTGGTATAGTGTGCGGGAAGGGGCACCTGAGTCTCATCAGGGTCAGAATCTGGCTCTGTACACTGCGAGGACAATGTAGTGCTCTGAGTGAATGTACCAGCAGAATCATCCATCAGCGGCTGTGCATCAGTGCACTCCATGTCAGATTCATCTTGGCCTGGGTAATTCACCATTTCACTTGATAATCCAGGCATGGTATGTGAAAACAGCTCCATGGAGTAATCAGTAGTATGGCCTGCGTCATCCTTCAATCTTGGTTGGGGTGAAGGACACAAGGAAAGGTGTGGTTCATGAACATGAGCCTCCAATGACGACTCAGTGCTTTTACTTTTTACAACTGAAGAAGAGGAGGCGATAGAGCTGGAGGCTGAGTCAGCAATGTAAGACAAAACTTTTTCCTGATGCTCTGGCTATAAAAGCGGTTTGCCAACTCCTAGAAAACTAAGCGTTCGAGGCCTTATGTAGCCAGACGATGACGCAGGGTCAGCACCTCCTAGACAAAATCCAACAAACTATATAGTAATGTAAAACAAGGTACAAGGTGTCTATAGGACAGGGGAGATTTTGAATTTCTGCACACACTTTTGGACACTGGACACTTTTGGATTGTGTGAGGCCCACTGATATCTGAGCGCTATGTGACAGGCTCGATGGCACAGCTGTGACAAAAGTGACTAGAGGATAAGGGAGATTTTGAATCTCTGCACACACTTTTGGACACTGGACACTTTTGGATTGTGTGAGGCCCAATGAATATCTGAGCGCTATGTGACAGGCTCGATGGCACAGCTGTGACAAAAGTGACTAGAGGATAAGGGAGATTTTGAATCTCTGCACACACTTTTGGACACTGGACACTTTTGGATTGTGTGAGGCCCACTGATATCTAAGCGGGTCGTTGGCAATACAAATACAATATCAACACAGAAGAAGGATGACATGGACGACGAGGTGGTCGATGATGAGACCACCGATCTGACCTGGGTCGTTGGCAATAGAGATGAGCGACTTTGCCTTTTTTCGGGTCGAGTTGGGTTTCGTGAAAGCCGACTTTTGCAAAAGTCAGGTCGAACGAAATCGGCCGACTATAGGGAAAAGTCGGGGGTCCGACTGAAACATGAAACCCAATGTAAGTCAATGGGGAAGAAAAGTCAGCAGTGAGAGGAGGACAGGAAACACACTTACAGTGCCCATTTGAATGCCAAAAGCATAAATCCTTATTACTGAAGCTTGTCACCCTTTATTTACTTCATAATACTAGTTGCGCACTGAAAAATGGGGGTTATTTGGCTAAAGTTGCGGGGGGTAGGGCTGGCTCCAGGTTTTCATGTGCCCTGGGCGAAAGAGCGCCCCTTTAACACATACCACAACTCATGCTGCTCCGATACGGCAGAGAAATAGTGGTATACTACAAAGAAAAATACTTCACTTTTTACATCTCATGACGAGGCCCATCTATTTCTCCATACAGAATCATTGGTCCCATATAATGTTTGAAACAGTATATGATGAGCTCCACATAATGCTACAGTATATGTGTGACGTCTGCCTGCGGTCTGGACTGCAGCCAGACAGCACCCCGAGAAACACTGAGACCCTTTACCCCTATACAGGGATCTGGATTTATAGCAGAGCCCAGGAGGCGCTGTCTGAATAGGAGCAATGACCAGAGCAGGACGGTCGCCAGAAAGGTGTTCCAATACAGGACACAGAGGCAATGATATCCGAGACTAAACCAGTCAGGCAGAAATGGTATAAAAACAGTAGACAGTAGCAGAGTCAGATTCCAGGCCGAAGCCAGAGTCATAAACCAGGAGGGCAGCAGAGGTACAGAATCGGTAGGCAAAAGCAGAGTCAGAATCCAGGCCAAAGTAAGAGTCATAAACCAGGAGGGCAGCAGAGGTACAAAGTCGTTAGGCAGAAGCAGAGTCAGAATCCAGGCCAAAGTAAGAGTCATAAACCAGGAGAGCAGCAGAGGTACAGAATCGTTAGGCAGAAGCAGAGTCAGAATCCAGGCCGAAGTCAGTGTCATAAACCAGGAGAGTCGCAGAGGTACAGAATCGTTAGGCAGAAGCAGAGTCAGAAGTCCAGGCAAAAGTCAGAGTCAGTAAAACAGCAATTCACACAGTAACACGCAGGGGAACCAAGAATATATCCGGCGGCCTGCAAGAGCAGTCCCAAGGTATTTGAGGGATCAGGTCATCCCTTACAGGCCCGTGGCCTGATGATGTCATCCGGACCGCCCCCAGGACCAGGCTGGATGGTAATGCACCAGCCCCTTCATGACTGATCGAGGAGCGAAGCCTGCGTCCAGCGGACGCCTGCGCAGGAGCCTCATGACTATCGCCGCCATCACTCGGGGTTGAAGCACAACGCCTCCCAGAGACCAAGGCCGAGACTGCAGGCCACGGGTCAGCCGGTGATAGGACAGTCCGGGGCCTCCTAGTGGTCGAGGCTGGGACAGCAGGCCCTGAGTCTGACGGTGATGTGATAGTCCGGCGCCTCCTACTGGCCGAGGCTGGGACAGCAGGCCCTGAGTCTGATGGTGATGTGATAGTCCGGCGCCTCCTACTGGCCGAGGCCGGGACAGCAGGCCCTGAGTCTGGCGGTGCCGTGACAGTACCCCCCCTCTAAGAGGGGCCTCCGGACCCTCAAAACCCGGTTTGTCAGGGTGGAGGAGGTGAAACCTCCTAATCAACCGCTTTGCGCGAATGTCACTAGCGGGGACCCAGGACCTCTCCTCTGGGCCGTAGCCCTTCCAATGCACCAAATATTGTACCGAGTTTCTCACTAGACGGGAATCAATTATGCCCTGGACCTCGTACTCCAAGGCGCCCTTGACCAAAACTGGAGGATGAGGGGACCGGACGGGACGAATTGGGGAGCGGTATACCTTGAGGAGGGACTTATGAAAAACGTTAGGAATTTTAAAAGACTGCGGGAGCTTTAACCGAAACGCTACCGGGTTAATTACCTCTAATATTTCATATGGGCCGATGAACCTGGGACCCAGTTTGGCCGATGGTACCTTAAGTTTGATGTTTCTTGTAGAGAGCCAAACCTTGTCACCAACTCCCAGGTGCGGCCCCTGGGATCGTCGTCTATTAGCTGCCGAAGTCTGTCTAATTTGTGCCCCTTTTAAATTAGAGTTTACTTCGAACCAAATAGTCTTTAGACGATGTATATTTTGCTCAACCCCTGGGATTTCCGACATCTTGGCCGAAAATGATCCAAAGCGCGGATGTAGTCCAAGGTTACAGAAGAAGGGAGTGGTTTTGATGGAGTCTTGGTATCTATTATTGAGAGCGAACTCTGCCAATGGCAAATGTTCCACCCAATCTGACTGATGTGCTGAGACATAGCAGCGGAGATATTGCTCCAGCGTTTGGTTGGCACGCTCAGTTTGACCATTCGTCTCGGGATGGTATTCCGAGGAAAAGGACAACTCAACACCAATACGTCTACAGAACGCCCTCCAGAACTTCGAGACGAACTGGGTACCCCTGTCGGATACGATATTTGCCGGAACGCCGTGCAAACGTACAACGTGAAGAACAAACAACTTACTTAAGGTTTCAGAGTTGGGTAAGCCGGACAGGGGAACAAAGTGAGACTGTTTACTGAACCTGTCCACCACCACCCAAATACAAGTTTTCCCCTCGGAGGGTGGCAGGTCTGTAATGAAGTCCATGGAGATGTGGGTCCATGGACTTTCAGGGGTGTGCAAGGGCTGAAGCCAGCCGGCAGGACGGTTATGGGGGAACTTGGCGCGGGCACAGACTTCACACGCTGAGACGTACTCCTTACAGTCCTTGGCCACCGTTGGCCACCAAAAGTTCCTGGTTACCAGCCTAGTGGTATTATTGAGACCAGGGTGGCCTGCCAGGACGGAGTCGTGAGATTCTTTTAACACTCGTAAGCGAAAGGTAGCTGGAACGAATAATTTTTTGGGGGGCGTAGTGTCAGGAGCTTGTTCTGATGACCTACGGATCTCCTCCAGAAGGTCCAGAGATACTGCCGACACGACAATGCCATTAGCCAATATGGGGGCTGGTTCATAGTCCTCGGTGTGTGTGTGACAAAAGCTGCGGGAGAGGGCATCTGCCCTCACATTTTTGGTTCCGGGGCGAAAGGTGATTAAAAAATCGAACCTGGAGAAAAACAAGGCCCACCTGGCCTGCCTAGGGTTTAGTCTTTTAGCCGACTCTAGGTAGGTTAGGTTCTTGTGATCGGTAATAACAGTAACTTTGTGTTTGGCGCCTTCGAGGAAGTGGCGCCATTCCTCGAAGGCCCACTTGATGGCCAATAATTCTCGGTTGCCAATGTCATAGTTTCTCTCCGTGGCAGAGAATTTGCGGGAGAAAAAGGCACATGGGCGAAGCTGAGTGAGGGCTGCAGTGCCTTGTGAGAGCACTGCTCCCACTCCGACTTCGGAGGCATCTACTTCCACAATAAACGGGTGGTCCAAGTTTGGTTGAATCAACACCGGGTTGGCCACGAAGCACTCTTTTAGTGTAGAAAAAGCCCTGGTTGCCTCAGGATTCCAATTAGTCACGTCCGCCCCTTTCCGGGTAAGGTCCGTGAGTGGCTTGGCAATCTCTGAAAATCCCCGGATGAACTTGCGATAATAATTCGCAAATCCCAAAAATCGCTGTAGTGCTTTCAGCGATTTGGGTTGTACCCAATCCTTAATGGGTTGAATCTTGGCTGGATCCATGCGGAACCCCTTGCCTGAGACCATGTATCCTAAGAACTGCACCTCTTCGGCAAATGAAAAATCCATAAGGTTGCCAGCAGCACCACAATCCACATAAGCCTTCACACACAGACGTTTCTTAGCAAAAGAAAGGGAAACTGGTAACAAAAGTTTGGCCGCATTTGCGGGCAATACCTGACCCCCAGAGCTGTCCAGGGGGTGATGATCCAGGGATGTGGATTTCCAACAGCCAGCATTTTCCTTGAAGCTTCAAAGCTGCAGCATGCTTGAGCCTGAGAGCGACCTTCCAGGCTGTGCAATGTAACAGGTGTTTGGGCCAAGAATCAGCTCAGTCAGGAGGAAGGAAAAAAAAAGTGAGGAAAAACTGCTTTTATATGTGTTAAGTATAGACACAAAAAGCCGTTTTATTTTTGTGGCCGGATATAATATGACGTCTGCCTGCGGTCTGGACTGCAGCCAGACAGCACCCCGAGAAACACTGAGACCCTTTACCCCTATACAGGGATCTGGATTTATAGCAGAGCCCAGGAGGCGCTGTCTGAATAGGAGCAATGACCAGAGCAGGACGGTCGCCAGAAAGGTGTTCCAATACAGGACACAGAGGCAATGATATCCGAGACTAAACCAGTCAGGCAGAAATGGTATAAAAACAGTAGACAGTAGCAGAGTCAGATTCCAGGCCGAAGCCAGAGTCATAAACCAGGAGGGCAGCAGAGGTACAGAATCGGTAGGCAAAAGCAGAGTCAGAATCCAGGCCAAAGTAAGAGTCATAAACCAGGAGGGCAGCAGAGGTACAAAGTCGTTAGGCAGAAGCAGAGTCAGAATCCAGGCCAAAGTAAGAGTCATAAACCAGGAGAGCAGCAGAGGTACAGAATCGTTAGGCAGAAGCAGAGTCAGAATCCAGGCCGAAGTCAGTGTCATAAACCAGGAGAGTCGCAGAGGTACAGAATCGTTAGGCAGAAGCAGAGTCAGAAGTCCAGGCAAAAGTCAGAGTCAGTAAAACAGCAATTCACACAGTAACACGCAGGGGAACCAAGAATATATCCGGCGGCCTGCAAGAGCAGTCCCAAGGTATTTGAGGGATCAGGTCATCCCTTACAGGCCCGTGGCCTGATGATGTCATCCGGACCGCCCCCAGGACCAGGCTGGATGGTAATGCACCAGCCCCTTCATGACTGATCGAGGAGCGAAGCCTGCGTCCAGCGGACGCCTGCGCAGGAGCCTCATGACTATCGCCGCCATCACTCGGGGTTGAAGCACAACGCCTCCCAGAGACCAAGGCCGAGACTGCAGGCCACGGGTCAGCCGGTGATAGGACAGTCCGGGGCCTCCTAGTGGTCGAGGCTGGGACAGCAGGCCCTGAGTCTGACGGTGATGTGATAGTCCGGCGCCTCCTACTGGCCGAGGCTGGGACAGCAGGCCCTGAGTCTGATGGTGATGTGATAGTCCGGCGCCTCCTACTGGCCGAGGCCGGGACAGCAGGCCCTGAGTCTGGCAGTGCCGTGACAATATGTTGGTCCCCATGGATGAAGCTCCACTGTCTTATGGGCCCAAATAATGCTCCATACATAATGGGCCCCATTTCTAATGTTCTAGTGTATAATAGGCCCTGTAAATGCTGCTCCAGTGTCTGATGTCCACCTTTGGAATGTTCCAGTATATGGTGGGCCCCATCTATCATTCTCCAGAGTATAGTGCTCCCCAAAAATTGCTGTCCCAACATTGAAAACAATTAAATAAGTCTCCTCGCTAGGGAATCCCTGTACTAGTCTGGACTCCTCGTCGTCCCCATCTTCCATCTCACTGCACAGTATTTCAACCTTGCAAGTGCTGTGATCCTGAGCAAGCAGGGGGGGCCCACTCGTTGGCGACGGCACTGGCACAGGGCCCCTGATAGTACGGTGGTGTGTCTGATGGCGGGTGGGCCGAACCTGCACTTTCATCTGCAGCTTCCTCTTTGTCACCGTGTAAGATGGAACAGTATATGGGAAGGGTAACCTGAGTTTCATCAGGGTCAGATTCAGGCCGTGTAGAGTGCGAGGGGAATGTAGTGGTCTGGGTCAATGTACCAGCAGATTCATCGAGCAGTGGCTGGGCATCAGTGCACTTGTGTCACCCCCAGGAGTATGGTCGCCACAGTGGCATTACCTTCCTCCTAGGGAGTGTGATGTCATGCTTGGGAGCAACAAAGGATCTCTCTAGCAGGTTAACTGATTGGGCGGTGTTATTCCCACGAGTCACGACCCTCCAAACAGCGTTCATGAAGGCAAAGCGTTTGTTTTACGTGGGCAGTATGGTTGCAAAGCTGAACCTTAAAGGAATGTCCAGAAGGGCACCACCAGGAGTGGAGCCTGCAGCGTAACTTGACTCAACACGGGCAACCTCAACCATCCAGCAACAAAAAAGATACACACATTGCAAGCTTAATTCCGTTAACGAACGAGACTCCGTCATGCCCCGCGGTTCGAGTCCGGCTTACTAGAGGGACACGCGAGGCTCTGGCACGTGAGATTGGCCAATAACTGGTGTGTCATGCCCTTACATGTCCGTGGCTGCATGTGCGCTACACTGAAAGGGCCAGCGTTTGTCGCTTACAGGTGCAGATAAGCCGCTGAACACCGTTAGTGATGGGGATCTGGGATTACAATTATTACCCGCGAACGATGATTTCCCAGTAAGTGCAGGTCAACCGCAGTTCCGGAATTAGGCCTCACCGTTATTCCTGAAAAAATGAAAAACTTTAGTGTGCAAACCACAGGTGCTGTAGCTTGCTTAACAGCTCGCCAGCCATTCTCAGGCCCAGTATGGATTACATGTGATTGCACAAAGGTGAGAAAGGGTACCGTATCACCGGATAACATGTATGGATAGCATAGTGTACACATTCAAAATATATGTCTATAGATCAGGAGGCAGGCTCAGACGGTGTCAGGCCCAGTATGGATTACACGTGATTGCACAAAGGTGAGAAAGGGTACCGTATCACCGGATAACATGTATGGATAGCATAGTGTACACATTCAAAATATATGTCTATAGATCAGGAGGCAGGCTCAGACGGTGTCAGGCCCAGTATGGATTTGACGGCCCAGACTACACAGCGGAGGAGCAGGGAGAGGTAAAGATTGCAAATGCTGGGGCCCTGCCCAAGCAAGGGGGGCCCACTCGTGGGCGTCGGTACTGGCACTGGGCCCCTCATAGTACAGCGGTGTGTCTGACGGCGGGTGTGCACCACCACCCTCAGAGACACTTGATTGCACTATGAGGGACCCTGTGCCAGTGCCCGCGCCCAAGAGTCGGCCTACCCACCTGTCCAGGGCAACGGCACTCGCACGGTTTCGTGCGCTAGGTGGTGACCCCGGCCATGGGGGGGGGAGGCAGCAAAGTTAGGGAGTTTTAGAAAGTGGCATAAGTTGATGTTGGACATTCAGCTGATGCAAAAGGCGAAATTGTTCAAGTCCCAGGAAGAGGAGGACCAAAGCAAGCCATTGTTCTGTCAACCTATGTGTCATCAGGGGAAGCTGGGACAAAATCCTTGGAAACCCATGCATGGTTCATTTTAATGAAGGTTAGATCATCCACATTTTGGGTTGACAGACGGGTCCTTTTTTCTGTCAGGATTGATTCAGCAGCACTGAAGTCTCTTTCCGATAGCACACTTGCAGCTGGGCGAGCGAGCTCCTGTAGAGCATATTGTGCCAATTCAGGCCAGGTGTCCAGTTTAGCGGCCCAATAGTCAAAGGGGAATGACCTGTGAGGGAGAACATCGACATGGGAGGAAAAGTAGTTTGTAACAATAGTTGACAAGTGCTGTCTCCTGTCACTTTCCATCGATGCAGTATTACCAGTGGTGTGAGCGGGACTTGAAAAATCAGTCCACAACATGGTCATAAAACCCCTGTCTCCAAAGCCACTTCTGATGTGTGCACCACGAACACCTCTTCCAAGCTGCCCCTGGCCCCTACGGCTCATGTGAGAACCATCACCGCTGCTGTGTGCTGGGAATGCCTCAACCAACCGGTTTACCAGAGTAGCTTGTTTGTTAGCCAATATTAGGTCAAGGTTCTCCTGTGGCATGATGTTTTGGAATTTGCTTTTATAGCGTGGATCCAGGATGCTGGCCAACCAGTAGTCGTCATCGTTCATCATTTTGGCAATGCGGGGGTCCCTTTTTAGGATCTGCAAGGCATAATCTGACATGTGGGCCAATGTTCCTGGTGTCAATGATGCAGTGCGACTGCTTGGTGGAGGAGCACTTTCTGGCAAATCCACATCCCTCCAGTCATGCACAAACCCTGTACCAGACCTTGCCACGCCAACATTTTCTCTGGACACACGAGAAGCATCCTCCTCCCCTAAATAATCATCCCCATCATCACCCTCCTCCTCCTCTTCCTCTTCTTCCTCCACCTCGTCCAGGAGAGGTCCCGGAGCAGACAATGGCTGACTGTCATCAAGGTTTTCCTCCTCCTCTTCCTCTTCGTCAACCTCGGCTGCAGACGCCTGCTCCTTAATGTGCGTCAAACTTTGCATGAGCAGACGCATAAGTGGGATGCTCATGCTTATGATGGCGTCGTCTGCGCTTACCAGCCGTGTGCATTGCTCAAAACACTGAAGGACTTTACAGAGGTCTTTCAGCTTTGACCACTGCACACCTGTCAACTCCATGTCTGCCCTCAAAGTGCCTGTCCGGGTATCCTCCCACAAATGCATTACGGCATGCCTCTGTTTGCACAGCCGCTCAACCATGTGCAGGGTGGAGTTCCACCTTGTTGCAACGTCGATAATTAGCCGGTGCTTGGGAAGGTGTAGCAATCGCTGCAGCTTCTGCATACGACTGGAGTGTACGGGCGACCGACGGATGTGCGAGCACAGTTTTCGAATCTTCTGGAGCAGGCCTGTTAACTCTGGATAATTATTGAGGAAGCATTGCACCACTAGGTTCAAGGTGTGAGCCAAGCAAGGTATGTGTCTGAGTTTTGAAAGGGCTATGGCAGCCACAAAATTACAGCCGTTATCGCTGACTACCTTGCCTGCATCAAGATGTAGACTGCCCAGCCATGACTCAGTTTGTTGCTGAAAGTAGTCGGCCAGTACCTCCGCGGTGTGTCTGTCGCCCAAACTCATCATCTTCAACACAGCCTGCTGACTCTTTCCACTAGCTGATCGATAGGGGGACACCTCGTGTGCAACACTTGCAGCTGCGGATGGAGTGCTGCGGCGACTGCGCTCTGGGGACGAGCTTTCGCTTCTGGAGGAGGAGGAGGAGGGTCGAACGCCTACAGCCAACTGTTTCCTATACTGTGGGCTAAGCAGCACAGTCCCACCACCGCTGTCCCCTGTGGACCCTGCATCCACCACATTAACCCAGTGCGCCCTGGCCATGCCTAATGGACCATGCCTCAGTTGTGAGGTGCACCTTTCCACTCACTGATTGCTTGAGTGCATGGACAATGCGGTCCTTCACATGAAGGTGGAGGGCTGGGTTGGCTTTGCGAGAAAAGAAGTGGCGACTGCGTAGTTCATAGCGTGGTACTGCGTAGGCCATGAGTTCGAGGAAAGCTGCGCTTCCCACCAACTGATAGGGCATCATCTCTAACGAGATTAGTTTGGCAATGTGGGTGTTCAAACCCAGTGTACGCGGATGAGAGGATGAGTACTTTCTTGTCCTACTCATAGTCTCTGGCAGGGTGAGCTGGACTTGAGAGATGCCTATGGTGGAACTAGCGGTGGACAGGGCGGACTGAGAGAGGGTTGATGATGGTGATGGAGTTGGTGTTCTTTCTGATGGCCTAGATTCTGTCTTTCGTTGATATAGCATTTTGATTCCCTGACAGCTTTGGCCTTGCAACAACACCTCAACATTTGCTGCTGTGCTAACCGGTGGGCTTACAGTGGGGGAAACAATGTAGCGTTGCTGACTACCTTCTTTGGGAGCATTTGCACATGTGGTACTTGAGGTTGGTGTTCCGTCCACGCTTGCAAGTGCATGGTGGTTAAATGTCTAAGCATGCAACTGGTATTCAAATTTTTTAGATTTTTCCCTCGGCTAAAGGTCTTTGCGCACTTCTTACAGATAACCTTGGCCTGATCATTAGGATTTTGTTCAAAAAAGTGCCACACTGCACTCTTCCTACTATGGAAGACATTTTGCGTCCTTGCACGCTGTGCTATTTTGACCGTCTGGCCAAGCAGTCCAGCAACTTTTTGGCTTTTTGTAACCCGTTTTTGGACTGCTCCGTGCCTGTCAGATAACAGCTGTTGCAATGTCGATGCCTGCTGCGGATGCTCCTCCTCCTCTTCGGAGCTATTGGCAGCGGCACCCTCTTCCCCCAATGGATGCCAATCTGGGTCAATAACTGGGTCATCCATCACCTTCTCTTCAATTTCATGTGCACCTTCCTCTGTGTCACCGTGTACGGTGGTATAGTATGTGGGAAGGGGCACCTGAGTTTCATCAGGGTCAGAATCTGGCTCAGTACACTGCGAGGACAATGTCGTGCTCTGAGTGAATGTACCAGTTGAATCATCTATCAGTGGCTGTGCATCAGTGCACTCCATGTCAGATTCATCTTGGCCTGGGTAATTCACCATTTCACTTGATAACCCAGGCATGGTATGTGAAAACAGCTCCATGGAGTAATCGGTTGTGTGGACTGCCGCATCCTTCAATTTTGGTTGGGGTGAAGGACACAAAGAAAGGTGTGGTTCATGACCATGAGCCTCCAAAGACGACTCAGTGCTTTTATTTTTTACAAGTTCAGAAGAGGAGGCGATAAAGCTGGAGGCCGAGTCAGCAATGTAGGCCAAAACTTGTTCCTGAAGCTCCGGCTTTAAAAGCGGTTTACCTACTCCCAGAAAAGGGAGCCTTCGAGGCCTTGTGGAGCCAGACAATGACGCAGGCTTAACACCTCCTGCATTAGGTGTTATTATGCTTTTGCCACTACCAGCAGATCCAACACCAACACCATCATTAACAGCTGGCAACCCCCGCCCACTAACACGGCCTCTTACACCACACTTCCTCATTTATTTGAAAAATGTACCCACAATTCCACCAACGATATGGAACTGTAAAACAAGGTACAGGGTGTATATAGGACAGGGGAGAATTTAATTCTCCTACCACTTCTGGACACTGACGTATTGTGTCAGGCCAGTGTATATCACACCGCTGTATGACAGGCTGAATTTGGCTGGTGTGAAAAATGTGACATAGGACGGCAGAAATGGATTGTCCTTACACACTTCTGGACACTGATGTATTGTGTGAGGCCTAATGTATATCACACCGCTGTATGACAGGCTGAATTTGGCAGGTGTGTAAAATGTGATATATGACAGGAGAAATGGAATGTCCTTACACACTTCTGGACACTGATGTATTGTGTCAGGCCAGTGTATATCACACCGCTGTATGACAGGCTGAATTTGGCTGGTGTGTAAAATGTGATATATGACGGGAGAAATGGATTGTCCTCACACACTTCTGGACACTGATGTATTGTGTCAGGCCAGTGTACATCACACCGCTTTATGACAGGCTGAATTTGGCTGGTGTGTAAAATGTGATATATGACGGGAGAAATGGAATGTCCTTACACACTTCTGGACATTGATGTATTGTGTCAGGCCAGTGTACATCACACCGCTGTATGACAGGCAGAATTTGGCTGGTGTGAAAAATGTGACATAGGACGGCAGAAATGGATTGTCCTTACACACTTCTGGACACTGATGTATTGTGTGAGGCCCAATGTATATCACACCGCTGTATGACAGGCTGAATTTGGCTGGTGTGAAAAATGTGACATAGGACGGCAGAAATAGATTGTCCTTACACACTTCTGGACACTGATGTATTGTGTCAGGCCAGTGTATATCACACCGCTGTATGACAGGCTGAATTTGGCTGGTGTGAAAAATGTGACATAGGACGGCAGAAATGGATTGTTCTTACACAGTTCTGGACACTGATGTATTGTGTCAGGCCAGTGTATATCTCACCGCTGTATGACAGGCTGAATTTGGCTGGTGTGAAAAATGTGACATAGGACGGCAGAAATGGATTGTCCTTACACACTTCTGGACACTGATGTATTGTGTCAGGCCAGTGTATATCACACCGCTGTATGACAGGATGAATTTGGCAGGTGTGAAAAATGTTATATAGGATGGAAGAAATGGAATGTCCTTACAGACTTCTGGACACTGATGTATTGTGTCAGGCCCAGTGTATATCACGCCGCTGTATGACAGGATGAATTTGGCAGGTGTGAAAAATGTTATATAGGACAGGAGAAATGGAATGTCCTTACACACTTCTGGACACTGATGTATTGTGTAAGGCCCAGTGTATATCACCCCGCTGTATGACAGGATGAATTTGGCAGGTGTGAAAAATTTTATATAGGACAGGGCAGGATTGGAATCTCCCTAGAGTGTAGGTCTGTAAGAACGGAACAACTCCTCAACTTATCCTTACAGAGTCACACCCTTAGCTTCACTGTGGCCGTGATAACAGCCGTTACACGGTACTGAGAGAGCAGCGTGCACGTACACCGCTGTCCGGTGTATGTTAAATTGTCAAGCTCCGTGTTTTTTTAGTATACGGACTGACACACGCTGCCTCTCTATAGTTTTGAATGTAATCAAACAGCAAATAGACTAGACTGTTTGAAAAACAGACAAAACTATAAGGTGGAGGTCTGTAAGAACGGAACAACTCCTCGACTTATCCTTACAGAGTCACACCCTTAGCTTCACTGTGGCCATGATAACAGCCGTTACACGGTACTGAGAGAGCAGCGTGCACATACACCACTGTCCGGTGTATGTTAAATTGTCAAGCTCCGTGTTTTTTTAGTATGCGGACTGACACACGCTGTCTCTCTATAGTTTTGAATGTAATCAAACAGCAAATAGACTAGACTGAAAAACAGACAAAACTATAAGGTGGAGGTCTGTAAGAACGGAACGACTCCTCGACTTATCCTTACAGAGTCACACCCTTAGCTTCACTGTGGCCGTGATAACAGCCGTTACACGGTACTGAGAGAGCAGCGTGCACGTACACCGCTGTCCGGTGTATGTTAAATTGTCAAGCTCCGTGTTTTTTTAGTATACGGACTGACACACGCTGTCTCTCTATAGTTTTGAATGTAATCAAACAGCAAATAGACTAGACTGTTTGAAAAACAGACAAAACTATAAGGTGGAGGTCTGTAAGAATGGAACAACTCCTCGACTTATCCTTACAGAGTCACACCCTTAGCTTCACTGTGGCCGTGATAACAGCCGTTACATGGTACTGAGAGAGGAGCGTGCACATACATCACTGTCCGGTGTATGTTAAATTGTCAAGCTTTGTGTTTTTTTAGTATACGGACTGACACACGCTGTCTCTCTATAGTTTGAATGTAATCAAACAGCAAATAGACTAGACTGTTTGAAAAACAGACAAAACTATAAGGTGGAGGTCTGTAAGAACGGAACAACTCCTCGACTTATCCTTACAGAGTCACACCCTTAGCTTCACTGTGGCCGTGATAACAGCCGTTACACGGTACTGAGAGAGCAGCATGCACGTACACCGCTGTCCGATGTATTTTAAATTGTCAAGCTCCGTGTTTTTTTAGTATACGGACTGACACACGCTGTCTCTCTATAGTTTTGAATGTAACCAAACAGCAAATAGACTAGACTGAAAAACAGACAAAACTATAAGGTGGAGGTCTGTAAGAACGGAACGACTCCTCGACTTATCCTTACAGAGTCACACCTTTAGCTTCACTGTGGCCGTGATAACAGCCGTTACACGGTACTGAGAGAGCAGTGTGCACGTACACCGCTGTCCGGTGTATGTTAAATTGTCAAGCTCCGTGTTTTTTTAGTATACGGACTGACACACGCTGTCTCTCTATAGTTTTGAATGTAATCAAACAGCAAATAGACTAGACTGAAAAACAGACAAAACTATAAGGTGGAGGTCTGTAAGAACGGAACAACTCCTCGACTTATCCTTACAGAGTCACACCCTTAGCTTCACTGTGGCTGTGATAACAGCCGTTACAAGGTACTGAGAGAGCAGCGTACACCGCTGTACGGTGTGAAAAAATGCACGCTCAGTATCTCACCAGGACAAAAAAAGAGGATTGCTTTTAAAAAGCAGTTTGCAAAGCAGTGTGAAACCAGCAATGCAGCTATCAGGTAGCCTTATAAGGCAGCCTAACAACCAACAGAGCTGATCCACCAAAATATAACCTCCCCTT
Organism: Dendrobates tinctorius; assembly: GCF_039654945.1. NCBI lineage: Eukaryota > Metazoa > Chordata > Amphibia > Anura > Dendrobatidae > Dendrobates > Dendrobates tinctorius. The sequence continues at coordinate 3,892,158 of NW_027361829.1, forward strand.
GCACTGCACAGTGACTGGTGTGTTGTACAGGCAAAATCGCTAGCAGCAGCAGCTGATTTTTTTTCTTCTTCCCTGCCTAACGCTCTCCCTACAGAATCTGCGGCAGCAGCATCTCTCCCTATACAGAGATCAGCAGAAGTAAGATGGCGGTCGGCGTGCACGCCCCTTTATACCCACTGTGACGTCCCCCAAAGCAAGCCAATCACTTGCATGCCCTTCTCAAAGATGGTGGGGACCGCTGCCTATGTCATCACGTTGCCCACAGTGTCCGTTCTTCCTCATTGGCTGAAAAAAGGCACTGAAGCATGTTTTGAAACGCGACTTTGGCGCTAAAGTCACCGACCTCGTGGCCGACCTCACGGTGAGGTCGGGTTTCGTTTCATGAAACCCGACTTTGGCGAAAGTCGGCGACTTTTGAATTTTTTCGACCCGTTTCGCTCAACTCTAGTTGGCACGCATAGCCAGCACAGCAGCACAGAGGATGAAGGTGGGTACGTAACACCAACAAAGGCATCAAGGGCTACTGGTTTGAGCAGAGTGCGAACTGTGTCAACTGTTGCCAAGAGTAATCCCTCTGTGCCCCAAGTCAAGGTAAGGGTGCGTTCAGCCGCTGTCTGGAAATTTTTTTTTTTCTTGGCCAAGAAAGATGGTTCATTAAGGCCATGTATTGACTGTCGTTCCCTTAACAAAATCACTGTTAAATATCAGTACCCGTTACTCCTGATTTCTGATTTATTGTCCAGAGTTAAAAGTGCCTGTTGGTTTACCAAGCTTGACCTCAGGTGGGCGTATAATCTTATTCGCATCAAGCGCGGGGATGAATAGAAGACGGAGTTTAATACTCCGGAGGGACATTTTGAGTACCTAGTGATGCCTTTTGGGCTCACTAATGCCCCTTCTGTCTTCCAGTCTTTTATGAACGATAATTTCTGGGACTTTGTGGATAAGTTTTTGATTATTTATCTGGATGATATTTTGATCTTTTCCAGTGATTGGGATTCTCATGTGGAACTTGTCCGGACTGTGTTCCGGATTTTGAGGGAAAATTCTCTGTATGTTAAGGGATCGAAGTGCCTCTTTGGTGTACAGAGGATTTCATTTTTGGGATTCATTTTGTCCCCATCTGCTATTGAAATGGACCCGGCCAAGATACAGGCCACTTATGATTGGGTTCAGCCCACTTCTTTGAAGGCTCTCCAGAAGTTTTTGGGTTTTGCTAATTTCTACCATAAATTTATAAGTAATTTTTCTGGTATTGTTAAACCACTGACTGATTTGACCAAAAAGGGCGCTGATGTGAATTGGTCTCTCAGCATTTCAGGAGCTTAAGCGGAGGTTAACTTCAGCTCCAGTTTTAAGGCAACCTGATGTCTCACTTCCATTTCAAGTGGAGGTAGACGCTTCTGAGATTGGTGCAGGATCTGTTTTGTCCCAAAAAGACCCTGTGACTTCTAAGATGAATCCCTGTGTCTTATTTTCTCGAAAGCTCTCCCCATCTGAATGCAACTATGACGTAGGGAATCGGGAATTGTTGGCCATGAAATGGGCATTTGAGGAGTGGAGATATTGGTTGGAGGGAGCTAGACATCAATTTGTGGTCCTCACCGACCACAAGAATCTGACTTATCTTCAATCAGCCAAACGCTTGAATCCTAGACAGGCTAGGTGGGCCTTGTTTTTCACGCGTTTTAATTTTGTGGTCTCTTTTCTTCCGGGCACTAAGAATGTTAAGGCGGATGCCCTTTCTAGGAGTTTCTTTGTGGATTCTCTTGATGTAACTGAGCCTACTACAATTCTAAATGAGGATGTAGTTCTTTCCGCTATCTCACCTGATTTGAGACGTGCCCTGGAGGAATTTCAGGAGGACAAACCTGAATATTGCCCTATGGGAAAATTGTATGTGCCTGACCAGTGGAGGAAAAGAGTAATGTCTGAAATTCATTACTTCACGTTGGCTGGTCATCCAGGTATTTTTGGTACCAGAGCTTTGGTGAGTCGGTCTTTTTGGTGGCCTGCCTTATCTCGTGATGTTAGGAATTTTGTGCAGTCCTGTGGGACTTGTTCTCGGTCCAAGCCCTGTTCTCGTTCCAGTGGGTTGTTGATGCCCCTCCCGCTGCCCAGGAGGCCATGGACTCATATCTCAATGGATTTTATTTCTAATCTTCCTGTCTCTCAGAGAATGACTGTTATCTGGGTGATCTGTGATAGATTTTCTTAGATGGTCCATCTTGTACCACTCCCAAAGTTGCCATCTTCTTCTGAGTTGGTGCCCTTGTTTTTACAACAGTTGGTTCGTTTGCACGGGATTCCTGAGAACCTTGTGTCGGACAGAGGAGTCCAGTTTGTTTCCAGATTTTGGAGAGCTTTTTGTTCCAAACTGGGAATTCAGTTATCTTTGTCCTCTGCATTTCATCCTCAGACCAATGGGCAGACTGAGAGAACAAACCAGACTTTGGAATCCTATTTGAGAAGTTTCATATCTGCTGATCAGGATGGCTGGGTCTCATTTTTGCCCTGGGCTGAATTTGCACTAAACAATAGGGCTAGTTCTGGCACGTCGATGTCGCCCTTTTTCTGTAACTTTGGGTTTCATCCTCGATTTTCTTCAGGGCAGGTGGAATCTTCGGCCTGCCCAAGTGTGGATTCTGTGGTAGTGAATCAATCAATCAATCAAATTTATTATCGCCAAGTAGCAGATTTGGGACCAAGTGGTGTCTCACTCTCAGGAAAAAGCCCAATGGTTTTCCAACCAGCATGGGACCATTGGTCCCCGGTTTAAAGTGGGTGATATGGTTTGGTTGTCTTCAAAGAATATTCCTATGAAGGTTGCGTCTCCAAAATTTAAGCCAAGATTCATTGAACCTTATAAGATTTTGGAAATCCTTAATCCTGTTTCTTTCCATTTGGCTCTTCCAGTTACGTTTAAGATTCATGACGTGTTCCATAAATCCTTGTTGAAGAGGTTTGTAGAGCCAGTAGTTCCCATGGCGGCGCCTCTTGACCCTGTATTGGTTAAAGGTAATTTGGAGTATGAGGTAGAGAAAATATTGGATTCTCGTTTGGCTAGACGGAGACTCCAGTACTTGGTCAAATGTAAGGGTTATGGACAGAAGGATAATTCTTGGGTCTCTGCTTCGGACTTTCATGCCGAAAGATTGGTTCATGCTTTTCACCATGCCCATCCTGACTGGCCTAGTGGCATGGATGAGGGTTCGGTGACCCCTCCTCAAGGGGTGGTACTGTTGTGAATTCTCTCTCTGGCTTTACTGAAGGTAGTGGAGCTGGTCAGATTGACAGAGGGGTTGCGAGTTCTCTTTCTGGGCTCCCTCTGGTGGTTACTGGAGGTAGTGGAGCTGATCTGATTAACATAGGCTTGCCACCTGATAATGAGGAAGACGATTGGAGATCTGGGGTTTCTGATTGGGATTTAAGACAGCTGACTCCCTCTACCCCTGATGGTACTTTTCTTCCTGTTCCTTCTGAGGTCTGATGTCTCATGCTCTTTCCCTGCATGGTTCAGCTAAGTGGTTCATTTGCTATTCTGTTTGCATTTGATCTGGTTTTGTCTATCTCAGTTTTGTGCGGGTCAGCAAGCTCCGGCTGGGGCTGTGCTGAGTCAGCGACCCATATGTTACTGCTTGTGCCAGTTTGTTTTGTCCCCTGTTATATTGGTCTCTTTTTGCTTTGCTTTCAGGATGTACCAGAGTGCTGATATAGTGGGGGCGAAGTCGTGCAACTTCAGTGTTTTTTGTGCATCAGACGTGTTGGACTTTTTGCAGGTTTTTTTGCGTGATTGCAGACAGTGACTTTCCTTTCCTGTCCTTTCTGTCACGTGCCCCATCCTGTGTGACACGGCCAGCAGGCTGGTAACTAATACAACAGGACACGGCACATGTAAATGTCCAGTGTGACGCGGCCCGCAGGCCGGTAACTAATAAAACAAGACACAGGGGATAGGGAAACATTTACAAAGGTGGGCCCTGCGATAGGGAAAGGTTACATGGAGACCTCCTGCACTCCCCTGAGTCAGTGTCCCTAACGCTCTTAACGTTCCCTATGCCAGTTCCGCACCGGGCGCCGATCACGAACCTGTCGCCCTAGCACACCCTACACCTATCCCTTGCTAGGGAGCTGGGTGGTGCAGGCACTGGCCCCACTGCTGTACTAACACCAACATGAGGAAAAGTGACAAACAGGGAAACACTTAGATTTGCTCTGATGCACTTGCTCCAGGCAACAGAGTCCAACACCTGAGTGCATCTTCCTCCCACCGTGTCCAACATCTGGGTGCACTGTCCAGCAACTGAGTCCAGCACCTGAGTGCAGCTGTCCAGCCACGGAGTCCAGCATCTGAGTGCAGCTTCCAGCAAAAGAGTCCAGCAACTGAGTGCAGCTCTACACCATAGCTGCCACTCCACCAAGCTTTGCAAGAATTCTTCACTGACACCATAGTTGCCACTCCACCATGCTTTACACGAACTCCTCGCTGACACCATAGCTGCCACTCCAGGACTCTGACTGAGTTGTCCTGGACTCTCCTCAGCACCATAGTGCAGCCTTGGAGCAAACAGAGTCCACCACTTGTGTGCAGCTGTCCAGAAACAGAGTCCAGCATCATGAGTGCAGCTTCCCAGCAACCGAGTCCAGCATCATGAGTGCAGCTCTACACCATAGGTGCCACTCCACCAAGCCATACAAGAACTTCTTGCTGACACCATAGCTGCAACTCCACCAAGCCATGCCAGCCCTCCTCGCAGACACCATAGCTGCCACTCCAAGACTCTCACTGAGCTGCCCGGGACTCTCCTTCAGCTCCATCCTTCACCCAGCATGGTTGGAAAAGACCAACAATATCACCAACACTGATTGCAACACCTGTGATTCTTTTATAGCAGAGCCAGCAATCACACCTGCATTATTATCCTGTGTGCTTATCAAAAGAAACTAGAGTGCAATGACGCTCACCACCACCAGGGCAAACTTAGAACGAACGACACACAGTGCAATAATCCTAATGGCCACCGGGGGCAAAAACACCTTAAGCACAGCTTAGGAGAAAAAAAGGTTACTTTGTGCATTTTATCAGTCATGATCCAGCATGGATCATGACACTTTCTAGTCAGTGTGGGCCCCATAATTTGCTTAGTCTATTTTTCTGCCTGCATTTGTGATTTCATCTTGTCTCACCAACAATATATGTTTTGGGGCTTCCTATTCCTTTGGGGTCTGCTCCGGGGCAGTTTAGATTTCCCCTTTCTTGCTTTAGGCTTAGTTAGCTCTCCGGCTGTGCCGAGGCATCTAGGATACTTGTAGGTACGCTCTACTGCTACTGCTAGTTGTGTGGACAGGATCAGGGGTCTGCAATCCGCTTAGTTTCTCTGGTTTTCTGTGGCTTAGCCTGGGCCTGCTATCCTCCTCGGTGACCCATTCATAACAACTATGGCTATGCCTGGACACTGGGCACAGCCACCTCTATGCTAGTAGTCCTGGCTTTATCATAATTGTTTGGCCCTTCAGACCTGTCTTGCTTCCTTCATCAACCATGATACAGCCCCTAGGGCTAATTTTTGGAGACACTATTGCTATGCCTACACATTGGGCAATGGCACAACAAGGACAGTAGTCCAGCGCTTTATAATTATGAATCCCTTGTGATGATGATGATGATGATGATGGGTGGCTTCTTCCTGCTTTAACCATAACAAAGCCCCTAGGGCAGATTGCTCTCCTTACACCACTTACACATTTAGCTGTCAGAAGATCGCCTCCATCATCACTCGCTCTTATAGCACTTCTGATATATCACTGGCACTGTGTAAGTGGCGTACGAGTCCCGCTCTTCCGGCAAAAAAACACAAGACTTCAAATAGTGTTTGTACATTTTAGTGAAATGAGTCAGCAATTGAGAAAATCATAAAACATAACTTTTAATGTAGTGTAATAAAGCTGTGGTTATGAATGATGGGGCGGGTGGATTAGCCTCTTCCTGCCTTACGAGTCAGGTGCTTCGTTCCACGGCAGCTAATGGTGGACGGCGTGCGTTTCAATGAGTCACAGGTAGGTGATATATTTTTTGATTGGCAGTTTATTTAAGGGCCCTTTTTGTCAGCTTGCCTCACTCCATTTTCATCTTAGGAGGCAGCCCATACAGTTGTTATTCTGTTTAGTATGCCCATCAAGTGCTAGTAGGTCCCCTGAAGAGTCACTTACTGACGAAATGCGTCGGGATGCACAGGGACATAATAGGTCTTCTATTTTAAGGGTCAGATGTGGACTGCCATTGTTAGGGAGGGAGTCATGGGGGTCAGGATTTTGTGTAGCTCTGACAAGGCTTGATTAGGGTGAATGCTCTTCTTTTCCTGACCTAACATGACTTTGATGGGACATCTGACTGGGGACGTCTTCCATATGCACGCGGTGAGATGATTCCATGTTTTATAACTATGTTCGTGGATTTTGTATATGACGTCTCTTTGATATGCATGAACAGGCAATTTCCTTGATAACCTAAATAGGGCAGAGGGTTTTTTTCATTTCTTTATAGAAAATTGTTTCAATGCATTACTTCTAACAAGGAAACTGTTCGTTGCTAGATTTTGGTCTTAAATTCCAGTACCATAGACCAATTGTATTCTGTCCAGTCCTCTCAAATTTTGGACTTGGAATAGTCACATGTATATACGGTGTGTGTGATCTGTTTCTGAGACTTATACAGACACGCTCTGTTATGGTCTGTGACAATTAGATTTAGTGTGTTTTATTTTCACTATATCTTGTGGTAGCTTTAATTACACTTCATTAAAAGTTATGTTTTATGATTTTCTCAATTGCTGATTCACTATTATTCATGAGATTTGTGGTTGTATATTCCACTTATTGCTGTTCCTTTTTTACATTCTAGTGAAGCAGTGGTGTAAAACCACTCGTGCAGCCCCTGACCAGGTGCCCACCATGTAATATACATTTGTTTACAGCATACATTTTTTAGCAGTTACACATTTATTAGCATTTTCTTCAGCCCCCAGACCGCTTTGTAGGGTCCAGCAGACAATTACATTTTCCATTGACTTTCATTGGACTCGCTATTCGTACCGAATACCTGAGTATTATGGTATACTCGGTACGAGTATAGCGAGTCCGAATACTTCAGTACTCGTGTAGGGTTGGTGGCCGCAGGGGGCAGAAGGAGGCAGAAGGGAGGCAATTAGGTGATGCTGAGGTGATATTCATGCTGATGCTGATAGGCGGGGAAGGTGTGCTGATCCCACAGAACTGGGGGGGTGACCCACTCCTTAGCGCAAACAGACTGGAGACTGAGACAGAAAAAGTGCATTCAACAGGTCGGTGTTTATTCACCTTTCTTCAACGACTTCCAGGACTTTGTTACAGGATTTTCACAGTTCCTTAATACACAGACCCGGGGTACTTTCTTTTCCTATTTCCACCGTTGTGGTGTCCTCTGTGGTTCTCCTCACTGTGGCTGCCCTAGGCACTTCCACCCCAGCGCTTCCCTGTTCAGAGTACACTGGTGTACGTAACCCTCAGGCCGTCTCAGTCTGTCGCTACTGTGTTCTGGGCCACCCCCTGTGACTGTCTCTACTGTCTGGTGCTTTCTGAGGGCTCTCCACTGCGCAGCAGACCCTCCTTTCTAGTGAGCTCCCATGGCTGACTGACCCTTCTGGAACCTTCCCTCAGCCTATATACTACCAGTCTAGGTAGCTCCGCCCACTGACACCTGACAGTTACCTTTGACCAATCACGGTGACCTTGACCCCTGGCAGTTATGTAACCACTCTCTCCTAGGCTCCACACTGCCCTCTAATGGTCACACTCAGTACGGCACCCTTTTCTCTTCATCTCAGTGCCTCTGTCAGGTCAACATCCCCACACTCGCTCATCCCTAGACATCAGAACTGATACTCTCCAGATCTAGGCGATCCACGGGAGCAGGATTCCAGGCAATTGCTGCTTGTCTGAGCAGTAACAGAGGTGCAACTGCCAATAGTTTCTATGTAAAGAGGAGGAGGCGGGTGGTTGCAGAGTTTCTAGCCTGATAAAAGATCACACTGGGCTTCTGCACCTCTTATAGCAGTGAAGTGCCGAGTTACAGCTCTGGTAGATGGTGAATTGTTGAATGCTTGTTTAGGACTATGTAGGGGAGGGAAACCCTTGGGACAAGCTCTGGGTACAAGTCCTGTATGGTTTTAGTATTTGTGCAGTTATTTATTCCTATTGCAAGCAGTAATATTTTTAGTTATTTTTACAGAAAGTATTAATTTATTATTTTGTTATGAATACTTTTATTTGTCACTTTATGTTTCTCTTACAATGTATTTGTCTGTTAGTTCATTTTCTTCTCACAGTGTATCAAGGAAACACATACTGCTGCTTAATAATTTGAGTGCATAATGTTCTTCTGCAGTGAATGGGATGTGGGTCTGCATTGTTCATTAACACTTTGATATCCCCTGTATCACTGCTTTTTACCACTTGAACAGTCAATGTTAAGAAATGCCTCAAAATAAAAAAAAACAAACATTATTCACCTGTTTAGCCATATACCACTTCAGCACCACCACTCTGGATGCGTCGGCCAGTAATTTCTACGTGATCACGTGATGCCTACATACGTAAACAATAGAGCCGGTCTCTGCCCTAGCGATCTCGTGTTGTGCCTACAGGCATCATCTCTGAGATCAGCATATGACTGCAGTGGTTGCTGGGTAGACAGAATGTGATTGGCTGCAGGTAAGGGGACAGGATTGGCACTGACCACCAGAGTCATGGCATGTTGTTCACTGTTAAAAAAAACCCAACAACTATGGAGTTAATGTGGAAAACAGGGATATTTCTACACACAAATTGTATGTTTATGTGGCGCAGTAACTCTGTCATTTATGTTGAAGCCAAATATTGTTCTATTGGCATACATCTGCCCAGTAAGGGCCATAGGCAATACTCCTAGGTCCATACACCTCATGCAGAACCAAAACATGGTCTAATCTAACCAAAGTCTATAGACCTTGTCTCCTCCATTATTGCCCAGTCACGTGTATATGCACAAGAAAATAGTATCAGTGTTACGGTGCTCATTTACATTGGAAGAAATATATGGCAATATACAAGATTAATGGCACCAAGCCATCTATAGCATAGGCCTTATTCAGACATTCATGTTGGCCCCGACAAAACAAGCAGCTATTGTAGTTTATGGGACTGATACAGATCAAAATTACTAATACCAGTCTATGGTTCATGAAAAATACCAAACAGCACTAAGACGGCATTAATGCGCAGACCGTGTGCTGTCCATGATTAACAATACAACGTTTAGAAGAAAATTTGTCATTTATATTTTCATCAGTAAAAGATGAAACATTGTTACTTTATTGATGAAACCTGACACATGGATTAAGCACAGAGAAAGCTCAGATCCAGAACACTGATGAGCATGGTACATGTTTTCACGTACAAGAAAGATCCCGTGTGAGTGAGGCTTAGGGCTCATACTCACTGGTGAGAAAATCGGATGAGTGTAATCCGATTAAAAATCGGATTGCACTCTGACCAATGTTAATTAATGGGTGACATCTCACTTGCGATTTTTCTCCCATCCAAAACCGGACTGAGAAAAAAAATTGCAGCATGCTGCGATTTGCTGCGATTTTCCCTAGAAAATCACCAATGCAAGTCAATGGGTGCGTGTAAAAATCTGACAGCACTCGCACCATGCGAGTGCTGTCAGATTTATAACCACCAGTGTCCTTTGAAAAGCCAGCAATTCATAAGCGGCAACTGTATAATCACACTGACATGTTAGAATAGAATAGATATATACACATAGAATACATAGATCTATACATGTCAGTGACACACACATATATATTTATGATAGATAGATAGATAGATAGATAGATAGATAGATAGATAGATAGATAGATAGATAGATAGATAGAACAAAAGCCGGTATTCATATGTGGCTATACAGTAAAATCACACTGACATGTTCTAATACAAAAGATATAATACATGTATACACATAGAATAGGTGAATATATACTGTATATATATGTCAGTGAGACACATATATATATATATATCTTTACATTTCATAGACAGATACATAGTAGATTAGGTGATAATTCATTTGTCGGCTTCTGTCAAATCACACTGACAGCGCACAAAACACTAGATATATACACATAGAATACGTACATATATATACACATGTCAGTGACACACACATATATATATTTTATATATATATTATATATATGTAAAATATATTATATATACATGATATATGTAATATAATATATATATATATATATATCAGTTCAATTCAATTCAAAGAAGCTTTATTATATACTAGCTGAAGAGCCCGGCGCTGCCCGGACATAGTAACTAACTGTGGTTAGTTATAACAAATTATAATTATCCTCCATCCCATAGTCCCGTGCCCATATACCCATCATACATATCCACGATCCCATAGGCCCGTGCCCATATACCCATCATACATATCCTCCATCCCATAGTCCAGTGCCTATATACCCATCACACATCCTCCATCCCATAGTCCCATGCCCATATACCAACACACATCCTCCATACCATAGTCCCATGCCCATATACCCATCAAACATATTCGCCATCCCATAGTCTCATGCCCATATACCCATCATACATATCCTCCATCCCATAGTCCCGTGCATATATACCCATCATACATATCCTCCATCCCATAGTCCCGTGCCTATATACCCATCATACATATCCACCATCCCATAGTCCCGTGCCCATATACCCATCATACATATCCACGATCCCATAGGCCCGTGCCCATATACCCATCATACATATCCTCCATCCCATAGTCCAGTGCCTATATACCCATCACACATCCTCCATCCCATAGTCCCATGCCCATATACCCATCACACATCCTCCATCCCATAGTCTCATGCCCATATACCCATCATACATATTCGCCATCCCATAGTCCCATGCCCATATACCCATCATACATATCCTCCATCCCATAGTCCCGTGCCCATATACCCATCATATATATCTGCTATCCCATAGTCCCGTGCCCATATACCCGTCATACATATCCTCCATCCCATAGTCCAGTGCCCATATACCCATCACACATCCTCCATCCCATAGTCCCGTGCCCATATACACGTCATACATATCCTCCATCCCATAGTCCAGTGCCCATATACTCATCACACATCCTCCATCCCATAGTCAACCATTATGACATCATAATGAGCGGCGGGGCTTGCAACCTATGATGACATCAGCGTCGTCATGGCAACCATTATGACATCATAATGAGGGGCGGGGATTGATACGCACACACTTTTTTCCCATTATGTAGATAGGGGCAAAATTGTTTGGTGAATTGGAACACGCAGGGTTAAAATTTCGCCTCACAACATAGCCTAGGACACTCTCAGGGTCCAGACGTGTGACTGTGCCAAATTTTGTGGCTGTAGCTGCGACGGTGCGGATGCCAATCCCGGACATACATACATACATACACACACACACTTGAGCTTTATATATTAGATATATATCTCATATATAATATAAATATAATCAAAATATAATATATATCAAATACATATATATATATATGTTAGTGACAAATACAATTAGTCTAGTGTTGTTTCTAAATTGTGGACATGTATTTAATTAAGAAATGATTTTTTCAAGGAACAAAATGGCGTGTGGTCCTCCTATAATTTAGAGACAGCAACACTATACTAATTGTATTTGTCAATGACATCTCTCTCTCTCTCTATATATATTTACAATAAATATTAAATATGTCTAGCTTATAAATATATATATTCTATATGTATACATATAGTATATATATTTTATATATGATATATATGTATATTATATATAATTATATTTAATATATATATATATTATATATACAGTATATATATATGTATCTAATTATATTATATGTATCTAATTATATTTTATATATATATATATAATTTATATGCATATATATATATATATATATATATATATATATATATATATATATATATACTGTATATATATATATATATATATATATATATATATATATATATATATAATATAAATGTGTAATGTATATGTATATATATAATTATATATACTAATATATATATTTATTTGGCACACTAAGATAGAACAAAAGCCAGTAATTCATTTACAAGCTTCTGTCAAATCATTTCAGAACCCGACAGGATATGAGACATGGTTTACATACGGTACAGACCAAAAGTTTGGACACACCTTCTCATTCAAAGAGTTTTCTTTATTTTCATGACCATGAAAATTGTAGATTCACTCTGAAGGCATCAAAACTATGAAGTAACACATGTGGAATTATATAATTAACAAAAAAGTGTGAAACAACTGAAAATATGTCTTATATTCTAGGTTCTTCAAAGTAGCCACCTTTTGCTTTGATTACTGCTTTGTACACTCTTGGCATTCTCTTGATGAGCTTCAAGAGGTAGTCACCGGAAATGGTTTTCACTTCACAGGTGTGCCCTGTCAGGTTTAATAAGTGGGAGTTCTTGCCTTATAAATGGGGTTGAGACCATCAGTTGTGTTGTGCAGAAGTCTGGTGGATACACAGCTGATAGTCCTACTGAATAGACTGTTAGAATTTGTATTATGGCTAGAAAAAAGCAGCTAAGCAAAGAAAAACGAGTGGCCATCATTACTTTATAAGAAATGAATGTCAGTCAGTCTGAAAAATTGGGTAAAATGAAATTGGGTGTCATGAAAATAAAGAAAACTCTTTGAAAGAGAAGGTGTGTCCAAACTTTTGGTCTGTACTGTATAGTAAACCATTGCATATCCCTATTTTTTTTATATGTCCCTGACTAAAAATTTTAGTAGTGTATGTGTTTCAAATTTGTGAGCTGTAGCTCTTAAATTCAAGGGTTAATTCCCGAAAAAAAATGTGTGGGCTCCCGACGCAAATTTTGCAACCACAGAGGTAAAGCAGGTGATTGAGGGCATATTTTATTAGCCTAGAGAGGGACCATTGTTTTAGCCCTCCCGGCTAAAAAAAATCTGCCCCCAGCCACCCCAGAAAAGGCGCATCTATAAAATGCGCCTTTTCCGGCACTTATCCTCTCTATTCCCATTGCCCTGTAGCGGTGGCGAATGGGTTAATATTATTGGTTTAATGTCACCTTGCTATTGGAAGGTGACATTAAGCCGATTAATAATGGAGAGGTGTCAATTAGACACCGATTCATTATTAACCCTAGACAAGTAAAGGGTTAAAAAACACAGACAGGGGACTCCCCGCAGCCTCAGTGACATCAGAGGGAGTCCCTGGCTGACCTGAAGTGAACTGATGAGCGTGGGAAAAATGTCAGAAACTTTTCCATGCTAATTAGTTTGTCTCCAGGCATCCAGTGAGGCTGCGAAGAGCTGAACTAAGTCATTCTGCAGTGGTTTACAATGGGGCTGGTCGTATTAGCACCAGTCCTCATTGTAAACTATTTAACCCCTTGTGAAGGATTGCAGCCTGGGACATGACTGAACGGCGGAGAGGTAAGAACATGGTTGCTTTTTTATGTTATTTATTTTGCAGGTCATGGTTTATTTATGGATTACCAGAGTAATAAAATGTGGTCAAAAACTAAGTGTCTTTATTTCATTAAAAGACTTATTCATTAACGTCTGTGTGTGTTTTTTAACCATTTCATAGTCTAGGGTTAATAATGGATCGGTTTCTAATTGACACCTCTCTATTATTAATCGGCTTAAGGTCACCTTCCAATTGCAAGGTGACATTAACCCTTTGTTATATTAATCCATTCGCCACTGCTGCAGGGCAATGGGAATAGAGAGAATAAGTGCCAGAATAGTCGCATGTTATAATTACGCCTTTTATGGGGTGTCTGGGGGCAGATTTTTGTAGCCAGGGGGGGCAAAAACAATGGTCTCTCTCATGGCTATTAAAATCTGCCCTCACTCACCAGCTTTACCTCTCTGGTTGCGGTATTACCGCAGGAGCCCACGCAATTTTTTCCAATTAATTAACCCCTTAATTTAACAACTAGATGTCCCAAATTTTACACACAAATCATAATCTAATTATTAGTCAGGGACATATACAAAAAAAAACAAGAAACGAAATGGTTTACTGTATGTAAACCCTGTGTCATTTCACATCGGGTTGGGGAATGATTTTACAGAAGCCGGCAAAATTGAATTGGCGGCTTTTGTTCAACGTTACTATGCAAATGCAATATATATATATATATATATATATTTAATATGTAAAGCTCAAGTGTGTGTATGTACAGTATGTATGTGTGCGTGTGTGTATGTCTGGGATTGGCATCCGCAACGTCGCAGCTGCAGCCACAAAATTTGGCACACGTCTGGACCCCGAGAGTGTCCTAGGCTATGTTGTGAGGCGAAATTTTAACCCCACGCGTTCCAACTCACCAAACAATTTTCCCCTATCTGCATAATGGGGAAAAAGTGTGTGTGTATCAAGCCCCGCCCCTCATTATGATGTCATAATGGTTGCCATTGCAACGCCGATGTCATCATAGGTTGTAAGCCCCGCCGCTCATTATGATGTCATAATGGTTGACTATGGGATGGAGGATGTGTGATGAGTGTATGGGCACTGGACTATGGGATGGAAGATATGTATAACGTGTATAAGGGCACGGGACTATGGGATGGCGGATATGTATGATGGGTATATGGGCACTGGACTATGGGATGGAGGATATGTATGATGGGTATATGGGCATGGGACTATGAGATGAAGGATTTGTATGATGGGTATATGGGCATGGGACTATGGGATGGAGGATGTGTGATGGGTATATGGGCATGGGACTATGGGATGGCAAATATGTATGATGGGTATATGGGCATGGGACTATGGGAAGGCAAACCCATGGGCATGGGATCCCATAGTCGAGTGCCCATATACCCATCACACATCCTCCATCCCATAGTCCCATGCCCATATACCCATCACACATCCTCCATCCCATAGTCCCGTGCCCATATACCCATTATGACATCATCATCACCATGGCAACCCTTATGACATAACTGTCACCATTGCAACCTATTAAGACATCATTGTCACCATGACAACCATTGTGTCAACATCTTCACCATTGCAAACTATTATGACATTAGTGTCGCCATGGCAACCATTATGACATCATAATGAGGGGCGGGGCTTGATACAAACACACACTTTTTCCCCATTATGTGGATAGGGGCAAAATTGGTGAATTTGCATGCGCGGGGTTAAAATTTTGCCTCACAACATAGCCTATGACGCTCTCGGGGTCCAGACGTGTGACTGTGCGAAAATTTGTGGCTGTAGCTGCGACGGCGTGGATGCCAATCCCGGACATACACACACACACACATACATACCCACATTGAGCTTTATATATTAGATATATATATTTATATTTATATTCGGCTGAAGAGCCCGGCGCTGCCCGGGCACAGTAACTAACTGTGGTTAGTTATAACAAATTATAATTATCCTCCATCCCATAGTCCCGTACCCATATACCCATCACACATCCTCCATCCCATAGTCCCATGCCCATATACCCATCACACATCCTCCATCCCATAGTCCCATGCCCATATACCCATCATACATATTCTCCATCCCATAGTCCCATGCCCATATACCCATCATACATATTTTCCATCCCATAGTCCCATGCCCATATACCCATCATACATATTCGCCATCCCATAGTCGAGTGCCCATATACCCATCACACATCCTTCATCTCATAGTCCCATACCCATATACCATCATACTTATCCGCCATCTCATATTCCCGTGCCCATATACCCGTCATACATATCCTCCATCCCATAGTCCAATGCCCATATACCCATCACACATCCTCCATCCCATAGTCCCGTGCCCATATACATATCCGCCATCCCATAGTCCCGTGCCCATATACCCGTCAAACATATCCTCCATCCAATAGTCAACCATTATGACATCATAATGAGCGGCAGCGGGGCTTGCGACCTATGATGACATCAGCGTCGCCATGGCAACCGTTGTGACATCATAATGAGGGGCGGGGCTTGATACGCACACACTGCTTCCCCAGTATGCAAATAGTGGCATCGTGACATCACAATGAGGGGCGGGGCTTGACGCGCACACACTTTTCCCCCGAGTATGTAGATAGGGGCAAAATTGTTTGGTGAATTGGAACGCGCGGGGTTAAAATTTTGCCTCACAACATAGCTTAGGACGCTCTCGGGGTCCAGACGTGTGACTGTGCCAAATTTTGTGGCTGTAGCTGCGACGGTGCGGATGCCTATCCCGGACATACACACACACACGCACGCACGCACGCACGCACGCACACACACACACATACATACACAATTTGAGCTTTATATATTACTAGCTAAAGAGCCCGGCGCTGCCCGGGCATGGTAACTAACTGTGGTTAGTTATAACAAATTATAATTATCCTCCATCCCATAGTCCCGTGCCCATAGACCCATCATACATATCCATGATCCCATAGGTCCGTGCCCATATACCCATCATACATATCCTCCATTTCATAGTCGAGTGCCCATATACCCATCACACATCCTCCATCCCATAGTCCCATGCCCATATACCCATCACACATATTCTCTATCCCATAGTCCCATGCCCATATACCCATCATACATATTCTCATCTCACAGTCCCATGCCCATATACCCATCATACATATTCGCCATCCCATAGTCCCGTGCCCATATACCCATCACACATCCTCCATCCCATAGTCCCATGCCCATATACCCATCATACATATTCTCCATCCCATAGTCCCATGCCCATATACCCATCATACATATTCTCATCTCATAGTCCCATGCCCATATACCCATCATACATATCCTCCATCCCATAGTACCGTGCCCATATGCCCATCATACATATCCGCCATCTCATAATCCCGTGCCCATATACCCATCATACATATCCTCCATCCCATAGTCCAGTGCCCATATACCCATCACACATCCTCCATCCCATAGTCCCGTGCCCATATACATATTCGCCATCCCATAGTCCCGTGCCCATATACCTGTCATACATATCCTCCATCTCATAGTCCAGTGCCCATATACCCATCACACATCCTCCATCCCATAGTCCCGTGCCCATATACATATCCGCCATCCCATAGTCCCGTGCCCATATACATATCCTCCATCCCATAGTCCCGTGCCCATATACCTGTCATACATATCCTCCATCCCATAGTCCGGTGCCCATATACTCGTCACACATCCTCCAATCCATAGTCAACCATTATGACATCATAATGAGCAGTGGCAGGGCTTGCAACCTTTGATGACATCAGCGTCGCCATGGCAACCATTGTGACATCATAATGAGGGGCGGGGCTTGACACGCACACACTGCTTCCCCAGTATGCAAATAGGGGCATTGTGACATCATAATGAGGGGCGGGGCTTGACGCGCACACACTTTTCCCCCCAGTATGTAGATAGGGGCAAAATTGTTTGGTGAATTGGAACGTGCAGGGTTAAAATTTCGCCTCACAACATAGCTTAGGACGCTCTCGGGGTCCAGACGTGTGACTGTGCCAAATTTTGTGGCTGTAGCTGCGACGGTGCGGATGCCTATCCCGGACATACACACATACACACATACACACACACACACACACACACACACATACACACATACACACTTGGTTGGTCCAATATGAAAGGTCCCTTGCGCAGGAATGTCTCCTGGTGACCAGCCTGTGGAGTGGCTGGGTGTAATGGCTACCAGCACCTGTTAGTTCCCTGGAGGGAATGAATGTCGGCTGAATGAAGGAACCGTGAGGTTACCCGGACGTGGGTGAGATAACTTGGGGCTAGTTATAACAAATTATAGTTATCCTCCATCCCATAGTCCCGTGCCCATATACCCATCATACATATCCACGATCCCATAGGCCCATGCCCATATACCCATCATACATATCCTCCATCCCATAGTCGAGTGCCCATATACCCATCACATATCCTCCATGCCATAGTCCCATGCCCATATACCCATCATGCATATTCGCCATCCCATAGTCGAGTGCCCATATACCCATCACGCATCCTTCATCTCATAGTCCAATTCCCATATACCCATCCTAATATCCTCCATCCCATAGTCCCGTGCGCATATACCCATCACACATATCCTCCTTCCCATAGTCCTGTGCCCAAATAACCGTCATACATATCCGGCATCCCATAGTCCCGTGCCAATATGCCCGTCATACATATCCTCCATCCCATAGTCCCGTGCCCATATACCCATCATACATATCCGCCATCCCATAGTCCCGTACCCATATACCCATCATACATATTCTCCATCCCATAGTCCCATGCCCATATACCCATCATACATATTCTCCATCCCATAGTCCCGTGCCCATATACCCATCACACATCCTTCATCTCATAGTTGCGTGCCGATATACCCATCATACAAATCCGCCATCTCATAGTCCCGTGCCCATATACCTGTCATACATATCCACCATCCCATAGGCCCGTGCCCATATACCCGTCATACATATCCTCCATCCCATAGTCCCATGCCCATATACCGATCATACATATCCTCCATCCCATAGTCCCGTGCCCATATACCCATCATACATATCCACGATCCCATAGGCACGTGTCCATATACCCATCATACATATCGATCCCGCCCACCATTCCAGGAGTAAGCAGCACTGAACATGAGCTCCTGAATTTTCATCACTTTATACCTTGTAATGAGGAAATTTTAGGACACAACCTGGAAAAATTCATCCCTGTGGAATACAGAAGTGAGCAGAACGGAGCCGGAGTAAAGATTTTATGAAAAAGGAGGAAAAAATAAGTTCCAAAGGACAAAACAAGAATCCCCTGGAGGACAGACAGCAACCACCAGGCAACACCAGGTCTGACATCCAGAGGACAGCACCCTCAGGTAGGACCATCCTCAGCCTCACCACACTCAGAATCTTGCTAGAACTTAAAACTATCAGAAATAAGAATTAGAATTATAAAAATGGAAAATGTTAATTTGGAACAAGGGAAACTGAACAAAGTAAATGTTGATAGAGAGCCGGAGACACAAGGCAGCAGGGGGTCTAAGATCGTGGAGATAACATACTCTGAAGGGCAGAAGAACAGTCATGCAAAGAAAGCCATAAAAACTGCCACAATTAGAGAAAACCCAGAGACCCTGTATGCAGACTTCACATCTAGTGAGGAAGAGAAAAGGAAAACCAATGTGTTATTCTTCACAGAGCATCTCCGAGCCTGGCACACCGCCCTGTGCAAGCAATATCAGCACACAACCAAGTCTGATACCAATAATAGCCGGCAGATTAGAGTCAGAAACCATAAAGACGACGAATGCAGCTCACTCACCATCACTCTGTACAACAGTGGCACTGTCCTGGTGCAAGGGACTGAGGACAATCTGGGGCAATTTGAAGACAGGTTCCCTCATATTAAACTCCAGGCCCAATCCCACAAAGAACAACAAACCCCAGCCACCTCTGATGTCCACAGACCTACAGAGACCTCCAGAGACACCACTGCCCCCAATGCTTCACACCCCTCACCCCAGACCCTCAGAGACTGTTTGTCTCAATTAGAAAGAGAATTTGTACAATTTAAGGAAGAACATCTGAGAAACACTGGTGACAGAAATGCTAATGACCACATAGTTACTGAGATAAGCAAACTGAAATGTGAATACAGGTCATCCCTGCAGCAAATACGAGCCGCAATGTGTGAATTGCAGGAAGAAAATGCCAGGCTGAGACAGGAGATAGAAAAGCTGAAAGCACCAACACCTGGACATCTGAGCCAGGAGGGGGCCATGGAAACGAGGAGTGCAGAGGACATGACCTCCACTGGCCAGGAGGCTGAGAGGCCAAACAACCCCAATATGGAGGAACCGGAGTCTAATCAAAGTGAGCCAGAAGCAAGACCCATAGAAGAGAAAAGAGAACCTGCTACCAGCATAATCTCCAGCACAGACCCCCATCAGCAGCCACATCCCCCACCAACAACATCACAAAGTCCTGACACCGTCCTCATAATGGACTCAAATGGGAAATACCTGAATACAAGGCGGCTATTCCCAGGAAAAAGGGTAAAAAAAATCCGCTGTGCAACTATTGAGCAGGTGACAGCGGTCATCAATATTCCACGGTTTTCCAACCCAAACCATATCATTATACACACCGGCACAAACAATCTGCCAGACCAGCACCAGCAGATCTCAGGACAACTGGCCCAACTAGCAAAGACGGCACAACTAAGATTCCCAGACAGCAAAATCATTCTGTCATCTCTGCTCCCAAGAAAGGACATATCCAACCACACCATCCAGAACATCAATATGGACCTAACAGCAAGAATTAAATCTGTGCCAGGAGTGATTCTGGCCCAACACCCCTCCATAAATCACCATCACCTCTATGACAGTAAGCACCTGAATAAATCAGGGGTCAGCCTTCTGGCCAAAGAGCTGAAGGACATTGTACTAAACAGAGACCACCCTAGGCCTGGAGCCTACACGAACCAGAATCCCATGAAAAGACCCCCGACAATAAGAAGGAAAGAAACAACAATTATATCAAAGGAAGCTGAAAACATACACCCTCACCCAAAATTGGACCATCAGAGGAGGAGACCACCATGGAGGAGTTCACCGACCTCACACAGAGACATGCGAAACAGAGGCATACAGAGCAGAGATATACAGAGCAGAGATATGGAGGAGATAAAGACTCTACTCAACACAGTGTGCAGGAAACTAATGTGACTGGACGGAAACAACACCATTAATAAACCAGTCAGAGATCCGGTGTGTCCTACACAGCCATACTCATTACAAGGTATATACACCCAAGATATATAGAAAAAAAAAAAAAAATGACCTCACTTACAATCAGCAGCTGGAATATTCAGGGCCTCAACACCTCGGCCTTTGGATGTAAAACAAATGACCCTGACTTTATACAAAGACTGAGAAATATAGACATTCAGATCCTCCTGGAAACATGGACCAGAGCCGAAGACGAATCGCTGGTGCCCATCGGATACAGGGAAATCTCTGTCCCTGCCCTGAAAAATAAAAACATCAAACAGGGCCGGAGCTCAGGAGGAATACTGATCTGGCATAAAGAGGAGCTCCACCAGTACATCAAACCGGTGAAGAGAGGAGGCAGCCACATATGGATCAGGATCAGCAGCTCCATCCTCACCTCTCAGTCTGATGTCTATCTCTGCGCCACCTATATACCACCGCCAGAGTCACCCTACTTCAATCCAGACTGCTTCGAGATCTTACAAAGAGAAGCCGCCCACTATCAGGGCCTGGGCAAAGTTCTCATCTTTGGAGACCTCAATGCAAGAACAGGGAGAGAAAACGACTTCCTGACCACGGATGGGAACATCTACATATTTGGAGCAGAGAATAACGGCCAAGACTCAGTAGTCACAGAGAGAAACAGCTATGACAGTACAGTCAACAAAAGTGGTAAAAAGCTCCTGAACGTATGCAGAAGTTTAGGACTTCGTATTCTTAACGGACGAACCAAAGGAGACTCCTTAGGGAGGTGCACACTAAACTCCCATGTAGGGAGGAGTGTTGTAGATTATGCCATTACAGGTATGAACCTGGCAAATATCAGCGCCTTCATAGTCTCCCCACAAACGCACCTGTCAGACCACAACCAACTTCTTCTGTACCTGAAATCTACAGAGAAACCATCCACTCAAAAGCCACAGCAGAGCGGCCTCTTCACCCGGCCTCCATCCTATAAATGGCACAAAACGTCGGCATTAAAGTATAAAGAGGTTCCCAGCAGACCTGAAATACAGCGGATGCTCCACCACTTCTACAACTACGAGTACCAGCCTAACCCAAAGGGAGTGAGTCAAGCTGCAAAAGACCTCAACAATATATTCTATGCAATGGCCAGACTGTCCGACCTTAAAAAAGTCAACTACAAGAGACCAAAAGAAAAACAGATCAATGGATGGTTTGACAGAGAATGTAAAGCTGTACGGAAGACCCTGAGAACAGCCTCAAACAAGAAACACAGAGACCCCAACCACCCGGGTCTGAGGGAAGCCTATGAAACCATACAAAGGCAGTACAAAACCATCCTCAGGAGGAAGAAGCAGAGTTACATCTCCACCAAACTTAACCAACTCCAAGACGCCCTCCAAGACAACTCCTTCTGGGAACTATGGAACCACATGGGCACAAAAGACAAGAAAAACAACATCCATATCCAAAATGGCAACATCTGGCTCCAGTACTTCAGAGACCTCTATAAAGACATTCCAAAGGAAGAACTAAGCCAAGAACAGGAAAACATAATGGCAAAACTAAAAGCAATGGAACAAAAAGTAAAAAATTTCCAAAACCCCGTGGATGCACCTATTACATTACAGGAAGTAGCAGAGAGAATCTCTTCCATAAGATGTAGAAAAGCCGGTGGCCTGGATGGAATCCTACCAGAAATGCTGAAGTACAGCCCACCAGAAATACAGGCCGCAATGGTTAAACACTTCAATATTGTGCTAAGTGCCGGCTACTTCCCTCGTACCTGGAATCAAGGCCTCATCACACCCATCCACAAGAATGGGGACAGGTATGACCCAGCCAACTACAGAGGAATATGTGTCAGCAGCAACCTGGGAAAACTGTTCAACAGCATCCTGAACAAGAGGATCCTCAGTTTCCTCACCGAGCACAACGTCCTCAGCAAGAGCCAAGCAGGCTTCATGCCAAACCACCGCACTACTGACCACATCTACACCCTGCACAGCCTCATTCAGAGCCACGTCCACAATACAAAGAACGGGAAGATATACGCCTGTTTCGTGGACTTTAAAAAGGCCTTTGATTCGGTGTGGCACCCAGGCTTATTCCTGAAACTGCTGGAGAGCGGAATAGGAGGAAAGACCTATGATGTTATCAAAAGCTCCTACACCGAGAACATCTGCAGTGTGAGTGTGAACGGCAGAAGAACGGCTTATTTCCAGCAGAGCCGGGGAGTCAGACAAGGCTGCAGCCTAAGCCCAACGCTCTTCAACATTTACATCAATGAGCTGGCTACCGCTCTGGAATCTTCCACAGCACCAGGTCTCACCCTCCACGACGTGCAGGTGAAATTCCTGCTGTATGCAGATGACTTGCTGCTTCTGTCACCAACCGAGAAAGGCCTCCAAGACAACCTGAAAATCTTAGAGAAATTCAGCTCCACCTGGGCTCTACCGGTCAACCTAAAGAAAACCAACATCATGGTGTTCCAGAAGAGAAAGAGAAAATCAGACCAGCACCCTTCATTTATCCTCAACAACTGCGCCCTTACAGGAACGGACAAATATACCTATCTGGGCCTAGAGATTCACCGATCAGGGAGCTTCAAACAAGCCATAGAGACCCTGAAAGACAAGGCATGCAAAACCTTCTATGCCATCCGAAGGAAACTCTACCATCTAAAGCCACCAGTGAGGGTCTGGTTAAAAATCTTCGATTCTATCATCGCCCCAATCCTCCTGTATGGCAGCGAAGTCTGGGGTCCTCACACCTACCCAGACTGGTCAAGGTGGGATTCAAGCCCAACAGAAATATTCCACCTGGAATTCTGCAAGCACCTTCTCCAAGTCCATCGGAGCACCTCCAACAGTGCTTGCCGGGCCGAGCTGGGCAGATTCCCTCTACACCTAACGGTTCTAAAGAGGGCACTGTCATTCTGGGCTCACCTACGTAGTAGCAATCCAAGCTCCCATCACCATAAAGCCCTGACACATGTAGGGGAAACAGAAAAACCAGGACCCTCGGAACAGCTCACCCAAACCCAACCTGACCAGAACACCAATCACAACAACCTGACAAAAGCTGGAATCAGGAAGATGGTAGACGAAGGCCAGGAGAGGTACGTAAGTGACTGGAAGAACGACATCATCAGCTCACAGAAACTGACCATGTACCGGAGTCTACAGAGAGACTACAGACTGGCCCCATACCTGGAGAAACTCCCGGACCCCAAAGACCGCAAGATCCTGAGCCGGTATAGACTCAGTGCCCACAGTCTGGCCATCGAATCCAACAGACACAGGCAGAGCTACAAGCCCAGGGAGGAAAGACTGTGCCAACACTGTGACCAGGAGGCCCTGGAGGATGAGACCCACTTCCTGCTACACTGCTCCAAGTACTCAGCAGTGAGGGACACTCACTTCAGGAGACTCTCACATCTCTTCCCGGATTTCACCACCATGAAGGAGGAAGAGAAAACATACATCCTGCTGGGGGAAGAAGAGAGAGCAGTGGAGATAGCAGCGCAATATGTGAGCGAATGCCATAGACTGCGAGAAAGAGAACTATGATATGCCATGGACTTCTATGGCACCCACCCTGGATATGCCCCAATCCCCCATCCACCTTCACTATGCCATGGACTTCTATAGCCTCATCCTGGATCTGCCCCCATGCCCCCATCCACCTACCCTATGCCATGGACTTCTATAGCCCCATCCTGGATCTGCCCCATCCACCTTTCCTACAGCCCCTTCCCAACATCCCTACAGTCCCTATCCCCTTCTGTACACCTGCTTTGGCAAAACTAATGTATATTTAGTCCTGCCAATAAAGCTTCTTTGAATCTTGAATCATATCCTCCATCCCATAGTCCCATGCCCATATACCCATCATACATATTCTCCATCCCATAGTCCCATGCCCATATACCCATCATACATATCCTACATCCCATAGTCCAGTGCCCATATACCCATCACACATCCTCCATCCCATAGTCCCGTGCCCATATACATATTCGTCATCCCATAGTCCCGTGCCCATATACCCATCACACATCCTCCATCCCATAGGCCCGTGCCCATATACCCATCATACATATCCTCCATCCCATAGTCCCATGCCCATATACCCATCATACATATCCTCCATCCCATAGTCCCGTGCTCATATACCCATCATACATATCCGCCATCCCATAGCCCCGTGGCCATATACCCATCATACATATCCTCCATCCCATAGTCCAGTGCCCATATACCCATGACACATCCTCCATCCCATAGTCCCGTGCCCATATACATATCCGCCATCCCATAGTCCCATGCCCATATACCCATCACACATCCTCCATCCCATAGGCCCATGCCCATATACCCATCATACATATCCTCCATCCCATAGTCGAGTGCACATATACCCATCACATATCCTCCATGCCATAGTCCCATGCCCATATACCCATCATACATATTCGCCATCCCATAGTCGAGTGCCCATATACCCATCACAAATCCTTCATCTCATAGTCCAATTCCCATATACCCATCATACATATCCTCCATCCCATAGTCCCGTGCGCATATACCCATCATACCTATCCTCCATCCCATAGTCCCTTGCCCGAATACCCGTCATACATATCCGCCATCCCATAGTCCCGTGCCCATATGCCTGTCATACATATCCTCCATCCCATAGTCCCGTGCCCATATACCCATCATACATATCCGCCATCCCATAGTCCCGTGCCCATATACCGATCATACATATTCTCCATCCCATAGTCCCGTGCCCATATACCCATCACACATCCTTCATCTCATAGTTGCGTGCCGATATACCCATCATACAAATCCGCCATCTCATAGTCCCGTGTCCATATACCCGTCATACATATACACCATCCCATAGGCCCGTGCCCATATACCCATCATACATATCCTCCATCCCATAGTCCCATGCCCATATACCGATCAAACATATCCTCCATCTCAAAGTCCAGTGCCCATATACCCATCACACATCCTCCAACCCATAGTCCAGTGCCCATATACCCATCACACATCCTCCATCCCATAGTCCCGTGCCCATATACATATCCGCCATCCCATAGTCCCGTGCCCATATACCCGTCATACATATCCTCCATCCCATAGTCCAGTGCCCATATACCCACCACACATCCTCCATCCCATAGTCCAGTGCCCATATACTCATCACACATCCTCCATTCCATAGTCAACCATAATGACATCATAATGAGCGGCGGCAGGGCTTGCAACGTATGATGACATCAGCGTCGCCATGGCAACCATTGTTACATCATAATGAGCGGCGGGGCTTGGCGCACACACACTTTTTCCCCCAGTATGTAGATAGGGGCAAAATTGTTTGGTGAATTGGAACGCGCGGGGTTAAAATTTCACCTCACAACATAGCTTAGGATGCTCTCGGGGTCCAGACGTGTCACTGTGCCAAATTTTGTGGCTGTAGCTGCGACGGTGCGGATGCCTATCCCGGAAATACACACATACATACATACACACTTTGAGCTTTATATATTAGACTAGCTGAAGAGCCCGGTGCTGCCCGGGCATAGTAACTAACTGTGGTTAGTTATAGCAAATTATAATTATCCTCCATCCCATAGTCCCGTGCCCAAATACCCATCATACATATCCACGATCCCATAGGCACGTGTCCATATACCAATCATACATATCCTCCATCCCATAGTCCCATGCCCATATACCCATCTAATATATAAAGCTCAAAGTGTGTATGTATGTGTGTGTGTGTGTGTGTGTGTGTGTATGTGTGTATGTCCGGGATAGGAATCCGCACCGTCGCAGCTACAGCCACAAAATTTGGCACAGTCACACGTCTGGACCTCGAGAGCGTCCTAATCTATGTTGTGAGGCGAAATTTTAACCCCGCACGTTCCAATTCACCAAACAATTTTGCCCCTATCTACATACTGGGGGGAAAAGTGTGCGCGCGTCAAGCCCCGCCCCTCATTATGATGTCACAATACCCCTATTTGCATACTGGGGAAGCAGTGTGTGCGTGTCAAGCCCCGCCCCTCATTATGATGTCACAATGGTTGCCATGGCGACGCTGATGTCATCAAAGGTTGCAAGCCCTGCCACCGCTCATTATGATGTCATAATGGTTGACTATGGATTGGAGGAAGTGTGATGAGTATATGGGCACCGGACTATGGGATGGAGGATATGTATGACAGGTATATGGGCACGGGACTATGGGATGGAGGATATGTATATGGGCACGGGACTATGGGATGGCGGATATGTATATGGGCACGGGACTATGGGATGGAGGATGTGTGATGGGTATATGGGCACTGGACGATGGGATGGAGGATATGTATGACAGGTATATGGGCACGGGACTATGGGATGGCGGATATGTGTATGGGCACGGGACTATGGGATGGAGGATGTGTGATGGGTATATGGGCACTGGACTATGGGATGGAGGATATGTATGATGGGTATATGGGCATGGGACTATGAGATGAGAATATGCATGATGGGTATATAGGCATGGGACTATGGGATGGAGAATATGTATGATGGGTATATGGGCATGGTACTATGGGATGGAAGATGTGTGATGGGTATATGGGCACTCGACTATGAAATGGAGGATATGTATGATGGGTATATGGGCATGGGCCTATGGGATCGTGGATATGTATGATGGGTCTATGGGCACGGGACTATGGGATGGAGGATAATTATAATTTGTTATAACTTACCACAGTTAGTTACTATGCCCGGGCATATAAATATATAATATATAAAGCTCAAAGTGTGTATGTGTGTGTGCGTGCGTGCGTGTGTATGTACTGGATAGGCATCCGCACCGTCGCAGCTACAGCCACAAAATTTGGCACAGTCACACGTCTGGACCCCAAAAGCATCCTAAGCTATGTTGTGAGGCGAAATTTTAACCCCGCGCGTTCCAATTCACCAAACAATTTTGCCCCTATCTACATACACGGGGAAAAGTGTGTGCGTGTCAAGCCCCGCCCCTCATTGTGATGTCACAATGCCCCTTTTTGCATACTGGGGAAGCAGTGTGTGCGTATCAAGCCCCGCCCCTCATTATGATGTCACAACTGTTGCCATGGCGACGGTGATGTCATCATAGGTCGCAAGCCCCGCTGCCGCTCATTATGATGTCATAATGGTTGACTATGGGATGGAGGATATGTTTGACGGGTATATGGGCACGGGACTATGGGATGGCGGATATGTATATGGGCACGGGACTATGGGATGGAGGATGTGTGATGGGTATATGGGCATTGGACTATGGGATGGAGGATATGTATGACGGGTATATGGGTACAGGAATATGAGATGGCGGATAAGTATGATGGGTATATGGTATGGGACTATGAGATGAAGGATGTGTGATGGGTATATGGGCACTCGACTATGGGTTGGCGAATATGTATGATGGGTATATGGGCATGGGACTATGGGATGGAAAATATGTATGATGGGTATATGGGCATGGGACTATGGGATGGAGAATATGTATGATAGGTATATGGGCATGGAACTATGGGATGGAGGATGTGTGATGGGTATATGGGCACTGGAATATGGGATGGATGATATGTATGATGGATATATGGGCACGGGCCTATGGGATGGCGGATATGTATGATGGGTATATGGGCACTCGACTATGGGATGGTGAATATGTATGATGGGTATATGGGCATGGGACTATGGGATGGAGGATGTGTGATGGGTATATGGGCATGGAACTATGGGATGGAGGATGTGTGATGGGTACATGGGCACGGGACTATGGGATGGAGGATAATTATAATTTGTTATAACTAACCACAGTTAGTTACTGTGCCCGGGCAGTGCCGGGCTCTTCAGCTAGTCATACATATTCTCCATCCCATAGTCCCATGCCCATATACCCATCATACATATTCGCCATCCCATAGTCCCGTGCCCATATACCCGTCATACATATCCTCCATCCCATAGTCCAGTGCCCATATACCCATCACACATCCTCCATCCCATAGTACCGTGCCCATATACATATCCGTCATCCCATAGTCCCGTGCCCATATACCCATCACACATCCTCCATCCCATAGGCCCGTGCCCATATACCCATCATGCATATCCTCCTTCCCATAGTCCAATGCCCATATACCCGTCATACATATCATCCATCCCATAGCCCCGTGCCCATATACCCATCATAGATATCCTCCATCCCATAGTCCAGTGCCCATATACCCATCACACATCCTCCATCCCATAGTCCCGTGCCAATATACATATCCGCCATCCCATAGTCCCATGCCCATATACCCATCACACATCCTCTATCCCATAGGCCCGTGCCCATATACCTACCCATCATACATATCCTCCATCCCATAGGCTCGTGCCCATATACCAATCATACATATCCTCCATCCCATAGGCCCGTGCCCATATGCCCATCATACATATCCTCCGTCCCATAGTCCTGTCCCCATATACCCATCATACATATCGTCCATCCCAAAGTCCCATGCCTATATACCCATCATACATATCCTCCATCCCATAGGCCCATGCCCATATACCCATCATACATATCCTCCATCCCATAGTCCCATGCCCATATACCCATCACACATCCTTCATCTCATAGTCCCATGCTTATATACCCATCATACATATCCTCCATCCCATAGTCCCGTGCCCATATACCCATCATACATACTCGCCATCCCATAGTCTCGTGCCCATATACCCATCATACATATCCTCCATCCCATAGTCCAGTGCCCATATACCCATCACACATCCTCCATCCCATAGTCCGGTGCCCATATACCCATCACACATCCTCCATCCCATAGGCCCGTGCCCATATACCCATCATACATATCCTCCATTCCATAGTCCCATGCCCATATACCCATCATACATATCCTCCATCCCATAGTCCCGTGCCCATATACCCATCATACATATCCTCCATCCCAAAGTCTCGTGCCCATATACCCATCATACATATCCTCCATCCCATAGTCCCATGCCCATATACCCATCATACATATCCTCCATCCCATAGTCCCGTGCCCATATACCCATCTTACATATCCACCATCCCATAGTCCCGTGCCCATATATACCCATCACACATCATACATCTCATAGTCCCATGCCCATATACCCATCATACATATCCTCCATCCCATAGTCCCGTGCCCATATACCCATCATACACATCCGCCATCCCATAGTCCAGTGCCCATATACCCATCACACATCCTCCATCCCATAGTCAACCATTATGACATCATAATGAGCGGCGGGGCTTGCAATCTACGATGACATCAGCGTCGCCATGGCAACATTATGACATCATAATGAGGGGCAGGGCTTGATACGCACACACTGTTTCCCCATTATGCAAATAGGGTCATTATGACATCATAATGAGGGGCGGGGCTTGATACGCACACACTTTTTCCCCAGTATGTAGATAGGGGCAAAATTGTTTGGTAAATTGGAATGCGCGGGGTTAAAATTTTGCCTCACAACATAGCTTAGGACGCTCTCGGGGTCCAGACGTGTGACTGTGCCAAATTTTGTGGCTGTAGCTGCGATGGTGCGGATGCCTGTCCCGGACATACATACATACATACATACATACATACACACTTTGAGCTTTATATATTACTAGCTGAAGAGCTCGGCGCTGCCCGGGCACAGTAACTAACTGTGGTTAGTTATAACAAATTATAATTATCCTCCATCCCATAGTCCCGTGCCCATATACCCATCACACATCCTCCATCCCATAGTCCCATGCCCATATACTCATCACACATCCTCCATCCCATAGTCCCATGCCCATATACCCATCATACATATTCGCCTTCCCATAGTCGAGTGCCCATATACCCATCACACATCCTTCATCTCATAGTCCCGTACCCATATACCTATCATACTTATCCGCCATCTCATATTCCCGTGCCCATGTACCCGTCATACATATCCTCCATCCCATAGTCCAATGCCCATATACCCATCACACATCCTCCATCCCATAGTCCCGTGCCCATATACATATCCGCCATCCCATAGTCCCGTGCCCATATACCCGTCAAACATATCCTCCATCCCATAGTCAACCATTATGACATCATAATGAGCGGCAGCGGGGCTTGCAACCTATGATGACATCACCGTCGCCATGGCAACCGTTGTGACATCATAATGAGGGGCGGGGCTTGATACGCACACACTGCTTCCCCAGTATGCAAAAAGGGGCATTGTGACATCACAATGAGGGGCAGGGCTTGACGCGCACACACTTTTCCCCCGAGTATGTAGATAGGGGCAAAATTGTTTGGTGAATTAGAACGCGCGGGGTTAGAATTTCGCCTCACAACATAGCTTAGGACGCTCTCGGGGTCCAGACCTGTGACTGTGCCAAATTTTGTGGCTGTAGCTGCGACGGTGCGGATGCCTATCCAGGACATACACATGCACGCACGCGCACACACACACACATACATACACACTTTGAGCTTTATATATTACTAGCTGAAGAGCCCGGCGCTCCCCGGGCATAGTAACTAACTGTGGTTAGTTATAACAAATTATAATTATCCTCCATCCCATAGTCCCGTGCCCATAGACCCATCATACATATCCACGATCCCATGGGCCCATGCCCATATACCCATCATACATATCCTCCATTTCATAGTCGAGTGCCCATATACCCATCACACATCCTCCATCCCATAGTCCCATGCCCATATACCCATCATACATATTCTCCATCCCATAGTCCCATGCCTATATACCCATCATACATATTCTCATCTCATAGTCCCATGCCCATATACCCATCATACATATCCTCCATCCCATTTTCCCGTGCCCATATACCCATCATACATATCCTCCATCCCATAGTTCAGTGCCCATATACCCATCACACATCCTCCATCCCATAGTCACGTGCCCATATACATATTTGCTATCCCATAGTCCCGTGCCCATATACCCGTCAAACATATGCTCCATCCCATAGTCCAGTGCCCATATACCCATCACACATCCTCCATCCCATAGTCCCGTGCCCATATACATATCCGCCATCCCATAGTCCCGTGCCCCTATACCTGTCATACATATCCTCAATCCCATAGTCCGGTGCCCATATACTCATCACACATCCTCCAATCCATAGTCAACCATTATGACATCATAATGAGTGGCAGCGCTTGCGACCTATGATCACATCAGCGTCGCCATGGCAACCGTTGTGACATCATAATGAGGGGCGGGGCTTGATACGCACACACTGCTTCCCCAGTGTGCAAATAGGGGCATTTTGACATCACAATGAGGGGCGGGGCTTGACGCGCACACACTTTTCCCCCCAGTATGTAGATAGGGGCAAAATTGTTTGGTGAATTGGAACGCGCGGGATTAAAATTTCGCCTCACAACATAGCTTAGGACGCTCTTGGGGTCCAGACGTGTGACTGTGCCAAATTTTGTGGCTGTAGCTGTGACGGTGCGGATGCCTATCCCGGACACACACACACACACACACACACACACACACACACACACACACACACACACACACACACACACACATACACTTTGAGCTTTATATATTAGATATATATATATATATATATATATGTGTGTGTGTGCGTGTGTGTTTTGAAGGTTTTTTGTTTTTTTTAAAGCGATATGTACAGTGTTAGTTTGCAAAGATATTTTAACATGAATTTTTATATGGAGAGAACTGCTCTATGTAAAACCTCATGTTAAAATCACATTGCATAGGCATGTCATATTGAAAAATCACACTAAAATCGCATGACACTCGCATGACAATTGCATAGAATCGGTCAGTTTTTTTCATCCAGAAAACTGACCTTTTTTTTTCTCGCAAATGGGGATGAGCCCTTAGGGTACTTTCATACATCAGTTTTTTGCCATCAGTCACAATCCGTTGGCTAGCGGATTCAGCGAAAAAATGGATCCATTGCATCATTTTTCTATCCGTTTCTTCCGTTTTTCGACGGATGCGTTTTTTAAAAGCCGGCCATTCAGAGCACTGTACAGTAAAATCACACTGACATGAATCGAAAGAATAGATATAGAATACACACATATGCAGTACATGTCATTGAGACACATATATATGCACACATTTGTGGCCTGCTGGAGGTCATTTTGCAGGGCTCTGGCAGTGCTCCTCCTGTTCCTCCTTGCACAAAGATAGAGGTAGCAGTCCTGCTGCTGGGTTGTTGCCCTCCTATGGCCCCCTCCACGTCTCCTAGTGTACTGGCCTGTCTCCTGATAGCGCCTCCAGCTTCTGGACACTATGCTGACAGACACAGCAAACCTTTTTGCCACAGCTCGCAATGATGTGCCATCCTGGATGAGCTGCACTACCTGAGCCACTTGTGTGGGTTGTAGAGTCCGTCTCTTGCTACCACAAGTGTGAAAGCACTACCAACATTTAAAAGTGA
Source organism: Dendrobates tinctorius (assembly GCF_039654945.1). NCBI lineage: Eukaryota > Metazoa > Chordata > Amphibia > Anura > Dendrobatidae > Dendrobates > Dendrobates tinctorius. Next base: position 3,925,666 of record NW_027361829.1, read on the forward strand.
CCAAAACATCAGCCAGAAAGCATTGGTACTGAGATGTGGTCTGTGGTCCCCACCTGCAGAACCACTCTTTTATTGAGGGTGTCTTGATAATTGCCAATAATTTCCATCTGATGTCTATTCCATTTGCACAACACCATGTGAAATGGATTGTCAATCAGTGTTGCTTCCTAAGTGGACAGTTTGATTTCACAGAAGTTTGATTTACTTGGAGTTATATTCTGTTGTTTAAGTGTTCCCTTTATTTTTTTGAGCAGTGTATGTATAAGTGTGTATATATATATATATATATATATATACCGGGTGAGTCATAAAGGACGGACGTTTTTAAACTAATCATAAAATCGTTAAATATTTATTAAATATAAATGTATTCACAGATTTGGTTACGTATACTAATAGCATTTGACAAATTCAAGTGTGGAAAACAACATCTGCCATGTGGTGGCCATTATCAGTGATGCATTTCCAAAGGCGTTCTTGGAAGTTGGCATCAACACGTTCCAACACCACTCTGTCGATTTGGGCAACTTCCACTCGAATAGCTTCCTTCAGTTCTTGTAATGATCGAGGCTTAAGCTTGTATACACGTGATTTGAGGTGACCCCATAAGTAATAATCGCACATGGACAGGTCTGGGGACCTAGGAGGCCAATTAATATCGCCAAACCTGGAAATGATGCGACCAGGGAAGAGAGGGCGAAGAACGTTCATTGTTGCTCCGGCTGTGTGGGCCGTTGCCCCATCTTGTTGAAACCACACACTAGAGATGGGGATATGTTGCCGTCGTAACTCAGGAACAAAGAAGTTATTTATCATGGCGATATAACGTTGTGAGTTCACGGTAACAGTATTGCCATTATCGCCTTCGAAAAAGTACGGACCGATCACGCCATATTTGCCCATAGCGCACCACACCGTTACCTTAGGGCTGTGCAGCGGTACGTGCCGTTCGTGGAGCCCCCGGTGGTCGTTTGTTCATTAGTGTACCTCGTGTACGGAGTGCTTCAACCCAACGTAGGATAGTGTTACGAGCGGGAACAGCTTGATTTCTGTGAATATTGAAATGACGCCGAAACTCACGCTGAACGGCTGTGATACACTCATTATTCTTGACAAAAATGTCGTACTCAAAAACGCGATGTTCTATCGTCCACGGCACCATAGCTTAAACTGAAACTAAAATAAAAACAATGCTTTCACCTCACAAACATAACCCCGCCTCCCGCACATCTCTACCTCCACCTGGTGGTGAGTTATAGCCACTTCAAATATATCCGTCCTTTATGACTCACCCGGTATATATATATATGTATATATTTATAGTTCATAGAGTTCTACATAACATAATAGCCGCTAAATTAATTATCGGCTTCTGTACAATCATCCCCGAACCCGACATGATATGACACATGATTTACATATAGTAAACCATGTCATATCAAAACGATTTATATGTCAGTGTTTAATCAATTTAGTAGTTTGTGTTAGGAAATGGCAGAGAGGTATGTATATTGTTGGATTTTTATTTATTTTTTTTTTACAGAACAAGGGCATTTATTGGATTAGCAGAATAATAAATTTGGTCAAAAACTTTGTGTATTTATTTTATTAAAATAATTTTTAATTAATGTGTGCGTCTTTTTTAACCCTTTACTATTCTAGGGTTAATAATGGATAGGTGTCTTATTGACACTTCTCCACTATTGACTCGGCTTAAAGTCACCTTTCAATAGCAAGGTGACATTAACCCATTATTATTAACCCATGAGCCACCACTAAAGGCCATGGGAATAGAGAGGCTAAGTGCCAGAACAGGCACATCTTACAGATGCGCTTTTTCTGGGGTGGCTGTGGGCAGATTTTTTAGCCGGGGGTGTTACAAAAACAATGGTCCCTCTCTAGACTATTAATATCTGCCCACACTCACTGGCTTTCCCTCTCTGGCGAAGAAAATGGCACAGGAGCCCGCGCAATTTTTTTCCACGATTATAGCCTTAAATTTAACCCCTAGAGTTCCAAATTTTTCCTAACACAAGCTACTAAATTGATTAAACACTGGCATATAGTGCCATGCGAAAGTATTTGGCCCCCTGGAACTTTTCACCCTTTTCCGACATATCATGCTTCAAACATAAAGATACCAAATGTAAATTTTTGGTGAAGAATCAACAACAAGTGGGACACAATTTTGAAGTTGAACGAAATTTATTGGTTATTTTAAATTTTTGTGGAAATTCAAAAACTGAAAAGTGGGGCGTGCAATATTATTCGTCCCCTTTACTTTCCGTGCAGCAAACTCACTCCAGAAGTTCATTGTGGATCTCTTAATGATCCAATGTTGTCCTAAATGACTAATGATGATAAATATAATCCACGTGTGTAATCAAGTCTCCGTATAAATGCACCTGCTCTATGATAGTCTCAGGGTTCTGTTTGAAGCACAGAGAGCATCACGAAGACCAAGGAACACAACAGGCAGGTCTGTGATACGGTTGTGGAGAAGTCTAAAGCTGGATTTGGATACAAAATGATTTCCAAAACTTTAAACATCCCAAGGAATACTGTGCAAGCGATCATATTAAAATGGAAGGAGTATCATACCACTGCAAATCTACGAAGACCCGGCCGTCCCTCTAAACTTTCATCTCAAACAAGGAAAAGACTGATCAGAGATTCAGCCAAGAGGCCCATGATCACTCTGGATAAAGTGCAGAGATCTACAGCTGAGGTGGGACAATCTGTCCATAGGACAACAATCAGTCGTACACTGCACAAATCTGGCCTTTATGGAAGAGTGGCAAGAAGAAAGCCATTTTTCAAAGGTATCCATAAAAAGTGTCGTTTAAAGTTTGCAACAAGCCACATGGGAGACACACCAAACATATGGAAGAAGGTGCTCTGGTCAGATGAAACCAAAATCAAACTTTTTGGCAGCAATGCCAAACAATATGTTTGGTGTAAAGGCAACACAGCTCATCACCCTGAACACACCATCCCCACACTATCCACACATGGTGGTGGCAGCATCATGCTTTGGGGCTCCTTTTCTTCAGCAGGAACAGGGAAGATGATTAAAATTGATGGGAATATGGATGGAGCCAAATACAGGACTATTCTTGAAGAAAACCTTTTGGAGTCTGCAAAAGACCTGAGATTGGGATGGAGATTTGTCTTCCAACAAGACAATGATCCCAAACACAAAGCAAAATCTACAATGGAATGGTTCACAAATAAACGTATTCAGGTGTTAGAATCACAAATGATCGCCATCAAACCTCACTGAGCTCAAGCTGTTTGCCAAGGAAGAATGGGCAAGAATTTCAGTCTCTCGATTGTACAAAACTGAGAGAGACATACCCCAAGCGACTTGCAGCTGTAATCGCAGCAAAAGGTGGCACAACAAAGTATTAAGTTAAAGGGGCCGAATAATATTGCATGCCCCACTTTTCAGTTTTTGTATTTCCACAAAAATTTAAAATAACCAATAAATTTCTTTCAACTTCACAATTGTGTCCCACTTGTTGTTGATTCTTCACCAGAAATTTACATTTGCTATCTTTATGTTTGAAGCATGATATGTGGGAAAAGGTTGAAAGGTTAGAGGGGGCCAAATACTTTCGCAAGGCACTATATATAAATTGTTTTGATATGACATGGTTTACTATGTGTGTCATATCATGTTGGGTTCGGGAATGATTTTACTGAAGCCGGCAATTGATTTAGTGGCTATTATGCTATGTAGAACTTTATGAACTATAAATGTGTATATACCGTATATATACTCGTGTATAAGCCGACCCCCCTAATTTTGCCATAAAAAACTGGGAAAACTTATTGACTCGCATATAAGCCAAGGGTTAATGGTGGTCCAAGAAGATGCTCCATAGATAACCCCCCCCCATATTCTGCTGCACAAGGCTTAATGCTGGCCCAAGAAGATGCTCCATAAAAATCCCCCTTATGCTACTGCACAAGGGTTAATGCTGCCCATAAGATGCTCCATAAATACCCCCTATAATATGCTGCTGCACAAGGGTTAATGCTGCCCCATAAATACCCCCCATATGCTGCTCCACAAGGGTTAATGCTGCCCCATAAGATGCTCCATAAACAACCTCCATATGCTGCTGCACAAGGGTTAATGCTGCCCCATAAGATGCTCCATAAATACCCCTCATAATATGCTTCTGCACAAGGGTAATGCTGCCCCATAAATACCCCCATATGCTGCTCCACAAGGGTTAATGCTGCCCCATAAGATGCTCCATAAATACCCCTTATTTGCTGCTGCTGCAATAAAAAAAAACATACTCACCTCTCAGTCGCTGGGGGCTAGATGCCGGTGTCCTGAGCCCCTGGTAGTGGCGATATTCACCTGTCCCCGTTTCAAGCAATGCACCGCTGTGTCTCCCAGATCTCTGCATTGACAGCAGAGGGTGCGCACTGACTACAATGTCATCGTGCCCTCTGCCATCACAGCAGGAGGACTCGGAGACACAACGGTGCACGGCTTGGAACGGGGACAGGTGAATATCACTCTGCCCCGTCATACTCACTCCTCCTAGTGCAAGGTCTTCTCTGCAGCGGCAGCCCCTGCTTCTCCCTCTGCCATCTGCTTCCTGCATTCCACTGGTCACGTGATACCGCTCATTAAATATGTGCATATTCATGAGTTTAATGAGCTGTACCACGTGACCACTGAATGTAAGAAGCAGACGGCAGAGGGGGGAAAGCAGGGGCTGCAGAGAAGTGCCAGGAGAGGTGAGTATGGTCTCTGACACCCCCGCTCCCCTCCCCCCGGTATATGACTCGCGTATAAGCCCAGAGGGGGACTTTCAACCAAAAAAAATGGGCTGAAAATCTTGGCTTATACATGAGTATAAAAGGTATATATATCCAATAAGAGGCTGGAATAGCATAGCACTCACGATCCAGATGAAAAAGTCCGCTTTATTTAGCAATCCACATTAAAACTTCATGGCTGGGACGCTGGAGGGAGGAGTGAGCAATGTCTGACCCGTCAAAGTGCTAGTAAGCATGAAACAGCCACTGTCAGACATTGCTCACTCCTCCCTCCAGCGTCCCAGCCATGAAGTTTTAATGTGGATTGCTAAATAAAGCGGACTTTTTCATCTGGACCGGTGAGTGCTATGCTATTCCTCCCTCTTATTGGACCCATACATTGTGCCTTCTGCTTTAGCACCCGAGATCTCGAGGTAGAGCCTCCACGAGCAGTATGGACATGACAGTCTCACATCGGCAGTAGTATTGGCAGTGCTGACTTGCTTTCTCTTTACACGTTATATATATATATATATATATATATATAATATATACGTGTATATATATATATATATATAATAATTTGCCTCAATGACGTGTGTGTGTATGTATATATATATATATATATATATATATATGTGTATATATCTATTCTTTCTTTGGTGTTTTAACCTGTCAGGAGCATGCTCAGTTAAAAAAAACTGATCCGTCGCCGGCATCCGTCACTTGACGGATGACGATGGATCCTGCGCCCATAGACTTTCATTCTAGCAAACGACAAACAGAAAAAAATTTGCTTCGTGTGTCGTGTCCGGCCGCCAGACAAAAAAATTTAGACGGATCTGGCGAACGACAGGCGAAACGTGAGGCCATCCGTCGCTAATACAAGTCTATGAGAAAAAAAAGGATCCAGCAGCATCAGTCGCCGGATCATTTTTTTTTTCAAAAAACAACGGATTGTGACTGATGGCAAAAAACTGATGTGTGAAAGGGGCCTTACATTTACAAATAAGTATAGATACGCAATGCTTGTAATTTGTAAGCATGATGTAATAAGAAGAAAACCCTAACATTATCACATTTGTTAGTCATTTAGATCTCAGTGTCACTACATGTCACTATATTTGTATTCACAGTCTCCATTTAATAATATTTAAGCTTAAATGTCAATCTTACCTAACATTGTCATGCCTTTGAATATAAATCTTATGAAAAATTCTCTCAGGCGGCTTCAGAAAATCTTCCTTCATTTCCATAGCAACGTTTCTAGGTAAAAGACTCATTAAAAGACGCTCCTAAAGGAAACATATTAGAAACATGAAATTAATATTTCTATGGGGTTTAGGTGAGACACAACATCAAATCTGAGACCACAGTAGATAAACCTGTCCACCCATCACACGGAGCCAATATTTTCCCTACAAAAGGGCAATGATTGAAACCGAATGAGGTGCAATATTATAGAAACAACAAGGCACTCAATAGTAAGTCTTTGTCAGGTGCACAAGTAGGGTATCCAGCCCGTTCATAAGGGTAGCAGTAAACATCCTTCTCAAGAGCACCATCTAATTATGTCAAATGAGACTTTTTCCTACAACGCATCGGAGACAGCAGAGATTGCTTCCAAAGTGACTGCATCAAGTGATTTTCTACAGACCCCAATGAGAGAAATTAAGAACAGAGACTTGGAACGGGAGTCCAGGAGAGCAGTGAATCTAGAATTACACTCCATCACATTAGCTGAATATCTACGAGTTCAACATATACCACGAGGCCTAAAGGGGGCTTTACACATAGCAATATCGCTAAAGTATCACCGATTTTGTGACGCAGCAGCGATATTGCTAGCGATATCGCTGTGTGTGATACTTACCTCCGACCTGCTCCCCCGCTGGTTATCGCTGATCGTGCGAGATCGTCCACGTCCATTTCTCGTCGGCTGCTTCCTGCTGGCGCCGACAAGCAATGCGTGGACACGGATGGAGGACATCTTCATCGCTGCGTCTAACAGGTAAGTAACGACCGCTGCTGCGTCGCTGCATCGCTGGTGAGATCTGCCTGTTTGGCAGCTCACTAGCAACCATTTAGCGATGCACCAGCGATCCTGACCGGGTCATATCATGGATGGGATCACTGGTGCATCGCTAAATGTAAAGGGGGCTTAAGAGTACCATTACAACCAACCTTTTTCAAAGAAGATAAAAAATACTGCACTAAATTTGAACATATTTTAAACAAATGCTCGTTTGACTTAATGACCCTGACATTATCTTTCTTGCAGAAAAACCTGGAAAGCATTAACTCTCAGATATGTGCAATAGAGAGTCAACTCTCAAGCACTATGATTCGGGAAGAGTTCCAGGAAATCAAGCAGAAGAATCAGGAAAGTCTACTTACACACAGGTCGAATCTAGAAAAAAGTAAGAGATCGAAATTCTTGCAGAATCGGGTGTATGGTTGGCGAGACACACAACGCTTCCCCAGAAGTCGATTTTCACAAAGTTCCTCTGGATCTGCAGACAGCAGGTCTGGTATAACCAACAACGCTACCTCAACTTCTTTTTTAGGCCAGAACCGGGGCCGCCAAAGAGGAAGACGAGGCGGGGCGGCCAGTGCCACCAGGGAAGCCAGAACCAACATAACAACCAGATCTCAGGTAATACACCACTAGTTCTCAATATTTCCTCTAAGAATCTGGATACAGACCAGTTACTGTTACTTCAGAAGGGATTATCATTTTGTCCATCCTAGAAGTTTAATTTTTTTGAGATAAATATGGACTTACAAAGGTTTTACAGAAACCCGAGATTAAAGGTACATTTTTCCTAACAACCTAATACAACTACAGTATAGGCCAAATCAATCCAACCCATTTACAGTTTAAGGAATTAGGTCTCCGAACACACAGCAGCTACCTGCCCCCGAAAAACAGCCCACCGGTTGAAACCTTCATTTCCTTGATAGAGAGAGACATACACCAACTCAATAGGGAGGTAAATCAGGGTAAATTCCATCATCAGAATAACCTATCTAAACAAGAAAGATTGGCTTTAGATAAGCTGTCTTCAGACAAATCTATAGTCATCAAACCGGCAGACAAGGGAGGAGCAATAGTGGTTATGGATAGGACAGACTATCTCAATGAGATCCACAGACAATTGAATGACAAGGAGGTCTATATGACCATTCCACATAACCCACTTGACTCTATCATCAATAAGATTCATCCCATCATAGAACACCATAAAGGAGAAGGCACAATAGACAAGAAACTGGAGGATTTTCTTCTTAAAACTGATTCCATCACACCTGTATTTTATATTCTGCCAAAAATTCATAAGAGGCTAGAAAAACCGCCAGGTCGTCCTATTGTTTCCGCTACGGACTCCATTCTATCATCACTTGCAATACTGTTGGAAAAGATACTCACACCACTAGTCAAAACCACTAGGTCATTTCTAAAAGACACAAATGATTTCATAACCCTCATCAACACCTTAGGCCTTTGTCACCATCATCTATTCTTGTCACATGGGACGTGAACAGTCTGTACACGTCAATCACACATGACAAGGGCATGAGAGCTACTGAGAGACTTATGGAGGGAGCAGGTATCGACATAAAAATACGCAATCTTTGCTCTGACCCAAAAATTATTTCCTTTTCCAGGATACATTCTACATTCAGAGACAGGGTACCGCGATGGGCTCGCATGTGGCACCTCCTTACGCCGTCGCTTATATGGCGTCCTTTGAGGAAGATTTTGTTTATAGTCACCCATTATTTAGAAAACACTCCAGTGTTTGGGAGAGATTCATCGACGATATCTTCTGCATTTGGAATGGTTCCAGTGATACATTACTAGAGTTTAACAACGATATCAACAACGTTTGGCCTAGATTTAAATTTAGTCTACAATGTAACACAGAGAAGATGAGCTTCCTGGATACGTTGATCTGTAAAGATGACAAAGGTGGACTATCGGTTGACCTATACGTCAAACCAACCGACAGAAATAGTATTTTACATTATGAGAGCTTTCATCCCCCGGCCATCAAAAAATCTATTCCTAGGTCACAATATTGTAGGGTTGAGAGGATTGTCACCAATGAGGGTTTAAAGGAACAGAGGTTGGGAGAAATGACAACCAAATTTACAAAGAGAGGTTACCCTAAGAGACTATTGATAGAATCCAGATTGAATGGATCAAATAGGAGCCCCGCAATTAAAAGTCCCAATAAACGCATACCATTTGTGAACACGTACCATTCCTACTCAAGAAAGGTCCAGGCTACCATAAATAGACATTGGAAGATATTATCCAGTAGCTACCCTGAAGTTCCGGAATTCCAACAAAATTTTCTCCCATGCTATCATAGACCCAGAAATCTAAGAGATAAACTTGTTAGAGTGGATGCAGGATCAGATACTTTGGTATCAAGACAAACACTCTTTCGGACACAAAAAAGAGGGACTTTTCCCTGCCTAACATGTCTACAATGCAACAACATACAGAGAGGAGATCAAATTTTTCACCCCCAAACCGAAGAAGCGATTCCGGTCAAAGGTTTCTACACATGTGAATCTACACACGTGGTCTACTTAATCAAATGCCCATGTGGCTTAGCCTACGTAGGTGAAATGACACAGATGGTAAGGGATAGAATATCCCAACATAAATCGAATATCAGGTGTAAAAAAACACACCTTCCTCTACCTCATCACTTCCTTGAGAAAGGACATAGCATCTCTCAACTCAAATTCCAAGTTTTGGAACTGGTGGAACCCAACAGAAGGGGTCAAAATAGGACCAAAACCCTCACAAGGAAGGAAGCGTATTGGATCTTCAGACTCCATACCTTGGAACCTAAAGGACTATACAGAGAATACAATGTTCAGAGTTTTCTGTGAAGCAAGGGGGGATTGTGCTACAATGTGTAGTATTGTTTTCTGCAGTCTACCAGTATAAGGCTGGTTTCACATTAGCGCTTTTTAAGCGCACGCACGGCCGGGGGTAGCTCCGCCCCCGAGCCGGCTCTCTGCCCGGCGTTCCCGCCCCTTGCTTGTAGCGCCGCCTCCTAGCGCACAGCGGCGCCTGCGATCGGCGCACCCTATCTTTAGCATGCGCGCCAAAATCCGAAAAGTTTGATTTTGGCGCGCACGGCGCACCGTCAAAAGTGCGCAGCGCAGGTCAAAGCGCAACTAGCGCACGGCCTGCGCACGATCTGCGCACCCTATGCTAAAGATAGGGTGCGCCGATCGCAGGCGCCGCTGTGCGCTAGGAGGCGGCGCTACAAGCAAGGGGCGGGCACGCCGGGCAGAGAGCCGGCTCGGGGCGGAGCTACCCCCGGCCGTGCGTGCGCTTAAAAAGCGCTAATGTGAAACCAGCCTTAGTGTGAACACTAATATGATCTCTTCTTTTTCCTCTCTCCAATAGAACCGTTAGACCAGCTTCACATTTTTTTACTGGGCACACCTGTTCACTCGTTATCAGTTTCCCCCCCTTTTTTTCCTCTCTCCCTCTGAGTGCCTTCCCATAATGTCTAGTGTCTGAGTGCTTTACATCCGCACAGTACATAGTAAGGTATTCAACACTGAGATCCCCCTGTATCGCACAGGTGCTCCAATAAAAAAACACGATCGCTATGCTACAGATCTTCCAGCATCCTTGTGCTTCACAGCGCAGGCGCGAGCCCTTAGATCATGTGACCGCGTTGACACGGCACATTGCATCATCCCAGCCAGAATAAAAACCCGGAAGTCCTGGGTGTACACATGGCCTCCTTCCCCACACAGCGGTACTGCCCACACGCCAGCAGAGGCATCTTCTCAGGTAACTGGATTTTCTCTTATCTTTCTCTTATCTTGCTCAGCATTTTTTCTTAGCCTGCTCAGCACTTCATCCTAACACTCATATCACTCATACAATATACAATCTTTTTCACAGCGCAATACCGCAGTGACGGATGATGCTATACCCCTAGCGCTATTCTAAACTAGCGGTGCAGACCACACGCCTTAGGAGCCATCATCGCAGGTATTCAAATGAGTCATATGGCGCTCAGCTCATACCTACATTTTTAAGGCCTATACTGTTTATGCTCATTCTGTGCTAGTGTAGGGTTCAGACTGGTTCTCAGGATGCAGTGACGAGACACGAGCCTGAGCGTGATTTGCAAAATAAACGTTTATAAATTGGTGCCGCTGGGGCTTTGCTGAACAAACCAAATAGACAAAAAACAAACTGTCCTCGCAGGGACTCAATAACATTTACACCACTTTTTCTTATATTAAATATGACTAATCCGGCTAGTCCGGGTGTTGCAGGCCACGTACGGCCGAACTAAGGGTCCTTATTTCCTATGGACAACTTATCCTTCCAGGCGTCGTTCAGGATCGCAGATGCGGCCGCTTAGAGATCGTTGATGCTGCTGTCTTGACGCCTCGGTATCCCGGGAAGATTTGGGCTCGACAGGCCCTGAAGAAACAATGGCGGTGGGGCGCAACAGGCCCTGAAGAAACGATGCCGGTGGGGCGCAACAGGCCCTGAAGAAACTGTGCCAGTGGGGCACAACAGGCCCTGAAGAAACGGTGCCGATGGGGCGCAACAGGCCCTGAAGAAACTATGCCGGTGGGGCGCAACAGGCCCTGAAGAAACTGTGCCAGTGGGGCACAACAGGCCCTGAAGAAACTGTGCCGGTGGGGCGCAACAGGCCCTGAAGAAACTGTGCCGGTGGGGCGCAACAGGCCTTGAAGAAACGGTGCCGATGGGTGCAACAGGCGTCTCCTTGCGACTCTCGTCTCACAGCGGAGTCATGACGCAGTCTCTAAATATAACCGTTCACCAACCTCTGCTCAGAGTCCCTCAGCAAACCGGACGGGGCCTCTACGGCTGCCTGTAGCGAGGTGGCGCCCCCTGGGGCCGGTGATGACAGGGCCGCAGCTGTGGGAGGAGGAAAGGGGGCAGTGTCCTCACCGCTGTAACCAAATGATCTGTAGTCGCAGCGGTCACTTGAGGTAGCAGACTTGTCACAGCAGGGCAGGAAACAGCGGGAGTGGCTGTATGCGACCATATGCAGGGAGCGGCCGCCGGTGAAAGTCTCTCATGTGTCACTTGTCGGTGAGTGCGTAGCTTTCCCTTCACAGACCCCTGCCGGCCTCTCTAAAACACACCGTCCGCTCCCTCGGTCCTCTCTATCTCACACGGCTTCCTGTCTGTCAGGCTCTCTGTCAACTGTCACTTCACCGCGCCCCCCTGCTCCTTTTATGCTTGCCCCGCCCCCTGTTTCCCTGACAACTTCAGTCAAGTTTCTCCCTTTACTGTCCTCCCAGTATCGTTCCCTCAGGAACCCTGATGGCGGTCCCCTGGGTACCTGCCCGGTCACTGTCTGGGAGTCCTCCTCCCCTCACTATCTTTTTTCAGCGCAATTCAATGCGACGTCTTGTCGCTTAAGATGTTAGCACTATTTAACCCATACCCATGAAACACAGCATCCAGGTAAATACAGAGACACCCCTTCCTTCTTCTCTCTTTAATGTCAGGATAGATTTATTTCTGGATAGGAATATTCACTTTACTATTAGTACCATGGTTTTATTGTTTTATTCTGTATTATGATTATTCACGTCACCATGTTTTATTCTGTATTATGATTATTCACGTCACCATGTCACTGGATATATGATATAACAACCTGACGTCCACTCTTTTCTCTCCTCCCAGGAGAACCAGAAGAATCAAATTGCACATAGTATTACCTACTTTGAAAGTGTCACATCAAGCACTCAATATTTTGAAGCACTTATATCCTTTTCACTGCCTCGTATCAATCTCACTATATGGATCATTGACGTGAATCTGACGCATAATGGTTTATCTTGTTTTCTCTTTAACGTAATTTCTTCACATATCAATTCATGAAGAGAGGTACTTCAGTGGGTCACTTCTATGTGGAACGATCTCTTATGTCCCAATAATGTGATATGCCATTTTTGACGGTTATTCACGTGTTTCCTTCTTCCCCTCTCCCCACTTATTTTGTCCTTATGCATCATGTGATATTGTAATATATTTTTCGATTTTTTTTCTAATTGTTATTTTTTCTGTGTGTTTTCTGTACAGTAATCTTAAAGAGATTCTCTGATGAAGGTCTTATGTTAGACTGAAAACATTTAGAATTTAATTTCACCTGGATGCCAATAAAATTTGAATCTTCTTTTTCAACCAACTCTGATTGAAAGGTTTACTGCTACTCTGAGGTGCAATATTAGGCCGGAGTCACACACAACCACAAAAAAAATCGGTCCGTTTTTGACCGACCAAAATCCCACAAATGTTTCATGAACAGTGATCCGTATGTCATCCGATTTAAAGGCAATGATGCCATTTTGTCACATCTAAGCATCCGTGTGACATCCGTATGGCATCCGTATGCCAATATTTTCTCGCCTGCTTGCAAAATTGACATATAACGGTTTTTAGGCCTGAAAACAATTTAAATCACCATCAAGACCCCTATTTATTGCCTCATCAACATGTGTGAGCCTCCCCACTTGGCAGTAGAGTGCGTGCTTGTTTTGTGTTAGTTGATCTTTGTGACAAACATGTCCTACAGACTGACTTTTAACACCACTGAGTGGGTGCTTTACAATTGGGTATTGTCACGACGTTATGGGTAGCTTTACCCAGTGATAGCGGATCCGAGGAGGTGGAGAAGAATGTGGGTCCATCCACTTTTGAGGCGTCGCCTCACAAAAGGACATTTCCATCCTCTATTTCTCTCTGCGTAGCCATCCTGACAAGTTATTTCAATATTGCCGGATGAGCCTTGGTACTTTTGATCGTTTGCTGGAGATTGTGCGTCCTGGGATCACCTTACAGGACACCATGATGCGCAAAAGTATTTCTGCCGAGGAGCGCCTTCTCCTTACTTTACGGTATATGTTCCAAACATATGTTTAACAATTTTTATCAAGACAACTGATTTTCAATCCCTTATCCCCAACTTATTTGTTAACATTTTGAATATGTTTGTCCAGCAACAATTAATCCTGTCCATTATATGAATGTTCCCTAAACCCACTAAACCTAGCATGTAATTTTTGTTTGGTAATAACTGCCTTTAAATGTGAATATTAGAGATTAGTGCAAAGCATGACCAGATATTCTTTGCCCTTTGTCTCTCTCTCTCTTTTTTTTTTTTTTATAGATTCGTTTCCACTGGCCTGTCCTATGCGGCCCTGCATTTAGAGTTCTTAATAGGAAAATCAACCATCTCCGGCATTGTCCACTCTACTTGCTCCACAATCTGGTCCAGACTCCATCAAGTTGTAATGCCTGAGCCAAAAATGGAGGACTGGTTACGTCTAGCCCAGGGATTTCAAGACGCGTGTCAGTTTCAAAACTGTATTGGAGCCCTGGATGGGAAGCACATCCGTGTGCGTAAGCCGCCGAACTCAGGGTCCCAATCCTATAATTACAAGCAGTTTTTTCTATAGTGCTATTGGTCATGGTTGACAGTCGCTACAGGTATGTAATTGTAGATATTGGGGCCTATGGAAGAATTGGAGACTGCGCAATAATCAATTTGACCTCCCACCACCTCGTCACCTCCCAGGGTCTACAATGGTTGCGGAGCCTTACGTGATTGTTGGAGATGAGGCCTTCCAATTAACCAGAAACATTATGAGGCCCTATCCTCGTAGATACCTTAACCACCAGAGCAGGATCTTTAACTGTCGCCTTTCACGTGCCCGACGACTGGTGGAGCGCACCTTTGGGATTCTTTGTGCCAAATGGAGTGTTCTCCAGTCGGCCGTTCAGCTAAGTGAAGAGAATGTTAATTTGGTGATACAAGCATGTGTTATCCTGCACAATTTCATCAGAATACATGACTGCGCAGCTTATGATGGTGAGGAACTTGTGGTTCCAAATGTAGTGGCCCCTATGCCCCCTGTTATTCCACCCCGTCGTCAGCCCTCAGGGCTTAAAGTCCGTGATATTTTCACAAGGTATTTTATTTCACCTGTTGGAAGTACTCCCTGGCAAGAGAATGCCTTATTATCTCTGTTTTATATATTTTTTGGCTTACATTAAAAATATTTGCTGTATGTATTTTAGTTCGTGTTGTTTTTTGGATTTGCTGCTATCATGTTTGTACTTTCCCCCACTACACATTACATAACAATTACTAATGGAAACAATCACTCAGAGATAGTAAACTTTTTTACTAAAGATAACTTTTGTCTTTGTCAAAATAATTGGCACACCATATTTTAGCCATATGGCCTATGTTTCATATATTAGAGGATACTAATGATGTAAAAAAATAAAAAAGGTTAAACAAGCAAAAAACAATACAAACAATATGCCACGAGTCTGTTGGCCAAAAATACAACCTATTACAAGTGATGGTAGGCCGGGGGAGGGGAAGGCGTGAGTTCTGTTTGGGTGTTGGCCCTTGTTTGTTGGCCAGCATCACTGTCACCCTGTATGGTAGCAGATGCTGGTTGGGTAGGGGCCATCCTAGAAGGATCTAGTTGTGGGTTGGTGGAGGAGTAATTGGGATATGGTTGTTGGTAGTCATGACTGTATGACTGACCAATTTGACTATATCCCCAATGATGGCCATGTGTACCATAACCATGTTGTGGCCAGCCTCCGACATTGGTTCTGGTATATTGATTGACCATATTGGCCTTGGGTGCTGTGCACAATATATTGGGCCTGTTGAGGCCAAATTTGTGATGTTGGAATGGGCGGAGGAGGTGTGTAGGCATCCTCGGAGGAGGTATAAGCATCCACGGAGGAGGTGGAGACATCTGGGGAGGAGGTAGTGGCTCGCCGCATGCTGGCCCCTGCACAGCTTGGCTACCCTGCAGAAAAACTAGATTTTCTGATGAAAGCTGCCACCTTTCAAGAAAACGAAATACTGTGCCAGGATGATTTGGTGGTGTGCAAGATTCAAGCACAATTTGTAGGGACCCTCTTGCCCGCAGCCTGAACTCCTGGGGAATAGCCCGTAGGTACTGTGCCAGACTCCGGCCATAAGCCTCCTCCCCATCATCATGTGCTGCTGAAGACAAATAGTCCAGAACACCTCTGTCCACCTGTCTCCGGGTTCCTGTAGCTGCTCCTTCTCTCCTGCGCCTGCCACGTCGGGGAATGGCTGTAGCCTGAGGAGACGTATCCAGAGCCAAGGTGGGGCTGCTACTATTGCCATGCTCTTCTGGGTTCGCTTGCTGGCTGGATGCTGCTGGTGGTGGTGTTGATGGTTGTGGAAGATGGGTGTCGCTTGAAGGTGCTGAAAAAGGGCCAGCCCCTTCAGCAACATCTTACCCAGGGTCAATTTGTGCTTCTGAGTCTGATGCTGTCTCCCGCTCTGTGATGTTTGTCTCGGTGCTAGTGAAAACCAAAAAAAATACCTCAAGGTTTTGAATTAAAAAAGAAAAAAAAAAGAGTTTGGATAGGCATGCACTTGATCTGTGCCGAGACAATCAAGTCAAACACGGCCATTACACAGCACACTGCAGGGGCACATTTATAAGATTATCTCAGCACAGGAATATTTTTTTAAACACATCCAGTTGTGGAAATTATTATTATTCCAAGATCTATTGATTAAAATGAACTTTTGTTTGTGGGAAAATCCCTTTAAGGAATTGGCTTTTAAGGTTGAATCTTGGACCTATTTATGCAAAAACTAGATTAACAAGAGGTTGAGTGGATCTAATGGTTTAGGCCTGGTCTACATTGTGACTTTTAGTAGCATTACTTTTAACTACTGCGCAGCAAGCAACCAATTATATACAACTCAATGTATTGCTTTGGACTGCAGCTGTAGCTACAGTAAATAGGTCAAATCAATCATCGCACTACAAAAATTCACAGTGTAGTCTAGGCATAGATCTCTTACATATCCTACATCTAGGTACCAACAACAATGAGTGCAGGTAAATTTTCTACATTCCAAGAGAGAATAGGGCAATTGAATGGGAAAATGAAATGGAAAGTGCCTACCCGTTATATCAGGGTATATGACTGGCGCTTATTTATGGACAAACGGCGGCATTACCCTTGAGGCTGACAAAGCTTTTGATCGGGTTTTCTTTGGCTTCATTGAAAGAAGATAAAATCCACCTTTTTGGAGCCACCTTTCTAAGCTTTACTCACTTGCTTTTAAAACAGGCAAGTTAATGTCAGTCAATGATTCTGTGTTCATCTGCAATTTTTTTCTCAGCTCGAATCAAACTGAGAAAAAAATCGCAGCATACTACGAGTAGCCACGAATATTGGACAAGACTTGCCAATGCAAGTCAATGGGTATGTGAAACATTTGCACAGCAAACAGACCATGCATGAGTAGGAGGGAGAGACCCCACTGTGTAACCGGACCAGAACTAAGGAGACTGTCACCAAGGTTCCTAGGGAGACTGTTTCTGGGGGGCATAATTAGAGGATGGAACAGAGGCAGTTCTAGAAGGAGTGGGGGTGGAGCAGGTATAAAGGAGCTGAGAACACCAGCAGGGGGCACTTGACAGAGCGGGAAAGAAGGAGCAGGAAGCCTAGGGAGAGCCAGAAGGAGTGAGCGATGACCAGAGAGACTGGACAGAGACTCACCACGGCCAGGGAGGAGACAGCACCAAGCAGCTCAGCAGTGGAACACTGACCGAACGACCGTGCTCCCGCTCCATTCACTCCAGCCTGCGGTTGCGGCCTGCCCGCTGCCGCCCGTGGCCGCCACTGCCCGACTCCAGCCCGCGGCCGCCACTGCTCGACTCCAGCCCGCGGTTGCGGCCTGCCTGCCACCTCCCACGGCTTCCACTGCTCGACTCCAGCCCGCGGTTGCAGCCTGTCTGCTGCCTCCCGCAGCCGCCACTGCCAGAATCCAGCCCGCAGCTGTGGCCTGCCCGCTACCGTGCATGGCCGCCACTGCTCGACTCCAGCCCGTGGTTGCGGCCTGTCTGCTGCCTCCCGTGGCCGCCACTGCTCGACTCCAGCATGCAGTTGCGGCCTACCCGCCGCCACTCGCAGCCGCCGCTGCCCAATTCCAGCCTGCGGTTGCGGCCTGCCCGCTGCCACCTGCAGCCGCCATTGCCCAACTCCAGCCCGTGCTTGTGGCCAGCCCGCTGCCACCCGCGGCTGCCGCTGCCCGGCCCCAGCCTTCGGCTGAGGTCTACACGCCCCAGGCCCAGGCTATCGCCATCCCGCCTCCACATTGTAGTTGATGAATCATTGTTCCTGGACCCGTAGTTAGCCATACCGCGGCCTCATAGTTACCGGTACCGACCAGGTAGTTATCGTGTAACCTGTGTATTATTGCTCTGATCCCTGCGAGGATAACTGTTGTTAGCTTGTTGGTTACATGAGATAGCCCCTATAGATACATATATATAAAAGTTACGTTCTAAGTTCACTTCGGCTTCCGTTTCGTCACTGCATCCCGCATACCTGCAATTACTACATTTGGCATAGTCGACAGGATGCAGTCTCCGAGCAGAAGCGGAGACGCTGTGGACCAGGGGGGCAATGGTGGCCACTGGTCCAGTCTATCCTATGCTGAGTAACCTACCCAGGTTCTCCGGCAGCAATACTATGCTGTGGAGCTGGACGGAGCAGATGCAAGGGCTATTAAGATGCATCCGATGACCCCTTACCTAGAGGCAGAAGTGGACCTAATGATGTTGGATGGGGAGGTCCGGGATTCCGTGATGTTGAGGCCCCCGGGACAGCGAAACACCTTTATCCCGGTCTTTCAGATCTTGGAGGAGATTCATGGGGACCTGACAGACATGGGAGAATTGAGAACCCAGTTATTCAGTCGTATGCAAAGGCAAGGGGAGACGGTCACCCAATACATGAACGTCCTTCAAGAGCTATACATGGCCATTGAGCAGAAGGGCTGTGTAGGTGTAGGACCCATTGACCTAACCTTATGCGACCCCTTAGTGACCGGGCTCAGAGACCCCCTGACTAAACAAGCATTGCGGGAGCGAGTCCGGGTAAACCCGCAGATGGCTTTCTCCAAGGTAGGGAGTCAGGCGCGCGCCCGGGAACAGGAACAAGGGCTGATAGTCCCAGTGGGAAAGGTCAGGAGCACTGAAGTCACCATGAATGCCATTGGAGAGCCCCAATGGGTGGAAGAAATTAAACAGGAGCTGAAGAGCATTAGGGGTGAACTAGCCGAGGTGAAGAGAAGGGCGGGGCCACAATTGGACGGCCTGGGATGGGCCTGGTACCCAGGAGTGGCCGTTTCCTGCGGCCTCGAGAATGCTTTGAATGTGGAGAACTGGGTCACTTTGCCCCAGAGTGTCCACAGTGTGGGAGATACTCACCCCGGCGACCATTAAACTAAAGGGCTCTGAGTCAGGGGGACGCCGCTCGGAGCCAAAACCCACAACACGAAGTGGTGGAAGTCCCAAAGATGTGATTGCGAAGTGTCCATTGATATGGGCAGAGTTCAAAGGATGTGCAGTGTGCTGTCTGGTGGACTTGAGGTCGCAAGTTATGACCATGCCGGAGACCTATTTCCAGCAGCACTTTCCCAAGGCGGTGAGGCCCCAGTGGGGGTCCGTGATACGGCCACTAGCCACTAACCAGTTCCTGTTGTCAGAGTAGCCTGGATGCAAATTTCATTGTGCGGCAAACAAACATATTAAGGGAGTTTAGCAGTCTACTCCTTAGCGAGCCTACACAAGAGACCATGAAACAATGGGGCTCCCACACTCCCCAATGGCAGGTCTTCCAACAGCTGGGTCCTACAGTACTGCCAGGAGGGAGAGGTGCTGGGGAGAGTGATCACACCAGTGGCCCCTCAGCTTGTGTTGCCGCCAGGACAAACGGTGGTAGCCCTGCCCATCCAGGCCCATTTACCCCTGGAGGGAGTAGAGGTGCAGGTGGAGCCGTGCTTCTTGGAGCGCCTACCCCCTGGAATCCTAGTGGCCTGGGCCTTGGCCACCATGAGGAAGGGGACGTTCTCATGCGTTGTATCAACCTAGAAGATCAAGACGTCGTCCTAAAACCACGAGCCAAAATGGAGAAACTAATGAAAACTCTAGAGGAAGTGCTACCGACCCTGGCATTACAGCTAAAAGTGAAGGCGGGAACCCATGGGCGGTGACTATTCGTTCCATCCAAACTGCCGGGTCCTCGCCCGAAGAATGCCCGTGCACCACCCACGGCCATCACGCACGGCATTCCCACCGAAGGAACTTATCAGGGAGCGATATCGACAGATACCTCCGCAGCTATACCAAGAGGTAAAAACACTACAGGGCCAAATGCTGCAGAAAGGGGTTATCCAGGAAAGCCAGTGCCCTTGGGTGGCCCCCATTGTGTGGTCCAGAAGAAATAAGGCACCTTGCGGTTCTGTGTGGATTACCGGAAGTTAAACGCCTGTACCACCAAATATTCATACCCATTGCCCTTAATAGAGGAGTCCCTATCAGCCCTAGGGAAGGCGACGTACTTTTCTATCCTGGATCTGGCCAGCGGGTACTGGCAGGTGCCAATGTCAGAGGAAGATTGCGCCAAGACTGCCTTCATCTTGCCCATGGGACTGTTCAAATTTAATCGCATGCCGTTAGGGCTAACCAACGCCCCAGGGACATTCCAACGGCTAATGGAGCGATGTCTGGGAGATCTCAACTTCGAGGCCACTTTGATATACCTGGACGACATCATCATCTACACTGCCACGTTTGAAGACCACTTGCAGCGGTTGGGGCAAGTGCTCGGTCGGCTGCAAAAGTATGTGTTGAAGGTAAAACCCCAGAAATGCCACCTTTTCCATACACAGATCGAATACCTAGGGCATACCTTCTCCGTCGAGGGCTTTAGACCCTCTATGGAGAAGGTTGCCGCAATACAGGGGAGGCCTACTCCCGAGACGGTAAAAGATGTATGAGCTTTTCTGGGGTTGGCCGGATATTACCGTCACTTCGTAAAAAACTTCGCCCACCGGGCCAGAGCCCTGCAGGACCTGTTGTAGGAGGCCCCTGCTGGGGCCAAAGGTTGGAAAATCCAGTGGCAGGAACCACAGGAAGAGGCCATCCAAGATCTCAAAACCGCACTCTCGGAAGCCCCAATGTTGGCCTACGCGGATTTCTCGCAGCCGTTCATACTGCACACCGACGGGAGCTTACACAGGCTGGGAGCTGTATTGTCACAAGTCCACGATGGCCCGGAAAGGGTGATCGCTTATAGTAGGCGATCACTCCACGACGCTGAACGCAATCCCGACAATTACAGCTCCTTTAAGCTCGAACTTCTCGCAGTAGTGTGGGTCATGACGGAGCGGTTCGCGGAGTACCTGGCAGGCTCTGAGGTAGTGGTACGGACTGACAACAACCTGCTGGCCCACCTTGACAATGCCAAATTGGGGCCCCTCGAACAACGGTGGGTGGCTCGGATTGCCAAATTCAAATATAAAGTCATCTACAAACGGGGAGCGGAGAATTTACATGACGATGCTCTCTCCAGAATTTGACATATGGCCCCTGGGCAAAGCCGGGACGAAGAGCTGGAAGGAAAAGAAACGTCGTTCTCTCTGGCCCCCGCCGGATTTACAGCCGTAACCCGAGAGCAATCCCATACAGGACTCGCTAGAGGCATGCTAGAACAGTCCCGGGATGAATGGATCCAACAGCAGCAAGAAGATGGAGAGGTTGGTCCCCTGCGTCAATGGGTGGCCATGAGACAGCTACCCAACGACACCCAAAGAAAGACATTGACTTGAGACACTCTGTTAATGCTACGCCATTGGGAGAAATTAGTAATCAAAGGAGGACTATTGTACCGAAAGGCAGAGCTGCGCACAGCACCAACGACAGCCTGGCAGGTGGTAGTACCGGGAGCCCGGCTCACTGAACTTGCTCATGAAAAAGGGGCTCATTATGGGGCACAAAAGACTTTTCAGTGGTTAGAACAAATAGCCTACCATCCCCGTTTACAAACTGAAGTGGAAGGAGTTTTCCGTGCATGCCGCTTGTGTGAGCTAACTAAACCACCTGAGCAACAGGCTCCCATACAAACAATAGTGATGACAGCACCCTGCGAACTCCTGATGATAGACTATTTAACCATTGGTCCCACTCACCAGGGGTACGAGCGTTGTCTAGTCATGGTGGCCCATTTTACCAAATTCGCCGTGGTGACCCCTACTTGGGATCAAACAGCGGAATCAGCTGCCTTCGCGATATGTAAGATCTTTATCCAGGTATATGGCTGCCCACAGCGGATCCTTTCAGACCAAGTTGCATGCTTCTTGGGGAAAGTAATGGAAGAGCTACATCGCTTATTTGGTATCGATAAGTCCCGAACCATGCCATACCAAGGGAATTGGCCTGCGAGCGGTTTAACCGGATATTAATCCAAATGCTACGCGCCCTGGAGGACGACCGAAAAGCCCGCTGGCCCGAATACATCTCCGAACTGGTCTGGGTATATAACAACCGAGTACACCGAGTCACCAGCTACACCCCGTATTCGCTACTGTTCGGCCAGGAAGGCAAGGGGATCACCGAGGTAGAGTTGAATCCGGAGGAGGAACAACCATGGACGGGAGTCTCCTCGTGGGTCCGGAATCACCGGTATCGGCTACAAACTCTGCACTGGATCATCCATACAAAACTTCAGCACCTGGATCAGCCGGGGAAGACCCCGTCCCAACCCACCGAATTTCAGGCAGGGGATCATGTACTCATATGAAATCAGCACCCCTAAAACAAGTTGGGATACCGCTGGGAAGAAAGCCCCTACCGAGTACTGCAACGAGTAAGCCCAGATGGGCCAGTGTACAAAATACAACCTGAAAAAGAGGGGGATCACCCCGCCCGAACAGTGCATCGCAATATGTTGCGACCCTGTACTTCCACAGACCCTGAATGACCAGTGACCCCTCCTCAGGCCCCCGAACCTCCACCAGCAGTATGGAATGTGGACAATGAGGAAGACCTTCCGGCAGTGCAAACGGACACTTCATAAACCAATACCCCAACAACCCTAGTTAATCCACCATCTTCCACCACCCCAGAATACGCCACCACAGTCAAACCACGACGCTCTGAGCAGTCCACAGCTGGCAAACCCCCGAATGATAAGAACAGGACCAGTTCGTGTGGTAGAAAAGACTTTTCCATCAAGAGGCTGGGCCAGACTCCTCCAAGCCCTCGCCCAAGGACTGCTGAGCATACAGGATGGGGGAGTGTAGGAGGGGGAGTCCCCACTGTAAAACCGGACCGGAACCAAGGAGACGGTCACCAAGGTTCCTAGGGAGACTGTTTCCAGGGGATATAATTAGAGCATGGACTTGAGACAATTCTAGAAGGAGTGGGGGTGGAGCAGGTATAAAAGGAGCTGAGAACGCCAGCAGGGGGCACTCTACAGAGCAGGAAAGGAGCAGGAAGCCTAGATGGCGCCAGAGAGCCAGGGCCAGAAGGAGTGAGCGACGACCAGAGAGACTGGACAGAGACTCACCACAGCCAAGGAGGAGACAGCACCGAGCAGCTCAGCAGCGGGACACTGACCGAACGACCACTCTCCCGTCACTCCAACCTGCTGTTGTGGCCAGCCTGCCGCCACCCGCGGCCGCCACTGCTCGACTCCAGCCCGCGGTTGCGGTCTGCCTGCCACTTCCTGCGGCCGCCACTGCCCGACTCTAGCCCGCGGCTGCGGCCTACCCGCTGCTGCCCGTGGCCGCCGATGCCCGACTCCAGCCCGCACTTGCAGCCTGCCCGCTGCCACCCGCAGCCACCGCTGCCCAACTCCAGCCCGCGGTTGTGGCCTGCCCGCTGCCACCCTCGGCCGCCGCTGCCTGGCCCCGGGTCCAGGCTATTGCCATCCCGCCTACATCGGGAGGCACAACGCAAAGGAACTCTTCAGGGGCCTGTTGTTCCCATACTCCACCTGGGTGTAGGAACGCCAGAAGCTTGCGCCAACTCCTCGTCGGCTGGGCCCAGCGGCTAAGACGCCGAAGACACACCGATCACCACTCTGCCGGATGTCAGAGGAGGATAAGTGATACATTGTAGTTGATCAATCGTAGTTCCCGAACCCATAGTCGGCCATTCCGCGGCCTCATAGTTACCGGTTCTGACCAGGTAGTTATTATCATATAACCTGTGTATTATTGTTCTGATCCCTGCGAGGATAACTGTTGTTAGCTTGTTGGTTCTTCGAGATAGCCCCTATATATATAATATATATATATATTGTGGTGTAGTAACCACTGAGTCCGCTAGGGGGCGCTGTGTGGATGTCCCAGGAGAGAGGATGAATGGCAGAATACTGAGTGGCCGTTATGTATCTCAAAGTGGGTGGCTTTGGGATGGAGACTTATGTGTTGATCAGCAGTGATACTGCTGAGGTGTTGTTTCAGTGTGTAAGGGAGAAGTCTCCAGGTAACTAGAGAGATGGGAGGACCTGGTTACCTACAAAACCAACCCAGGGGGTGTGTTTAAAGCACTATTGTAAAGAGTGTGTAAAGGCTTGAAGGCCCTGTGATGAGGTCAGAGTCATGTGACCCGGTGAGCGTGGCTATGGACCATATCATGTGGCCAGGGTAGGTCACATGAGGGAGAGCGCATAGATCTGATTGGGCCATGTGGAAGGTCCCGGCAGGCCTATGTGGAGGAAGGTGTGCTACCTTCCTGAAGACCACGTGCTGAGGCTGCTGACCCGGTGAGGCCTGTGGATATTGGCTGTATGTGAGGATGGATAAGCCTCCTGTGTTTGCTGAGGCTCCAGGACTGAGCCTGAAATCATGGACACTTATGCTTGCTTTCGCCTGAGCTAAAGGCTGTTCCTTGCATTATGTCCTACATTATGGGTTATGAAGCAATAAACCCTGTGGACATTTAAAAGGAACGTGTCTCCTGATTAACTCCCATGGCTCCTGAGCGAGTTGAATCCCTACAATTGGTGGAGAATGCGGGCCGTATTGTAGCCTTGTTGCTGGGAGCTACGGAAAAGGACTGCAAAGTCGGTTGCTAAGGGCAACTCTGAGCCAGGAGGGTTGACGGTTGGGGAAGCCACTGCCCGGCTGTGGTTTTGGAACCGTGGGGCAGCCTAGTGAGTAAGGCACTGTCCAGATCGGTGAGCCCAGTGCGGCCGTTTCCCCATGAGAAAGAGACTTATAGGACACCTCTGCGGTAGAGGGGTCCGAGAACCTGCGCGGCCAGCAGGTGGCGTCCGTGAAAGCTGTGTTGTTCTGACCGGGGTCAGTGAGCAAGAGACTGGTGATTGCTATAGGGTGCCTCTGTGGAGAAGAGGTACCCGAGGACCTGTGTGGCTGACACAGGTAACGGACAGGTATTCGTGTGGTACTGAACTGGGTCAGTGAGTAAGACGGTGTACCTGGAGGGTTCAGTGAGCAAGGTCCGGAGGGTCAGTGTTGGGAGATTCTAGGAGAATTGACTCCCTGGAGCACGTGGTATGACTTTGGACCTGGTGAGGCGTGAGTGTTGGGCAGTCTCAGGCAGAGACGGATGTCCTGAAGAGCACCCGCTGAGATGGGGCTTCCTGCCTGACAGCACATGTGGACGCTGTGTTTAATGACTGCAAGTGCCTGAGAGTTCCCTGGAGGGAATGAATGTCTGCAGTATGGAGAAGCAGCCATGAGTGAACCCTGACGGGGTGAGATATAACTGTGAGGCTGAAAAGCCTGCGTATTGGACATTGCTAACAGAGTGAAGCTCTGTCATGGACGCTATGCCGTTTATATATTGCTGGTCATGCTTTATGATGTTTAATAAACCGCATGGACCGTTCTGAGTTTATGGAAAACCTGTGCCGGATCTGATTTTGTGGCTGCCAAGCGAGTGATCCCCTACTTAAATGACAGCGCTACCTCACATTTGGTGGAGAATGGGGGCATGTATTTTCTGGATAATGACGGCCCACAGGTGTGTACCGTGATGCTGCACTGGGAAGGAGTCTCTGGTAGACTGGACTCAGAGAGTTAGGTGACTCTGACAGGAACTCCTCTCGTTTTATCTCTGACCAAGAAAAACGCCAGGGTTCGCTGTAAACATGGGGTCACGGTGAACTATGCCGTAGACAGAGTAATGTTCGAGGGGACCAAAGGTGGTGAGTGCCAAGGAGGCGGGATACCATGGGACTTAGTCTATGCCTTGTGGAGGGGCCGGGACTTTTTGTTTGATGACGTATGGTCGCACGATGGAAACGTTTCGACTGTAGGGCCAGCAGACCCTGAGACAGTGACGGCTCCTGACGTGGACAGGTCAGAGGTAGAACTGACCGGGAAAAGAAGTACATCTGCCCAACTGATGGACCTGACGTCTCGTGACAAGACAGATGGTGGGCTGGGAGATGAGGTGACTGGATTGGACACACGGTCAGATTGTAACTGGAGGGTTGACTCGGATGATCGGCGTGACTCAGACTCTAGGGGTGACTGTGGCTCTGAGCGAGAAAGGGAGCACAGACTGGATGAGCTAGAGAAAGAAGTCTTCGAGCTCAAAGGTCACCTGGCATCGTGGCAAGGTCTGAATAAGTCCCTCAGAGAAGAGGTAGGAGTACTAACAAAAGCTGTAAGAGTTCTTCTGCGGGAGAAGTGGGACAAAGACTTACAGCGGCCAGTGTTGTGAGCTCATCTGTTCATTCATCTTTTGTGTCCGAGGATCTCTCTCTTCTGGTGAAGGAAGGTAGTGAGGTTGATTTGTATGAAAGAAACCAAGCACCTGATCAGGTGGATCGTGACTGGGTAACGGGAACTACAGACTGGATATAAGGCAGCCGACGCCCTTCTGAGTCGCTGGTGGTTTCTCTGCTGGATTCTTGGAGACCAGTCTGATTCCTGCTTCCCAAAGATAAGTTTTTGCTCTGCTATTGAATTTATTAGTTTTGGTTTTGTTTACCTTGTTTTTTCAGTTCAGCCATCCCCGGCCGGGGGTGTGCTGGATTCTTTTTCCTTGATCAGTGTTCTCTTTTGCTCTGCTTCCAGAATATTCTGAGTGCTGATATAGGGTTTGAAGTCTAGTGACTTCAGGGTCCTTTTTGCTTATCAGTTGTGTTGGTAGTATTTTTGGCAGGGTTTTCTCGGATTGCAGACAGCAGCTTTTCTGTCCTGTCCTTTTTAGTTAGCTTGGGCCCCATCATTTGCTCAACCTATCTTTCCATCTGTGTTAGTGTTTTCATCTTGCTTCACCGTCATTATATGTTGGGGTGTTGTGATTTCATTTTCCCCTTCACCATTGAGGTCTGATGAACTCCCTCTTCTGGTGAAGGAAGATAGTGAGGCTGATTACCAAGCACCTGAGCAGAATGATGATGACTGGGTGACTGGAATTGCTGACTGGATATAAGGCAGCCGACGCCCTTCTGCCTTGCGGCTGATTTCTCTGAGGGATTCTAGGAGACCAGTCTGATTCCTGCTCCCCAAAAGTTAAGTTTTCTGCTCTGCTTTTTGCATTTGTGTTTTGGTTTTGTGTTGCCTTGTTTCTCTGGATTTCTGCCATTCCCTGCTGGGGTGAGCTGAAATCCTTTTTGCTCTGTCTTCAGAAAATACCTGAGTACTGATATAGTCTTTTTGAAGCCTAGGGTCTTCAGCGCTTTTTCCCCTATCAGTCTGTTGGCTCTTGTTTTGATAGGGTTTTTGGCAGATTGCAGACAGCAGCTTTTCTTTCCTGTCCTATTTAGTTAGCTTGGGCCCCATCGTTTGCTCAGCCTATCTTTCTATCTGTGTGAGTGTTTTTTCATCTTGCTTCACCATCATTATATGTTGGGGGCTGCCTATTGCTTTGGAGTCTGCTCTGGGGCAGTTTAGATTTCCCTTTCTGTCTTTAGGCTATTTAGTTCTCCGGCTGTGATTGAGGGGTCTAGGGCTCCGTAGGAACCCCCCACGACTACTGCTAGTTGTTGTTGATAGGTTCAGGGGTCTGCAATCCGATAGCTGCCAACTTCTCTGGTTTTCTGGACTTAGCTAGTATTTCTGTTTTTGCCTCCTACGGTGACTCATTCATAACATTGGGGGCTGCCTATTGCTTTGGGGTCTGCTCTGGGGCAGTCAGTTTTTCTCTTTTCTCTCTTTAGGCTTGTGTAGATCTCCGGCTGTGACAAGGTGTCTAGGATCACCGTAGGAACACTACACGGCTACTGCTAGTTGTGTGATAGGATCAGGTGTCTGCAATCTGCTAGTTTTCAACTTCTCTGATTTTCTGGGCTGAGCTTGTGTTTTGTTTTTTTCCTCCTCGGTGACTCAATCATAACAGGCCAGGCCTGAGTGAGGAACAGCTTGATGCAGAAATTAAAGTGCGACAATCTGCTAGCAAACAAGTACGTCGTACAGAGAAAAAAATGAAGGTTGTACTAAGGCAAATGGATGATGAAAGGCATAATTCTGAGCAGTACCAAGACCTGGCAGAGGGAAATGGTGTGCGTCTGAAACAGTTGAAACGCCAGGTGGAAGAAGCAGAGAAAGAGGCTCTACGTGCCAATATGTTGCACCGTAGATTACAGTGTGAACTGGAGGTTGCTACAGAGACAGCAGATGCAAAGAACTGTGAGGTTAATGCACTGAAAAGTAAACTTAGATGTGGTGGGGTGCCATTTGTTACAAGATGCTTAGATAGAGAAAGGATGGTGACTAACCAGTGTCTGACGACGCAGACAGACCGTGACTGGAGGGTCAAAGCCAATGACCGAAATTCTGACCGCTGGAGGAGGGGGAGGTCTAACGTAGGAACGAGACCGTATGACAGATGGAGACGGTTCTCTCGACCTGTGGGGCAAGGTGTAGTGAGTGCCCGGTCGCGAGATCCTGGTGTAATGTTGTGTGCTCAACCCCACATTTGAACAGAGGGGGGAGGTATGTGGTGTTCCCAGGAGAAAGGATGAATGGCAGAATACTGTGTGGCCGTTATGTTTCTCAAAGTGGGTGGCTTTGGGATGGAGACTTATGTGTTGATCAGCAGTGATACTGCTGAGGTGTTGTTTCAATGTGTAAGGGAGAAGTCTCCAGGTAACTAGAGAGATGGGCGGACCTGGTTACCTACAAAACCAACCCAGGGGGTGTGTTTAAAGCACTATTGTAAAGAGAGTGTAAAGGCTTGAAGGACCTGTGATGAGGTCAGAGTCATGTGACCCGGTGGGCGTGGCTATGGACCATATCATGTGGCCAGGGTAGGTCACATGAGAGAGAGCGCATGGAGCTGATAGGCCTGCCAGGACCTTCCACATGGCCCAATGTGGAGGAAGGTGTGCTACCTTCCTGAAGACCACATGCTGAGGCTGCTGACCCGGTGAGGCCTGTGGATATTGGCTGTATGTGAAGACGGATAAGCCTCCTGTGTTTGCTGAGGCTCCAGGACTGAGCCTGAAATCATGGACACTTATGTTTGCTTTTGCCTGAGCTAAAGGCCATTCCTTGCGTTATGTGCTGCGTTATGGGTTATGAAGCAATAAACCCTGTGGACATTTAAAAGGAACGTGCCTCCTGATTTACTCCCGTGGCTCCTGAGCGAGTTGAATCCCTACTATATATATATATATATATGTGTGTGTACAGTTGGGTCCATATATATTTGGACAGAGACATTTTTCTAATTTTTGTTCTAGACATCACCACAATGAATTTTAAACAAAACAATTCAGATTCAGTTGAAGTTCAGGCTTTCAGCTTTCTTTTGAGGGTATCCACATTAAAATTGGATGAAGGGTTTAGGAGTTTCAGCTTCTTAACATGTGCCACCCTGTTTTTAAAGGGACCAAAAGTAATTGGACAGATTAAATAAATGTTTATTTCTAGTACTTGGTTGAAACTCATTTGTTGTCAATGACTGCCTGAAGTCTTGAACTCATGGGCATCACCAGACGCTGTGTTTCCTCCTTTTTGATGCTCTGCCAGGCCTTCACTGCGGTGGTTTTCAGTTGCTATTTGTTTGTAGGCCTTTCTGTCTGAAGTTTAGTCTTTAACAAGTGAAATGCATGCTCATTTGGGTTGAGATGAGGTGACTGACTTGGCCAGTCAAGAATATTCCACTTCTTTGCTTTAATAAACTCCTGGGTTTTTTTTGGCTTTATGTTTTGGGTCATTGTCCATCTGTAGTATGAAACGACGACCAATCAGTTTGGCTGCATTTGGCTGGATCTGAGCACACAGTATGGCACTGAATACCTCAGAATTCATTTGGCTGCTTCTGTCCTGTGTCACATCATCAATAAATACTAGTAACCCAGTGCCACTGGCAGCTATGCATGCCCAAGTCATCACACTGCCTCTGCCGTGTTTTACAGATGATGTGGTATGCTTTGAATCATGAGCTGTACCACGCCTTCGCCATACTTTTCTCTTTCCATCATTCTGGTAGAGGTTGATCTTGGTTTCAACTGTCCAAAGAATGTTCTTCCAGAATTGTGCTGGCCTTTTAGATGTTTTTTTATCAAAGTCCAGTCTAGCCTTTTTATTCTTGATGCTTGCACCGTGCATTGAACCCTCTGTATTTACTTTCGTGCAGTCTTGTCTTTATGGTAGATTTGGACATTGATACGCCTACCTCCTGGAGAGTGTTGTTCACTTGGTTGGCTGTTGTGAAGGGGTTCCTCTTCACCATGGAGATAATTCTGCGATCATCCAACACTGTTGTCTTCAGTGGGCACCCAGGTCTTTTTGCATTGATGAGTTCACCAGTGCTTTCTTTCTTTCTCAGGATGTACCAAACTGTAGGTTTTGCCACTCCTAATGTTGTAGCAATTTCTCAGATGGGTTTTTTCTGTTTTTACAGCTTAAGGATGGCTTGTTTCACCTGCATGGAGAGATCCTTTGACGGCATGTTTCCTTCACAGTAAAACCTTCCAAATGCAAGCACCACACCTCAAATCAACTCCAGGCCTTTTATCTGCTTAAATCCACAAAAATTTGGCCTACATCAATGGCACTTCATAATGATATATATCCAACACGACAAAAGGAAGTTATGCCATAAAATCAATAACCTTTATTTAACCGCAGTCATATACACATAAAAACACTAAAAAAGGAGATACGTGTCCAATAACACACAATAAGGAGAAGTATGTGTAGGCTCATAACAGGCAGGCATCACAGAGGAGCATACAGAAAATCACTGTCAGGATCCCCGCACTGCACTTGCTCACTGAGCCAGTGCGGGTGTCCTGAGTACAAAGACAGTGCTCAAAGATACGTGTGGAGCAGGGCAGCAGCGGTGATGATGCGTGCTTCAGAGTATCAGGACCTGAAGCACATAACTGCTGGGGGCGTGGCCTAAGCTCCACCGATCTAGGAGCTGCAGGGAAACTCCTAGAAAGGTAACTACAGGACAATGTTACCAAGGGGCATAGACAGAGACAGAAACCAGATGAAGCCAGGGTCAAAGCACAAGATAGCAATACAGTACCAAAGGTTTAGACAGAAAGGATAGTCAGGACGTAGCAATAGATCAGAAGACCAGAACGGGCAATAGACGGTACAATAGGGACAAACTGTAACGGAGTAACGATAGCCAAGCCAGGAGGTCAGAACCAGAGAAGACAATAGTACCAAAGCGAGAGACGGAGTACAGAGTGAAGGAACAAGCCGGGTCATACACAGGAAGCAAACAAGCAACGCAGAATACACGCACACCAGGGGTCAGACACACCAGAACAACAGTATAGCTGACAGAGAACCCTGGTAAAGAGTGAGTATAAATACCCCTCCCAGATCCAGAAAGAGGCCACGAACACTTAACCCTGTGAGTGCAGGGCAAGAACCCTGTTCAAACCATGACAATCACTGTGAGCAAGGTACACCTATATAATATCATGAATAATAAACAATTGCTCCACTGATTGCCATACAGGCACTTCACATATAAGGCGAGATACTTAATTGTCCTCATAAATGTGTACCAATAAGACCTAAGTAAAAAGTATCTCTTATAAAGACCACACACATGTGTGCCAATATAACCTAAGTAAGGAGTATCTCTTATAATGACCTACTAGTCACTGCACCACACAAATATTAAGAGGTAGTACTCAGTGCATATGGATAGACAAAGTATAATTGTCAAAAAGACCATAGCAAATTGTTAGTGCTACAAAGTGCAACAATGCTATTCTAAGTCCTAATATTCAGGGTGTAATTTAAATAGCAAAGTGCTAAAGATCACAACATATGCAGAGGGAACTACCACATAATAGTAGTGCCAAAGAGCCTGATCTGCCCAAAGCTAGTAAAGTGCAGAGTGCATACTGAAAACATACAACCTTATTGGGCACGATTCCCCGAGGCACGTTTCGCCTTCGCTTCGTCCCAGGGGGTAAGTAGTATGGCCGAGAATCCTGTGTGCCCTTAAATAGCCCCAAATGTTATGGTAATTTCCTTCCAGATTGGCCATGTCCGACGTGTGACACCACCATGAGGCGCATCCGCCCACAGCTCCGCCACTCCCCCATCTGACCCGTCAGAGCGGGAAGGAAGCAGGAAGCCGCTCAGGGTGTCGCGTCTCCATGACGACGCACACTCTCCACGTGATCTCGCCGCTGGTCACTAGGCTGTACCTCCACTCCACCGTGTCCTGGATAGAGGAGCCGCACAAGCAGACCCAGCGGACGACTCACAACGGAGAGAGCTAGAGAACCGCACATATGTGTGCATACTGCGCTAAGTACGCAGAAAATATACATTAGCCTTTACTGGTTATTAACAAGGGGTGACCCCCAAAAATGATGTAGGGTCTCCCTACAATTAATAACCAGCAAAGGCTAGGCACACACCTGCAGGCTATTAGTAGCTTAGGAAGGTGACATGGATATTTACCCCGCCTCAAACTAAAAACATCAGCCTTCAGCTACCCTAGACATGGCACATCCATTAGATGCAACAATTCTGGTGCTTAGCTTCTTCTCTTCTCTCTTGCCCTGGTGTGTCTGCTATATACAGAGATGAACGGTGGCATGATGAAACCACTCAGCAAGCAAGGATGTAGCAGAGCTGGAGTTCTTCGTGGGGCAGCGTCACATAGGGATTAGATGAGGAATATGATGTTTTATTATTTTTAATTTTTACATTAATAAATGGGTAGAAGAGGGTTGTGGAGTTTTTTATTTCAAATAAAGGATTTTGTGTGTTTCTTTCAATTAAAAGACTTTACTCGATCTGTGTCTTTACTACATTTGACTATGGGGTTAGTAATGGAGGTGTCTTATAAATCCCTCTCCATTACTAACCCCTGGGCTTGTCAGATGACATTACAAAGCTGACATAAACCCCAATACTATTCCCTCACTTGCCACTGTGCCAGAGCAAATAGGAAGAGAAGAGGCTAAGCATCAGAGTTAGCATATCTAATGGATGAGCCATATCTGGGGTGGCTGAGGGCTAATGTTCTTAGTCTGGGAGGGGGCCAATATCCATGACCCTTTCCTAGGCCATTAATATCAGCCTGCAGCTGGCTGCCTAACCTTTGCTGGTTATTAAGTATGGGGTGCCCCCCATGTCAGCTGTGAAGCTCTATGTTTATTAACCCCTTGCGAGACTATAAACTTTATGTTAAGACGGTGGAACACGCTTAAAAAAATATAAATAAACGTGTTCGCCGCCCGGGGTCTGCCGTGCGGCAGGTGAAATAACCGCTGCTAAAATGGCAGAACACAGGGACGAGAATGTGCACAAGGTTTAACTGCACCTGGTGCACAAAAGTAGCTCTGTTGAGGTCACAGAGCTGCACATGAAAAGTAATGCAGAAGCAGGCTGTTTCACAGACAGAGCTGCAAGCAAAACAAAAATACAAAGAACGCTGAGTCTGTATCAGCTTCACAGACCATCAGCGGCACACGTGCGGTAGCCAGGGATCAGAGTAGTTCAAGACAACACTACAACCGGATAGACTTACCGTGGCAGACCGTGTGCACGGCGTCGCAACTGCGGACGCCAAAAACGGCTGAAGGCGCAAATTTAGCAGCCGCTATGCAGAACGCTGGCTGCTGTAACGAATGATACTTGAGCGCGCTGGCGCTAGCGCAATACTGGCTGTCCCGATCACTCACACAAACGTAATATCCGAGGGAAGGGGTTTCACAATAAGTCATACACCAGACCAAGCATCCATCACCAAGCACACAGCAGCAAGTATAGAAAATACTAGAGCATGGCATAGCGGCCATGTGCACTTTTTATAGCATACGGGACCTGCCGGAAATCTCCAGAGCCCCGAGCATAACCAATCAAATCAGGAGCAGGACCTGAGCACCTGACTCCTGAACTCCAGTGAGAGCTCGTCCCGTGAGCATGCTCAGTAGCAGGGAAAAAGGACTTAGCCTCTGGAGACAAATGTGAGAATCTGGGTTGCTGCATAAGCATAGACTGACCCAGATTCCTAATACTTTAGCCCCAAGCTTTCCCTCAGGTAATTAAGAAAAATCAGGGGACCACACGCCATTTTTTCTTTTGTTTATTAAATTGTTGGCTAAATACATGTACAGTAAGTTACACATGCACTGCAATGATTATATATCTCACTGTCTAATAATCTATCTACATCTGTATGTAAGATTGTTTTATTAGTTAGTAAACTATTTGAAATGACAGAGAATTTCTGAATGTAAAAGCTGATATTAAAATACATTTTATACAGATTGCTGCTGCATGTCATATGGATGTCATACGGATTCTAGGTGAGAAATATTGCATTGTACTCACATGGCACTTGTCCTACTTTTCAGGAACAATATCAAACAGATTTTATTTACGTTGAGGAGTGTGAGCTCTTATACCGACTATTTCTTTTATTCCAATCTCTAACCTGTGGAACAATGCTCTGCTAACTGAGCTGTTTTCCATCTTTAAGCCATTGCCTCCGCAGTCAACTTTAGTTCTTACATTTGCATCATTTCCTCTCTTTTATCAAGAGCCATACCATTTTAAATTTTTCAGTAGACAGCTGTGTGATAGCTTTTTTGTGCAAAGTGTTGTAGTTTTGAATGACATCATTCATTTTACCTTACAATGTATTGAAAAACAGGAAAAAAATTCCTAGTGGTAAGAAGTGGTGAAAAAAATTTTTTTTGGGGACTTTGACTTTACAAAGTTCTTTGTATGATAAAAATTACATGCAAATATGATTCTCCTGGTCAATACAATTATGGAGACTCTAATTCTGCTCAGCTCCTGAGTCCCTTTCACAATCGACGACTCCAATGCTGATGTCCATGTACAGGATTTAAAGGTACAAAGCAATGACACTCATCCTCCACTTCATATTTAATCAAGCTTTTTGTCTATTGCTAAGAGTCTAAAGCCCCCGTCACACACAAGTTTTGCGACGCAACAGCGATCTCACCAGCGAGAGCGCTGTGTGTGACACTTATCAGCGACCGGCCCCCCTGCCGGGTATTGCTGATCGTCCTCGAATGGCCTGGACATTTTTTTGATCGCTGGTCTCCCGCTGGCCAGCACGTATCGCTGCGTGTGGCAGGCGGGAGACCAGCGATCAGCGAGCTGGAGCTGGTAACCAAGGTAAACATCGGGTTTCTAAGCGCTGCGCTGTGCTTAGAAACCCGATGTGTACCTTGGTTACCAGCTCCCTGCACCAGCGCTCTGGTTTCTAACATACACAATGGGTAACTAAGCGATGTGCGTCGCTTGTTACCTGCATGTCGCTGGTGCTGATCGCTGGTGAAGCTGCCTGTTTGGTAGCTCACCAGCGATCATGCAGCGACACACCAGTGATACTGACAAGGTCATATTGTTTTCGGGATCGCCGATGCGTCGCTATGTGTAACGGGGCCTTTAGACTCACTCAGATCTGTTAGGGGAAAATTGGTAGGCCTTCAAGACCTTAGAAGTTTCAGGCAATATCCTACTGCTTATTACAAACCCAAAGAAAGTAGCATTATGTCATTATGTCATTGGTTATAAACTTTGACATGACTTCAGGTTTCAGAATTTATTACGACAAATTTCAAACTTTAGCAGTTTTCAACTCAGCAAAAAGAGGTTGGAGTAACTCTTTTACACTTACTCAGAAAACAGGTATCTCACTTAGTCAGGTTAATGGCTAATGATCACTTTTTTTGCAAAGATCATTCCAAAAATTACTCAAGAAATACATTAGTTGAAATCTATTTGCCTCTCTTATTTAGATCAGGTCCGCCTTACAAAATGATATCCTACCCAAAATTCTTATAATAACACATTTACTGTTAAAATGTGATGAACAAAAACTTCTCAGAACTTTCATCTCGGAAGGAGACTGGAGTAATCGTGTCAGCATGTGAAAAATGCAACAAACAAAATTTCTGGAAGGTCTTCACTTACCTAACCAAAGGCTTTACAATTTAGCAGTAGAGATGAGCGACTTTGCCTTTTTTCGGGTCGAGTCGGGTTTCATGAAACCCGACTTTCTCAAAAGTCGGGTCGAACGAAATCGGCCAATTATCGTGAAAAGTCGAAGGCCGACGGAAACACGAAACCCAATGTAAGTCAATGGGGAACCAAGGTCGGCAGGGAGTGGAGGACAGGAAACACACCTACAGTGCCCATTTTAATGCCAAAAACATTAATTATTATTACTTAAGCTTGTCAACCTTAATTTACTTTATAATAATAGTTAGGCATTGAAAACTGGGGGTTATTTGGCTAAAGTTGTGGGGGGGTAGGGCTGGCTCCTGATTTTCATGGGCCCTGGGCCAAAGAGTGTCACTGGGCTCTTTTAACACATGCCACAATTCATGATCCTCTGATACGGCAGAGAAATAGCGGTATAGTACAATGAAAAATACTTCACTTCTTACATCTCATGACTGATATCCATTTTAAATTCTCCAATAGCTCCAAAAACGGACAGTATATTACTCCATACAGTATTATGGCCACCGCATAGTGCGCTATACAGGATAATGAGGCCCATATATTTCTCCATACGGAATCATTGGTCCCATATAATGTTTGAAACAGTATATGATGAGCTCCACATAATGCTACAGTATATGTTGGTCCCCATGGATGAAGCTCCACTGTGTTATGGGCCCAAATAATGCTCCATATATAATGGGCCCCATTTCTAATGCTCTAGTGCATAATGGGCCCTGTAAATGCTGCTCCAGTGTCTGATGTCCACCTTTGGAATGCTCCAGTGTATGGTGGGCCTCATATATCATTCTCCAGAGTATAGTGCTCTGTTGTGAGTTCATTCTCCCCTTCACCTTTGATGTCTGATGAACTCCCTCTGCTGGTGAAGAGAGTTAGTGAAATTGATTGGGATGGGAAGAACCTGTTATCTGAACAGGCGGAGTGTGATTGGACATCTGAAATTTCTGAGTGGATATAAGGCAGCCGTCGCCCTGCAGGGTTTGCTGGTGATCCTTTCTGCTCTGAGCTCTGGCTTCCAGTTTTAGTTCCTGTCTATTAAAAGCTAAGTTTTTGCCCTGCTATTATTCCATGAGATTTTGTCTGGTTTCCTTAGTGTTTGTATTCAGCCAGTCCTGGTTGGGACGGGCTGAATTCCATTTTTGTCTCTGATCAGATGATCTCTTTGCTCTGTTTTCAGAATATACCTGAGTGCTGATATAGTGATTTTGAAGTCTAGCGACTTCAGGGCCTTTTTTCCTATCAGACGGTTGGGACATTTTTGTAGGGTTTTTTGCGGATTGCAGCCAGCATCTTTTCTGTCCTGTCCTATCTAGTTAGTTGGGCCCCAATGTTTGCTCAGCCTGTCTTTCTGTCTGTGTTTGTGTTTTCATATGTTTTTCACCGACAATACATGTGG
Source organism: Dendrobates tinctorius (assembly GCF_039654945.1). Lineage (NCBI taxonomy): Eukaryota > Metazoa > Chordata > Amphibia > Anura > Dendrobatidae > Dendrobates > Dendrobates tinctorius. The sequence continues at coordinate 3,963,175 of NW_027361829.1, forward strand.
GGGGCTGTCTATTGCTTTGGGGGTCTGCTCTGGGGCAGTTTAGATTTCCCCTTTCCTTCTTTAGGCTTATGTAGTTCTCCGGCTGTGACGAGGGGTCTAGGGCACCGTAGGAACCCCCCACGGCTACTGTTAGTTGTGGTGAATAGGATCAGCGATCTGCAATCCGATAGCTACGAACCTCTCCGGTTTTCTGGGCTTAGCTTGTATTTTTGTTTTCTCCTCCGGTGACTAATTCATAACAGAATCACCAGCCATACTGCAGATTCTAGGGTACTCAATAGCAGCAAAGAATTGTAAAAAAAAAAAGTGTCAGAATTTTTTTTTTTGTGTATATTTTTTCTTTTATTTCTCTGAGGCCGTAGGAGGAATTTTTTCTCAATGGAGATTGAGCAATTGTCTGATCGTGTGGAGCAGCTTGCTGCTGAAGTGTGGGGAATTTCCGCCTACCTTGCTCATTCACATGCTGCTGAACCAAAGATCCCTACTCCTGATGTGTTTTTTGGGGATCGGTCTAAATTTCTGAATTTTAAGAATAATTGTAAATTATTTTTTGCCATGAAGCCTAACTCATCGGGGAGCTCCGCGCAGCAGGTTAAAATTGTCATCTCTTTGCTGTGCAGCGATCCCCAGGATTGGGCGTTTTCTTTGAAACCTGATGATCCTATTCAGACTGATGTGAACGCATTTTTTCAGGCCTTGGGGTTGTTGTATGATGAACCTAATGCTATTGATCAGGCTGAAAAGGCCCTGTTGGCATTGAGCCAGGGTCAGGATTCTGCAGAGTTGTACTGTCAAAAATTCCGAAATTGGGCGGTCCTTACTACCTGGAATGATGGTGCCTTAGCAGCTCTCTTTCGGAAGGGTTTGTCAGAAACCGTAAAGGATACTATGGTGGGATTTCCTGTTCCCTCTGGTCTTGATGATTCTATGTCATTAGCCATTCAGGTTGATCGGCGTTGGCGTGAACGCAAAACTGTACGAGAGGTGTTGCCACCTGTTGAACAAATGTCTGAACCTATGCAATGTGATAGAGTTTTGTCTAGGGCGCAACGTCAGGAGTTCAGAAGGCTTAATAAGCTGTGTTTTTTCTGTGGAGATGCCTCGCATATGAGTTCTGTCTGCCCTAAACGAGAGAAACATTTTGCACACACATTTGCTGTGGGTGGTGTTCAACCTAAGTTTCTTCTGGCAATTACTCTGATCTGCTCCCTGTCCACATTTTCCGCTAAGGCCTTTGTGGATTCGGGAGCAGCTCTGAACCTGATGGACTTGGATTTTTCTAAACGTTGTGGGTTTCCTATGACACCTCTGCAGATGCCTATCCCTTTGAGGGGTATTGATGCTACTCCTTTGGTGAAGAATAAACCTCAGTTTTGGACCCAGGTGGTAATGCGGGTCGCCCCAGACCATCAAGAAAATTGCAGATTTTTGGTGTTGCATAATTTGCATGAAACCATCATTCTGGGGTTTCCTTGGTTGCAAATCCATAATCCAGTTTTGGATTGGAAATCTGTGTCTGTGGTGAGTTGGGGTTGTCGGTGTGCTCTTAGTGACGCTCCTGTTTTCTCCACCTCTCCCCAGTCGCATGATGTTCCTGACTATTTGGCTGATTTTTATGATGTATTTAGTGAGAATGAGTCTGCGTCTTTGCCTCCTCATAGGAGTTATGACTGTGCAATTGAGCTGAGCCCTGGGTGTAAATTTCCCAAGGGTCGACTTTTCAATTTATCTGTACCCGAGCACGAGGCTATGCGATCCTATATTAAGGAGTCGTTGGAGAAGGGTCATATTAGACCATCCTCTTCACCCTTAGGTGCTGGTTTCTTTTTTGTGGCCAAGTAAGATGGTTCATTAAGGCCTTGTATTGACTATCGTTCCCTCAACAAAATTACTGTTAAATATCAGAATCCGTTACCCCTGATTTCTGATCTATTCTCCAGAGTTAAAGGTGCTTGCTGGTTTACCAAGCTTGACCTCGGGGGGCATATAATCTTATTCGCATTAAGCAGGGGGATGAATGGAAGACGGCATTTAATACTCCGGAGGGACATTTTGAGTACCTGGTGATGCCTTTTGGGCTCATTAATGCCCTTTCTGTCTTCCAGTGCTTCATGAATGATATTTTCCGAGATTTTGTGGATAAATTTTTGATCATCTATCTGGATGATATTTTGATCTTTTCCAAGGATTGGGACTTTCATGTGGAACATGTTCGGACTGTGTTCCGGATTTTGAGGGAGAATTCCCTGTATGTCAAGGGATCGAAATGCCTTTTTGGTGTACAAAGGATTTCATTTTTGTGATTTATTTTGTCTCCGTCAACTATTGAATTGGACCCGGCCAAGGTACCGGCCATTTATGATTGGGTTCAGCCCACTTCTTTGAAGGCCCTCCAGAAGTTTTTGGGTTTTGCTAATTTTTATCGGAAATTTATAGCTAATTTTTCTGGTATTGCCAAACCATTGACTGATTTGACTAAGAAGGGTGCTGATGTGCTGAATTGGTCTCCAGAGGCTGTTTCTTCCTTTCAGGAGCTGAAGCGAAGGTTCACTTCTGCCCCGGTTTTGTGGCAACCTGATGTCTCTCTCCCGTTTCAGGTAGACGTGGACGCTTCTGAGATTGGTGCAGGAGCTGTTTTGTCCCAAAAAGATCATGTAACATCTAAAATGAATCCCTGTGCTTTCTTTTCCCGAAAGTTCTCCCCATCCGAACGTAACAATGATGTGGGGAATCGGGAATTGTTAGCCATGAAATGGGCATTTGAGGAGTGGAGACATTGGTTGGAGGGAGCTAAACATCAAGTCGTGGTCCTTACTGACCACAAGAATTTGATTTACCTGGAGTCAGCCAAATGCTTGAACCCTAGACAGGCTAGGTGGGCCTTGTTTTTTACATGTTTTGATTTTGTGGTCTCTTTTCTTCCTGGCACTAAGAATATCAAGGCTGAGGCTCTCTCTAGGAGCTTCTTTGCTGATTCTCCTGTGGTGACCAAGCCTGCTACCATCTTAGGCGAAGGGGTAGTTCTTTCTGCCATCTCGCCCGATTTGAGACGTGCTCTGGAAGAGTTCCAGGAGGACAAACCTGAGCATTGTCCCAGTGGAAAGTTGTATGTTCCTGACCAGTGGAAGAAGAGAGTGATGTCTGAAGTTCATTGCTCTGCATTGGCTGGTCATCCAGGTATTTTTGGTACTAGAGATCTGGTGAGTCGGTCTTTTTGGTGGCCCGACTTGTCTCATGATGTCAGGAATTTTGTGCAGTCCTGTGGGACTTGCTCCCAGTCTAAACCTTGTTCTCGCTCTAGTGGGTTGTTGATGCCTTTGCCGGTCCCCAGGAGGCCATGGACCCATATTTCTATGGATTTCATCTCTGATATGCCTGTCTCTCAGAGAATGACTGTTATTTGGGTGATTTGTGATAGGTTCTCTAAGATGGTTCATCTTGTACCATTCCCTAAGTTGCCATCTTCCTCTGAGTTGGTGCCCCTGTTTTTGCAACAGGTGGTTCACTTGCACGGGATTCCTGAGAGCATTGTATCTGACAGAGGAGTTCAGTTTGTGTCTAGATTTTGGAGGACTTTCTGTTCCAAGCTGGGAATTCAGTTGTCCTTCTCTTCTGCTTTTCACCCTCAGACCAATGGGCAGACGGAGAGAACAAACCAGACCTTGTAGTCGTATTTGAGATGTTTTATTTCCACTGATCAGGATGATTGGGTTTCATTTTTGCCCTTGGCCGAATTTGCTTTAAATAATAGAGCTAGTTCTGCCATTTTGATGTCACCTTTTTTTTGTAACTTTGGGTTTCATCCTCGATTTTCTTCAGGGCAGGTGGAGCCTTCGGCCTGCCCAGGTGTTGACACTGTGGTGGAGAGAATGCACCAGATCTGGGACCAAGTGGTGGATAAGTTATCTCTCTCCCAGGAAAAGGCCCAGCGGTTTTCCAACCGACATAGGACCATTGGTCCCCAGTTTAAGGTTGGTGATATGGTTTGGTTATCATCAAAAAATATCGCTATGAAGGTGGCTTCTCCTAAGTTTAAGCCTAGATTTATTGGACCTTACAAGATTTTGGAAATTATTAATCCGGTCTCTTTTCATTTGGCTCTTCCTGTCACATTTAAAGTCCATAATGTGTTTCATAAGTCCTTGTTGAAAAGGTTGGTTGAACCAGTTGTTCCTGGGGTGGCACCTCCGGACCCTGTACTGGTTGAAGGTAACATGGAATATGAGGTAGAGAAGATACTGGATTCCCGTCTGGCTAGACGGAGACTCCAGTATTTGGTTAAGTGGAAGGGTTATGGTCAGGAGGATAATTCCTGGGTCTCTGCCTCTGATATTCATGCCAAAAGATTGGTGCGTGCCTTTCATCGGGCTCACCCTGATCGCCCTGGTGGCGTGGATGAGGGTTCGGTGACCCCTCCTCAAGGGGGAGGTACTGTTGTGAGTTCATTTTCCCCTTTACCATTGAGGTCTGATGACCTCCCTCTTCTGGTGAAGGAAGGTAGTGAGGCTGATTACCAAGCACCTGTGCAGGATGATGATGACTGGGTGACTGGAATTGCTGACTGGTTATAAGGCAGCTGACGCCCTTTTGCCTTGCTGGTGATCTCTCTGAGGGTTTCTAGGAGACCAGTCTGATTCCTGCTCCTCAAAAGCTAAGTTTTCTGCTCTGCTTTTTGCATTTGTGTTTTGGTTTTGTTTTGCCTTGTTTTTCTGGATTTCTGCCATTCCCTGCTGGGGTGAGCTGAATTCCTTTTTGCTCTGTCTTCAGAAAATACCTGAGTACTGATACAGTCTTTTTGAAGCCTAGCGTCTTCAGGGCTTTTTTCCCTATCAGTCTGTTGGCCCTTGTTTTTATAGGGTTTTGGCGGATTGCAGACAGCAGCTTTTCTATCCTTTCCTATTTAGTTAGCTTGGGCCCCATCATTTGCTCAGCCTATCTTTCTATCTGTGTGAGTGTTTTTTCATCTTGCTTCACCATCATTATATGTTGGGGGCTGCCTATTGCTTTGGGGTCTGCTCTGGGGCAGTTTAGATTTCCCTTTCTGTCTTTAGGCTATTTAGTTCTCCGGCTGTGATCGAGGGGTCTAGGGCACAGTAGGAACCCGCAACGGCTACTGCTAGTTGATGTTGATAGGTTCAGGGGTCTGCAATCCGATAGCTGCCAACTTCTCTGGTTTTCTGGACTTAGCTAGTATTTCTGTTTTTGCCTCCTACGGTGACTCATTCATAACAGGAAGGGTTATGGCCAGGAGGATAATTCTTGGGTCCCTGCATCCAATAGTCATGCCGAAAGATTGGTTCATGCTTTTCATCGGACCCATCCTGATCGCCCTGGTGGCGTGGATGAGGGTTCGGTGACCCCTCCTCAAGGGGGAGCTACTGTTGTGAGTTCATTTTCCCCTTCACCTTTGATGTCTGATGACCTCCCTCTGCTGGTGAAGAGAGGTAGTGAAATTGATTGGGATGGGAAGAACCTGCTATCTGAACAGGCGGAATGTGATTGGACATCTGGAATTTCTGAGTGGATATAAGGCAGCCGACGCCCTGCAGGGTTTGCTGGTGATCCTTTCTGCTCTGAGCTCTGGCTTCCAGTTTTAGTTCCTGTCTACTAAAAGCTAAGTTTTTGCCCTGCTAATATTCCATGAGATTTTGTCTGGTTTCCTTAGTGTTTGTATTCAGCCAGTCCTGGTTGGGACGGGCTGAATTCCATTTTTGTCTCTGATCAGTTGATCTCTTTGCTCTGTTTTCAGAATATACCTGAGTGCTGATATAGTGATTTTGAAGTCTAGCGACTTCAGGGCCTTTTTTCCTATCAGACGGTTGGGACATTTTTGTAGGGTTTTTTGCGGATTGCAGCCAGCATCTTTTCTGTCCTGTCCTATCTAGTTAGTTGGGCCCCATCGTTTGCTCAGCCTGTCTTTCTGTCTGTGTTTGTGTTTTCATCTGTTTTTCACCGACAATACATGTTGGGGGCTGTCTATTGCTTTGGGGTCTGCTCTGGGGCAGTTTAGATTTCCCCTTTCCTTCTTTAGGCTTATGTAGTTCTCCGGCTGTGACGAGGGGTCTAGGGCACCGTAGGAACCCCCCATGGCTACTGTTAGTTGTGGTGAATATGATCAGGGGTCTGCAATCCGATAGCTACCAACCTCTCCGGTTTTCTGGACTTAGCTTGTATTTTTGTTTTCTCCTCCGGTGACTAATTCATAACAGTGCTCCCCAAAAATAGCTGTCCCAACATTGAAAACAATTAAATAAGTCTCCTCACTAGGGAATCCCTGTACTAGTCTGGACTCCTCGTCATCCTTATCTTCCATCTCACTGCACTTGGACTGTTTAGGCAGAGGGCGTACATACGTGATGTCATCGCGCTTTCTGACCAGAATGTCACTGTCAGGAAATGCGGAAGATGTCACGGCAGTGGAGCAGGGAGAGGTAAGTATTTCAACTTTACAAGCTCTGTGATCCTGAGCAAGCGGGGGGGGCACTCGTTGGTGACGACACTGGCACAGGGCCCCTCATAGTACGCCGGTGTGTCTGGCGGCGTGTGGGCCCGCCCACCGGCAGAGACACTTTTGCATACTATGAGAGGCACTGTGCCAGTGCCATCGCCCATGAGTATGCCCCCCACCTGCTCAAGGAACCTGTACTTTCATCTGCACCTTCCTCTTTGTCACCGTGTAAGGTGGTATAGTATGCGGGAAGGGGAACCTGAGTTTCATCAGGGTCAGATTCAGGCTGTGTAGAGTGCGAGGGGAATGTAGTGGTCTGGGTCAATGTACCAGCAGAATCATCTAGCAGTGGCTCGGCATCAGTGCACTTGTGGTGCCCCCAGGAGTACGGTCGCCACAATGGCATTGCCATCCTCCTAGGGAGTGTGATGTCATGCTTGGGAGCAATGAAGGATCTCTCTAGCAGTTAAACCAACACACAACACAGTTCCCACTCCCGGCCAGCAGGGAGACCTCTGAACCTGACTGCTGAGGAGCTGCTCTCTGTGGTCGGGAGGAGGTAAGTTAGGGCAGTCTGTGAAGGGAAGGGGAAGTGTGTGGACGTGAGAAGGGGAGCTGGAGGATAAGCAGAATTAAGGCTCACTCCTAGCTGGAGCGCATGGTCGGGATTCCGGTCTCCGAGTTTGTAGGGACACTGACGGTCCTGCACCAGAAACCAGAGGAAGTAGCAGCTGTTATGATTGAGTCACCGAAGGAGGAAAAAACAAAAATACAAGCTAAGTCCAGAAAACCGGAGAGGTTGGTAGCTATCGGATTGCAGACCCCTGATCCTATCCACAACAACTAACAGTAGCCGTGGGGGGTTCCTACGATGCCATAGACCCCTCGATCACAGCCGGAGAACTAAATAGGCCTAAAGAAAGAAAGGGGAAATCTAAACTGCCCCAGAGCAGACCCCAAAGCAATAGGCAGCCCCCAACATATAATGATGGTGAAGCAAGATGAAAACACTAACACAGATAGAAAGATAGGTTGAGCAAACGATGGGGCCGAAGCTAACTAAAAAGGACAGGATAGAAAAGCTGCTGTCTGCAATCCGTAAAAAACCCTACCAAAAAATGTCCCAACCGTCTGATAGGAAAAACAGGCCCTGAAGTCGCTAGGACTTCAAAAAGACTATATCAGCACTCAGGTAAATTCTGAAGACAGAGCAAAAAGACAAAAATGGAACTCAGCACACCCCCGACTGGGGATGGCTGAACTCCAAAACACAAGATAAACAAAATAAAACAAAACTAATAAGTTCAATAGCAGAGCAAAAACCTATCTTTGGAAGCAGGAATCAGACATCGACGGTGAAGGGGAAAATGAACTCACAACAGTACCTCGCCCTTGAGGAGGGGTCACCGAACCCTCATCCACGCCACCAGGGCGATCAGGATGGGCCCGATGAAAGGCACGAACCAATCTTTCGGCATGAATATCGGATGCAGGGACCCAAGAATTATCTTCCTGGCCATAACCCTTCCATTTAACCAAATACTGGAGTCTCCATCTAGCCAGGCGAGAATCCAGTATCTTCTCAACCTCATAGTCCACATTACCTTCAACCAATACCGGGTCAGGAGGTGCCACCACAGGAACTACTGGCTTAACAAACCTCTTTAACAGAGACTTATGAAACACGTTATGGATCTTAAATGTAACAGGAAGAGCCAATCGAAAAGAGACTGGATTAAGAGTCTCCAAAATCTTGTAAGGTCCAATAAATCTAGGTTTAAACTTTGGAGAAGCCACCTTCATAGTGATATTCTTTGATGACAACCAAACCATATCACCCACCTTAAACTGGGGACCAATGGTCCTATGCCGGTTGGAAAACCGCTGGGCCTTTTCCTGGGAGAGAGACAACTTATCCACCACTTGGTCCCAGATCTGGTGCATTCTCTCCCCCTCAGTGTCAACACCTGGGCAGGCAGAAGGCTCCACCTGCCCTGAAGAGAATCGAGGATGAAACCCAAAGTTACAAAAAAAGGTGACATCAAAGTGGCAGAACTAGCTCTATTATTTAAAGCAAATTCGGCCAAGGGCAAAAATGAAACCCAATCATCCTGATCAGCAGAAATAAAACATCTCAAATACGACTCCAAAGTCTGGTTTGTTCTCTCCGTCTGCCCATTGGTCTGAGGTGAAACGCAGAGGAGAAGGACAACTGAATTCCCAGCTTGGAACAGAAAGTCCTCCAAAATCTAGACACAAACTGAACTCCTCTGTCAGATACAATGTTCTCAGGAATCCCGTGCAAGCGAACCACCTGTTGCAAAAACAACTCTGAGGAAGATGGCAACTTAGGGAGTGGTACAAGATGGACCATCTTAGAGAATCTATCACAAATCACCCAAATAACAGTCATTCTCTGAGACAGAGACAGGCATATCAGAGATAAAATCCATTGAAATATGGGTCCATGGCCTCCTGGGCACCGGCAAAGGCATCAACAACCCACTAGAGCGAGAACAAGGTTTAGACCGAGAGCAAGTCCCACAGGACTGCACAAAATTCCTGACATCTCTAGACAAGGCGAGCCACCAAAAAGACCGACTCACCAAATCTCTAGTACCAAAAATACCTAGATGACCAGCCAATGCAGAGCAATGAACTTCAGACATCACTCTCTTCCTCCACTGGTCAGGAACATACAATTTAAAAATGGGACAACGCTCAGGTTTGTCCTCCTGAAACTCTTCCAGAGCATGTCTCAAATCGGGCGAGATGGCAGAAAGAACTACCCCCTCACCTAAGATGGTAGCAGGCCCGATCACAACAGGAGAATCAGCAAAGAAACTCCTAGAGAGGGCGTCTGCCTTGACATTCTTAGTGCCCGGAAGAAAAGAGACCACAAAATCAAAACTTGTGAAAAACAAGGCCCACCTAGCCTGTCTAGGATTCAAGTGTTTGGCCGACTTCAGGTAAATCAAATTCTTGTGGTCAGTAAGGACCACGACTTGATGTTTAGCTCCCTCCAACCAATGTCTCCACTCCTCAAATGCCCATTTCATGGCTAACAGTTCCCGATTCCCCACATCATAGTTACGTTCAGATGGGGAGAACTTTCGGGAAAAGAAAGCACAGGGATTCATTTTAGATGTTACAGGACCTTTTGGGGACAAAACAGCTCCTGCACCAATCTCAGAAGCGTCCACCTCTACCTGAAACGGGAGTGAGACATCAGGTTGCCGCAAAACCGGAGCAGAAGTGAACCTTCGCTTCAGCTCCTGAAAGGAAGAAACAGCCTCCGGAGACCAATTCAGCACATCAGCACCCTTCTTAGTCAAATCAGTCAATGGTTTGGCAATACCAGAAAAATTAGCTATAAATTTACGATAAAAATTAGCAAAACCCAAAAACTTCTGGAGGGCCTTCAAAGAAGTGGGCTGAACCCAATCATAAATGGCCTGTACCTTGACCGGGTCCATTTCAATAGTTGACGGAGACAAAATAAATCCCAAAAATGAAATCCTTTGTACACCAAAAAGGCATTTCGATCCCTTGACATACAGGGAATTCTCCCTCAAAATCCGGAACACAGTCCGAACATGTTCCAAATGAGAGTCCCAATCCTTGAAAAAGATCAAAATATCATCCAGATAGATGATCAAAAATCTATCCACCAAGTCTCGGAAAATATCATTCATGAAGCACTGGAAGACAGAAGGGGCATTAGTGAGCCCAAAAGGCATCACCAGGTACTCAAAATGTCCCTCCGGAGTATTAAACGCCGTCTTCCATTCATCCCCCTGCATAATGCGAATAAGATTATACGCCCCCCTGAGTTCAAGCTTTGTAAACAAGAAAGCACCTTTAACTCTGGAGAATAGATCAGAAATCAGGGGTAACGGATACTGATATTTAACAGTAATTTTGTTGAGGGAACGATAGTCAATACAAGGCCTTAATGACCCATCTTTCTTGGCCACGAAAAAAAACCCAGCACCTAAGGGTGAAGAGGATGGTCTAATATGACCCTTCTCCAACGAGTCCTTAATATAGGATCGCATAGCCTCGTGCTCGGGTACAGATAAATTGAAAAGTGGACCATTGGGAAATTTACACCCAGGGCTCAGCTCAATTGCACAGTCATAACTCCTATGAGGAGGCAAAGATGCAGACTCATTCTCACTAAATGCATCATAAAGATCAGCCAAATAGTCAGGAATATCATGCGACTGGGGAGAGGTGGAGAAAACAGGAGCATCATAAAGGGCACACCGACAACCCCAACTCACCACGGACACAGATTTCAAATCCAAAACTGGATTATGGATTTGCAACCAGGGAAACCCCAGAACAATGGTATCATGCAAATTATGCAACACCAAAAATCTGCAATTCTCTTGATGGTTTGGGGCGACCCGCATTACCACCTGGGTCCAAAACTGAGGTTTATTCTTCGCCAAAGGAGTAGCATCAATACCCCTCAAAGGGATAGGCGTCCGCAGAGGTGTCATAGGAAATTCACAACGTTTAGCAAAATCCAAGTCCATCAGGTTCAGAGCTGCTCCCGAATCCACAAAAGCCTTAGCGGAAAATGTGGACAGGGAGCAGATCAGAGTAATTGCCAGAAGAAACTTAGGTTGAACACCACCCACAGCAAATGTGTGTGCAAAACTTTTCTCTCGTTTAGGGCAGACAGAAATGATATGCGAGGCATCACCACAGAAGAAACACAGCTTATTACGCCTTCTGAACTCCTGACGCTGCGCCCCAGACAAAACTCTATCACATTGCATAGGTTCAGACATTTGTTCAACAGGTGGCAACACCTCTCGTGCTGTTTTGCGTTCACGCAAACGCCGATCAACCTGAATGGCTAATGACATAGAATCGTCAAGACCAGATGGAACAGGAAATCCCACTATAGTATCTTTTACGGTTTCTGACAAACCCTTTCGAAAGAGAGCTGCTAAGGCACCATCATTCCAGGTAGTAAGGACCACCCACTTTATGAATTTTTGACAGTACAACTCTGCAGAATCCTGACCCTGGCTCAATGCCAACAGGGCCTTTTCAGCCTGATCAATAGCATTAGGTTCATCATACAACAACCCCAAGGCTTGAAAAAATGCGTTCACATTAGTAAGAATAGGATCGTCAGGTTTCAAAGAAAACGCCCAATCTTGGGGATCGCCGCGCAGCAAAGAGATGACAATTTTAACCTGCTGCGCGGAGCTCCCCGATGAGATAGGCTTCAAGGCAAAAAATAATTTACAATTATTCTTAAAATTCAAAAATTTAGACCGATCCCCAAAAAACACATCAGGAGTAAGGATCTTTGGTTCAGCAGCATGTGAATGAGCAAGATAGGCGGAAATTCCCTGCACTTCAGCAGTGAGCTGCTCCACACGATCAGACAATTGCTTCATCTCCATTGAGAATGAAAAAAAAATTCCCCCTGCGGCCTCAGAGACATAGAGGAAAAAATATACACATAAAAAAAAAAAATATTCTGACAAACTTTTTTTTTTCTTTACAATTCCTTCCTGCTATTGAGTACCCTAGGATCTGTTTTATGGCTGGTGATTCTCTTATGATTGAGTCACCGAAGGACGAAAAAACAAAAATACAAGCTAAGTCCAGAAAACCGGAGAGGTTGGTAGCTAACGGATTGCAGACCCCTGATCCTATCCACAACAACTAACAGTAGCCGTGGGGGGTTCCTACGATGCCCTAGACCCCTCGATCACAGCCAGAGAACTAAATAGGCCTAAAGAAAGAAATGGGAAATCTAAACTGCCCCAGAGCAGACCCCAAAGCAATAGGCAGCCCCCAACATATAATGACGGTGAAGCAAGATGAAAGCACTAACACAGATAGAAAAATAGGTTGAGCAAACGATGGGGCCCAAGGTAACTAAAAAGGACAGGATAGAAAAGCTGCTGTCTGCAATCCGTAAAAAACCCTACCAAAAAATGTCCCAACCGTCTGATAGGAAAAACAGGCCCTGAAGTCGCTAGGACTTCAAAAAGACTATATCAGCACTCAGGTAAATTCTGAAGACAGAGCAAAAAGACAAAAATGGAACTCAGCACACCCCCGACCGGGCATGGCTGAACTCCAAAAATCAAGGTAAACAAAATAAAACTAATAAGTTCAATAGCAGAGCAAAAACTTATCTTTGGAAGCAGGAATCAGACATCGACGGTGAAGGGGAAAATGAACTCACAACAAGCAGCTGTAGATGCTCTGTTTCCAACTAAGGCTCGGAGGCCCCAGGAGCGACGTGTGGGAGCCAGAAGGAAAAGGCTATGGCTGCCTGCCATACGAGAAAGTTCCAAAAGAGAGTCAACAGGGGGAACTTCAGCGAACTCAGAACTGCGAGTACCTCAGATAAGCGCTAGAACGGAGGCCACACTACCTATCTGCAGAGAGAGAATTCCAAATTTGCTTCCAGGCTGACCAACTCCTTCTCCATCTGTACTCTGGGTCCTGGACAGAACTTACCAAGTACAGGTAAAGGAACTGCACGACTGTGTCTGTCATCTTTCTCCTGCGCCTGGCGCACGGCTCTGCTACATCATGCACTGCACACCATCTACCAACTCTTTCATCAGCACCAGCTGGCCCCCCCACGCCCACATCCGCGGCCTCTTCCACCAAACTTCAAAATGTTGCAGAAAATGAACCCAAAACAACATCAGATATATGGTACTGTATTAAAAGCGTACAGCTCTATACAGTCAAAGGATCATTGTCAATCTCCCAATATATACCATCAGTCACAAAGAGACGCTCACAGGCTCATTATGGATTAGACAAGAATACAAAAAGTAGAAAAAGTGTACAGTATCATCAGATAGCAGGTATATATAGTATAGTTTAAATATTCTAAATCTCCGTAGATATTTCAGGAGGCAGACACAGACGCTCTCAGGCTCAGTATGGATTACAACACAATATAAAAAGCCGTAAAACGGTAATGTATCTGAAGAGTACAGCTGTACACAGTGTAGGGGTCATTGTTGTCAATCTCAGTATTTATTTCCACAGTCAGGAAATAACTCTCACTTGGTAAGCTTGGATTAGACCAGATTATAAAAACCAGTAAATGGGTAATGTATCACAAGCATAGAGCTGTATACACTAGTGTTGGGGTAATTTTTAAATCTACAATCTAAATTGCAGGAGTAACCCACAGACTGTCACACGCTCAGGATGGATCACACCACAATATAACAAGAAGATCCACAAGAAATAATCGCACATGTGGGACAATGTTCCAGGTGTCAATGATACACTTATGGTGGGTGGAGGAGGACTTCCTGGCAGAAAGGGTACAGTATCGCCAGATACCAGGTATATATAGCATAGTTTAAACATTAAAATGTACGTCTAGATACTCAGAAGTAGTGTTGAGCCACCCCGCTACTGTTCCAGTTCGTTTTGGTTCGTCGAACAAGGCAAGTTCGTCGAATGTTTGTCGAACGTTCGACGAACAACGTCGAACACCATTGAAAACAATAGCAGGCAAATAAAAACACATACAAACACATAGAAAACAATTACAAAACACCTTAAAAGGTGTCCCAAAGCAGACAAAATGCTCAGAATAGAAAAATTACATATGGAAAACGGCAACTACATATAGAAAAGAGGTGGAGGAGTAAAAGGAGGAGGAGGAGACACAGATATAGGCATGTCATATGAAGTCAAGAAAGGCTGGAATAAATATGTAAAATACCAAAAAAACAGTAAAAATCTGAAATTGAAGATAATCATATACCGTCGGACTTCCCACCATAAATTAGGCCAACTGCCAATCGGGCGGCGTTATTCCCACGAACCTCCGAACAGCGTCCATGAAGGCAAAGTGTTTGGTTTCTGGGGGCAGGATGGTTGCATAGCTGAACCTTAAAGGAATGTACAAAAGGGCACCACCAGGAGTGGAGCCTGCGGCTTAATTGGACTCCACCCGGGAAACCTCAACCATGCCAGCTACAGAAAAGACTGACAGATTGCAAGCTTTGTCGATTCTGTGGGTGGTGGTGGATGTCCGTTTTTAGTTGTGCTAGCAATTTGTCAGCTTAATTCCGTTAATGAACGAGACTCCGGCATGCCCCCGCGGTACGCGTCAAGCTTACTAGAGGGACACGCGAGGCTCTGGCACGCGAGATCGATCAATAACAGGTCTGTCTTGCCCTTACATGTCCGGGGCTGCATGCACGCTACACTGAAAGGTCCAGCATGTGTCGCTTACACGTGCAGATAACCCGCTGAACCCGTTTGTGATGGGGATCTGGGATTGCAATTCTTCCCCGCGAACGAGGATTTCCCAGTAAGTGCAGGTCAACCGGAATTCTGGAATTAGGCCTAACCGGCATTCCAGAAAAAATGAAAAAATTAAGTGTCCAAACCACAGGTGCTGTAGCTTGCTTAACAGCTGTGCTCCTATGCTGAGTATCATGCAGCTCTTACATAAACAGGTGGCATAGCTTGGTTCACAGGTGGGCAATTCTGCTGAGTAGCAGACAGTGCTTACATAAACAGGTGGCATAGCTAGGTTCACAGGTGGGCTCCTCTGCTGAGCAGTAGACACCGGTACTAGTCCCAAAGTATTCACTGGGCAAAATGGAGTTAAAAAATGGTTCTTACATAAACAGGCGGCACAGCTTGGTTCACGGGTGGGCTCCTCTGATGAGTAGCAGACACAGTTACTAGGCCCAAAGTATTAACTGTGCTAATTGCAGTCAAAAACTGGTTCTTTCATAAACAGACAGCTTAGCTAGGTTCACTGGTGGGCTCCTCTGCTGAGTAGCAGACAGTGCTACAAGGCCCAAAAGGATTTTCTGGACAAGATGCGGTAAAAAAAAATTAGAAACACACACGGTGTAGCTCCTTGACAGGTGTACTACACTGCTTGCTACCACACACCGCTACTATGCCATGAAACAGTCTATTAACATTGAAAACCTGTCACGCCCGCGCCTTGGCTGAATGGCGCGAGCCGGGGGTTGTGGCCCCACTGTGCCACAGACCAGACTACCCTGGAAGGGGCGTGACTGCGACAGCTACCTTGGTCTTCACTGGAGCCTCTGATGGTGAGGTCAGGCTTGTGCGGCAGATAGCTGTCGGGTGCCACTCCAGGGTGGTGTCTGGCTGTGGCTGCTGATCCCACTTGGAGACAAGTCACTTGGACAGATGTGACTGACAGGCAGACTGAGACACAGGGCAAGAAGGTACGACAGATACAGGGCAAGCAGGCGTGGCTTGGAGACACTGGTTTAGGCGGGCACGGCTTGAGACACAGGACGAGCGGGCACGGCTTGAGACACAGGACAGGCGGGCACGGCTTAAGACACAGGACAGGCGGGCACGGCTTGAGACACAGGACAGCGGGCACGGCTTGAGAAGGAACAGGTAGGGACCTGTTCACACAGCAGGTGCAGGTATGGATGCAGGCAGGCAGGAGTGGAATATGAAGGAACAGGTTTGGACCTGTTCACACAGGAGGTGCAGGTATGGATACAGGCAGGCGTGGAATATGAAGGAACAGGTCTGGACCTGTTCACACAGGAGGTGCAGGTATGGATGCAGGCAGGCAGGAGTGGAATATGAAGGAACAGGTTTGGACCTGTTCACACAGGAGGTGCAGGTATGGATGCAGGCAGGCAGGAGTGAAATAAGAAGGAACAGGTTTGGACCTGTTCACACAGGGGGTGCAGGTGAAGGCAGAAGTGCAGAGAGAAGCTGCAGAAAGAGATTCTGCAGTGGCAGCAGGAGTGGAGCAAAGCTGAACCACAAGGTCTGTGGAGAGAAGCTGCAGCAAGAGGTACTGCAGCGGCAGAAGGAGCCATGCAGGCAGAGCGGCTAAGGAGCCGGGCAGACAGAGTGGCTAGAGAGCCGGGCAGACAGAGCGGCTAGAGAGCCGAGCAGGCAGAGCAGCGAGAGTGCAGATGCACAGATAAAGCTGCGAGAGTGCAGATGCACAGATAAAGCTGCGAGAGTGCAGACGCACAGATAAAGCTGCGAGAGTGCAGACCCACAGATAAAGCTGCGAGAGTGCAGATGCACAGATAAAGCTGCAAGTGCAGATGCACAGATAAAGCTGCGAGAGTGCAGATGCACAGATAAAGCTGCGAGAGTGTAGATACACAGACAGGGAGGACACAAGGAAAGACATAGCAAGGAAGGGAGCCACGGACAAGGAGAAAGGGAGACTGATAGACAAAGGTAAGACTGAGTTCAGACAGAGAGACAGGGACAAAGACACAAGGACCAGGATATTCAGCCTCCTGGCAGGCAGGCAGAGAACAGACAAGGCACTGGGAACAAGACTCAAGGACCAGGATATTCAGCCTCCTGGCAGGCGGGCAGAGAACAGACAAGGCACTGGGAACAAGACTCAAGGACCAGGATATTCTGCCTCCTGGCAGGCAGACAGAGAAATGCTAGGCAAGGTACCGAGACACAGAAATACAGACTAAGAGCCTTCAGAGAAGGCAAGACATAGGACTGGGCCTGGCTAGCTCAGCAGCAAGGAGCTAACTGAGTTTAGACATTGCACAGGCAATGTTTCAGTGGGAGTGGCGAAACTAAATAGTCAAGGGCTCCAGGTGATTGGTAAGGGACATATTACACAGGTGCACCCTGATTGCATAAGAACCAGAGAGTTCAGGCGCCGCCCCCCTATACACACAGTCTGGAAACATGGAGAGCAGAGGCACAGAGCTGGCAACAGACAGAATTCACAGCATGGCTTGAAGCAGAAAGTAAGTTGGTGTGCGGGGGGATGGGAGGCCATGCAGTGATGCCATCAGGGTTGTTACAAAGCCATTATTAATGTGAAAATGAAGTTACGCTTTTGGTGAACGAACCGTTCTTGAACGGAACCTCGAACAGCCGAATTTTAAGCAAAGTGTTCGAGTTCGACGAACGGCTCGAACACCGCCCAAAACAGCTGGAATTTGAACTTGGCGAACAGGTCGACTCCAACAATGCTCATCTCTAATCAGGAGGTAGACTCAGATGTTCTCAGGCCCAGTATGGATTCGACAAGATTGTAGAAAGTTGAGAAAGGGTAAAGTATCACCAGATAACAGGTATATATGTAGCATAGTTTACACATGAAAAACCTATGTCTATATATCAGGAGGCAGCCTCAGAGGGTCTCAGGCCCAGTATGGATTTGACGTGATTGTACAAAGTTGAGAAAGGGTACAGTATCACCGGTTAACAGGTATATATAGCATAGTTTAAACATTAAAAATCTGCGTGTATATTTCCGGAGTCCGACAAAGACACTCACAGCCTCAGTATGAATTAGACAAGAATCTAAAAAGTAGAAAAAGGGTTATGTATTCGAAGCGTACACCAATATACACTGTTGGGGTATTTTTCAATCTTCATATATATTTCAGTCTCAGTAAGACAGTCCAGACTCTCCGCAAGAGGAAACGAGATGGATACAAGTACAGACGGAAAGTCGACTGATTGCAGAAATTTTGGAATTACTAATCACGGTAAAAACTCCCGGGAGAATTCTCAGAGGCGATGCTGACCCTCAATTACTTTGTCTGTGGAGACAGCGAAAACAGTTCTTGTGAAGAAAGGTTTGCTGTATCGCAGTACTGTGGAACCCATCACCGTTACTCATCTCCATCAAATTGTGATCACAGGGACAGATGTAGACATTGTCCTCACTGCCTATCATGATCTGTCAGGTAACTTTGGAGTGCAAAAGACAGAAGCCACAGGCCGTAGGTGATTCTATTGGATTGGCATGAGAGGACACATTTAAAAATGTGGGCAGGAATGTCACACGTCTGTATTGCAAGTGCTGGTGCCCTGAGTAAGCAGGGGGGGCCCACTTGTGGGAGGTGGTACTGGCACAGGGCCCCTCATAGTACGCCGATATGTGTCTGACGGCGGGTGCGCACCCCCACCGTCAGAGACACTTGATTCTACTATGAGGGACCTTGTGCCAGTGCCATTGCCAAAGAGTGTGCCCACCCACCTGTCCAGGGCAACTTCACTCGCACGGGTGCGTGCGCCAGGTGGTGACCCCGGCCCTGTGGGGGGAGGCAGCCTAGTTAGGGACGTGGAAAAAATGGCATATGGAGTTGTTATGGAAATATATATGTATTTCATATAGATCTCACTTGCCTGCTATAGGCTATATACTCATGTACTCTTATATACTGCTATATACTCATATATACTGCACACAGATACATATTCACAGTTTGAACCTTATAACTAGTTGGTGGAAATAACCTGCTACCCAGTCATCTCATTGTCTTGTGATTTGAGAAATATCTAGCAGACATAGGGAATGAGGAACTTAGGCCAGGTGGTCCGGCCGATATTGGAGACTTGCTGACAAGTGCAAGACTCCGGACAGTAAATTACGTGGTGTCTAAATAACCCCAGGTCGGACACCCATATATGTTCATGCATTCAAACTGACCAATTAGCTAAGAAGTAAAGCCTTTATGTTAATGAGTAACCACTCCTTTATACGAACTGATAAAAGACCATATATGAATAAAGTTTCCAGATTTCTGCTGGAATGAGTTGTTGCTAACTACGTGTAGCTTCCTCTTTTCCTTTGAGCGCTCAATAAGACTCTGTCTAATCAGGACAGGCCACAGTACGCACAGGGGTAAATCTACCCAAATCAAAAATAAATCCACAACAAGTGGCGCCCAGCGAGGCCGTGGACGAAAACGCACGGGGATCCTGCTGACCGGAGAGGACAGAGGTGCCGGCCAAGGTCTTGGCTCATGGGAACGGAGATTTGCGCAACTCCATAAGTAAGGTAAGAAAATCTAGTTATCTTACCTGAATGTTCCCTGTGCCCAGTCCGGGTCAGCAACTCTAGACACTCAGTGTGGTCACCAAACCCAGGTAGTGTTGAAAAGTCCACGAGGAAATCCAAACCCTGGGATAAGCTAAGTGTCTACTGTGATCCTGTGTGTCTGAGATTCGGGTGAGAGAGTTGGTGGAGACTGTGACTTGATTTGTAGCTGCTGAGACACCGATAACAAGACTGAGTCTCTCTGACTAAGTCAGATCACATCCCCGCACCACGCGGAGGTTTTGACTTAGACGGGATATCACAGGTGGTTTCCTCTGAAAAAGCTGTCACGGTCCCCGCACACACACACGGAGGTGTCAGCTTCGAGGAGGTATCACAGGTGAATCCCACGGCTGTCACGGTCCCTGCACACACACACGGAGGTGTCAGCTTCAAGGGAGGTATTACAGGTGAATCTCTCGGCTGCCACAGTCCCCGCACACACGCGGATGCGGCAGACTGGGGGGATATCACAGACTGATCACTGGAGAGGTTATCACGGTTCTCGGGTGCACATGGAGGGGTGATAATCTAATGGGATATCACGGCTCCCGTCTCCCAGCAGACGGAGGGTGATACATCCCGGTGCTAACCAAAGCGCCATGGGTGATTGGCAGTTACCGGTTGTCAGCAGCTGTTTGACGTGTCACAGAAGGGCTTTCGAGCTCTCTCCCGGACGTCTATATGTGAATTTATTGCAGGTTTCCGCAAAGATCTGAAGCAGAAAGAGTTTTGCCTTTTTTATTGTAAATTTCCTCTTTTGCCTGCAGGGTGTGCCCCTGATATATACATATTTTTCATATTGTTATATTTTGGACTCTGTTTTTCCCTATTTTATCTTTTATTTTGCATTTTTGGTAGAGGCTTTTGTTACTGCAGTGTGAGAATTTTTGGGAAAGCTGGGTCTTTTTGAGCATATCAATGTTTGTTTTTTTTTTTGTTTTTTTTCCTCTTCATGTCACTGAAAGACACAGGCAGAAAAAAGAGGAAGTTGGGTGCCTACATTCTACATTAACCCTTTTATTGTTGGTTTAAAGTTTTATATACTATATACTTTTTGATTTTATCAATTTTTTGGAGGTTTCATCCTTTAAAAATCTTTTTAAGGAAAAAAAAAAAAATTTTTCCTTTTTTCCTTTTTTATCTCTTTTAATTTTTCTTCCACGTTTTTGTGACATATTTTATCAGTTTTTTTAAGTTTTAGTTTTCACTTCTTTCTTCCAGTTTTTTGATAAAAAAAGAATTTTGAATTTTTACCTGCTTTGGTAATTCCTGTGTTATCTTGCCAATTTTTGATTTTCCATATTCTTGTTTTCTTTTTGTTCCCTTTTAAGCAGGTTAAAAGGGGTTGCAAAGTGTTTAAAGGTTTAATCACTTACCTTTTTTGAAGTTTTTGGAACAGACACAGTAGGTGTTATTCAGAAAGTTAAGCATGTCATGTCGGTTTCTACGGGCATCTCCGTATGCTGTAGCATGGCATAATGTATTGAAAGGAAAAAAGGGAAGTAGCTAGTTGAGCTCAATTGCAGTCTGCATTTCTTAAAGTGACAGAGCATTTAACGCCGCAGTAGGTGCTAGCAGATAGTGTGAACAAGACAGGATTGTTTTTTTTGTTTTACGTGTAGGAAAAAGTGTTTTCATACTGATCTGTGCCGTCTGAGAAGGACCACAGGTCTAATAATGCCTTCCGTGACGGCAGGGGGGGGGAAGCAGTCCGCCCCCCATCATCTCTCTCCTCACTCTTCCCTCCTCCCATCTCCCTCCTCCCTCTATCTCTGCTATTC
Source organism: Dendrobates tinctorius (assembly GCF_039654945.1). Taxonomy (NCBI): domain Eukaryota; kingdom Metazoa; phylum Chordata; class Amphibia; order Anura; family Dendrobatidae; genus Dendrobates; species Dendrobates tinctorius. The sequence continues at coordinate 3,984,260 of NW_027361829.1, forward strand.
TCACAATGCAAAATCTCCTCCCCTCTCTCATCTATCTCTCCTCCTATCCCTCGTCCTCCTCCTCCTTTTCTCTCTCCTTCCTCTCCTCCCTTTCCATCTTCATCACCAATGCCCACCTCTCATCCCTCTCATCCACCACAGCCATCTCCTCTTCCCTCCTCCTTGTCTTCACCATCTCCTCCACCTTTTCTTCTTCTTCTTCTTCTTCTTCTTCTTTTTCCTCACTCACCTCTCAGTTTATCGTCACCCGCTGGCCCAGTGCCAGATCCAGTTAATGGAGTGTCCCTAGTTCCACAGGGGACTCTCTCTAAAGAGACAGTTATGTCACCGAGAGAAGAAAGTGAATCACTCCCCACACATGACAACACAGGTGCCCTCCCGATACAACAGATAGCAGAAGGGAGGTGTGGGCCATCAGACACTGCACCTGCTAACTCTGAGACTGAAGATCCTATGTGCCAAACGGAGCTGCTGTCTCAGAAGGGGGGGGAGTACACACAGAAAGACAATCACACAGTGGCAGAGTTCCTCCTCTGATGAACATGAAGAGGAGATTATGCTGCATAGTAGGCAGGGGCAGATAGAGCCAGAACTCTTACACTATGTGCCCTTCACCCCTAGTCAGGTGTTCAGTATTCTAAAATCATGAAGGAACACTTCAAGCTTCCATCAGAATTAGATGTGCATTCCTGGGAATCAGGATCAAAGCTGATTGAACAGCTTAGAGAGTGGGCCAACGCCAGACAAGCACTCAGCCTGCATAACATGAGCCAAGCCGAGACAGAGTCTGTAGACGAGTTTTATGGCAGAGTGGGCAAATATTCCAAATTTTAGGCTTCACTATTCATGATCAGATACACAGACAGATGTTGGCACAGGCCTTTGTGCATGGACTAAGAGAAACAATCAAGAAACTACTGATAGTGGCCAGACCTGAGTACAGGACAATAGCAGTAGATGTCCTGCTTACAGTAGCCAGAAGAATTGAGTCCCTCCCAGGAGTACGGAGGACAGGCCCTCCCGTGATGGCCACTGACGTGGAGGAGCAACCACCCTGCAGAGACAGAAGACCTGTCAAGTGTTTCAACTGTGGCAACCTTGGCCATTTCCGGAACCAGTGCACAGCACCCCGGCAACCCAGGTCATCACGCAGAGGAATAGGCCAAGAAAGAAACACAGAAGACAATGAAGAACCCTGTCCATAGGACAGAGGCAAACCAGGTCCGCCAGACGTCACGCCCCTGACATGTGAAACCCCATCAGCGGACCCAATACCTCAAATCACTGGGGGCTGTCATATCTTTCCTTCTGAACACTGGTGCAGTCAGAAGTGAAAATCCCCGACCCCACCAGTCTATCAGAACACTCTGTGTCTTGTATAGGGATTTAAGGTCAAGACAGACGTTCCCCAGCTTGCAAGCCCTTGAGCATGTGGACCCAGCCAGGACACTCCATCTTGTTCCAGTTTATGGTGGAGACCTGCCCACCCCACCTGATGAGCGCAGACCTACTGCAGGAACTGAAGGTGACCAAAGTGTCCCATGAAGATGTGACCTTGACCTCTTCTCCACCTCAGACCCAAGAAGAATCAATCATGCTAGTGGCCCTTTTAAGAGCCTCGCTCGAACAACCGGTGCAAGCCTACCCAAGGAGGTGCTGGACATAGCACCCAGAAGCCTATGGCCCAAGGGAGACTTCAAGTTGCGCCAGTGCGGGTGTCACTCAAGTCTACAACCCCGGACGCTCCGAAGGCCCAGCATCCGCAGCTCATCACCCAGAGCTAAACTGCCTCTGACCAACTGGAGGTCTAAGTGGAACTGCTGTTCAAGAAACGGCCTAAGAACTTTGGCATGGGCCAGGAAAACTCTCAACCCAGAGGGACCACACCCGCTTCGTGAAATGGCTGCACCGATTCCGGCTCCAGCGCCAGAGGATCATCTTGGACAAGATTCTGAAGATGCTCCCCGAAGTTAATCCACGCCCTGGACCAGAAGACAGCCACTCAGCTCCTCAAATTGGTTAACAAGACGCTGACCTGGGATCAAGCTGGATGAAAGGAACTGCTGCTGACAGGTGAAGAAGACGCCCCGGCAAAAAAGACCCCCTGTGAGAGCAAGAAAAGCTCAACTGAACGTCATCTCTGACGCAGAGGACCTCAGCAAACGGCTGGTTCCCTGCCAACCCTGTGCCAGGAGATGGGAGTCACCCATGGCATTGTGAAGAACAAGGCCAGCTTGAGCCGCCTCACCCACGGGAATCATCATGCGGTCCCAGCTTCTCTCGATCAAAAGGAAGACTGTGAAAGGAGAACCAGACCAGATTGAATGGTGTATAACCTGAGGATGGTGAGCGAAGCAACCGTGTTTGAAACCCCAGTTGTGCCAGATCTGCACACTCTGCTGACAAACATGCCAGTCACAGCAACGGTGCTCACGGCAATGGATCTGCCCGAAGCTTCCCTAAATGTTCCCCCTCACCTGGACGACCAGTTCCTGAAAACGCACAAGGGCGGTGCGGAACGAATGGACAGTGAGACCCAAGAGGGCCCAGAACAGCTTTTCACAGCTCGCCAGAGCATTGCCCTCCATCCCCGACAACTGGATTGCGGAGCATGCAAAAGTCATCGACATCGCTACCTGCACAGCGCTTTCCATGTCTCCTCTACTCTGCCTGGCAGAGCAGCAATGTAAGTTCTGCAAAACAGAGTCCAGTGGTGTCAAAAGCAAGTTCCTGAAGACACTGTATCGCCCATTAGACGAAACGCTTGACAGATGACCGGAGGGCCGCGGAGGAGAAGGTGGCTCCCTCAACAACTCCGAAGATGCAGTCCTTCCTTAGTCTAGTCTTGTACTGCAGAACTTGGATCCCTGGTGCTCCAGGCTTAAAGCAGCCTCTGTACAATTGCATCAACGCATTGCAACCTTCATCTTGTACAGGAAACTGAAAGACTTCATAGTCTCTGCACCAACTCTAGGCCTCCCTAACTACGAGAAGCCATCCCGTCCTGACCAAAACGGAAAAAGAAGGACCAAGATGGAGAAGGTCATGCTGCTGGCCAGGCTTAAAACAGACCCACGGAGGAAAACCAGAGGCCTCTAGACTACCTCTCAGCCGGCCTGGATCCAGTTGCAAGGGGGGGGGCCCTCCTGCATGAAAGCAATACCCGCAGCACACGCCCTCCTGATAAGGCTGCTCTCCACCACTCTTGAGTGCTCTCAGCCGTTACCTGTCTCTACTCCCACTCCCAAGGGGGGATGCGGATACGGACCCTCAGATGAAAAATCTGCAAGATACCGTACATGACTCCAGTCTTGCAAATGATGAAGGAAAGTTCCACACGGGATGTGCAGCGACCAGCAATCAGGACATTCTATGGTCCAGAAGGTTGTCAGCCAAAGAGCCCAAGAAGCGGAGCTGATAGAGCTGACGAAAGACCTGCCAGATTGCGAAGAACGAAAACTTCCAGGTACTCGCATGACATGGCACCTGACTTCGGACCCATCTGGGCTGCAAGAAACTTCATCACAGCAAGCGGATCGACCGTGAAGCACCATGGAGCCATCAGAGACCTGCTGGACGCCTTGGGCGGCACGGTGGCTCAGTGGGTCCTGGGTTCGAATCCCACCAAGGACAACATCTGCAAGGAGTTTGTATGTTCTCCCCGTGTTTGCGTGGGTTTCCTCCGGGTACTCCGGTTTCTCCCACATTCTAAAGACATACTGATAGGGAATTTAGATTGTGAGCCCCATCGGGGACAGTGATGATAATATGTGCAAATTGTAAAGCGCTGCGGAATATGTTAGCGCTATATAAAAATAAAGATTATTTATTCAGCGCTATATAAAAATAAAGATTATTTATTCAACTACTAAAAGTGGTGGCAGTGCTGAAGGCCAAGGCACACGGAAAACTGAACACAGTAGAGACACGGGGTATCAGCATGGCAGACGTGGCAGCCAAAAAAGCAGCCAGAGGAAGACAATATGGAAAATGGGAGAGGTCGTAGAGCCGGACGGCTATTACATGATGACTGAAGACGAGAAAACCTGGCAAACAGAAGTCAATGGGAAAACCGTTGAAGATGCCAACAAGCTGAATCACTTCCAGGACGAAGACTCTGACGAGGATATGAATTCTGAGGCAGAAGAATGGTGCCTACCTTTCCAGAAAGGACGTATTTGATGGAGAACATTCCAGAAGATTGTCCTCCACCACCCTCTCGTGGGGAAGCTTCTTCTCCAGCACAGTCCTACGGTCAGCAGTCCACGGCAACACTTACCCCGCCCCCCCCGAGACGAGCTGCATGAGTCCGAAGGCATCCCAAGGCTACATCAGCTTGACCTTCCCCCTCATCCCCGGAGAATACCGGCTGGACCTGTACCAATGCAAAGAGTCCCAAGTCCTCCTCTGACACAGTCTAACCAGAGTCTTCATACAAAGGGAGGCGCGGACAGAGACGAAACCTCAGCTAAAATCCCACCATCAGCTCAGAGAATGTCAATTACCACAGCCCAGTCACTAAACCTGACAAAATGACTTCCTGAAACCTGTACAAGAAGTAACAGGATCAGACTCGGAAGGAGGAGAAGGAAAGCTGGATGCTGAAGGCCAAAAGCACTAGTCTACCTCAAACCGTCTACCTCAAAACGTCTACCTCAAGACAGACCGAGTCTATCTCAAAGTGTGTACCCTACGGTGGTTCAATGGGCACATGGCCCCCACACAGAATTGAAGACACAGATGAAAGACCTGATTGGACTCAACTCACACCTAAACAGCGAAGATTCCCGGCAGCTGTTCGGCCACCGACAAATTTAACATCGGACAAGCGGGAAAAGTTCCCCCACATCATCTGGCCTGAAGACTTCCCAGTAAGGAACCAGTAGGCGAAGACTACTGCAAAGAAGCTACTCTCAAAAATAGTGTGCAGATATGGGGTTTCCAGAAGCAATAGCAAGTGATCAGGGACCCGCATACACAGCAAACCTAACACAAGAGACCTGATCAGCAGTAGGGTCAGACTTAGGCCTACACACTACTCACCATCCCACACCATAGACTAGGTGGGACACTTAAGAGCAGCATGCTAAAAAATTTTGCCCAAGAGACAGATAAACCCTGGCATTAGACCCTCCCATAGGCTCAGAAAAAGCTGTCACCAATATGAAACTTTATTTGGGTAAAAAACCCAGTTTAGGGGTATTCTTTACTTAGCAGTTGACTATGCAATATGATACTTTGTCTGCATGTGTAAATGAATTTATCAAGAATTTTGCTAATGTCCATTCTCGAGTATTTCTCCTTCATTGCCAGGTCCAGATTCAGTGCCTGGTATTCACGTCCTGAAGTCAGGAGACTGCTGAGTGTTGGTGAAAAAAGCCTGTAAAGAGAAGCACTCGATCCCAGATCCGATGGCCCTTCTCCAAGTGCTGACGCCACCGACCTGGAGGGAAACCCCACCTGGATCCACGCATCGCATTGCAGGAAAAGGCCTTCATACCAGAAGATACACCTGAGCTGGAATGATGCTGTGGATGACCTCCCTGACTGAATAAATTACCTACCTGACGGAGAATACACATGCACTGACTGCATAGACTGCTAACTAAGAGACTTTGATTACATTGCACCACACCCCCTTTAGGGACAGATCTCCTGACTGCCCATTTGCGAAAAGTCTGTACAGAGGAGGATGTATGCACTAGGCATATGTCAGTCCATTGGCAGCATAAAAGAGTTGCAGCGCTTTGGGCCAGGAGCAGGATTTTAGGGCAAGTGTTATCTAAGGGGGGATTGTTATGGAAATATATATGTATTTCATATAGATCTCACTTGCCTGCTATAGGCTATATACTCATGTACTCTTATATACTGCTATATACTCATATATACTGCACACAGATACATATTCACAGTTTGAACCTTATAACTAGTTGGTGGAAATAACCTGCTACCCTGTCATCTCATTGTCTTGTGATTTGAGAAATATCTAGCAGACATAGGGAATGAGGAACTTAGGCCAGGTGGTCCGGCCGATATTGGAGACTTGCTGACAAGTGCAAGACTCCGGACAGTAAATTACGTGGTGTCTAAATAACCCCAGGTTGGACACCCATATATGTTCATGCATTCAAACTGACCAATTAGCTAAGAAGTAAAGCCTTTATGTTAATGAGTAACCACTCCTTTATACGAACTGATAAAAGACCATATATGAATAAAGTTTCCAGAGTTCTGCTGGAATGAGTTGTTGCTAACTACGTATAGCTTCCTCTTTTCCTTTGAGCGCTCAATAAGACTCTGTCTAATCAGGACAGGCCACAGTACGCACAGGGGTAAATCTACCCAAATCAAAAATAAATCCACAACAGAGTAATTGGAGAAGTCCGCGGAGGAGGAGGACAAAAGCAAGACATTTTTCAGGCAACCTATGTGTCAGCAGGGGAGGGTGGGACAAAATCCTTTGAAACCAATGCATGGTTCATTTTAATGAAGGTTATATCATCAACATTTTGGGTTGACAGTCGGGTCCTTTTCCTGTCAGGATTGATCCAGCAGTACTGAAGACTTGTTCAGATAACACACTAGCAGCAGGGCAAGCGAGCTTCTGTAAGGCATATTGTGCCAATTCAGACTAGGTGTCAAGTTTACTGGTCCAATAGTCAAAGGGGAATGACCGGTGAAGGAGAACATCGATATGGGAGGGGAAGTAGTTTGTTACCATAGTTGACAACTGTTGTCTCCTGTCACTTTCCATCGATGCAGTATTACCAGTAGTGTGAGCGGTACTTGAAAAATCTGTCCACAACATGGTCATGAAACTCCTGTGTCCAACGCCACTTTGGCTGTGTGCACCACGAACACCTCTTCCATGTTGCCCCCTACGGCTCGTTGGAAAAACATCACCGCCGCTGTGTGCTGGGAATGCCTCAAATAAACGGTTTACCAGAGTTGCTTGTTTGTTAGCCAATATTAGCTCTAGGTTCTCCTGTGGCATGATGTTTTGGAATTTGCCTTTATAGCGTGGATCCAGGATGCTGGCCAACCAGTAGTCGTCACCGTTCATCATTTTGGCAATGCGGGGGTCCCTTTTTAGGATCTGCAAGGCATAATCAGACATGTGGGCCAATGTTCCAGGTGTCAATCATGCTCTGCGAGTGCTGGGTGGAGGAGTACTTTCTGGCATATCAACATCCCTCCAGTCACGCACAAAGCCTGTACCTGACCTTGCCATGCAAACATTTTTTCTTGCCACCTGAGAAGCATCCTCCTCCCCAAAATAATCATCCCTATCATCCTCCTCTTCTTCCTCTTCTGCCTTCACCTCATCCATGAGACTTCCCTGAGCAGACAATGGCTGACTGTCATCAAGGCTTCCCTCCTCCTCTTCCTCCTCGGCAGCAGACGCCTGCTCCTTAATGTGCGTCAAAGCTTGCATGAGCAGATGCATCAGTGGGATGCTCATGCTTATGATGGCATCATCTGTGCTTACCAGCCATGTGCATTCCTCAAAACACTGAAGGACTTTACAGAGGTCTTTCAGCTTCGACCACTGCACACCAGACAACTCCATGTCTGCCTGCAAACTGCCTGCCAATGTATCCTCCCACAAATGAATTACAGCCTGCCTCTGTTCGCACAGCCTTTGAAACAAGTGCAGGGTGGAGTTCCACCTTGTTGCAATGTCGATAATTAGGCGGTGCTTGGGAAGGTGAAGCAATCGCTGCAGTTTCTGCATATGACTGGAGTGTACGGGCGACCGGCGGATGTGCGAGCACAGTCTTCGCACCTTATGGAGCAGGGGTGTTAACTCCGGATAATTATTGAGGAAGCACTGCACCACCAGGTTCAAGGTGTGAGCCAGGCAAGGTATGTGTCTGAGTTTTGAAAGGGCTATGGCTGCCACAAAATTCCATCCGTTATCAATAACTACCTTGCCTGCCTCTAGATGTAGACTGCCCAGCTATGACTCAGTTTGTCGCTGCAAGTAGTCGGCCAGTACCTCCACGGTGTGTCTGTTGTCGCCCAAACACATCATCTTCAACACAGCCTGATGATGCTTACCACTAGCTGTTCGATAGTGGGACACCGAGTGTGCAACACTGGCAGCTGCGGATGGAGTGCTCGTGCGTCTGCGCTCTGTGGACGAGCTTTCGCTTCTGGAGGAGGAGGGTCGAACGCCTACAGCCAACTGTTTCCTATACCGTGGGCTAGGCAGCACTGTCCCACTGCCGCTGTCCCCTGTGAACCCTGCATCCACCACATTAACCCAGTGTGCAGTGATGGACACATAACGGCCCTGGCCATGCCAACTGGACCATGCATCTGTTGTGAGGTGCACCTTTCCACTCACTGATTGCTTGAGTGCATGGACAATGCGGTCTTTCCCATGCACGTGGAGGGCTGGGATGGCTTTTTGCAAAAAGAAGTGCCGACTGGGTAGATCATAGCGTGGTACTGCGTAGGCCATGAGCTCGCGGAAAGCTTTGCTTTCAACCAACCGGTAGGGCATCATCTCTAACAAGATTAGTTTGGCAATGTAGGTGTTCAAAGCCAGTGTATGCGGATGAGAGGACTTTCTTGTCCTACTCAGAGTCTCTGGTAGGGTGAGCTGGACTTGAGAGCTGCATATGGTGGAACTAGCGGTGGACATGGCAGACTGAGAGAGGGTTGGTGATGGTGATGGTGTTGGTGGTGTTGCTGATGGCCTAGATTCAGTCTTTCGTAGCAATAACCTTGTGATTCCATGACTGCTTTGCCCTTGCGATGACACCTCGACATTTGCTGCTGGTGATGTGCTAACCGGTGGGCTTACAGTGGGGGAAGTGATGTAGCGTTGCTGATTACCTTCATTCGGAGCAGGTGCACATGCGTTACGTGAGTTTTGGTAGACCGTCCACGCTTGCAAGTACATGGTGGTTAAATGCCTAAGCATGCAACTGGTAATCAAATTTCTCAGATTTTTCCCTTGGCTAAAGGTCTTTGCGCACTTCTTACAGATAACTTTTGCCTGATCTTTAGGATTTTGTTCAAAAAAGTGCCACACTACACTCTTCCTACTATGGAAGACATTTTGAGACCTTGCACGCTGTGCTAATTTGACCATCTGGCCAAGCTGTCCTGCAACTCTTTTGGTTTTTGTAACACGTTTTTGGACTGCTAAGGTCCTGCCAGATAACAGCTGTTGCGATGTCGTTGCCTGCTGCGGATCCTCCTCCTTTTCTGAGGTATTGGCAGCGGCACCCTCTTCCCCTAATGGATGCCAATCTGGGTCAACAACTGGGTCATCCATCACCTCCTCTTCAATGTCATGTGCACCTTCCTCTGTGTCACCGTGTATGGTAGTATAGTATGCGGGAAGGGGCACCTGAGTTCCATCAGGGTCTGATTCTGCCTCAGTACACTGTGAGGACAGTGTAGTGCTCTGAGTGAATGTACCAGCAGAAAAATCTAGCAGTGGCTGTGCATCAGTGCACTCCATGTCAGATTCATCTTGGACTGGGGAATTCATGATTTGACTTGCTAACCAAGGCATGGTATGTGAAAAGAGCTCCATGGAGTAATCGATAGTGTGGCCTGCCACATCCTTCATTTTTGGTAGGGGTGAAAGACACAAGGAAAGGTGTGGTTCCTGACCAGGAGCCTCCACTGGCGACTCAGTGCTTTTATTTTTTGAAACTTCAGAAGAGGAGGCGAGAGAGCTGGAGGCTGTGTCAGCAATGTAAGCCAAAACTTGTTCCTGAAGCTCCGGCTTTAAAAGCGGTTTACCTACTCACAGAAAAGACAGCCCTTGAGGCCTTGTGGAGCCAGATGATGACGCAGGCTCAACACCTCCTGCCTTAGGTGCTATTGTGCTTTTGCTACTACCAACAGATGCAACACCACCACCACCACCATCGGGACCAGCTGGCAACCCCCGCCCACTTCCATGGCGTCTTCCACCATACTTCCTCATTTTTGTGAAAATGTACCCAAAATACCACCAGCTATATGGTACTGTAAAAGAAGGTAGAAGGTGTATCTACTATTGGTGAGAATTTGAATCTCACTATAGATTTGAGGACGCTGAACTATTTTCTCAGGCCCAGTAGAGATTACACCTCAATGTAACAGGCTGAAATTGGATGGTGTATGACAAGGTGGAGGGTGTCTATAGGATTGGTGAGAATTTGGATCTCACTAGAGATTTGAGGACGCTGAACTATTGTCTCAGGCACAGGAGAGATTACACCTCAATGTAACAGGCTGAAATTGGAAGGTATATGACAAGGTGGAGGGTGTCTATAGGATTGGTGAGAATTTGGATCTCACTAGAGATTTGAGGATGCTTAACTATTGTCTCAGGCACAGGAGAGATTACACCTCAATGTAACAGGCTGACATTGGATGGTGTATGACAAGGTGGAGGGTGTCTATAGGATTGGTGAGAATTTGGATCTCACTAGAGATTTGAGGACTCTGAACTATTGTCTCAGGCCCAGGAGAGATTACTCCTCAATGTAACAGGCTGAAATTGGATGGTGTATGACAAGGTGGAGGGTGTCTATAGGATTGGTGAGAATTTGGATCTCACTAGAGATTTGAGGACGCTGACAATGATGCTCTCAGTCCAAGGATGGACGCAGGCAGCCTAATAAGCAGGACTGCTGCACACAAAAGGGTGGAAAAATAAACGCTTGGTAACTGTGCAGAAAAGAGGAAGAAAAGTATTTTTGCTTTTAAAAAAGCAGTTTGCACAGCAGTGTGCAAACAGCAATGCAGCTATCAGGGAGCCTTATAAGGCAGCCTAATAACCAACAGAGCTTATGCACAAAAATAGAGCCTCCCCTGTCACTGCAAAGTGTTGTGTTGTAAGTGGAAATCGCTAACAGCAGAAGCAGTTTTTTTGTTCTTTTTCCCTGCCTAACGCTCTCCCTTATTCAGAATCAGCAGCTGCAACCTCTCCCTAATGCTAATATCGGCAGAAGTAAGATGGTGGTCGGCGTGCACGCCCTTTTATAGCCCCTGTGACGCCACACAAAGCAAGCCAATCACTTGCATACCCTTCTCAAAGATGGTGGTGACCGATGCCCATGTCATCGCGTTGCCCACAGTTTCATTGGCTGAAAAAGAGCGCTGGAAGCAACTTTTGAAACGCGACTTTGGCGCTCTGGTCGCCGACCTCGTGGTCGACCTCACACTATGGTTGGGTTTCGTTTCATGAAACCCGACTTCAGCGACAGTCGCCAACTTTTGAATATGACCGACCTGTTTTGCTAAACTCTACTTAGCAGCTATCCTGACATATATTTTTGACTTGTTGAGCTGTAGGTACATAACTGCAAATGTACATATGGTGCAAGCTTTTGTGGCCCATTTTGCCGCCAAGCATTATTACTCATGGAAATTGCTCTTGTATTACGCAATCTAAAAGAAAATGACCTCACTGGAATACTTTATTAGCCTGTAAGACCTACAGAAATTTGTGTCATCTTACTCCTCATGTCATGAGGCTGTACTAACTTTGTTTTTAGGCAATTCTGTTTTTTTCTCCTACTGATAAAACAGTGATTTTATTGAAGGAGCAAAACACAGACGGGTAAGTGACAGACCGCTGGAACCTGAGTCTCTGTTCCTACATCATGCTGCTCTCAGATTACATAACAAAAGCCAGCTGACAGATTCCATTTAACAGTTGCACACATTAAGAAACTAATTAAACATAACTTTTCATATTCCTTAGAAGAAAAATATAATGTATCTGGTATAACTAACTTTTCAAAACATTATAAAAAGCCTAGGAAAGGTTAAAAGGCCGTAACTTGGAAGGAAACCATTTATTTAATTATGTTTTAAGAAGTGGCAACTCCATAATACACTGCTCAAAAAAATAGAGGCAAAACGTAAAACAACAACTTCTGTTAAATCAAACTGTCCACTTAGGAAGCAACACTGCTTGACAATCAATTTCACATGCTGTTATGCAAATGGAATAGACAACAGATGGAAATTATTGGCAATTATCAAGACACCCTCAATAAAGGAGTGTTACTGCAGGTGGGGACCACAGACCACATCTCGGTACCAATGCTTTCTGGCTGATGTTTTGGTCACTTTTAAATGTTGGTTGTACTTTCACACTCATGGTAGCATGAGACGGACTCTACAACCCACACAAGTGGCTGAGGTAGTGCAGCTCATCCAGGATGGGACTTTAATGCGAGCTGTGGCAAGGTTTGCTGTGTCTGTCAGCGTAGTGTCCAGAGGCTGGACGTGCTACCAAGAGACAGGCCAGTACACCAGGATATGTGGAGGGGACCGTAGGAGGGCAGCAACCAAGCAGCAGGACCGCTACCTCAGCCTTTGTGCAAGGAGAAACAGGAGGAGCACTACCTGCAAAATGACCTCCAGCAGGCCACAAATGTGCATATGTCTGCACAAACAGTTAGAAACTGACTCCATGAGGATGGTCTGAGTGCCTGACATCCACAGATGGGGATTGTCCTCACAGCCCAACATCGTGCGGCCCTCCAAAGAAATGCCACCCCACACCATTACTGACCCACTGCCAAACCGGTCATGCTGAAGAATGTTGCAGGCAGCAGATCGCTCTCCATGGCATCTCCAGACTCTGTCACATCTGTCTCATGTGCTCAGTGTGAACCTGCTTTTATCTGTGAAGAGCACAGGGCACCAGTGGCGAATTTGCCAATCCTGGTGTTCTGTGGCAAATGCCAAGCGTCCTGCATGGTATTAGACTGTGAGCACAACCTTCATCTGTGGACTGCCCCTTGTCTTACAATGTCAGCAAGACTCCAATATCGGCTTGGACCATCTGGCCTAACTTCCTCTTCTGTATGTCTGGGACAAATGTCACAAGACAATGCAATCATGAGTTAACATCAGCTCCCCAGACTGGGCAGCAGGTCATTTCCACCAACTAGTTACAAGGTTCAAACTGTGAATATGTATCTAGGTGCATATGAGTGAGTATATAGAGTATATAAGAGTACATAAGTATATAGCATATAGCCTATAGCAGGCAAGTGAGATCTAGATAAATACATATATATTTCCATAACACAACCAACATCCAAAAGTGCCCAAAACATCAGCCAGAAAGCATGGGTACTGAGATGTGGTCTGTGGTACCCACCTGCAGAACCACTCCTTTATTGAGGGTGTCTTGATAATTGCCAATAATTTCCATGTGTTGTCTATTCCATTTGCACAACAGCATGTGAAATTGATTGTCAAGCAGTGTTGCTTCCTAAGTGGACAGTTTGATTTCACAGAAGTTTGATTTACTTGGAGTTATATTCTGTTGTTTAAGTGTTCCATTTATTTTTTGAGCAGTGTATATGTAATAATCATTCTGGTTGTGCACAGCCTGTCCAACATAGCAGGAATTGTGATGGGACTGCTTTATGACGTTTCATAGAGGTAAAACATCACCTTGACACAATTTTATACTTTTACACAAGTGATACATGAATATGTCACATTTAAGGCTTTTGACCACTGATCTGATGCACTGTATATACTCGTGTATAAGCCAAGATTTCCAGCCCATTTTTGGGGGCTGAAAGTCCCTCTCTCAGCTTATACGCAAGTCATATACCGGGGGTCAGTGGGGGAGGGGGAGCAGGGGTGTCAGATCATACTGACCCCCCTGGCATCTCTGCAGCCCTCCGCTTCTCCCATGGTCTCAGGCACCCTCCATTAGCGGTAACGTGGTACCGCTCATTAAAGTCATGAATATGTGCATATTCATGACTTTAGTGAGCGGTACCACATGACCGCTGAAGGAAGGACTAGCTGCCAGAGAACGTGGGAGAAGTGGGGCTGCAGAGACCGCATCAGGAGGGGGTAAGTATATGCGATAGTCACCTGTCCCCGGTCCATCGCTGTGACTGCTCTGTCCTCCGCATCCTCTGGTTGTAATGTTCAGGTCAGAGGACGCGATGATGTAGTTAGTGCATGCCCTCTGCCCGAACAGTCACTGACAGAGGGACCCAGAAGACAGAGCGGTGTGCAGAGATGGACCGGGGACAGGTGAATATCGCCAGTGCTGGGGTCCTGAGTCAGCGGTGACACCGGCACCTGTCACCCATAGCATGCCAGTGTCCCTGCCTGCTCAGGACACTGGCACCTGGCCCCCAGTGATGAGAGGTGAGTATGTCATTTTTTTTTATTTGCAGAAGCAGCAGCATATGGGGGCATAATGTATGGAGCATCTTATGAGGCAGCATATGGGGGCATAATGTGTGGAACATATTATGGGGCAGCATATAGGGGCATAATGTATGGAGCATCTTATGGGGGCATAATGTAAGGAGCATCTTTTGGGGGCATAATGTATGGAGCATCTTATGGTGGCATAATGTATGGAGCATCTTATGGGGGCATAGTGTATGGAGCATCTTATAGGGGCATAATCTATGGAGCATATTATGGGGCAGCATATTGGGCATATTATTCTATGGAGCATCATATGGGGCCATAACCGTTATGGAGCAGCATATGGGGCATATTATTCTATGGAGCATCTTATGGGGCCATTATTAACCTTTGTGCACCAAAATATGGGGCATATTTTGTATGTAGCATCTTATGGGGCCATCATGAACTGTATGGAGCATTATATGGGGCTCCTGATTCAATATGGATATTCAAAAACATTTAACCTACTGATGTCTCAATTAATTTTACTTTTATTGGTAGCTATTTTTATTTTTGAAATTTACCAGTAGCTGCTGTATTTTCCACCCTAGGCTTATACGTGAGTCAATAAGTTTTCCCAGTTTTTTGTAGCAAAATTAGGGGTGTTGGCTTGTACTCGGGTCGGCTTATACACGAGTATATACGGTAAATGTAATAGTGAAATCTTTCTCCCAATTATTTATTTTTACTTTATTAATGAATTAGTCAATACTATATAAATAGCATTTACTTTGCAAATTTGGTTATTGAAGTGTTCATTAAACAGATTGGAGATCACTTTTATTAATAATATGGGATATTTAATTTTACTGGTAATATACTTCCATATCCCAATATATATAGAAAGCTCAGAGTCGAGGTGTTCATATTTTATTTTAAGATTTTGAAATAAGAGAACAGAATATTCATTTACAATATCTGATAGTTTAGTGATTACTATTTTCTTCTATAAGGTTAATGAAAGTTTTAGAATAGTGACTTCTAATATAGAAACTGGCATTTCTATCAGTTGGGTTGGCTGATTTTTTGAGATTTTTTTAGGATTAATAATGACTGTTTCCAAACAATTATAGTTGATTTTTAATGTTGCATATGTAAGGGGAGATAATGTTGAGTCCATCAAATGTGTTATATGTAGGAATAATTATGGATTTTTTTTTAATTGAAATATGTTTAAACTAGCTTGGCCCGTGCAAAATTTTCGCACATTTGTCGTCGGGGGCGCAGGAAATTTCAGAAAAGGCAAGCTGGTCAAATGTAAATGTTTTTCATGAGCTGATGAACACAGACAGGTATTTATATATGTAGCTTGGTAATACAATAAATTGGCTTGATAAGTAGAGGCCAAAAAATGTTTTCTGGTTGAGGTGCCACCTGCAGGTCATTGTGTTTTTCTGTAGGTTTATGAAAATTAATGTTTAAACTGTATTTTGTGATCAAATCGTGGATGTATGGTTTGTTTGGCTCTTTTCTTGCTGAAGGGAGCAAGTTTACCTTTCAAATTTGTGTGTGGGACGAAGTAATCAGCGAAAAAGCAGTGCTTGTTTACAAATGTGTTTGCATATGTGAATTACCATTTGTGTGTGTGAGTCGAAGTAATCACCGAAAAAGCAGTGCATGTATACAAATGTGTTTTCATATGTGACTCACCTGCAGTGAAGTGAGCAATCCTCCAATGTGCCTGAAATAGGCTGAGCAAGCACTTGAGCAAGCTAGAAAGACCCCAAGGCAAATATTTGGATTTGTTTGTGATGTCTGTAAGCAGTTTTGTGGTAGCATGCTTTGGGGTAGTGTGATGCCACCTGCAGGTAATTTGATCTTTCAACTGGTGTATCATTTGTTTGTGTGAGTGGAGTATGAACGGAGCAAATGTGCAATTCAATAGGCAGTGCATGTTTACAAATGTGTTTGCATATGTGCCTCACCTGCAGTGAAGTGTGCAATCCTCCAATTTGGCTAAAATAGGCTGGGCAAGCAGTTCAGCAAGCTGGAAAGCCCCCAAGGCAAATGTTTGGATTTGCTTGTGATGTCTGTAAGCAGCTTTGTGGTAGTGTGCTTTGGGGTACTGTGGTGCCACCTGCAGGCCATTTTTCCTTACTGCAGGTTTATGAAAATTAATGTTTAAACTGTATGTTGTGATCAAATTGTAGATGCGTGGTTTATTTGGCTATTTTCTTGCTGAAACGGGCAAGTTTACCTTTCAAATGGTGTATCATTTGTGTGTGGGTACAGTATGAACAGAGATACAAAGTAATCACCGAAAAACAGTTCATCATCTATTTAACATCTATATAACATCTATATAACATCTATCTAACATCTATATAACAGTTCATCATCTATCAGTTCATCAAACTATCATCATCATGTAAAATCCATTTTTTACTTTGCTTTAAAATATTAGTTAAGTAATGGCTGGACAGATTTAGGAGACCTATACCATCTATTTTTATGTTTTAATAGTGTATTTTTAGCTATTCTATTCTTTTGGAACATCATATAATTTTTTAAACTTGTTTTTGGAGTTTTTTTTAGCTATTCTATTCTTTTGGAACATCATATAATTTTTTAAACTTGTTTTTGGAGTTTTGTAAGTAATACTTTAGATACCATTAAATGGGTTAGGACAGAAAGTGTAAAGAAGCTTGTGTAAAAGAATCATTTTATATAAAATTATTCTTCCCATCCATGTAATTATGAGTTTACACATTTTTTGGATATCTTCTTGAATTTTTTTTTAAATGTCAGATGTTTCTTTATTGAAATAGAGCTAGGGTTAGTAAGATGTATGCCAAGATAAAGTAGTAATAATAATAATAATAATAATAATAATAATAATGGTTTTTTTTTTTATTTCTATAGCATCAAAATATTCTGCAGCACTTTGCAATTCAGAAGGAACGTATACAATCAGAATTACAGAATTAGACGTTACAGATTAAAACATAGTACAACACGTACCAAAAGGAGTAAGGGCTATACACACAAACATACAATCTATGACGATATTTTGTGGGTGACACAAAAGGTAACAATAAAAATGGTTGTCATGTATGGTCCAGCAATGAATATATTAAATAGAGGCAAATAACGCTGCATGAACCAGTCACCAGCCAGTATTCGTACAAGTATAGGTACAAGGTGTTATCAAGAGTGTGGAAAAGTAAACATGGGACAGTTAGTTAGATTACTTAGGTGAGGTGGTGGGCTAGTCTAACGAAATGTGTTTTTAGGGCACACTTAAAACTGTGAATACTTGGAATTGTTTGGGGTAGTTCACTGATTCAGCACAAGAGAAATCTGGAAATTTGAGTGGGAAGTTCTCAATTATTGAGAATGTTAGTCTTAAATCATTAGCAGAATGGAGAACACGGATAGGGTGGTAGACAGAAATGAGGGTGTAATTGTAGGGCGGTGCAAAACTGTGGAGTGCTTTGTGGGTGAGAGTGATAAGTTTAAATTGTACTCTGTAATGGATGAACAACCAGTAAATCGATTGGCACAGAGTGGCGGCATAAAGGCAGCGGTTGATCAGAAATATGATCTTGGTGTCTGCATTCAGGATAGATTTGAGAGCAGAGAGTTTAGTAAGAGGGAAAAAGATTAGTAGAGAGTTAGAATCATAGAATCATAGAATCGAAGAGTTGGAAGGGACCTCCTGGACCATCTGGTCCAACCCCCTGCTCAAGCAGGATTCGCTAAATCATCCCAGACAGATGTCTGTCCAGCCTCTGTTTGAAGACTTCTATTGAAGGAAAACTCACCACCTCTCGTGGCAGCCTGTTCCACTCATTGATCACTTTAACAGTCAAAAAGTTTTTTCTAATATCAAATCTGTTCCTCCCATTCAGTTTCATCCCATTGCTTCTAGTCTTTCCTTGTGCAAATGAGAAAAAAGATGATCCTTCTACAATGTGACAGCCCTTGAGATATTTGTAGACAGCTATTAAGTCTCATCTCAGTCTTCTCTTCTGCAAGCTAAACATTCCCATATCCTGCAACCTTTCCTCATAAGACAGGGTTTGCAGACAGGTCACCATTCTGGTCGCTCTTTTCTGAACTTGCTCCAGTTTGTTGATGTCTTTTTTAAAATGTGGCACCCAAAACTGGACACAGTATTCCAGATGAGTTCTGACCAAAGAGGAGTAGAGGGCAATAATGACGTCACGTGATCTAGACTGTATGCTTCTGTTTATACATCCTAGAATTGCATTTGCCTTTTTTGCTGCTGCATCACACTGTTGACTCATATTCAGTCTGTGATCAATTAGTATACCAAGTCTTTTTTACATGTACTGTTGCTTAGCCCTATTCCTCCCATTTTGTATATGCTTTTTTCATTTTTATTGCCAAAATGTAGTACTTTGCATTTTTCTCTGTTAAAAACCATTCTGTTAGTTGCTGCCCACTGCTCCAGTTCATTTATATCTTTTTGAATCCTCTCTCTCTTCTCTAGTATTAGCTATCCATCCTAGCTTTGTGTCATCAGCAAATTTAATCAGTTTACCCTCAATTCCTTCATCTAAATCGTTGATAAAGATGTTGAACAATACAGGGCCCGGGACAGAGCCCTGTGGTACCCCACTTGAGACATTCTTCCAACTGGATGTGCACCCATTTACGATCACTCTTTGGGTCCGATTACTAAGCCAGTTATGAATCCACCTAACAGTTGCCTTGTCCATTCCATACTTAGCCATTTTTTCAATAAGGATTGTGTGAGATACTTTGTCAAATGCTTTGCTGAAGTCAAGATATACAATATCTACAGCATTTCCCTGATCCACCCAATCAGCGAAGTTAGTCTGACATGACTTATTAGTTACAAACCCATGCTGACTCTGTTTAATCACTTCATTCTTGTCCTGGTACTTACATACATGTTGTTTAATAATTTGTTCAAAGATCTTTCCTGGTATAGAAGTCAAACTCACTGGCCTATAGTTCCCTGGGTCCACCTTCTTCCCCTTTTTCAAGATAGGAACAACATTTGCTCTTCTCCAGTCTTCTGGGACTTCTCCTGTTCTCCAAGAATTTTCAAAGATTATGGAGAGGGGTTCAAAAATTTCTTCTGCTATCTCCTTCAGAACTCTGGGGTGTAATTCATCTTGACCTGGAGACTTGAATTCATTTAGTTTAGCTAAGTGTTTCTTCACTAACTTTCTGTTTATAGATATCCTGGATTCTTCTATTCCCTCAATAGGACAGTGAAGAACCGTTGGTGCTACATTTCCTTTCTGGGAGCAAACAGATGCAAAATAGGAATTTAAAAGTTTGGCCTTCTCAACATCCTGTCTTACCATTTCATCATTTTCATCCTGTAAAAATCCTATAGCATCTTTGACTTTTCTTTTCCTTTTGACATATCCCCAAAATCCTTTATTATTGCTTTTGACATCTCTTGCAAGCCTCAATTCATCGTCAGCTTTAGTAATCTGATTTGTGCCCTGCAATTTCTGCAGACAGCATTATATTCTTCTTTAGATATGCCTCCCTCTTTCCATTTTATAAACATTTCTTTCTTCCTTTTTAGCATGTGCTTACGTTCTGTGTTCATCCATCCTGGTTTCCTTAAACGCTTCCTATTCTTCCCTCTTTTTGGAATTGTTAACGATTGTGCTTTCAAAATTTCATTTTTCAAGATATCCCATCCTTCCTGGATTTTTTTGTCCTTAAGGATATCCAGCCATTAGATCCCTCCAATTCTCTTTCTGAATCCCTTAAAATCTGCCTTTCTGAAATCTAACCTTGACGTCTGAGTCTTCACAGGTCTTCCTCCTCTAGTTATCCAAAATTCTAAAATAGCATGGTCGCTTCCTCCTAGGGTCCCAGCCACTTTTACCTCCTCAACCAATTCCTCCCTGTTTATAAGGATTAGATCCAAGGTAGCAGTTCCCCTTGTTTTCTCCCCTACCTTTTGGAAGATAAAGTTGTCAGCAAGAGAGGATAAGAATTTCCTTGACATGTTAGTTTTGCCTGAGAGATATTCCCAACAAATGTCAGGATAGTTGAAATCTCCCATGACAACTATGTCATATTTTTTGGAGAACTTGGCCATTTGATGCATAAAGAGTTCATCCATATCTTCAGCTTGCACAGGCAGCCTGTAGTAAATGCCTACAATTGTGTCCTTTCCATTGTTCTGTCCTTGTATTCTTACCCAAACAGTTTCCACAGAACTCCCAGTCTCTGAAGCTTCAATCTCTGTGCAGATATACGCGTTTCTAACATACAATGCGACACCTCCTCCTCGTTTATCAAGTCTGTTTCTAGCAAATAAGTTGTATCCTTCTATCCTTGCATTCCAGTCATGTGTATCATCCCACCAAGTTTCAGTGATTCCAATGACATCATATTTATTTTCCTGCATTAGTAGTTCCAATTCTCCTTGTTTGTTGCCCATGCTTTGTGCATTAGTATAGAAACATTTTAGTTTGTGATTGGTTTCTCTTTCTCCAATATTTTTATTATTTAGATTCTTTTGTCTTTGTTCTTCCTTTCCACTTCTAATAGCAGAGTTCTCAATAGCATTTGTCAGGTGTATGGCTTTTTCTGGGCTTTTGCTTCCCTTCCCACATTGTTCTAGTTTAAAGCTCTCCTGATGAGTGTAGCAAGGTGACTTCCAAATACATGTTTTCCAGTCTTCATAAGGTGCACCCCCCATCTCTAGCAAGTAGTCCATCGTATAGGTAATTCACTCCGTGATCCAGAAATCAAAATCCTTGCTGATACCACCATTGACATAGCCAGTTGTTCACCTGCAGAATCTTATTCCACCTCCATGTTCCATGGCCATCCACTGGGAGGATGGAAGAGAAGACCACCTGCGCTCCCAGTTCTTTCACTTTCTTACCTAAGTTTTCAAAGTCATTGCAGATGATTTCCAGGTCGTTTCTTGCTGTGTCATATGTCCCCACATGTATTAGCAGGAATGGGTAGTCATCAGTAGGTCTGAAGAGTCCTGATATCCTGTCAGACACATCTTTAATTTTTACACCTGGAAGGCAGCACATTTCTTTTGAGGTTATATGCGGTCTGCAGATAGCGGCCTCTGTTCCTCTCAATAGGGAATCCCCCATTCCCACACAGCAATGG
The DNA here is from genome assembly GCF_039654945.1 of Dendrobates tinctorius. NCBI lineage: Eukaryota > Metazoa > Chordata > Amphibia > Anura > Dendrobatidae > Dendrobates > Dendrobates tinctorius. The sequence goes on from NW_027361829.1 coordinate 4,005,557, forward strand.
CATAAAGTGAGACTAGGGACTTTTTTTTTTTTTAAGTGGCGGAGGAATACAGTGCGGAAGGATACCTACCTTCCGTCATTGGATTCCTGCAGCCCGTAGAGAACGGCAGCAACAGCTGATGCTGCAGTTCTCTACCCAAGATCGTCGTGGGACACACTCGTGGACTGCTTCGGATCGTGGGTGAGTATTTTTGTGGTTTGTTATGTTAATATTTATTCCGGAAAAGACAATGGCTTCGGGGAACAATGTGACAAGTATTGGTAAGTATGTTACTCTATGTTATATGTACTGTATGTCTATGTATGTATTGTATGAATGTATTGTATGTATGTAGTATATATGTGGTATGTATGTAGCATGTAGTATGTATGTAGTATGTATGTAGCATGCATGTAGCATGCAGTATGTATGTAGCATGCATGTAGTATGTATGTAGCATGCATGTAGTATATATGTAGTATGTATGTAGCATGTAGCGTGTATGTAGTATGTATGTGGTATGTATGTAGCATGTAGTATGTATGTAGCATGCATGTAGTATATATGTAGTATGTATGTAGCATGTAGTATGTATGTAGCATGCATGTAGTATATATGTAGTATGTATGTAGCATGCAGTATGTATGTAGCATGTATGTAGCATGTATGTAGTATGTATGTAGTATATATGTAGTATGTATGTAGCATGTAGTATGTATGTAGCATGTAGTATGTATGTAGCATGCATGTAGTATATATGTAGTATGTATGTAGCATGTAGTATGTATGTAGCATGTAGTATGTATGTAGCATGCATGTAGTATGTATGTAGTATGTATGTAGTATTTTTTTTTTTTTAACATTTAACACATTAGCCGGATGATGGGACTACTACTGTCCCATCATTGGCTAATGTGTCAATCACTGTCATGGTAGCAGGCATCGCCCGATGGGACTTGTAGTCCCATCGGACGATGCCTGCACAGCCCCCCGGAGCCTGCACAGACCACCGGCAGGCCGGCACAGCCCCCCGGCAGGCCCGCACAGCCCCCCGGCAGGCCGGCACAGCCCACCGGAGCCTGCACAGACCACCGGCAGGCCGGCACAGCCCCCCGGCAGGCCGGCACAGACCACCGGAGCCTGCACAGACCCCCTGGCAGGCCGGCACAGCCCCCCGAAAGGCCCGTACAGACCCCAGAGAGGCTGTACAAGGCAAAAACAGGGTTTTTCCTTATTCCGATACCGGAAGTCCCATAGACTTGAATGGCACTTCCGGTATCGGAATCGGCGATACCGATACTTTTTTTAAAGATCGGCCGATCCATTCCGATCCGATACTTTGAAGTATCGAACGGTATCGCTCAACTCTACTCTTCACTTATCACAGAAGGCACTGGGAATATGCAAATTCTCTCCTCAGGACTCTTCCCCTGGTTGCAGTAGTCTAAGAGAGAATGAATCATAGCAACAGTAAAAGATTTTTCAGAGTCAAAGATAAGGAAAGGACAAATTCCAGAGATATTTTTGAGGTGCCAGTGATATGAGTGGATATAACGTCTTCTTCTGTGACTGGTTCAAAAATGGAAAGTGAACTTCGTGACAGGGCTGTGAAGTTGGAGTCGTGGAGTCGGAGTCTATTTTGGTGGAGTCAGAGTTGGAATAAAATGGACCGACTGACTCCTAAAATATCTAATAAATTGGGTAAAGTAGTTCAGTGCAATTTGTGGGAAATATTTTTTTCATAAAAATTTGGGAAAGTTATGAAATGTCCTATAAATATCTGACCAATTCCTGATCTACGGTATAGACTTTTAGCTGAGATGAATCTGTGCTGCAGTTTATGTTCATAATAAGTAGTGAAGCTCCTCCTCTACAGATAAGGGGAAAAATAACAAACACACCGGGAAGAAATGCCTGCATTCATCTCAGAACTTGTGGAGTGAACAGGAAAGCAGAATTAAAGTAAGTACTTCTTAAAGCATATATAAACTTTCAATAAACTGTGCATAAATCATAAGTCCTGTATATCTATATAAAAATATCAGTATCATCAATCCCCATGAAAAAATGGCATCAATATTAAACTCAGAAGAAAAAAATGAGTCAAAAAATTTTATTTTTTCACACATCATGAAACATGAAATTTTTTTTTCCAATACATACTATAACAAAAATATACATAAATATATGTTTAAAGAGCATGAGTTAAGTAAGAACTGTGATGAACCCCAAAAGATGTCCCATAATGGCCGAAGATAAGGTCAGGAATATTAGTGAGCAATATGTAAACAATCACCTGCAATCACTTTATAGGATCGATTTAGAATCCCTTAAAAATCCATGCTTATAAATGTGTTATTACTGGCTGAAATAGCCCCAATACATTGACTGCCTGGTTAACATCTATTAATAATAATATTAATCTTTATTTTTATATAGCACTAACATATTCTGCAGCGCTTTACAGTTTGCATACATTATCATCACTGTCCCTGATGGGGCTCACAATCTAGATTCCCTTTGGAACGTGGGAGGAAACCGGATTGACCCCACGCAAACACGCGGAGAACATACAAACTCCTTGCAGATGTTACCCTTGGAGGGATTTGAACCCAGGACCCCAGCGCTGCAAGACTGCAGTGCTATCCACTGAGCCACCGTGCTATTGCCCTCCATTGCACAAACCCATAATAGTCATAATTGTAACAAAGAATTACCCATAATAAATGCTCTGTCCTGCCTTAGCCTCAGCCACATACCCCAACGCGCGTTTTGCGCATGATGTTGCTTCCTCATGGGGCATGGCCTAAGCAAGGTATCAGTCCAGTATAAATATTCATGTATTGTGGTCACATGGCCTTACAGCAACCTATCCAGTTATCCCTAATCACGCATACACAGCACATTCGCATCTCGCCATCGACTACACCTCCCACCCGGCGAATGTCCACATCCCGGTCACCCGAGAGGGCCGGCGCCAAGCCCCACATCGCACGATCTCAAGCAGGACAGCACCAGACAGGGGGAGAAAGAACAGTCCAAGATGCAGCGCATGCGCATAGTAATGTTGAACGTTAGAATATCCATCCTAAATACAGATTATAAGCATAAATAACTAACCCATAAATAAGTTATATTAATGATTAGTATAAAAATCACGCATCAAAAAACAAATGACTATAATTCATATAATAATCAAGCTTCAAAAAGTGCAAAGTGCAAAATACATTCAATTCAATTCACTATATAAATAAAGAAACATATAAAAGTGCATGATATTATACATCATATATGTATCATTTACTAAAATCACTATAATAATATCATTATAATAGTAATAACGTGTATCCCAAAAAAGATACCAATAACCATCACTATACACAATAATGTGAAATAAAATTAATAAAAAATAATAATAATAGCACTACCATTACAACAAACATTTGTACTATTTAATTCCATATTTAAGTGCCGTGGCAAAAATTATCAAGTAATGAAGGTTATCCAATAATTCAAAATGCCTATGGTTATTACTGAAAAATCCAAATCCAGGTTGCTGTACCCACTTGTCCTAAATCTTTGTTGAAGGTCATAAGCCTAAGATTCAAATTTTGTCTCTGAGGAACAGATCCGCCTCATTCTGAGGTATTGACCAACCGGGATAGCCCTAATAGTACTATAAGGATGACCAGAGTTTGCATGCAGCAATGAATTTACTGAAGAGGACTTGCAAAAAACATCCTCTGTAAGTAACGACATTCATTAACTTCAATTTTGATGACCAAAAAGTCCACCTCAGTCTTATTCCTCTGATAGGTAAGTTTGATAATAAACTTATTACAATTCAATTGCTGCATGAACTCCTGCAATTCACTTTCTGTCCCTTGCCATATAATAAACAAGTCATCAATATAGTGCAGCCAGCACTGCACATGGTCCGCGGCCCGGGCACCACCACCGCCAAAGACCTCCCTCTCCCAAAATGCCAGGAAGAGGTTGGCGAAGGAATGCGCATAGGCCTAGCCCATGGCACTGTCACACAGCTACAAGTAAAAAAATATCCTTAAAAACAAAAGTTTCTTGTTAAAATAAATGTCAATAATTCCATGACTAAATCGCATATACAGTAGGGCCATCCCAGTTGCTAATCCCCAGGAAGAAGCGGACCGCGTCCAGGCCATCTTCATGACAAATGCAAGTATACAGTGATTCTATGTCCGCTGTGACAAGAATCATGTCATCTTCTAGTTGAATCCCATTGATCCTAGACAGGACGTCCGATGTGTCCCGGGCATATGAGGAGAGCGATTCCACTAATGGTCTGAGATAGTAATCAATGAATTTGCATATGGGATCGCTTAACCCCCCAATGTCAGAGACAATCGGACAGCCCGGAGGGTCAATGGGATCTTTGTGAACCTTAGGGATAAAATACAGGGTTGGAATTTTTGGAAATTTAGTGAGTAATCCATCAAAGATTTGGGCGGCACGGTGGCTCAGTGGTTAGCGCTGCAGCCTTGCAGCGCTGAGGTCCTGGGTTCAAATCCCACCAAGGACAACATCTGCAAGGAGTTTGTATGTTCTCCCCGTGTTTGTGTGGGTTTCCTCCGGGTACTCCGGTTTCCTCCCACATTCTAAAGACATACTGATAGGGAATTTAGATTGTGAGCCCCATCGGGGCTCACAATTATAAAGATTTGTTTGGGAATGGTTACCCTCTGAAATGCCTCCATCAAAATCCCTAATCTCTATAAACAGAAAGATGGTGAGGAAACACTTAGCTAACCTAAATGAATTCAAGTCTCCAGGTCCAGATGAATTACACCCCAGAGTACTGAAGGAGATAGCAGAAGAAATTTTTGAACCCCTCTCCATAATCTTTGAAAATTCTTGGAGAACAGGAGAAGTCCCAGAAGACTGGAGAAGAGCAAATGTTGTTCCTATCTTGAAAAAGGGGAAGAAGGTGGACCCAGGGAACTATAGGCCAGTGAGTTTGACTTCTATACCAGGAAAGATCTTTGAACAAATTATTAAACAACATGTATGTAAGTACCAGGACAAGAATGAAGTGATTAAACAGAGTCAGCATGGGTTTGTAACTAATAAGTCATGTCAGACTAACTTAATTTCCTTCTATGACAGAATCGCTGATTGGGTGGATCAGGGAAATGCTGTAGATATTATATATCTTGACTTCAGCAAAGCATTTGACAAAGTATCTCATACAATCCTTATTGAAAAAATGACTAAGTTTGGAATGGTCAAGGCAACTGTTAGGTGGATTCATAACCGGCTTAGTGATCGGACCCAAAGAGTGGTCATAAATGGCTGCACATCCAGTTGGAAGAATGTCTCAAGTGGGGTACCACAGGGCTCTGTCCTGGGCCCTGTATTGTTCAACATCTTTATCAACGATTTAGATGAAGGAATTGAGGGTAAACTGATTAAATTTGCTGATGACACAAAGCTAGGAGGGATAGCTAATACTAGAGAAGAGAGAGAGGATTCAAAAAGATATAAATAAACTGGAGAAGTGGGCAGCAACTAACAGAATGGTCTTTAACAGGGAAAAATGCAAAGTACTACATCTGGGCATTAAAAATGAAAAAAGCATATACAGAATGGGAGGAATAAGGCTAAGCAACAGCACATGTGAAAAAGACTTGGGTATACTAATAGATCACAGACTGAATATGAGTCAACAGTGTGATGCAGCAGCAAAAAAGGCAAATGCAATTCTAGGATGTATTAACAGAAGCATACAGTCTAGATCACATGAAGTCATTATTGCCCTCTACTCCTCTTTGGTCAGAACTCATCTGGAATACTGTGTCCAGTTTTGGGCACCACATTTTAAAAAAGACATCAACAAACTGGAGCAAGTTCAGAAAAGAGCGACCAGAATGGTGACCGGTCTGCAAACCCTGTCTTATGAGGAAAGGTTGCAGGATTTGGGAATGTTTAGTTTGCAATAGAGAAGACTGAGAGGAGACTTAATAGCTGTCTACTAATATCTCAAGGGCTGTCACATTGTATAAGGATCAACGTTATTCTCATTTGCACAAGGAAAGACTAGAAGCAATGGGATGAAACTGAATGGGAGGAGACACAGATTAGATATTAAAAAAAACTTTTTGACAGTTAGAGTGATCAATGAGTGGAACAGGCTGCCACGAGAAGTGGTGAGTTCTCCTTCAATGGAAGTCTTCAAACAGAGGCTGGACAGACATCTGACTGGGATGATTTAGTGAATCCTGCTTTGAGCAGGGGGTTGGACCACATGGCCCAGGATGTCCTTTCCAACTCTACGATTCTATGATTCTATCCTGGAATAAAAAAGTAAAAAATATATTGCAAAAATTGCATAAAGGTAGTAATAATAGTAATAATAAGGGTACTTAGTTGACATAATTTTGATCAAAATAATGTAGAAGCCATCCCACAACGTCAAGGCAACCCCCATGGGACAGTCCTAACTCTTGTATTTAAAACCTTTCCACTTGTCAAGTGACGTAAATGTGAACAAGGACAGAGGGACTGAACCACCAGTAATAGTATAGGCCAGACAGGATGGATTTTCCAACTCGAAACAGGGCAGTCACACCCTTATATGCACAGAATGCACAATGAAACAAATGAGAAACTGGGTCTGAGCAGAAAAAGTAAATTAATGTGCATGCAAAATGTAATTGCATATGAACACATGACCTTTACACAGAGAAAACCAAAAACAAAACACAAAACAAATATCCTGTCTGGCCTATACTATTACTGATGGTTCAGGCCCTCTGTCCTTGTTCATATTTACGTCACTTCACAAGTGGAAAGGTTTTAAATACAAGATGTTATGATTGAGTCACCGTAGGAGGCAAAAACAGAAATGCTAGCTAAGTCCAGAAAACCAGAGCAGTTGGCAGCTATCGGATTGCAGACCCCTGAACCTATCAACACAACTAGCAGTAGCCGTGGGGGGTTCCTACGATGCCCTAGACCCCTCGATCACAGCCGGAGAATTAAATAGGCCTAAAGAAAGAAAGGGGAAATCTAAACTGCCCCAGAGCAGACCCCAAAGCAATAGGCAGCCCCCAACATATAATGACGGTGAAGCAAGATGAAAACACTAACACAGACAGAAAGATAGACTGAGCAAAGATGGGGCCCAAGCTAACTAGATAGGAAAGGACAGGAAGGCTGCTGTCTGCAATCCGTGAAAAACCCTATGACAATAAGAGCCAACAGACTGACAGTGAAAAAGGCCCTGAAGACGCTAGGCTTCAAAAAAACTATGTCAGTACTCAGGAATATTCTGAAGACAGAGCAACAGGCAAAAGGAGATTCAGCTCACCCCAGCAGGGAATGGCAGAATCCAGAAAAGCAAGGAAAACAAAAACAAAACATAAATGCTAACAGGCAAAGCAGAAAACTTAGCTTTAGAGGAGCATGAATCAGACTGGTGTCCTAGAAGTCCACAGAGAAATCACCCGCAGGGCAGAAGGGCGTCGGCAGCCTTATATCCAGTCCGTGACTCCACTCAGCCAGTCATCCTCATTAGGCTCAGGTGCCTGATAATCAGGCTCATTACCTTCCTTTACCAGAATAGGGAGTTCACCAGACCTCAGTGACGAAGGGGAAAATGAACTCACAACAACAAGCGTTAGGACTGTCCCACGGGGTTGCCGGGATGGCTTCTACATTATTTTGATCAAAATTATGTTAACTAAACACCCTTATTATTACTATTATTACTGCCTTTATGCAATTTTTGCAATATATTTTTTACTTTTTTATTCCAGGATATTTGTTTTGTGTTATGTTTATGGCTGAGAGGTTGTGCGAACAGAGGCAGGCTGTAATGCATTTGTGGGAAGATACACGGGCAGGCAGTTTGAGGGCAGACATTGAATTGTCGGGTGTGCAGTGGTCAAAGCTGAAAGACCTCTGTAAAGTCCTTCAGTGTTTTGAGGAATGCACATGGCTGGCAAGCTCAGAGGACGCCAACATAAGCATGAGCTTACCACTTATGCGTCTGCTCATGCAAACTTTGCCGCACATTAAGGATCAGGTGTCTGCCGCTGAGGAGCAACAGGAGGAGGAGGAGGAGGAGGGAAGCCTTGATGACAGTCAGCCATTGTCTGGTCAGGGAACTGGCGTGGACGAGGTGGAGGAAGAAGAGGAAGATGAGGAGGAGGATGAGAGGGGTGATTATTTTGGGGAAGAGGATGCTTCTCAGGGGGCAAGAGAAACTGTGGGCGTGCCAAGGTCAGGTACAGGGTTTGTGCGTGACTGTAGGGATGAGGATTTGCCAGAAAGTGCTCCTCCACCCACCATTGGCAGTGCAGCATTGACACCTGGAACATTGGTCCACATGTATGACTATGCCTTGCTGATCCTAAAAAGGAACCCCGCATTGCCAAAATGATGAGGGATGACAAATACTGGTTGGCCAGCATCCTCGATCCATGCTATAAAGGCAAATTATACAACATCATGCCACAGGAGAACCTAGAGCTAATATTGCCTAACAAACAAGCAACTCTGGTAAATCGGTTGTTTGAGGCATTCCCAGCACACAGCAGCGGAGCCGGCTCTCCCACGAGCTGTAGTGGGCAAAATGGAAGAGGTGTTCGTGGTGCACACAGCCGAACTGGCGTTGGAGACAGGGGTTTCCTGACTAGGTTGTGGTCTGATTTCTCAAGTCCCACGCACACGTCAGTTAATACCGAATCGATTGCAAGTGACAGGAGACAGCAGTTGTCAACTATGGTTACAAACTACTTCTCCTCCCATATTGAGGTTCACCCTCACAGGTCATTCCCCTTTGATTATTGGGCCTCAAAACTGGACACATGGCCTGAATTGGCACAATATGCCTTACAGGAGCTCGCTTGCCCTGCTGGTAGTGTGCTATCTTAATGAGTCTTCAGTGCTGCTGGATCAATCCTGACAGAAAAAAGGACCCATCTGTCTACCCAAAATGTTGATAATCTAACCTTCATTAAAATGAACCATGCATGGGTTTTAAAAGATTTTGTCCCACCCTCCCCTGATAACACATAGGTTGCCAGAAAAAAGGCTCACTTTTGTCCTCCTCTTCCTCTGACTTCTCAAATTCCTCCAACATATGCCATTATTTAAACCTCCCTAAATGGGCTGCCCCCCCCACACCAGGACCGGGGTCACCACATGCCGCACCCGGGCAAGTGCTATTGCCCTGAACAGGTGTGTGGCCCCACCCTTGGGCAACAGGACTGGCACAGGGCCTCTCATAGTACAATCAAGTGTCTCTGACCGTGGAGAGGGCCCACTCGCCGTCAGACACACTGGTGTACTATGAGGGGCCCTATGCCAGTACCGGCGCCCACGAGTGGGTCCCCCCTGCTTGCTCAAGGACACAGCACTTGAAACACTTACCTCTCCCTGCTAGTGTTGAGCATTCCGATACCGCAAGTATCGGGTATCGGCCGATATTCACTGTATCGGAATTCCGATACTGAGTTCCGATACTTTTAGCATATCGAATACCGGAATCGGAAGTTCCAATAATGCTATGAGCCAGTTTGATTTGATTCAGCCAATGACAATCCTCAGAAGTGTGGGCACATCCTGTTAGGCATGTAGGCATGTTAACTTATGGCATGGCTGTGATTGGCTGCTGAAATGATATCATGATGCACTATAAAAGCCGCCGCAGCCATTTCGGGTTCACTCTGCTGTGAATTCAGTTAGGGACAGGCTGCTGTTGAAGACTGTGAGGGACAGTTAGAGATAGCAATTTTCACAATCCTAGTGTGCTTTACCCAGGCTACATAATCCACCACTGTAGCTTTCTTTTGCCTTGCAGCAGTGTTCACAGCTGTCTGCAAGGTCTGTGTGAGTGCAGCTCACGCTGAGTAGTATGTCCTACAGCCATGTCTGGTTGTAGGCCACTCAGCGTGTGTCACTGCCTCATACATATTTTTCTTTTTTTGCTGCTCATTTTTCATTCTCCTAATTGTGTGCATCCATCCGTATCCATATACGTTGGTTGCAAACACTATAGGAGTAGACAGCGGAGCCTCTCTGCAGCCTTTCAGTGCTAGTGCCCAGTTTGCTGCACTGTTCACAGCTGTCTGAGAGGTCTCTGTGTGTGAGTGCAGCTCACGCTGAGTAGTGTGTCCTGCAGCTACGTCTGGTTGTAGGCCGCTCAGCATGCGTCACTGCCTCACACATATTTTTCTTTTATTGCAGCTCATTTTTTATTCTCCTATTAGTGTGCATCCATCCGTATCCATATACGTTGGTTGCAAACACTATAGGAGTAGACAGCGGAGCCTTTCTGCAGCCTTTCAGTGCTAGTGCCCACTTATCTGCACTGTTCACAGCTGTCTGAGAGGTCTCTGTGTGTGAGTGCAGCTCACGCTGTAGTGCGTCCTACAGCTACGTCTGGTTGTAGGCCGCTCAGCATGCGTCACTGCCTCACACATATTTTCCTTTTATTGCAGCTCATTTTTTATTCTCCTATTAGTGTGTATCCATCTGTATCCATATATGTTGGTTGCAAACACTATAGGAGTAGACAGTGGAGCCTTTCTCCAGCTTTTCAGTGCTAGTGCCCACTTATCTGCACTGTTCTCGGCTGTCTGAGAGGTCTCTGTGTGTGAGTGCAGCTCACGCTGTAGTGTGTCCTACAGCTACATCTGGTTGTAGGCCACTCAGCGTGCGTCACTGCCTCACACATATTTTTCTCTTATTGCAGCTCATTTTTCATTCTCCTATTAGTGTGCATCCATCCGTATCCATCTACATTGGTTGGTTGCAAACACTATATAGGAGTAGATAGAGGAGTCATTTTTCTGGCTTGTGCCCTTCAGCTGCAGCCAGATTAGTATTACCCTATTTTTTGGAGCCTTATCTTTTGCATTGTAGGTTACCTTCCTGCATTGTAATAGCTCCAAAAAGTTTGTGATACTATCGCTTTCAAATCTTTGGTCACATCCTTTTAGTTTTTTTGAAAAAACAAAACAAAATAAAGTTCACCAAACACTCCATTTGACAGTTGTGTAGGCCACATTAGCTCATATTAAAGTGGAGTCCACACACTTGGGCGCTCCCAAGACTTGCAGTGCGTGGTCCTTTTTTGACACAGTTGCAGATGACATTTGCTTTGTCAAATGCAAGCTGTGTCATCAGAAAGTCAAAAGAGGGAAAAAGGTCAGCAACCTCAATACCACAAATATGTGGAAACATGTGCGGACCAAGCACGAGCTGGAGTTACACAGACACACTGAAGACGTAGGCCAACGTACAGCACCACCTACCACCTCATCAGCTCGTGTTGGGGCCTCTTCCTCCAGCTCACACACAGCTGGTTCGGCTTCCTCACAGCATCGCCAAGGAAGAACCTCTGGCACTGTTGTCCGGAGACCCAGTGACATTCCACCCACAGCACCACATTCCCAGTCATCCTCACACTCCCAGGCCACTCTACAGCCATCGGTAGCACTGGCCTGGGATAAAAGGCGGCCATACTCGGCAAACCATCCCCGAGCACAGGCTCTGAATGCTGGCATTGCCAAACTACTGGCCCTTGAAATGCTGTCATTCAGGCTGGTGGAGACTGACACCTTCTGGAACGTCATGGCATTGGCAGTCCCACAATACACCGTGCCCAGCCACTTTATTTCAGCAGGCAAGCCGTCCCTGCCCTGCAAAAGCATGTGGAGGGAAAAATAAAACATGCGCTACTAAACGCCGTCAGTAGCAAGGTCCACCTGACGACCGATGCGTGGACCAGTAACCATGGACAGGGACGATACCTTTCCCTCACTGCTCATTGGGTCAATGTTGTGGAGCCGGGTACAGATCTGGAGAGTGGCGCTGTACGTGTCCTGCCAACTCCATGGATTGCAGGAATCCAGTCTGTACACATTGACTCTTCCTCCTACTCAAGTTCCTCAGAATCAGCGCTGCAGAGCCTGTTACGACCGATATGAGCACAGCCGTGGCCAAATGTCAACAGGCCATACTGAAATTAATTTCTTTGGGGAATCAAAGCCACACAGCGCAGGAGCTCTGGAATGCCATCAAGCAGGAGAGAGACGTGTGGTTTCTGCCAGCGAATCTCCAGCCAGGTTTAGTAGTGTGTGACAATGGCCGAAATCTGGTGGCAGCTCTGGGCCTAGGCAACCTCACTCACATCCCATATCTGGCACATGTGCTGAACTTGGTCATGCAGAGCTTTCTGAGGGACTATCCGGATCTTGATGCACTGCTGCACAAGGTCCGCATAGAGTGCGCTCACTTGCGGCGTTCCAGCACGGCAAGATCGCGCCTTGCAGCTCTGCAGCGCCGATTACACCTTCCGGAACATCGCATCATATGTGACCTACCCACCAGGTGGAAATCAACGTTACATATGTTGGAGCGGTTGTGTGAGCAGCAGGCAGCAGTAATGGAGAACCAGCTGCATCAGGCGCAAACAAGTCACACTGTGCGCCGGTCACACTTCAGCACCACTGAGTGGGCCTCTATGAAGGACATCTGCCTCGTTTTGCGTGCCTTCGATGATTCCACGTGGATGGCGAGTGCAGATGATGCACTAGTCAGCATGACTGTCCCCCTTATCTGCCTGCTTCAAAAAACACTGCAAGCACTAAGGGAGGAGTTTTTGGAAGAGGTGGAGGATGAGGAGTCACAATTGCCATCTGCTTCTGGACAGTCTGCACTACGTGGTTCCTCACAAAGGCCTAGGCAGGGGAAACTTTGTGAGGAGGATGAGGAGGAGTCAATGGAGGAGGAAGACATCTCTCCAGAGAAGTGAGGTACACAATGCTCTAGTCATTATGTACAGCGAGGGTGGGGTGATGCAGAGCAGGCAGAGATGACGCCTCAAGCAGGCGACAGCGTTTCTTTGGCAGTTGGGAGTCAGCAGCACATGGTTGATTTCATGCTGCAGTGCCTGAGAAATGACCGCCGCATCGCCCACATTCTCAACACGGCTAATTATTGAGTGTACACCCTCCTAGATCCTCGCTACCGGGACAACTTACAAAGCCTCATACCACCCTTGAACCGGGAGCATAAAATGCGGAAGTACCAAGACACACTGGTGCAGTCCATCATGTTCTCCATTCCACCCGAGAGCAGTGCTGCTAGTGCTTTACAAAGCAGCTCTGTGCGTCGAGGCAGTGGAGGAAACTCTGCACAAAGAGGGAGCAGAGGCAGCGCCTCAGCACAAGGCAAGACCAGTATGGCACAAATGTGGCAAAGTTTTGTGTGTCCGCCACAAATGTCTACACTATTACAGATGGCTCCAGTCAGCAGGAGGCAACGTTTCCATCAGATGGTGACAGACTACATGTCTTGCCCTGTCAGTGTACTCCCACACGGCTCTTCCCCCTTCAAGTTTTGGGTCTCTAAGCTGGATACATGGCCAGAGCTTAGCCAGTATGCATTGGAGGTGCTGGCTTGCCCTACTGCCAGTGTATTATCGGATCGCGTCTTTAGTGCCGCAGGTGGTGTACTAACAGACCGTCGCACGCGACTTTCTTCCGATAACGTCGACCGGCTTACTTTTCTGAAAATGAACAAGGCCTGGATCTCGTTAGAATTTGCCAGTCCTCTTCCAGAATAAATAATTGGATGGCAACAGTATCCAGGTCTCCTGTTGTGTTCATGTTTCTACCACCTGAACAGTAATCCCTGGGCTTCAACACAGCCAGTTTTCGCTCAGAAGTGCCGTCTGCACAGAGAAAAACACTAGCTCCTATGTTAGTGGGGTTCAGTAACGCCAGCTGCTCCCCTGCTGTGTGGACGGCAAAGTCTCCTGCTCCCTCCACATTCAAACTACCACTGATTTTTAACCGTGCTCCACTTAGGCCTCTGGCTCCACTGTCTCTAGTAATTCCCCTGGCCTCCAACCCCGCCAGTTTCTGCTCAGAAGTGGCGTCTGCACAATCCACACTTGTTCCTGTGTTACTGGGGCTCAGTCACGTCAGTTGATCCCCTGATGTGTGTCCGGCAATGTCTCCTGCTCTGTCCACATTCCCATTACTAGTAGTGGGAATGTGGACAGAGCAGGAGACATTGCCGGACACACATCAGGGGATCAACTGACGTAACTGAGCCCCAGTAACACAGGAACAAGTGTGGATTGTGCAGATGCCACTTCTGAGCAAAAACTGGTGGGGTTGGAGGCAAGGGGAAATACTAGAGACAGTGGAGCCAGAGGCCTAAGTGGAGCACAGTTACAATCAGTAGTAGTCTACAACCTATATAAAACTTGCTGCAAGTAGGCCTCCGCCTGCTGCATGATTGATCCTGGGCTTCAACACAGCCAGTTGTCGCTCGGAAGTGCCGTCCGCACAGAGAAAAACACATGCTCCTGTGTTAGTGGGGTTCAGTCATGCCAGCTGCTCCCCTGCTGTGTGAACGGCAAAGTCTCCTGCTCCCTCCACATTGACACAACATCCGATTTTCTACTTGTTCCAAGTAGGCCTCAGCCTGCTGCATGATTGATCCTGGGCTTCAACACAGCCAGTTGTCACTCGGAAGTGCTGTCCGCACAGAGAAAAACACTAGCTCCTGTGTTAGTGGGGTTCAGTCACGCCAGCTGCTCCCCTGCTGTGTGGACGGCAAAGTCTCCTGCCCCCTCCACATTGACACAACATCCGATTTTCTACTTGTTACAAGTAGGCCTCAGCCTGCTACATGATTGATCCTGGGCTTCAACACAGCCAGTTGTCACTCGGAAGTGCTGTCCGCACAGAGAAAAACACTAGCTCCTGTGTTAGTGGTGTTCAGTAACGCCATCTGCTCCCCTGCTGTGTGGACGGCAAAGTCTCCTGCTCCCTCCACATTCAAACTACTACTGATTTTTAACCATGCTCCACTTAGGCCTCTGGCTCCACTGTCTCTAGTAATTCCCCCGGCCTCCAACCCCGCCAGTTGCTGCTCTGAAATGGCGTCTGCACAATCCACACTTGTTCCTGTGTTACTGGGGTCAGTCACGTCAGTTGATCCCCTGATGTGTGTCCGGCAATGTCTCCTGCTCTGTCCACATTCCCATTACTAGTAGTTACAGGTACTCACTCCTGCCCAGCCTGGTTCCAGCACGCCTGCTGTTTCCGGGTAGTGTCAACGTCACTTTGCCACCGACTCGTTGTCCGGTCGTGCTGCGGTCGGGTTAGCCGAGTCTATGATGCCTGCAGTTTCGGTGCTTCCTATGTGGGCTGCGGGTTCTGGTAATAAAGGCTGGTTCCGTAGTGCCAATAGGACAAGCACCCCCTGTAGGACTGTGGGTTTCGGTAACTGCGGCCTGCTCTCGGCCTTGCAACTTTGTTTATCATGGGTACCTTCTGTTACCCATCCGGGTTCCAGCACCGTCAGCTGGTTCTCGGCAGTGCCTTTGGCCGAGGTGCCTCCTTCTCGGTATCCGAGTTCCAGCAACGTCTGCTGGTCCTTGGTAGTGCTTTGTATCACAGGTACCTCCTGCTTATAAACCGTGTTCAAGCACCGTCAGCTTGTCCACGGTTGTGCCATTGGCTCTTGTTCCTTCTGCTGCCCCTCCGGGTTCCAGCACCATCAGCTGGTCCTCGCTAGATCCATTGGCTCTTGCAGCTTCTGCTACCCATCCGAGTTCCAGCACCATCAGCTGGTTCTCGGCAGTGCCTTTGGCCTAGGTGCCTCCTTCTCGGTATCCGAGTTCCAGCAACGTCTGCTGGTCCTTGGCAGTGCTTTGTAGCACAGGTACCTCCTGCTTAGTTACCATGTTCCAGCACCGTCAGCTGGTCCCCGATTGAGCCATTGGCTCTTGTTCCTTCTGCTGCCCCTCCAGGTTCCAGCACCGTCAGCTGGTCCTCGCTAGTTCCATTGGCTCTTGCAGCTTCTGCTACCCATCTGGGTTCCAGCACCATCAGCTGGTTCTCGGCAGTGCCTTTGGCCGAGGTGCCTCCTTCTTGGTATCCGAGTTCCAGCAACGTCAGCTGGTCCACGGTTGTGCCATTGGCTCTTGCTCCTTATGCTGCCCCTCCGGGTTCCAGCACTGTCAGCTGGTCCTCGCTAGTTCCATTTGCTCTTGTTCCTTCTGCTAACCATCTGGGTTCCAGTACCGTCAGCTGGTTCTCAGCAGTTCCTCAGCCTTCTTGTACCTTCTGCTACTTTTTCCAAGTTCGAGCTTGTGGAAATGGTTTTTGGTTCTCACTCTTGAACTCCCTGACGACGACCCTGAAGACGATGACCCTGAAGACCACACCGAAGAAGACCAAAAAGATGACCCTGAAGAAGATGACCAAGAGGACAAAGAACATGAAGACAACCACCAAGATGCAGAATAACAAGAGACAGAAGACCAAGAAGCAGAAAAACCAAAAGCAGAAGAACATTAAGCATAAGACTAAAAATCAGAGCAAATGATATCTAAATTATAAGCAGAAGAAGACTAAGCAGTGTATGGGGGTGAGTCCGTTCCTCCTCGTGGTGCCCCTGGGAAATGCCTGCTGCTGCAGGCCAAACTGAACGCGGACAAATCCTGTTGTAAATCTTTTGTGACAAGCAGAATGGAAGGTGTAATCTTCAAACTTTTATAGATAACAACTACAGGAATGCCTGTCACAAATAAGAATATGATGAAGAAGAAGAAGAATAGGAAGAAGATGAAGAAGTAGAATATGAAGAAGAATAATAGTTGAATAAGAAGAATATGAAGAATGTAAAAAAAAGAATAATAGGAAGAAGTTGAAGAAGAAGAAGATGAATAAGGTGAAGAAGTTGATGAAAAAGATGCTGCTCCTGAGGATGATGAAATAGAAAGTGTGGGAGAAAGTAGAAGATATTTTTTGTACTACATTGTTAGTTGGCTGGATACCCGACTTGTGCACCTCCTTCCATCCACACTGAGTGCCGTGTTTTTTCTATTTTGCAATAAGTTCCGTCTTGTTGTCACTCGGGCCCGGCCGCTGTACATCTTCGTCCAAGCTCTTCTCCCGCCGAAGATCTCTTACAGTTTCTTTGAGTTCCTCCATCTCTTCCCTAAGGGTCTTGTTCACACTTTGCCAGGTGGACAGGTGACCTCTGAGATCCAAGACTTCTTTCTCGAGCTCCTCGACCCTGTGCTCAGCCATTTGTCTCAGGACTCTTTCTTGTTTGACATGTTCTTCTACTTCTTCTCTGAGGGCCTTATTCAGTCCTTGCCACGTTACCATGTGACCTTTGAGCTCAGAGACTTCTTTTTCTAGCTCCTCTAGTCTGTGCTCCCTGTCTCTTTCAGAGCCACAGTCACCCCCAGAGTCTGAGTCACCCTGACCTGCCGAGCAATCCCTCCAGTTACCCATTAACTGTGCGAACACTCCAGCCGTTTTATCAACCAGGTCAACGTCAGTCCTGTCACGAGATGTTAGCTCCATCCATTGGGCAGACGTACCCCTTTTCTTGGTCACTTCTACCTCGGACCTCTCCACGTCAGGAGCCGTCACCGTCTTAGTATTGGTTAGCCCAACAATAGGAACGTCTCTACCCTCCTGGCATACATCATCAAACCTGACAAAGTCCCGGCCCCACTCCAAGGCATACACTAAGTCTGATGGTATACTGCCACCTTGGCACTCACTGCCTCCAAACCCCTCAAACATTACTCTGTCTACCGCACAGTTCACCGTGAACCCATCTTTACAGCGATCCTGGACCATTTTCTCGGTCAGACAGAAAGTGAGAGTAGTTCCTACCAGAGTCACCTGACTCTTTGAGTCCAACTGTCTGGAGATTCCTTCCCGCTGCAGCATCATGGTACACACTTTCGGCCAGTCATCATCCGGAGAGAATATCCCACATTCTGGAAACAACATACACGAACACTGCGGTTCCTCTTTTGCCACACCTTCCCTTCTGGACCACCCCAATTTGGGTCACCGCCCCCCTCTCGAACTCAACACCTTTTTGGGTTACCACCCCAATTTGGGACTCCACTCCCTTTTGCACTACCACCGATTTCGGCCACCGCCCCCTTTCGGGATTTCCCCATGTCCGTTATACAGGTCTTCTCAGACCACAGTTCACACCACACAGTTTATGTCTCTTACAATACCACACCAGTCCTTGTTGGCGCCACCACAGCTCCTGCTGTCACCGATCTTCGACACCATCGGCTGCCGTTCACCCACAGCTGCTGGTGTCACCTTCGTAACCCCGCCGAGTTACCGGAAGCCACTTATCTCCTTCGTAACCCCGCCGAGTTACAGGAAGCCGCTTGTCACCTTCTTGACTCCCACTGAGGCACCGCAGGCTGAGTTGAGAAAAGAAAAAAAACACCACACAAAACTCACGTGTCCTGTCTGAGTGCTATTCAGGACGTTCCGTCTCCGCCTGAGACCGTCCAACACACAAGGTGCACCGGGTGCGATTCAGGGAGTGACCTTCCTCCCAGGGTCTCACCACACACTGGCCTCACCAGGTCCAGGGGCTTAGCGGGTGCTCTTCAGGACATCCGTCTCCGCCTGAAACTGCCGAACACTTGCGCCTCACCAGGTCCAAGGTCATACCACGTGCTCCCGGGATCCGATTCTTTCTCCTTGAATCTCCCAACACTGGAATGAAGGAAGGAAGGGCGCACTGCTAAAGTGGAGTAAATGTCAAAATAGCGGGGGTGCAAATGGTCACATAAGTCATACGAAAACACAGAAAAAAGAAGGACCACAAATAGAGAATTGCACACCACCAATGATAATAATACAAGGAAAAAGCTTTATTAACAACAATGTTGATTAAAAACATATAAAAGCGAAAAAAATGACAGTCCCACTGTTGACCATGATCTATACAAAATACAATGCTGTCTCATGAATATACCTCCAGCATGTACAGTATAAGGAAAGTTAAATTAATGACAAGGGCATCCGCAACAAGGTATAGCCTCTTAAAAATATGTAAAATATTACACCGTGGTACCCCACATGATTGCAATTTTAAACAGATCTCCCCAATGCTGGAGACTCAGACATATATATGTGGCCTACAGGTAGAAAAAATACCATGTATTGCACAATACCAAAGACGTGAAGGAAAAACGTTCTATCAAATAAAATTGAACTGCAGGCAGTTCTTTTCTTTCTTGATCAGCAACAAAATTCAGACAGGATGCATGATTCTTTTCTTCTGGATTTATTATATTTTGCTTTGAAACACAATTATTTTTTATTTGATAGAATGTCTGCTCTGGGGCAGTTAGTTTTCCCTTTTCTTGCTTTAGGCTTATTTAGTCCTCTGGCCATGACGAGGCATCTAGGAACATCGTAGGCACGCTCCACGGCTACTGCTAGCAGTGTTGCAAGATCAGGGATCTGCAATCTGCATAGTTACCAACCTCTCTGGTTTTCTGTGACTTAGCTTGTTGTGCTTTTTTCTCCTCGGTGACCCATTCATAGCATATTACTTAAACATTGGCCTATTTTGACCACAGACTTACAGTCTTCTCAGGTAGTGAGTCAAAAACCTTTAATCACCGCCAAGAGAGCAACCAATTTGAAGGATATCCTGACCAACAGCCATTACAACAGACCTACTCTTAGACTTAATTAGGGGATTGTTCTTAGAGGTTCCTTCCCTTGTGGGGATTGCAATATTTGTCCCTTTATGAGTCCTATTCGGGACGTTTTCTGCAACCCCATTGATCGGGTGCGTCATAAATTGAAATCGTACATTAATTGTAAAACGACCAACGTGATTTATGCCATTGTATGTCCTTGTCCACAGATTTATGTGGGTGAGACCTCACAAGAACTACGTCGCAGAATACAAAGACATTTTTCTTCCATTAACACTGCTTCGGTGGATGTCCGCAAAGGTAAGACTCTTACCTCGGTGGCTTCCCATTTTTTAAATAAACATGCAGGGAGCCATCGTAATACCAGTGTCCTAGGTTTGGAACGTGTAAGAACTTCGGAGAGGGGGGGTCATCTGGAAAGAAAATTACTACAGGCTGAATCACGTTGGATTTTTCTGTTGAATTCCATGGCGCCTTCGGGCATTAATGAGGATCTTCTCTTTACAGGTTTCCTGGGATGATCCTTATGTTTCCTTCCATTAATGACCTCCTCTATGTACTTCTATGGGGGGATTTTTGGTTTCTTCTTCTAACCACGACTTGCTCCATTTGCATCAGCCGGATCAAGTTTTGGATTGTATCGACAATATCTCTACATACCCTTTGGACCCCGTTTTTGACACATCTTTAAATTCGGGGATGCCCATCTTTTATCCATGGATTTGGATAATCTCTTCAGTGTATATATACTATTTTTTATATATTTGTATTAATGATGGACTATGTGGAATTCTGTTCCTATGGATATTCTTCTTTTAATCATGTTTTATGTACTTTGGTCCATATACTGTAAGTAGATATTAGCATCATTTTCTTTGCAGATAAATTGTATCTATTTACTGTATATCTCCATCTGGAGTGTTGCACTGGTACCATACTTGCTTGATCTATTTCAATCATACATATGGTATTTTTGATATTTTTCTTATGTGCATGCATTATAATTGTCACCTTATTTGCTTTTGCTGTGTCCTACAGTTTTTCTTGCAGACACATCAACCATATATTAGATCTTCTTAATGGACATCGTCCATCTTATGGTCTGATTTATATATTTTTTTCTGTCTGTGGATATAGAAACTATGTTCTTTACTCTCCTAGTATTATCTAGGTTTGATTTATTTCTTAAGAAGACATCTTTTTTGCTGTGATATTCTATGGGCAATTTTAAGCTATATTCTTGGACATGTGTAAGCCATATCCATCATGGATGTATTGTGTTAAAACGTTTTCGGGTTTCTTTTCCCACTTGTACCCTGACTATACTGGTGCCTTGGTACGGATCTCTTTCATGCACCTTCATTGTTCTATTCCACAGTTGATATGTTGCCCTCAGTGATCGGAGTGCTGATACCATTTGTATGCACTGGTTATTTGATTGGTATCCTTATGTAATCTCAAGTGTGATACCTTATCTGCAGCTTTATTTTTGTGGCTCTTACCTGTGCAGCTCTTTATTCAGCAAGTTTATCTGCTGTGATATGAGACATCTTTTTGTATAGTGTGTATGATGATTTGCAACAGTCTATATTCAAATCCTGATGTCATCTTTTGTGGATGTTTAGACCTTGCATGTTAGTGGTGTATTTAGCCATTGCGGCTGATATATTGTGCATGGTATTTCTTCTACCTGAAGGCCACATTATATATATATATATATATATATGTCTGAGTCTCCAGCATTGGGGCGATCTGTTTAAAATTGCAATCATGTGGGGTACCACGGTGTAATATTTTACATATTGTTATGGGGTTACACCTTATTGCGGATGCCCTTGTCATTAATTTAAGTTTTCTTATACATGCTGGAGGTATATTCATGAGACTGCATTGTATTTTGTATAGATCATGGTCAACAGTGGGACTGTCATTTTTTTCGCTTTTTTAATCAACATTGTTGTTAATGAAGCTTTTTCCTTGTATTATTATCATTGGTGGTGAGCAATTCTGTATTTGTGGTCCTTCTTTTTTCTGAATCTCCCAACACTGACCCCTCCAGGTACACGGTCTTACTCACTGACCCAGGTCAGAACCACACGAACACCTGTCCGTTACCTGTGTCGGCCGCACAGGTCCTCGAGTACCTCTTCTCCGCAAAGGCACCGTAGCAATCACCAGTCTCTTTCTCCTGGGGAAGCGACCGCACTGGGGTCACCGGTCCGGACAGTGCCTTACTCACTAGGCCCCCCACGGTTCCAGAACCACAGCCTGACAGTGGCTTCCCCAAATGCAGTCCGTCACAGGCTCTGCTCACACACGTGGCCGGTCAGCATATTACACGGCTTTCTCGACCGTCAGCCCTCCTGGCTCAGCGTTACCCTTAGCAACTGAATTTTGCAGTCCTCTTCCGTTGCTCCCAGCAACAAGGCTACAATATTGCCCTTTGCAATCTCCACCAATTGTGAGGTAGCACTGTCATTCACATAGGGGATATGTGGCGCCCCTGAGGCTTCAGTCGCCACAGAGGTACTGCACCTTCTCCTAAAGTGTAGTGCCCCACCATCCAGGTAAGGTGGGAACTCCTGACCACAATCCACACCTGCATTCCACACACAGGATAGTTCAGTGGGGCCACCTAACAGCTTTAGGCTGGGGGTAGCAGACCACCCCTCGTGGAACCCCGCTTCGCAACACGAGATGTGCTGAGAGGCGGGGGGAGTGAGATGATACAAAAGAGTGGGAAGAGTGAGAGTTAGTTAGTTGGTTAGAGGAGAGAGAAGAAAGAAGATGGATGTCTGAGGGATGTGCTGCAGCAGGTCCCAGTGATCTGGGCTGCTGGCACGAGAAAGACAGAGAAAGAGACTGATAAGATTGAAAACCTAACCTTCCATAAGAGAGAGATAGAACAGATCGGAACGAAGGAGAATAGAAGGACGGTGGGAAGCTGGTTGAAGAAAGATAGAGAACCCTTCCAGTCCAGAGAGCGCAAAGGCTGGGTTCCGGTCCCCGAGGTTGATTGGATCTTTATGTCCGGCAACAGACACCGGAGGAGTAGTGAGCCACTAACGCCTTGCTCCCATCATAGACTTGGGACACAACAGCAACTGAATAGAGAGCCGGGACGCAGAGAGGAGTCCCCGAAGCAGGTTACAGCTGTCTGTCATACAAGTAAAGGCTTGGAACACCTAGAGAGAGGCATTCCAGGGTAACTAAGTACTGGAGTGCTTCGCACCTAAAGGCGCATTGGAGGAGTCGCTCAGTAAGGTACATGTTGGCGGAGTGTGGAAGGGAGAATCCTGTCCTGCCTGGAGGTTGGCTGGAGCCCTGACCTGGAGAACATAGTACGAAGGCAGGCAGTTGTGTGAACTGCAAACAGTGAGTAAAGCTTTGGAACCGCATACTCTGGTGTCCTTCAGTTATTCCCGCACCACTACACCTGGGTACCAGCATCCATACCATTCTGCGCCTCTCCTCATCCATTGCACCTACACTGCCCTGGGACTACAGCTCCACCTGTGGGGAGCTATACCATCTCTGCTGCACCACACCATCAGTCCCAGCGGATCTGTATGCAGCGTTGGCTTACCATCTCCCTTGCCAAACACCATGGGTGGCGTCACAAATTATTCATATAAACTTTAACACCCATTAACATCACCGCCATTGATATTGGGCGCCCAGGGCCACGGACCGGGTCACAGCTGCCGTGAAACTTTCCCCCCTGACACCGGCCCGGTATCGAGTACCCCGCTGCCCTGGGCGAGTGAGGGCGACCCAGATACTCGCTTAGTCGCCACAACACCAGATCCGGCACGGGATTTTCATAAACAATTATAGTCCTTGCGGTTTATTCAGCATCATAAACCCACAGCAACATAAAGTTCATATTCACAGCAAAGCGTCCTTGACAGAGCTTCACTCTGTCCTCCCTGTGGTCACACAGGTTATACAATGTTCCATACGCAGGCTCTTCAGCCTCATAGTTATCTCACCCCTCAGGGTTCTACCTCATGGCTGTTTCTCCATGCTGCCGATGTCCATTCCCTCCTCTGGGAATTCTCAGACACATGCAGCCATTACACACAGGCACTTCAGGGAGGCAGACACATCTCCCAGCGAGACCTTTCAAACGAACCAACTGGATCCCTGCATTCACCACATGTGACCTACCCTGGCCACCTTATATGGTCCGTAGCCACGCCCACCGGGTCACATGGCTATGACCTCATCACAGGTCATTGAACAATTCACAAACACTTTGGAATAGTGTTCTTAAACAAACCCCCTGGGTGGGTTTGTAGGTAACTAGGCTCACCTGTCTCCCCAGCTACCTGGAGACTTCTCCCTGACACAATGAAACAACACGCCAGCAGTATCACTGCTGATCAACACACACATAAGTCTCCATCTCAAGGCCACCCACCTTGAGATACATAATGGTCATTCATGATTCTGCCATTCATCCTCTCTCCTAGGACATCCACACAGCACCCTCTAGCGGACACAGTGGTCACTACATCACAATACATATACCTCCCCATGCGCCATTTCATCTACATTGATCCGACATTCCTTTTCCTTCTCAGTCTGAATCAAAACAGACACAGGGTCAGCTCGGCCAACTGACACCCCGGTAATCGCCCCCGACAAACTGGTCCCACACTCCTGTGACCCCACACAAGTGGCTAAATGCGCCGGGTGCGCTCCAAATCACTCCATCCGCGACAACAAATCCCGCATGGAAGTCAACATCTCCCCCAGGCCCCAATCCATGAAGGAAATTGGTCCACAACTCCTTGACCTAACGCCACCGGCCGGCACCCCAACCCACTCCCAACCGCAGGGGACCTCACTAGAGATGAGGACAAACAAGACATGGAGCCATACTCACTGGGCTGCGATGATGCTGTGACTCCTCCAGCCGCCAATTCCGTATCCCGCTGGGTGTCGACTACGGAGCTTCCCCTCAGACCCTCTGTCCCCAGAGGTCCGTCACCTTGTGAAACAGGCTTTCTCGATGCTGCCGCCCTCATGGAAAACTCAGTTCAGGGCTGTTTACTTCTCCGGCCCCCGCTGAGGCAAGCGGGCTGCACAGCCACGGGGCTTCCGCCTGTGGACACCCACCCCCGCAACCCCCATCGACTGTCTGATGCACCGTCCATGCTGTTGTTCTGGTCAGGGTGCCCGAGGTACTGGGCATAGCTGACAGCCTCGGGCGATGGGGGCTGCTGCCTGACGACCCCCCTCTGGGTAACTCCCACTGCCACCCCAAGAAGAGGAGGCAGATCGCCTGGCTCCATGACGGCCTGCCGTGACGTCATTGTCCATCGCTGATCGAGCGAGTGCAGGCCCCACCTCCCGCTCTGCTCGGGGAGAAGGACTTGCAACCACCACTGGACCCAGCACGGCTCGTGGATTCCTCCCAGCCCGGGGCCTGCCCGCACGCTTACCAGCAGTCACCCGACCCGGAGGGTCCCTGGAAGGGGCTCTGTCGCCAGCACTGGGTCCTGGGATCTGCGTCGGGGGATAAACGCTCCGTGGCCCTTGACCGCCGCCTCACAAGGGAAGAGACACCAGCGGCCAACCCGCTGCTTCAACCGATGATCCCCACGACCTGCTCCTCGATCCACACCGGCAGGCTGCAACTACGCTGCAGCGTGCAGCCTCTCCAATCCAGCTGATATGGACTCCATGTCGTCTGGGCATGGGACAGTCTCTGCGGCTCTGTAGCGGGAACTGAGGTAACCGCCCCATAAGCCGACTTCAAAAACCCCCCCTTATTTCCATACTCCACCCCCCAGGGACAGTTAACCCCCTCCCTCCAACCCACTGTCATGTGGGCCTTCACTTACCCCACTGTCTGTGGAGGGGGGGTTGGCTCGCTCTGGCCCCTGTCTTTAGGGAGACACTTAGGCCTGTAAACAGAAGTTCTTATGTGCTTGTGATGAACGCAATTGTTGGGTACAGTTAGGGTGCAGTCACAGTGGAGGATTTTCTTGTGTGCAGCAGCTCCGATTATTAGCATGCCTTCTAGCAGTATTGCTGTGTGTACACTGCTGTGCAGACAGCTTTTTACACAGCACTAATATTTTAATTCTTTTTTTCTGCACTGTGAACGAATGTTCATTATTTCCCACACCGTATACAGCTGTACGCTCCTCACACAGTACCGTGTCCCGGCTGGTATCACGGAGAAATACATGCTGACTATCTGTATGTGACTCCAGAAATATATTGGGCAATTTACATTTTCACTTATACTATATACACCAGGTATCTGATGATACAGTACCATTGTTCTAAATTTTTTAGTACGGCATAATCCATAGTGAGTGAGTGTGTGTGGTTTATTCCTACAATATATACGTAGATAAAAAGTTTACCCTATACTATATACACCTCCTATCTTGTGATACAGTACCTTTGATTGACATTTTGTATTAAGGTTAAATCCATAGTGAGTGAGCGTCTGATGGTAACTACGGAAATAGATCCCAAGATGTAAAATTTGCCCAACACTGGAAAAAGCTGTACGCTAATGATACAGTACCCATTTTTGCTATTTAGATTCTGGTGTAATCCATACTGAGCCTGTGAACATTTGTCTGTAACTCCAGAAATATATTTGTAGATTTAAGATTATCCCAACACTGTATACAGCTGTACTCTTGTGATACCTTACCCATTTACTGCTTTTTATATAGTGGTCTTATCCATACTGAGCAAGTGAGAGACTGTTTCTGACTCTGGAAATATATACTGAGATTTACAATGACCCCTACACTGTATGCAGCTGTACACTTCTGATCCATTACCCTTTTACTGCTTTCTATATTGTGTAATCCATACTGACCCTGAGAGCATCTGTATCTGCCTCCTGAAAAAAATAAGGAGATTTATAATGTTTAAGGCTGGTTTCACATTTGCGTTTTTTTGCGCTGGAAAAAAACGCATACGTGCGCATGCGTTTTTTCCCCTATATTTAACATGGGTGCGCATACCTGCGCGCTGGCATGCGCACGTATGCGATTTTCATGCGCTGCGTTTTTTTGGGGTGTACGTTGGTATTTTCCAGACGCAGCATGTTGCATTTTTTGGCCCTGCAAAAAAGCGCATGCGCACGTATGCGCACGTTTTGCGCTAAAAATGGCCATTATAGCCTATGGGTGCGCATATGTGCGCATTGGCATGCTTATGTATGCGTTTTTTTGCACATGCGTTTTTTTTTTTTAACCATGGAATTTAGGGGTTTGGGTTAGAGTTAGGGTTAGTTAAAGGGGTTTAGGGTTAGGGTTAGGGTCAGGGTCAGGGTTAGGGTTGGGGTTAGGGTCAGGGTTAAGTATGGTTTGGTTAAGGGTTAGGGTCAGGGTTAGGGTTAGGGTTAGGGTTAGGGTCAGGGTTAGGGTTAAGTATGGTTTGGTTAAGGGTTAGGGTCAGGGTTAGGGTCAGGGTTAGGGTTAGGGTTAGTTAGGGTTTAGGGTTTGGGTTAGGGTTAAGTATGGTTTGGTTAAGGGTTAGGGTCAGGGTTAGGGTTAGGGTTAGGGTTAGTTAGGGTTAGGGTTAGGGTTAGGGTCAGGGTCAGGGTTAGGGTTAGGGTTAGGGTTAGTTAGGGTTAGGGTTAGGGTCAGGGTTAGGGTTAGGGTTAGTTAGGGTTTAGGGTTTGGGTTAGGGTTAAGTATGGTTTGGTTAAGGGTTAGGGTCAGGGTTAGGGTTAGGGTTAGTTAGGGTTAGGGTTAGGGTTAGGGTTAGGGTTAGGGTCAGGGTTAGGGTTAGTAAAGTCATGGTTTGGGTTAGTGTGAGGGGCCACCTAATGTTGGAAAAAAACGCAAACGCGGTAAAAACGCACTAAAAACGCATACAAACGCATAAAAACGCTGCGTTTTTTTCATGCATGCTCATAAAAATGCTTGAAAAAAACGCAGCAGTTGTATGCTTTTGTATGCGTTTTTTTAATGCGTTTTTTTGCGGGAAAAACGCGCTGCAAAAAAAAGCAAGTGTGAAACTAGCCTAAGCAATACTATATGTACCTTGTATCTGGTGATACAGTAACCTTTTTATACTTTTTATATTCTTGGCTACTGCATACTGGGACTGGGAGTGTCTGTGTCTGCCTCATGAAATGTCTACGGAGATTATAAATGTTTAAACTATACTATATATACCTTGTATCTGGTGATACTGTACCCTTTTTCAACCTCTTACATTAATGTCAAATCCATACTGTGCGTGTGAGCATATGTGTCTGCCTCCTGAAATACATACGGAGATTTTTTGTATTTTAAGTATACTATAATGTATATACCTTGTATCTGTTGATCCAGTACCCTTTGTGCCAGAAATTCATCCTTCAATCACCACTCAAAGTGCATCATTGACACCTGGAACATTGGCCCACATGTGTGATTATTTCTTGCGGATCTTCTTTTTATATTAAGGTGTGATCCATACTGAGCCTGTGAGAGGCTGTGTGTTACTCTTGAAATATATATGTAGATCGCCCAATGACCCCAACACTGTATACAGCAGTACGCTTGGGATCCATTCCCCTTTTACTGCTTTTTGTCATGCTCACCATGTCTGTTATGTCCGCCGTGTCTGTTTTGCCTCATGACCCCTGGAGTGGTGTGCACGCGCATCTCATGTCTGCTATCCTGCATGTTCCCTAGAGCAGTGTGCACACTCACCTCATGACTGTTGGGCTGCAAGATGCCTGCGTTTCTTCTCTGCCTTCTGTGATCATCTCTGCATGTCTGAAACCCCTGATCATGTGACCTTTCCTAGATTCCAACATTGTCTGGTTCGGCAATCATCTCTGCATGTCTGGAATCCCTGGTCATGTGACTGCTCTCTGTGTTCCTGGAGGATCTGAACTGGAAGTTCTCCCCTGGTCCTGACCCAGAAGTGGAGGTGCTAATGCCCTATATCAGACCGCCCCTCCCTATGCTCAGGGCCTGAGTATTGTGTTGCTTCCCTGCATGGCTGCTTGGTCTGCTGGGTCGCTCCCTCTATTCTGTGTCCTTGCACTCTGCCCTGTTGTGCGTCTCTGCACACGCTCCGTGCTTGTACTCCGTCTCTTGTCCCGCGCCTTGTCTAGTGTTTGTCCTTCGTGCCATGTTTTGTCTCTGCTCTGCTTTGCCTTGTAGTCCTTCCTTGCTCTGATTCCATTCTGTGCTTCAGTCTAGCTTCTGTTCCTTGTTCTGTACCTTGCCTTGCTCTGCATTGTTCCTCCCTAAGGTCTCTGTCTGCTTACTCTGCCTCGCTCTCTCCTATGGTGCTCTGTAGTACTCTCTGGCAAATGCACCATTCCTCCTCTCTTACTTTTGATGCTCTTTTCCATGTCTAGTCCCAAGTAGAGATGAGCGACTTTGCCTTTTTTAGGGTCGAGTTGGGTTTCACGAAACCCGACTTTCGCAAAAGTCTGGTCGAATGAAATCGGCCGACTATAGCGAAAAGTCGGGGGTCCGACTGAAACACGAAACCCAATGTAAGTCAATGGGGAAGAACAGTCGGCAATGAGAGGAGGACAGGAAACACACTTACAGTGCCCATTTGAATGCCAAAAGCATAAATTCTTATTACTGAAGCTTGTCACCCTTTATTTACTTCATAACACTAGTTACGCACTGAAAAATGGGGGTTATTTGGCTAAAGTTGTGGGGGGGTAGGGCTGGCTCCAGGTTTTCATGTGCCCTGGGCCAAAGAGCGCCCCTTTAACACATACCACAACTCATGATGCTCCGATACGGCAGAGAATTAGTGTTATACTACAATGAAAAATACTTCACTTTTTACATCTCTTGACTGATATCCATTTTAAATCCTCCAATAGCTCCAAAAACGGATAGTATATTACTCCATACAGTATTATGGTCACTGCATAGTGCGCTATACAGAGAAACGAGGCCCATTCTCCATACAGAATCATTGGTCCCATATAATGTTTGAAACAGTATATGATGAGCTCCACATAATGCTACAGTATATGTTGGTCCCCATGGATGAAGCTCCACTGTCTTATGGGCCCAAATAATGCTCCATACATAATGGGCCCCATTTCTAATGCTCTAGTGTATAATGGGCCCTGTAAATGCTGCTCCAGTGTCTGATGTCCACCTTTGGAATGTTCCAGTGTATGGTGGGCACCATCTATCATTCACCAGAGTATAATGCTCCCCAAAAATTGCTGTCCCAACACTGAAAACAATGAAATAATTCTCCTCGCTAGGGAATCCCTGTACTAGTCTGGACTCCTCATCGTCCCCATCTTCCATCTCTCTGCACTTGGCTGTTTAGGCAGAGGGCGTACAGACGTGATGTCATTGTGCTCTCTGATCAGAATATCACTGTCAGGAAACGCGGAAGACGTCATGGCGGTGGAGCAGGGAGAGGTAAGTATTTCAACCTTGCAAGTGCTGTGATCCTGAGCAAGCAGGGGGGGGGCCCATTCGTTGGCGACGGCACTGGCACAGGGCCCCTGATAGTACGGTGGTGTGTCTGACGGCGGGTGGGCCGAACCTGCACTTTTATCTGCAGCTTCCTCTTTGTCACCGTGTAAGGTGGAACAGTATATGGGAAGGGTAACCTGAGTTTCTGTCATGGAATGCCTAGGTTACTTTAGGCAAAAACCCCAGGACCCCTGTGATGTCCCTCAGACTAGGGGAACCCTGTCTGTCCCTCTACCCAGGGTTTACACTGAAGGTGTGCCTGCCTGAGCCTCCACCCTGTCCCTGTCTCCTGTCCAGCCCTAAGCTGAACCCACCTCCCTCCACCCAGTGAGGGGACCAGACACCAGACCCCACAAATACGTATGGACAGGGGTAAAAGAAAACACCACACAGTAAATACACAAGGGAATACAATAATGTGCAAGGGCAACCAAATATATATATAACAGATTGGAGAAAGAACCACTGAGGGATATACTGCACCAGATATCAGACGCTCCAACACCACCACTGCTGACCGGTATTGCTAGCACTAGGCTAAAGCTATAGTCGGCGACGCCCATAGTCAGGACGAACTATTTAAAGACCTAGGGCGTGGCCCAGCCCTCAGCCAGCATGACAACCTGGTTAACCCTATCCCGACTGGAACAGAATACCCAACAGGGTATTACCGCTGTCTGCCGGACACCCTGGTGTGAACAGTGTCCGACATGACAGTACCCCGCCTTCTACAAGGGACCTCCGGAACCTCACCATGTCGAGGACCTGGCTTGTCCGGATGGCGACGATGGAACATAGTAACCAGTCGATCAGCATGAATGTCAGAGGCCGGCACCCATGTCCTCTCCTCAGGACCATAGCCACGCCAGTGGACCAGGTACTGTAGAGTGCGACGCACAACCCTAGAGTCCACCACTTTGGACACCTCAAATTCCAACGCGCCATCCACCAAGACGGGAGGTGGTGGCCCGGGGGAACCATCCACCAAACCCACGACCTTCTTTAGCAATGCTTTGTGAAATACATTATGAATCTTATACACAGCCGGCAACTCCAAACGAAATGCCACGGGGTTGATCACTGCGGAGATTCTAAATGGGCCAATGAACCTGGGACCCAACTTAAGTGACGGTATCTTGAGCTTAATGTTCCTAGTAGATAACCACACCCAATCACCCACACACAGGTCCGGACCTGGCACACGTCTGCAGTCAGCCACCCGTTTGTACCTGGAACCCACCTTCAACAAGCGCTGCTTGACTCTCCTCCAAACAGACGACAATTGAGCTCCCAACTGGTCCTCCTCAGGGATGCCAACTGAGCACCCCTGACGCAAGGTGCAAAATTGAGGATGTTGACCATACACACAAAAAAAAAAGGAGATTCCCCAGATGATTCCTGGCAATGGTTGTTTATTGCAAATTCTGCCAGAGGAAGAAACGCTGACCACTCTTCCTGATTGTCGGAAATAAAGCAGCGCAAGTATTGCTCCAGGTTTTGGTTCATCCGCTCAGTCTGTCCATTCGACTGAGGGTGGAAAGCCGATGAATGAGATAATTTGATTCCAAGGCGAGAACAAAAAGCTCTCCAAAACTTTGCCACAAACTGCGTACCTCGATCAGACACAATGTCAGACGGGACACCATGAAGTCTGACCACCTCGCGAATAAATATCTGAGCAAGAGTCTTAGCATTGGGCAAAGACGGTAAAGCAACGAAATGTGACATTTTGGAGAACCTATCAACAATTACCAAAATGACCGAGTTCCCTGCCGAGGCGGGCAAGTCAGTAATAAAATCCATGGAAATCTCAGTCCATGGCTTACTGGGCACCCCGAGAGGCTGCAAGCTACCAGCGGGACGGGAACGAGGAGTCTTGGCCCGTGCGCACGTGTTACAGGCAGCCACATATGAGGCCACATCCTGCCGGATTTTAGCCCACCAAAAACGACGCGATACCAGTTCCAGAGTGCTCTTAACCCCTGGATGACCTGCCAGTACCGTGTCGTGATGTTCGCCCAACACTCTAGAGCGTAGATGTAGCGGCACAAAAGATTTATTAGCAGGCAACCCCGGCGGTACCACCTCCTGAGCCTCCGCAATCTCTGCCTCAATCTCTGTCGTGATGGCAGATACCACCACACCCTTTTGGAGAATAGGCACCGGCTCTTCACATAACTCTCCACCAGGAAAACACCTGGATAAAGCGTCTGCCTTAACATTCTTCGACCCAGGGCGATAGGTAACAATGAAGTTGAACCGGGTGAAGAATAATGCCCAGCGAGCCTGTCTGGAGGACAGGCGCTTAGCAGATTCTAAATAAAGCAAATTCTTATGGTCGGTTATCACAGTAATCTGATGAACAGCCCCCTCCAAGAAGTGTCGCCACTCCTCAAATGCCAATTTGATGGCCAATAGTTCCCTGTTGCCAATATCATAATTACGCTCCGCAGGCGACAGCTTCTTGGAGAAGAAGGCACACGGATGCAACTTGGCCCAAGAAGGGCCCTGAGACAGTACAGCCCCCACTCCAACCTCCGACGCATCCACCTCCACGACAAACGGTAAGGAGACATCGGGCTGCACCAGAATGGGCGCTGAGGCAAAACTATTCTTGAGGAATTCAAACGCCTGTACCGCAGGCTCAGACCAGTCAGAAAAGTCGGTACCCTTCTTAGTCATGTCAGTCAGTGGTTTGGCAATCATAGAGAAGTTCTTAATAAATTTCCTATAGTAATTGGAGAAGCCAAGAAATCGCTGAAGCGCCTTAAGATTATCAGGCCGATCCCAATGTAGTACCGCCTGCACCTTTGCGGTGTCCATCTTAAAACCTGAGGCGGAGATTATATAACCCAAGAACGGTAGCTCCTGTACGAAAAACACACATTTTTCAAGCTTGACATAGAGCCTGTTATCTCTGAGCAACTGCAGAACCTGTCTAACATGCTCTATATGTGTATCATGGTCGCGAGAGAAAATGAGGATGTCGTCAAGATAAATTATAGCGAACCTCCCCAACAACTGAGAGAAGACATCATTAATGAAGTGTTGAAAGACCGCCGGTGCCATAGTCAACCCAAACGGCATTACCAAACTCTCAAAGTGACCCTCAGGGGTATTGAACGCTGTCTTCCACTCATCCCCCTGATGGACTCTTATAAGATTGTACGCCCCCTGAGGTCCAGTTTGGAGAACCACCTAGCACCAACCACTTGGTTGAATAAATCGGGTATAAGTGGCATAGGGTAAGGATCACGGACCGTAATCTGGTTGAGTTCTCTGAAATCCAGACACGGCGTAAACCGCCATCCTTCTTTTTAACAAAGAAGAAGCCAGCAGCCAGAGGAGAAGAGGAAGGTCTAATATGACCCTTGCTCAGGCTATCCGCAATGTATTCCTTGAGAGCTAGCCTCTCGGGACCTGAGATATTAAACATTCTAGCTTTAGGTAACTTGGCCCCTGGTTTCAACCTAATAGCACAGTCATAGGGGCGATGCGGTGGTAGTTCCGAACAACCCTTCTCAGAAAATACATCCGCATAATCCAGCAACGGCTCCGGGATACTGGGGGTCAAAGCGGAAATACATGTAGCCAGGCACCTCTCCTGACACTCCCTGCTCCACTGAATTATGTCCTGGGTCTTCCAATCAATAACAGGATTATGCATTGACAACCATGGAAAGCCCAGAACCATCTGAGCCGGTAAGTTACTAAGCACCTTACAAGTTACCCGCTCTGAGTGTAATACTCCGATGTGGAGTTGTATATCCAACACACACTCTGTGATCTCCCCTTGAGACAACGGGGAAGCATTGATGGTAACCACCCGGATGGGGTTCGGCAATTTCTCCACCGGAAATCCCGCTTATGCGCGAACCTCTCATCAATGAGATTGGCAGCTGAGCCACTATCAATAAATACTGTAATAGAGAGCATTTGCCCCCCAAGTACCACCCTAGCAGGGAGCATACACTGGGAAACCATGACGGAGGATACACAAAGGCTCAGACTAGACTCCTCCAAACCCTCTGAGCCGATCAGTTTTCCGCCGGCGTGCCCTTCTTAGGTACCAGGGGGCAAGCGTTAATAAAATGTCCTCCTTTGCCACAAAAAAAACAGAGCCCCTGCCTTCTGTGCCAAGGATGTTTAGGCTTGTTACTCGGTGACTGTGCTATACCAGCGATCTGCATGGGTTCCACGGATTCACCCGCGGCAACCTCACCGACCACTCCCCCACCTCCCGGAGGCAACGAAACCAGCGCCCCCTGACGGAGACGTCGGTCTATGCGTACTACAAGTGCCATCGCAGCCTCCAGAGAGGCGGGAGTCTGGTACATTAGGAGAGTCTTTTTAACCCTTCCAGAAACCCCATGCAAAAATTGACTTCTAAGCGCAGGGTCATTCCACTGCGTGTCCACCGCCCAGCGCCGGAATTCCGTGCAGTAATCCTCAGCTGGTCGATCACCCTGTAGCAGTGAGCATATCTTAGACTCTGCTAAGTTTAATCTATCTGGATCGTCATAGATCAAACCCAGAGCAGAGAAAAAAAAATCTACAGATTCAAATGCCGGTGAGTCTGAAGGGAGTGAAAAGGCCCAAGCCTGTGGGTCACCACTCAGCAAAGAAATCACCAAGCCCACGCGTTGAGCCTCATTACCTGAGGAATGTGGACGCATACGGAAATACAATTTGCATGATTCACGAAACACCGTGAACTTACCACAATCACCAGCAAATCGTTCAGGAAGGGGAAACTTGGGCTCAGCTGCCCTGGCTGCAGCCTCAGCAGGTACTGCAGGAGCTGACAGGCCTTGTTGCTGGACCGCCCCCCCGAGTTCAGTGACCTGTATGGATAGAGCCTCCAGCTGCTTGGTTAGGGAAAGTATAGGATCCATAGTAAGTAACCCCTATATTCCCTTTTTTTTTTTTTCACTTTATTATTTGGGCCGACTATAATGTCATGGAATGCCTAGGTTACTTTAGGCAAAAACCCCAGGACCCCTGCGATGTCCCTCAGACTAGGGGAACCCTGTCTGTCCCTCTACCCAGGGTTTACACTGAAGGTGTGCCTGCCTGAGCCTCCACCCTGTCCCTGTCTCCTGTCCAGCCCTAAGCTGAACCCACCTCCCTCCACCCAGTGAGGGGACCAGACACCAGACCCCACAAATACGTATGGACAGGGGTAAAAGAAAACACCACACAGTAAATACACAAGGGAATACAATAATGTGCAAGGGCAACCAAATATATATATAACAGATTGGAGAAAGAACCACTGAGGGATATACTGCACCAGATATCAGACGCTCCAACACCACCACTGCTGACCGGTATTGCTAGCACTAGGCTAAAGCTATAGTCGGCGACGCCCATAGTCAGGACGAACTATTTAAAGACCTAGGGCATGGCCCAGCCCTCAGCCAGCATGACAACCTGGTTAACCCTATCCCGACTGGAACAGAATACCCAACAGGGTATTACCGCTGTCTGCCGGACACCCTGGTGTGAACAGTGTCCGACATGACAGTTTCATCAGGGTCAGATTCAGGCTGTGTAGAGTGCGAGGGGAATGTAGTGGTCTGGGTCAATGTACCAGCAGAATCATCGAGCAGTGGCTGGGCATCAGTGCACTTGTGTCACCCACAGGAGTACGGTCGCCACAGTGGCATTATCTTCCTCCTAGGGAGTGTGATGTCATGCTTGGGAGCAACGAAGGATCTCTCTAGCAGGGTAACTGATTGGGTGGCGTTATTCCCACGAGTCACGACCCTCCAAACAGCGTACATGAAGGCAAAGTGTTTGTTTTACGTGGGCAGTATGATTGCAAAGCTGAACCTTAAAGGAATGAGCAGAAGGGCACCACCAGGAGTGGAGCCTGCGGCGTAATTTGACTCAACATGGGCAACCTCAACCATCCAGCAACCGAAAAGATGCATACATTGCAAGCTTAATTCCGTTAACGAACGAGACTCTGTCATGCCCCCGCGGTCCGCGTCCAGCTTACTAGAGGGACATGCGAGGCTCTGGCATGCGAGATTGGCCAATAACTGGTGTGTCATGCCCTTACATGTCCGTGGCTGCATGTACGTTACACTGAAAGGGCCAGCGTGTGTCGCTTACAGGTGCAGATAACCCGCTGAACACCGTTAGTGATGGGGATCTGGGATTACAATTATTACCCGCGAACGATGATTTCCCAGTAAGTGCAGGTCAACCGCAGTTCCGGAATTAGGCCTAACCGTCATTCCTGAAAAAATGAAAAACTTACGTGTGCAAACCACAGGTGCTGTAGCTTACTTAGCAGCTCGCCAGCCGTTCTCAGGCCCAGTATGGATTACACGTGATTGCACAAAGGTGAGAAAGGGTACCGTATCACCGTATAACATGTATGGATAGCATAGTTTACACATTCAAAATATATGTCTATAGATCAGGAGGCAGGCTCAGACGGTGTCAGGCCCAGTATGGATTACACGTGATTGCACAAAGGTGAGAAAGGGTACCATATCACCAGATAACATGTATGGATAGCATAGTTTACACATTCAAAATATATGTGTATAGATCAGGAGGCAGGCTCAGACGGTGTCAGGCCCAGTATGGATTTGACAGCCCAGACTACACAGCGGAGGAGCAGGGAGAGGTAAAGATTGCAAATGCTGGGGCCCTGCCCAAGCAAGGGGGGGCCCACTCGTGGACGTCGATACTGGCACTGGGCCCTGTGATGTTGTCACATCTCCTGCTGTTTGTGGGCTGTTGCCCTTGTTTGCATTCTTTGCCTAGTAACAGTGATGTAGGGGAGAGGAGGAGTCGGGGGAGGGACGTAGAGAGGAAGGAGGAAGTAAGAAATAAAGAAAAGCAGCATGGCCCGGCAGCCAAGCACGAGCACATCCGTGTACGTCTCTGAATTCTTTATCGCCGACATCACGACACTACAACTGGCGACGAGGAAGCGTTCATTCATCAGCCACAGGTATTTCAGTCCCACGAACAGTCTACGAGGCTATCAGCACTCACTATGGCTTGTCTACCCGCATTTCCTGCTTTTGATGTGCATCAGTCCCAAGCAAACCTGGCAGTATCTTGGGATAAATGGCTAAAGCGATTCGAGATATTTCTGCAAGCCATGAATGTCTCTGATGATACCCGAAAAAAAGCCATGCTGTTACACTACGCAGGGGAGCAGGTTTACGATATATTCACTACTCTGCCGAATACAGGGGAGGACAAGGACTATGAGCTCAGCAAAGCTGCGTTAAGCAAGCACTTCTCCCCTCACAGAAATCCGGCATTTGAAATTTTTAAGTTCAGGCAGTCAAAGCAGTCGCCAACAGAAAGCATGGCTGAGTATCATGTCCGGCTACGACACCTTGCAGCGCACTGTGAATTTGCGGAAGTAGACAAAGAAATCCAAATGCAAATCGTACAAGGATGTATTTCCTCCAAGTTAAGGAGACAAGCACTCAGAGACCCCACCATGACGTTAGCGAAGTTGCTAGATACAGCGCGTATAAATGATGCTGCAGACAAACAAGCTAAACTGATAGAGAACATCGAGCATGAGCCAGACGCGACAAATTGACCTAAACTCAGGCTATCATCAACTTGAATTGCATCCAGACTCCAGGTACATTACAACTTTTAGCACGCATGTGGGCCTGCGCAGATTTAAGAGATTGAACTTTGGCATCTTATCGGCCGCAGAAATTTTTCAGAATATCGTCAGCCAGGTTCTGTCTGGCATTGCAGGAGTCCTCAACGTCAGTGATGACATTCTCATTTATGGCACAACCCAAGAGGAACATGACAATTGCCTAGAACAAGTGTTTCAAAGACTCCAAGCTTGCAATCTCACTGTCAATCCGTCAAAATGTGAATTTAACCAAAAATCATTAACTTTTTTTGGATACATCTTTTCTGAACAAGGAGTTTCAGCTGACCCACAGAAAGTGGCTCCCATAATATCGGTTAGCTCACCGCAAAATGTGTCAGATGTTCGCAGCTTCCTAGGACTGGTCACATACTGTGGGCGATTTATACCTGACCTAGCCACTGTTTCTGAACCTCTGCGAAAGCTCACAAAGAAAGACTCTCCGTGGACATGGGGTACTGAGCAGCAAGCAGCTTTTGACGCATTGAAAACCAACCTAACCAGCGACACTGTCATGGCCTATTTTGACCCGTCAAAACCCACACAGCTACTGGTGGATGCTAGTCCAGTAGGCCTAGGGGCAATTCTCACACAAGTGTCTAGCGCAGGCGACATATCCACAATCTCATATGCCAGCAAGACACTAACGGATACAGAGCAGCGATATTCACAAACTGAGAGAGAAGCCCTGGCAGTTGTGTGGGGGTGCCTTCATTTCCATTTATACCTTTTTGGAAAAGGTAGAGGCACTCGTTGAAACATGCATACCGTGCCAAGCCACTACAGTTGCCCATAGACGTGCACCATTGCAAATGACACCCCTGCCAGCCGGCCCATGGATAGCTGTTAGCATCGATTTCTGCAGTCTACCAGATAGCTCCTATCTGCTGGTGATCATGGATGACTTTTCAAGGTTTCCAGTCATTGAACATGTTTCTACAACCTCGGCCAAGGCTGTTTTACCAAAATTAGACAAGATCTTCTCGGCATATGGCATACCTGAAATCTGACAATGGACCGCCTTTTAATAGCACAGACTTTCAGTCCTTCGCAACCTACCTGGGTTTCACACACCGGAAAATAAATCCTTGCTGGCCTCAGGCCAACGGTGAAGTCGAACGATTCATGCAATCGCTCAACAAGACCCTAAGGATTGCTACCATGGAGCACAAGGACTTACAGCAAGAGTTGAACGCATTCCTCAGACAGTACAGGGCTACACCCCACTCTACAACGGGAATACCACCTGCAACGGCACTGTTCAACAGGCCCTTACGGGTCAAACTTCCAAGCATTCCAGCAATCTCCGTCCAGACCCCGATTTCTATTAATGACTCCATATCAAAGGAAAAGATGAAACGGTATGCAGATAAGCGCAACCATCGAGGCAGACAGCCGGCAATACAGGTGGGCGATTGGGTCCTGGCACAAAGATTAAAAGCGACTAGCAAGTTTGTGTCACCGTACTATCCGGAACCCTTTCAAGTTATAGACGTTAAGGGCACCATGGTTACTGCCCGGAATCAAAGTCGTCAGGTCACACGGAATGTGTCCCACTTTAAAAAACTCCGGGGCCACGTCCCAAAAACCACGCCTACTGAGGAAGCGGAGAGCGACGACTCCCTGCCAGAGACTAAGCCTAACAGGGGATGTCTCCAGGGATACTCAGGGCTCATCTGGTGATGGGCTGTCTCACCGCTATCCGACTAGGACCTATCGAAGACCCCCTGCCCACCTTACAGACTATGTTCTGCAGTGAGACTTAATGTTTGAACGACAATATTCTTCAAATGTTTCAGTTTTTTTTGTTGTGAGAAAAGAAGAGGTGTGATGTTGTCACATCTCCTGTTGTTTGTGGGCTGTTGCCCTTGTTTGCATTCTTTGCCTAGTAACAGTGATGTAGGGGAGAGGAGGAGTCGGGGGAGGGACGTAGAGAGGAAGGAGGAAGTAAGAAATAAAGAAAAGCAGCACGGCCCGGCAGCCAAGCACGAGCACATCCGTGTACGTCTCTGAATTCTTTATCGCCGACATCACGACACTACAGGCCCCTCTTAGTATGGCGGTGTGTCTGACGGCGGGTGTGCACCCCCACCGTCAGAGACACTTGATTGCACTATGAGGGACCCTGTGCCAGTGCCTGCGCCCAAGAGTCGACCTAACCACCTGTCCAGGGCAACGGCAATCACATGGTTTTGTGCGCTAGGTGGTGACCCCGGCCTTGGGGGGGGAGGCAGCAAAGTTAGGGAGGTTTACAAAGTGGCATATGTTGATGTTGGACATTCAGTTGATGCAAAAGGCGAAATTGGTCAAGTCCCAGGAAGAGGAGGACCAAAGCAAGCCATTTTTCTGTCAACCTATGTGTCATCAGGGGAAGGTGGGACAAAATCCTTGGAAACCCATGCATGGTTCATTTTACTGAAGGTTAGATCATCCACATTTTGGGTCGACAGATGGGTCCTTTTTTCTGTCAGGATTGATCCAGCAGCACTGAAGACTCTTTCCGATAGCACACTTGCAGCTGGGCAAGCGAGCTCCTGTAATGCATATTGTGCCAATTCAGGCCAGGTGTCTGGTTTAGCGGCCCAATAGTCAAAGGGGAATGACCTGTGAGGGAGAACATCGACATGGGAGGAAAAGTAGTTTGTAACCATAGTTGACAAGTGCTGTCTCCTGTCACTTTCCATCGATGCAGTATTACCAGTCGTGTGAGCGGGACTTGAAAAATCAGTCCACAACATGGTCATGAAACCCCTGTCTCCAACGCCACTTCTGATGTGTGCACCACGAACACCTCTTCCAAGCTGCCCCTGTCCCCTACGGCTCGTGTGAGAACCATCACAGCTGCTGTGTGCTGGGAATGCCTCAACCAACCGGTTTACCAGAGTAGCTTGTTTGTTAGCCAATATTAGGTCAAGGTTCTCCTGTGGCATGAGGTTTTGGAATTTGCCTTTATAGCGTGGATCCAGGATGCTGGCCAACCAGTAGTCGTCATCGTTCATCATTTTGGCAATGCGGGGGTCCCTTTTTAGGATCTGCAAGGCATAATCTGACATGTGGGCCAATGTTCCCGGTGTCAATGATGCAGTGCGACTGCTTGGTGGAGGAGTACTTTCTGGCAAATCCACATCCCTCCAGTCATGCACAAACCCTGTACCAGACCTTGCCACGCCAACATTTTCTCTGGACACGCGAGAAGCATCCTCCTCCCCTAAATAATCATCCCCATTATCACCCTCCTCCTCTTCTTCCTCTTCTTCCTCCACCTCATCCAGGAGAGGTCCCGGAGTAGACAATGGCTCACAGTCATCAAGGATTTCCTCCTCCTCTTCCTCTTCGTCAACCTCGGCTGCAGACGCCTGCTCCTTAATGTGCGTCAAAGTTTGCATGAGCCGTCGCCTAAGTGGGATGCTCATGCTTATGATGGTGTCGTCTGCGCTTACCAGCCATGTGCATTCCTCAAAACACTGATGGACTTTACAGAGGTCTTTCAGCTTTGACCACTGCACACCTGTCAATTCCATGTCTGCCCTCAAAATGCCTGTCCGGATATCCTCCCACAAATGCATTACGGCCTGCCTCTGTTCGCACAGCCGCTCAACCATGCGCAGGGTGGAGTTCCACCTTGTTGCAACGTCGATAATTAGCCGGTGCTTGGGAAGGTGTAGCAATCGCTGCAGCTTCTGCATACGACTGGAGTGTACGGGCGACCGGCTAATGTGCGAGCACAGTTTTCGAACCTTCTGGAGCAGGCCTGTTAACTCCGGATAATTATTGAGGAAGCACTGCACCACCAGGTTCAAGGTGTGAGCCAAGCAAGGTATGTGTCTGAGTTTTGAAAGGGCTATGGCAGCCACAAAATTACGGCCATTGTTGCTAACTACCTTGCCTGCCTCAAGATGTAGACTGCCCAGCCATGTTTGTTGCTGAAAGTAGTCGGCCATTACCTCCGCGGTGTGTCTGTTTCCCAAACACATCATCTTCAACACAGCCTGCTGCCGCTTTCCACTAGCTGATCGATAGGGGGACAACTCGTGTGCAACACTGGCAGCTGCGGATGGAGTGCTGCTGCGACTGTGTTCTGGGGACGAGCTTTCGCTTCTAGAGGAGTAGGAGGAGGAGGGTCGAACGCCTACAGCCAACTGTTTCCTTTACTGTGGGCTAGGCAGCACTGTCCCACCACCACTGTCCCCTTCTGGACCCTGCATCCACCACATTAACCCAGTGCGCAGTGATGGACACATAACGGCCCTGGCCATGCATACTGGACCATGCATCAGTTGTGAGGTGCACCTTTCCACTCACTGATTGCTTGAGTGCATGGACAATGCGGTCCTTCACATGAAAGTGGAGGGCTGGGATGGCTTTGCGAGAAAAGAAGTGGCGACTGGGTAGTTTATAGCGTGGTACTGTGCAGGCCATGAGTTCGCAGAAAGCTGTGCCTTCCACTAACTGATAGGGCATCATCTCTGATGAGATTAGTTTGGCAATGTGGGCGCTCAAACCCAGTGTACGCGGATGAGAGGATGAGTACTTCTTGTCCTACTCATAGTCTCTGGCAGGGTGAGCTGGGCTTGAGAGCTGCCTATGGTGGAACTAGCGGTGGACAGGGCGGACTGAGAGAGGGTTGATGATGGTGATGGAGTTGGTGTTCTTTCTGATGGCCTAGATTCAGTCTTTCGTTGATATAACATTGTGATTCCCTGACAGCTTTGGCCTTGCAACGACACCTCAACATTTGCTGCTGTGCTAACCGGTGGGCTTACAGTAGGGGAAACAATATAGCTACCTTCTTTGGGAGCATTTGCACATGTGGTACTAGAGGTATGGTGTTCCGTCCACGCTTGCAAGTGCATGGTGGTTAAATGTCTAAGCATGCAACTGGTATTCAAATTTTTCAGATTTTTCCCTCGGCTAAAGGTCTTTGCGCACTTCTTACAGATAACCTTGGCCTGATCATTAGGATTTTGTTCAATAAAGTGCCACACTGCACTCTTCCTACTATGGAAAACATTTTGCGTCCTTGCACGCTGTGCTATTTTGACCGTCTGGCCAAGCAGTCCAGCAACCTTTTGGCTTTTTGTAACCCGTTTTTGGACTGCTCTGTGCCTGCCAGATAACAGCTGTGGCGATGCCGATGCCTGCTGCGGATGCTCCTCCTCCTCTTCAGAGCTATTGGCAGCGGCACCCTCTTCCCCAAATGGATGCCAATCTGGGTCAACAACTGGGTCATCCATCACCTCCTCTTCAATGTCATGTGCACCTTCCTCTGTGTCACCGTGTACGGTGATATAGTATGCGGGAAGGGGCACCTGAGTTTCATCAGGGCCAGAATCTGGCTCAGTACACTGCGAGGACAATGTCGTGCTCTGTGTGAATGTACCAGCAGAATCATATATCAGTGGCTGTGCATCAGTGCACTCCATATCAGATTCATCTTGGCCTGGGTAATTCACTATTTCACTTGATAACCCAGGCATGGTATGTGAAAACAGCTCCATGGAGTAATCTGTTGTGTGGCCTGCCGCATCCTTCAATTTTGGTTGGGGTGAAGGACACAAAGAAAGGTGTGGTTCATGGCCATGAACCTCCAAAGACGACTCAGTGGTTTTATTTTTTAAAAGTTCAGAAGAGGAGGCGATAGAGCTGGAGGCAGAGTCAGCAATGTAGGCCAAAACTTGTTCCTGAAGCTCTGGCTTTAAAAGCGGTTTACCTACTCCCAGAAAAGGGAACCTTCGAGGCCTTGTGGAGCCAGACGATGACGCAGGCTTAACACCTCCTGCATTAGGTGTTATTTTGCTTTTGCCACTACCAGCAGATCAAACACCAACACCATCATTAACAGCTGGCAACCCCCGCCCACTAACACGGCCTCAACACTGATGTATTGTGTCAGGCCCAGTGTATATCACACCACTGTATCACAGGCTGAATTTGGCTGGTGTGAAAAATGTGATATAGGACGGGAGAAATGGAATGTCCCTACACACTTCTGTACACTGATGTATTGTGTCAGGCCCAGTGTATATCACACCGCTGTATCACAGGCTGAATTTGGCTGGTGTGAAAAATGTTATATAAGACAGGAGAAATGGAATGTCCTTACACACTTCTGGACACTGATGTATTGTGTCAGGCCCAGTGTATATCACACCGCTGTATCACAGGCTGAATTTGGCTGGTG
Source organism: Dendrobates tinctorius (assembly GCF_039654945.1). Classification (NCBI taxonomy): domain Eukaryota; kingdom Metazoa; phylum Chordata; class Amphibia; order Anura; family Dendrobatidae; genus Dendrobates; species Dendrobates tinctorius. The sequence goes on from NW_027361829.1 coordinate 4,049,326, forward strand.
TGAAAAATGTTATATAGGACGGGAGAAATGGAATGTCCTTACACACTTCTGGACACTGATGTATTGTGTCAGGCCCAGTGTATATCACACCGTTGTATCACAAGCTGAATTTGGCTGGTGTGAAAAATGTTATATAGGACGGGAGAAATGGAATGTCCTTACACACTTCTGGACACTGATGTATTGTGTCAGGCCCAGTGTATATCACACCGCTGTATCACAGGCTGAATTTGGCAGGTGTGAAAAATGTTATATAGGACGGGAGAAATGGAATGTCTTTACACACTTCTGGACACTGATGTATTGTGTCAGGCCCAGTGTATATCACACCGCTGTATCACAGGCTGAATTTGGCTGGTGTGAAAAATGTTATATAGGACGGGAGAAATGGAATGTCCTTACACACTTCTGGACACTGATGTATTGTGTCAGGCCCAGTGTATATCACACCGTTGTATCACAAGCTGAATTTGGCTGGTGTGAAAAATGTTATATAGGACGGGAGAAATGGAATGTCCTTACACACTTCTGGACACTGATGTATTGTGTCAGGCCCAGTGTATATCACACCGCTGTATCACAGGCTGAATTTGGCAGGTGTGAAAAATGTTATATAGGACGGGAGAAATGGAATGTCCTTACACACTTCTGGACACTGATGTATTGTGTCAGGCCCAGTGTATATCACACCGCTGTATCACAACCTGCATTTGGCAGGTGTGAAAAATGTTATATAGGACGGGAGAAGTGGAATGTCCTTACACACTTCTGGACACTGATGTATTGTGTCAGGCTCAGTGTATAACACACCGCTGTATCACAGGCTGAATTTGGCAGGTGTGAAAAATGTTATATAGGACCGGAGAAATGGAATGTCCTTACACACTTCTGGACACTGATGTATTGTGTCAGGCCTAGTGTATATCACACCGCTGTATCCCAGGCTGAATTTGGCTGGTGTGAAAAATGTTATATAGGACGGGAGAAATGGAATGTCCTTACACACTTCTGGACACTGATGTATTGTGTCAGGCCCAGTGTATATCACACCGCTGTATCACAGGCTAAATTTGGCTGGTGTGAAAAATGTTATTTAGGACGGGAGAAATGGTATGTCCTTACACACTTCTGGACACTGATGTATTGTGTCAAGCCCAGTGTGTATCACACCGCTGTATCAAAGGCTGAATTTGGCTGGTGTGAAAAATGTTATATAGGACAGGGCAGGATTGGAATCTCCCTAGAGTGTAGGTCTGTAAGAACGGAACAACTCCTCGACTTATCCTTACAGAGTCACACACTTAGCTTCAATTTTGCCGTGATAACAGCCGTTACATGGTACTGAGAGAGCAGCGTGCACGTACACCGCTGTCCGGTGTATGTTAAATTGTCAAGCTCCGTGTTTTGTATACGGACTGACACACGCTGTCTCTCTATAGTTTTGAATGTAATCAAACAGCAAATAGGCTAGACTGTTTGAAAAACAGACAAAACTATAAGGTGGAGGTCTGTAAGAACGGAACAACTCCTCGACTTATCCTTACAGAGTCACACACTTAGCTTCACTGTGGCCGTGATAACAGCCGTTACACGGTACTGTGTGAGGAGCGTATACCGCTGTACGGTGTGAAAAAATGCACGCTCAGTATCTCACCAGGACAAAAAAAAAAAGATTGCTTTCAAAAAAGCAGTTTGCAGAGCAGTGTGAAACCAGCAATGCAGCTATCAGGTAGCCTTATAAGGCAGCCTAACAACCAACAGAGCTGATCCACCAAAATATAGTCTCTCCTTGCACTGCACAGTGACTGGTGTGTTGTACAGGCAAAATCGCTAGCAGCAGCAGCTGATTTTTTTTCTTCTTCCCTGCCTAACGCTCTTCCTACAGAATCTGCAGCAACAGCAGCTAGCCCTGTACTGATATCAGCAGAAGTAAGATGGCGGTCGGCGTGCACGCCCTTTTATACCCCCTGTGACGCCCCCCAAAGCAAGCCAATCACTTGAATGCCCTTCTCAAAGATGGTGGGGACCGCTGCCTATGTCATCACGTTGCCCACAGTGTCCGTTGTTCCTGATTGGCTGAAAAAGGGCGCTAAAGCATCATTTGAAAAGCGACTTTGGCGCTAAAGTCGCCGACCTCGTGGCTGACCTCACCCTAGGGTCGGGTTTCGCTTCATGAAACTCGACTTTACCAAAAGTCGGCGACTTTTCAATTTTTTCGACCTGTTTCGCTCAACTCTAGTCCCAAGGCTCTGCCTTGACCCGGCTCTGGGCTTCGGCCTACGCTCCGCTGCTAGACTCTTTCCTATTGTGCTCTCTGGCACGTTTCTAGGCTAGTCCCAAGGCTCTGGGCTTTGGCCTACACTCCGCTGCTAGCTCTGTTCTTGCTCTGACCTGATTCCGTGTTTCTGCCTATGCTTCCGTTCCTGGTTCCGTACTCTGCCTAAGCTCTGTCTTGTTTCTCGTCTTGCCTTGCCTTGTTGCTTTGTGTGCTCTTTGCATGCGCCTGGCCTTCCTAGCCTCCTGTTTGTGCCTCAGCCGTGCCCGCCCTAGCTATGCCCACCTGCTTGTGCCTCAGCCGTGCTCGTCGGTCAGTGACAGTTGTGTCGCCTGCTATGCCCCAGTCGGGTTTGCTGGAGTCTTGCCCGCCTGTTATGAATGAGTCACCATAGGAGGCAAAAGCAGAAATACAAGCTAAGTCCAGAAAACCAGAGAAGTTGGCAACTATCAGATTGCAGACCCCTGAACCTATCAACTCAACTAGCAGTAGCCGTGGGGGGTTCCTACGATGCCCTAGACCCCTCGATCACGGCCGGAGAATTAAATAGGCCTAAAGAAGGAAAGGGGAAATATAAACTGCCCCAGAGCAGACCCCAAAGCAATAGGCAGCCCCAACATATAATGACGGTGAAGCAAGATGAAAACACTAACACAGACAGAAAGATAGACTGAGCAAAGACGGGGCCCAAAACTACCTAGATAGGAAAGGACAGGAAGGCTGCTGTCTGCAATCTGCCAAAACCCTATCAAAGACATTAGCCAACAAGCTGATATGAAAAAGGCCCTGAAGCAGCTAGGCTTCAAAAACTAAATCAGCACTCAGGTATTTTCAGAAGACAGAGCTAAAGGAATTCAGCACACCCCAGCAGGGAATGGCAGAAATCCAGAAAAACAAAGCAAAACAAAGTCAAGCACCAATGCAAAAGGCCAAGCAGCAAACTTAGCTTTAGAGGAGCAGGAATTCAGACTGGTCTCCAAGGATCCCACAGAGATATCATCCACAGGGCAGAAGGGCGTCGGCAGCCTTATATCCAGTCAGTAACTCCACTCAGCCAGTCATCATCATCAGCCTCAGGTGTTTGATAATCAGGCTCACTACCTTTCTTTACCAGAAGAGGGAGTTCCTCGGGCCTCAGTAATGAAGCGGAAAATGAACTCACAACAGTACCTCCCCCTTGAGGAGGGGTCACCGAACCCTCAACTACGCCACCAGGGCGATCAGGGTGAGCCCAATGAAAGGCACGCACCAATCTTTTGGCATGAATATCAGAGGCAGAGACCCAGGAATTATCCTCCTGACCATAACCCTTCCACTTAACCAAATACTGGAGTCTCCGTCTTAGCCAGACGGGAATCCAGTACTTTCTCTACTTCATATTCCATGTTACCTTCAACCAATACAGGGTCTGGAGGTGCCACCCCCGGAACAACAGGTTCAACAAACCTCTTCAACAAAGATTTATGGAACACATTATGGATTTTAAATGTGACAGGAAGAGCCAAACGAAAAGAGACCGGATTAATAATCTCCACAATCTTGCAAGGCCCAATAAATCTAGGCTTAAACTTAGGAGAAGCCACCTTCATAGCAATATTTTTTGATGATAACCACACCATATCACCAACCTTAAACTGGGGACCAATGGTCCTATGTCGGTTGGAAAACCGCTGGGCCTTTTCCTGGGAGAGAGATAACTTATCCACCACTTGTTCCCAGATCTGGTGCATTCTCTCCACCACAGTGTCAACACCTGGGCAGGCAGAGGGCTCCACCTGCCCTGAAGAAAATCGAGGATGAAACCCAAAGTTACAAAAAAAAGGTGACATCAAAGTGGCAGAACTAGCTCTATTATTTAAAGCAAATTCGGCCAAGGGCAAAAATGAAACCCAATCATCCTGATCAGCAGAAATAAAACATCTCAAATATGACTCCAAGGTCTGGTTTGTTCTCTCTGTCTGCCCATTGGTCTGAGGGTGAAAAGCAGAGGAGAAGGACAACTGAATTCCCAGCCTGGAACAGAAAGTTCTCCAAAATCTAGACACAAACTGGACTCCTCTGTCAGATACAATGTTCTCAGGAATCCCGTGCAAACGAACCACCTGTTGTAAAAACAGGGGCACCAACTCAGAGGAAGACGGCAACTTAGGGAGTGGTACAAGATGAACCATCTTAGAGAACCTATCACAAATCACCCAAATAACAGTCATCCTTTGAGAGACAGGCATATCAGAGATGAAATCCATTGAAATATGGGTCCATGGCCTCTTGGGGACAGGCAAAGGCATCAACAACCCACTAGAGCGAGAACACGATTTAGACCGGGAGCACGTCCCACAGGACTGCACAAAATTCCTGACATCACGAGACAAGGAGGGCCACCAAAAAAACCGACTCACCAGATCTATAGTACCAAAAATACCTGGATGACCAGCCAAAGTAGAGCAATGAACTTCAGACATCACTCTCTTCTTCCACTGGTCAGGAACATACAACTTTCCACTGGGACAACGCTCAGGTTTGTCCTCCTGGAACTCTTCCAGAGCACGTCTCAAATCGGGCGAGATGGCAGAAAGAACTACCCCTTCGCCTAAGATGGTAGCAGGCTTGGTCACCACAGGAGAATCAGCAAAGAAGCTCCTAGAGAGGGCGTCTGCCTTGACATTCTTCGTTCCAGGAAGAAAAGAAACCACAAAATCAAAACGTGTAAAAAACAAGGCCCACCTAGCCTGTCTAGGGTTCAAGCGCTTAGCCGACTCTAGGTAAATCAAATTCTTGTGGTCAGTGAGGACCACGACTTGATGCTTAGCTCCCTCCAACCAATGTCTCCACTCCTCAAATGCCCATTTCATGGCCAACAGTTCCCTATTCCCCACATAATAGTTACGTTCAGATGGAGAGAACTTTTGGGAAAAGAAAGCACAGGGATTCATTTTAGATGTTACAGGATCCTTTTGGGACAAAACAGCTCCTGCACCAATCTCAGAAGCATCCACCTCTACCTGGAATGGAAGTGAGACATCAGGGTGCCGCAATCGGGGCGGAGGTGAATCTTCGCTTCAGCTCCTGAAAGGAAGAAACAGCCTCCGGAGACCAATTTAACACATCAGCACCCTTCTTAGTCAAATCAGTCAATGGCTTGGCAATACTAGAAAATTTTGCTATAAATTTCCGATAAAAATTAGCAAAACCCAAAAACTTCTGGAGGGCCTTCAAAGAAGTGTGCTGAACCCAATCATAAATGGCCTGTACCTTGGCCGGGTCCATTTCAATAGTTGACGGGGACAAAATAAATCCCAAAAAAGAAATCCTCTGTACTTCAAAAAGGCATTTAGATCCTTTGACATACAGGGAATTCTCCCTCAAGATCCGGAACACAGTCCGAATATGTTCCACATGAGAATCCCAATCCTTGGAGAAGATCAAAATATCATCCAGATAGATAATCAAAAATTTATCGACAAAATCTCAGAAAATATCGTTCATGAAGCACTGGAAGACAGAAGGGGCATTAGTGAGCCCAAAAGGCATCACCAGGTACTCAAAATGTCCCTCCGGAGTATTAAACGCCGGCTTCCATTCATCCCCATGCTTAATGCGAATAAGATTATACGCCCCCCTGAGGTCAATCTTGGTAAACCAGAAAGCACCTTTAACTCTGGAGAATAGATCCGAAATCAGGGGTAACGGATACTGATATTTAACAGTAATTTTGTTGAGGGCACGATAATCAATACAAGGTCTTAATGATCCATCCTTTTTGGCTACAAAAAAAAAAACGGCACCTAAGGGTGACGAGGATGGTCTAATATGACCCTTCTCCAACGCCTCCTTAATATAGGATCGCATAGCCTCGTGCTCAGGTACAGATAAATTGAAGAACCGACCCTTGGGAAATTTACACCCCGGGCTCAGTTCAATTGCACAGTCATAACTCCTATGAGGAGGCAGAGATGCAGACTCATTCTCACTAAATACATCATAAAAGTCCGCCAAATAATCAGGAACATCATGCGACTGAGGAGAGGTGGAAAACACCGGAGCTTCACTAAAGGCACACCGACAACCCCAACTCACCACAGACACAGATTTCCAATCCAAAACTGGATTATGAATTTGTAACCAGGGAAACCCCAGAACAACAGTATCATGCAGATTATGCAACACCAAAAATCTGCAATTTTCTTGATGGTCTGGGGCGACCCGCATTACCACCTGGGTCCAAAACTGAGGTTTATTTTTAGCCAAAGGAGTAGCATCAATCCCCCTCAAAGAGATAGGCGTCTGCAGAGGTGTCATCGGAAATCCACAACGTTTAGCAAAATCCAAGTCCATTAGGTTTAGGGCTGCTCCCGAATCCACAAAAGCCTTGGCGGAAAATGTGGACAGGGAGCAGATCAGAGTAATAGCCAGAAGAAACTTAGGTTGAACACCCCCCACAGAAAACGTGTGTGCAAAGCGTTTCTCTCATTTAGGACAGACAGAAATAATATGCGAGGCATCTCCACAGAAAAAACTCAACTTATTGCGCCTTCTGAACTCCTGATGCTGCTCTCTGGAAAAAACTCTATCACATTGCATAGGTTCAGACATTTGTTCAACAGGTGGCAACACCTCTCGTGCAGCTTTGCGTTCGCGCAAACGCCGATCAACCTGAATGGCTAATGACATAGAATCGTCAAGACAAGAGGGAAACGGAAATCCCACCATAGTATCTTTTACGGCTTCTGACAACCCCTTCCGAAAGAGAGCAGCCAAGGCATTATCATTCCAGGTAGTAAGTACTGCCCACTTTCGGAATTTTTGACAGTACAATTCTGCAGAATCACGACCCTGGTTCAATGCCAGAAGGGTCTTTTCAGCCTGATCAATGGCATTAGGTTCATCACACAACAACCCCAAGGCCTGAAAAAATGCGTTCACATTAGTCAGAATAGGATCATCTGGTTTCAAAGAAAACGCCCAATCCTGGGGATCGCCACGCAGCAAGGAGATGACAATTTTAACCTGCTGCGCGGAGCTCCCTGACGAGTTAGGCTTCAAGGCAAAAAATAATTTACAATTATTTTTGAAATTCAAAAATTTACACCGATCCCCAAAAAATACATCAGGTGTAGGAATCTTTGGTTCAGCAGCATGTGAATGAGCAAGGTAGGCGGAAATTCCCCGCACTTCCGCAGCGAGCTGCTCCACACGATCAGACAATTGCTTTATCTCCATTGAGAGAAAAAAAATTCCCCCTACGGCCTCAGAGATATAGAGGAAAAAACATACACACTTTTTCTTTTTTTTTTTTTACAATTCTTTCCTGCTATTGAGTACCCTAGGATCTGCGGTATGGCGGGTGATTCTGTTATGAATGAGTCACCATAGGAGGCAAAAGCAGAAATACAAGCTAAGTCCAGAAAACCAGAGAAGTTGGCAACTATCAGATTGCAGACCCCTGAACCTATCAACACAACTAGCAGTAGCCGTGGGGGGTTCCTATGATGCCCTAGACCCCTCGATCACGGCCGGAGAATTAAATAGGCCTAAAGAAGGAAAGGGGAAATCTAAACTGCCCCAAAGCAGACCCCAAAGCAATAGGCAGCCCCCAACACATAATGACGGTGAAGCAAGATAAAAACACTAACACAGACAGAAAGATAGACTGAGCAAAGATGGGGCCCAAAACTACCTAGATAGGAAAGGACAGGAAGGCTGCTGTCTGCAATCTGCCAAAACCCTATCAAAGACATAAGCCAACAAGCTGATATGAAAAAGGCCCTGAAGCAGCTAGGCTTCAAAAACTAAATCAGCACTCAGGTATTTTCAGAAGACAGAGCTAAAGGAATTCAGCACACCCCAGCAGGGAATGGCAGAAATCCAGAAAAACAAAGCAAAACAAAGTCAAGCACCAATGCAAAAGGCCAAGCAGCAAACTTAGCTTTAGAGGAGCAGGAATTCAGACTGGTCTCCAAGGATCCCACAGATAAATCACCCGCAGGGCAGAAGGGCGTCGGCAGCCTTATATCCAGTCAGTAACTCCACTCAGCCAGTCATCATCATCAGCCTCAGGTGTTTGATAATCAGGCTCACTACCTTTCTTTACCAGAAGAGGGAGTTCCTCGGGCCTCAGTAATGAAGGGGAAAATGAACTCACAACACCCGCCTGTTTATGCTGCAGCCCGTCCAGCTAGCCAGTGCCCCAGCTGTGCTCTCTGTGTTTCCTTGCACTCATGCTGTCTCTGCACTGTGCTTTGTGTGCTCCTCTCTTAGCACGCGCAGGCCCTCGACTGACCCGTGGCATGCCTCCCCGTGCTTCTGTAAAAGTACACGCAGGTCTTGCCATGTACCCTGTCGTGCCCTCTTGCATGCACAGGTCCTAACACGTACCCTACCCTGGACCCTGGCGCGCCTCTCTGCACGCGCAGGACTCTGCCTCGCCTGATCCTGGCGTGCCTCTCTGCACGCGCAAGACTCTGCCTCGCCTGACCCTGGCGTTCTTCTCTGCACGCGCAGGACTCTGCCTCGCCTGATCCTGGCGTGCCTCTCTGCACGCGCAGGACTCTGTCTCGCCTGACCCTAGCGTGTTCCTCAACATGCACCGTGTCTCTAACTTGTTATCTCCTTGCATGGAACCCTGGTTTGCCTGCCGGATGCCCAGAACCTGCCGATCGCTGCCAGAGATCGAAAGCCTGATGACTGCGGCCTGATGTCAGGAGCTGACATCCGCAGCCTGATGCCCTGATCATGTCGATAGTTGCCAGATGTCCGGAGTCCGATGCCAGAGTGACTTTGCCTACCATCTTGCACGTACCATGTCTTGGACCTTGGCGTGTCTCCTTGCACGCACTCTGCCTTGGACTCTGGCGTGTCTCCTAGCACGCACCTTGTCTTGGACTCTAGCGTGTCCTAGCACGCATCCTTCCTAGGAGCTCTGGTGTGAACCCTAACACGTACCCTGCCCTGGACCCTGGTATGTTTTCTGCACGTGTTATGTCTGGAACATTTGGCGTGCCCTCGTACGCAACTTGCCGTGTCTCACCGTTTGTGCCCTGCACCTGATTCCCTGTTTATGCCTTGCACCTGAATAAAGTATGTAACCACGTTTGCTGAAGAAACCCTGTGACTTCACTTTATGTTTCGTATCCTGTCCGTCCTGTTGCCAGACACTCAATAGTGTCTCCCTGAGCTGGCTGTCTGGTCCAGCTGCTGTGGTGGCTCACCCCCTTGGTCTTGCCCCTGACACTCCCTGTATAGGGGGTGGGTTCTCAATAGGTCAGCTCACCCTAGGTGGGTGGGTGCCACGGCCCAGAGGGTCCACTCTAAAAAGGAAAACGACTCAGTGTAAGCTGACGCTCGTCACACTTTTTATATTGTTGTGTAATCCATACTGGGCCTCAGAGCGTCTGTGTCTGCCTCCTGAAATAAATACGGAGATTTTGAATGTTGAAACTATACTATATATACCTTGCATCTGGTGATACTGTACCCTTTTTCTACTTTTTAGATTGTTGTCGAATCCATACTGGCCATGACAGCGTCTGTGTCTGCCTCCTCAAATATATACGTAGATTTATAATGTTGAAACTATACAATATATCCCTGTTATCTGGTGTTAAAATAAAACACCACGTAGGGCCTGGGGTTACTCAGTAATGGGCTTTTCAGGCTCTTTTAAGGGGGAAGTAAGTCACAGTGGTGATTGGGACCCGGTCCGTGGCTCTGGGTGTCCAATAAAGAAGATGACAGTTCAGATGAGGGGGAATATGGTATGATAATTAATTTGGAAAAGGGGGATCGTGACGCCACCAGTGGTACTCGGCTAGGGTAGCCGACGCTGCAATGCAGATCCTCTGGGAAGGTGTTAAAGCAGCCAAAATGATGAAGCTCTCCACGGGCAGAGCTGTATCCCAGGGCAGTTGAGATGGTGTTTGTGAGCCGTTGACGGTGATGGTGAGTGTAGAGTGTGTAGCAGTCGAGTTGTAAAAGACACCAAGGACACAGTTGGGTGCAGTTTCTGAGTTTTTCCTCAAACGTTTTGTGCACAAGATGACCCGATTGGTACTGTGTCATCCGAGGGAGGGGTCCGGCAAACTCCAAGGTAGATCAGGAACACCTGTTCAAGACTCCTCCTTGTGTATCCTTTCTAGGCTGTGTCTCTGCACTGATCTCTCCCTTCCTTCCAGCTGTGCGCCTTCGCAAACAGTGTCCCAAGCCGGCAACCACGTATCACACTGACGTGGGTCAGGCTCCGGGGTCCTTTATTCCAACTGCTGCCTTTTTGAGTATTGAATGCGGCTGAGACTGAGGCACTTAAAGTTACCTCAGCCTCCGTCTTTCTAGCTGAGCCCTGTATTTCTCCACTGCCTTCAGGAGCCACCTTCCCCAATGAGGCCTGGTCCTTCCTTCTCCAGAAATGGCCTTCACTGGTGGCTTATTGCACTTCCCGTGCCCCAAGGACTCCTTTCTTCCAGTCTAGGAGCTTGGACAAGATTTTTCTCTCTTCTCTGACCCTCAGCCCTCTCACAGCAATCCTGCTATTACTCTGTCCTGTCACCGACTGACAACTCTCTAGAAAGATCCATTTAACTCAGACTAGCTCCACCCACCAACTGTCACCTAGCTCTCTCTGATTGGATGTCAACAATCACTCCACTACTTAAGCTCCTCCAACTGTACCTACCTTCCACACTCACCCCCAACACCCTTTCCTAGTCAGTCTGGGATGAGGCCATCCTCCCGCCGGGTACACCTAGAAAGCACTGACTAACTAGTGTGTGTGTTGAGTGCAGGATTAGGAGTCCTGAGTGGTGATCCCTCCTTACCTGAGGGTGGGATACCACACCTTTGGATGAGGTGCATTACCTCTGTGGTGACCGTACCCTCAGGGGCACCATAGTACCATTTCTCAACTTTCTATATTGTTGTCGGATCCATACTGGGCCTGAGAGCATCTGTGTTTGCCTCCTGAAATGTATACGGAGATTCAGTATGTTTAAACTATACGATATACCTTGTATCTAGTGATACTGTACCCTTTTGCAAATTTTTATATTATTGTCTAATCCGTACTGAGCCTGTGACCATCTGTGTCTGACTCATGAAAGATATACGGAGATTTACAATTATCCCTAGACTGTATAGAGCTGTACGCTTCTGAAACAGTACCATATAGCTGAGGGTATTTTGAGTCCATTTTCACACAAATTATTGAGTATGGTGGAAGAGGCCATGGACGTGGGTGTGGGGGGACCAGCTGGTACTTACAGTCATGGCCAAAAGTATTGACACCCCTGCAATTCTGTCAGATAATACTCAGTTTCTTCCTGAAAATGATTGCAAACACAAATTCTTTGGTATTATTATCTTCATTTAATTTGTCTTAAATGAAAAAACACAAAAAGAATTGTCCTAAAGCCAAATTGGATATAATTCCACACCAAACATAACAAAGAGGGTGGACAAAAGTATTGGCACTGTTTGAAAAATCATGTGATGCTTCTCTAATTTGTGTAATTAACACCACCTGTAACTTACCTGTGGCACCTAACAGGTGTTGGCAATAACTAAATCACACTTGCAGCCAGTTGACATGGATTAAAGTTGACTCAACCTCTGTCCTGTGTCCTTGTGTGTACCACATTGAGCACGGAGAAAAGAAAGAAGACCAAAGAACTGTGTGGGGACTTAAGAAACCAAATTGTGAGGAAGCATGAGCAATCTCAAGGCTACAAGTCCATCTCCAAAGATCTGAATGTTCCTGTGTCTACCGTGCGCAGTGTCATCAAGAAGTTTAAAGCCCATGGCACTGTGGCTAACCTCCCTAGATGTGGCCGGAAAAGAAAAATTGACAAGAAATTTCAACGCAAGATTGTGCGGATGTTGGATAAAGAACCTCCACTAACATCCAAACAAGTTAAAGCTGTCCTGCAGTCCAAGGGTACAACGGTGTCAACCCGTACTATCCGTCGGCATCTGAATGAAAAGGGACTGTATGGTAGGAGACCCAGGAAGACTCCACTTCTTACCCCGAGACATAAAAAAGCCAGGCTGGAGCTTGCCAAAACTTACCTGAAAAAGCCTAAAACATTTTGGAAGAATGTTCTCTGGTCAGATGAGACAAAAGTAGAGCTTTTAGGGCAAAAGCATCAACATAGAGTTTACAGGAGAAAAAAGAGGCATTCAAAGAAAAGTACACGGTCCCTACAGTCAAACATGGCGGAGGTTCCCTGATGTTTTGGGGTTGCTTTGCTGCCTCTGGCACTGGACTGCTTGACCGTGTGCATGGCTTTATGAAGTCAGAAGACTACCAACAAATTTTGCAGCATAATTAAGCGCCCAGTGTGAGAAAGCTGGGTCTACCTCAGAGGTCATGGGTCTTCCAGCAGGACAATAACCCAAAACACACTTCAAAAAGCACTAGAAAATGGTTTGATAGAAAGCACTGGAGACTTCTAAAGTGGCCAGCAATGAGTCCAGACCTGAATCCCATAGAACACCTGTGGAGAGATCTAAAAATGGCAGTTTGGAGAAGGCACCCTTCATATATCAGGGACCTGGAGTAGTTTGCCAAAGAAGAATGGTCTAAAATTCCAGCAGAGCATTGTAAGAAACTCATTGATGGTTACCGGAAGCGGTTGGTCGCAGTTGTTTTGGCTAAAGGTTGTGCAACCAAGTATTAGGCTGAGGGTGCCAATACTTTTGTCCGGCCCATTTTTGGAGTTTTGTGTGAAATGATCAATGTTTTGCTTTTTGCTTCATTCTCTTTTGTGTTTTTTCATTTAAGACAAATTAAATGAAGATAATAATACCAAAGAATTTGTGTTTGCAATCATTTTCAGGAAGAAACTGAATATTATCTGACAGAATTGCAGGGGTGTCAATACTTTTGGCCATGACTGTATGGTGGTGGTGGTGCATCTGCTGGTAGTGCCAAAAGCACAATAGCAGCTAAGGCTGGTTTCACATTTGCGTTTTTTAGCGCTGGAAAAAAACGCATACGTGCGCATGCGTTTTTTCCCCTATATTTAACATGGGTGCGCATACCTGCACGCTGGCATGCGCACGTATGCGATTTTCATGCGCTGCGTTTTTTTGGGGTGTGCGTTTGTATTTTCCAGACGCAGCATGTTGCATTTTTTGGCCCTGCAAAAAAGCGCATGCGCACGTATGCGCACGTTTTGCGCTAAAAATGGCCATTATAGCCTATGGGTGCGCATATGTGCGCATTGGCATGCTTATGTATGCGTTTTTTTGCACATGCGTTTTTTTTGTTAACCATGGAATTTAGGGGTTTGGGTTAGAGTTAGGGTTAGTTAAAGGGGTTTAGGGTTAGGGTTAGGGTCAGGGTTAGGGTTGGGGTTAGGGTCAGGGTTAGGGTTATTTATGGTTTGGTTAAGGGTTAGGGTCAGGGTTAGGGTTAGGGTTGGGGTTAGGGTCAGGGTTAGGGTTAAGTATGGTTTGGTTAAGGGTTAGGGTCAGGGTTAGGGTTAGGGTTAGGGTTAGGGTCAGGGTTAGGGTTAGGGTTAGGGTTAGGGTCAGGGTTAAGTATGGTTTGGTTAAGGGTTAGGGTCAGGGTTTGGGTTAGGGTTAAGTATGGTTTGGTTAAGGGTTTGGGTCAGGGTTAGGGTTAGGGTTAGGGTCAGGGTTAGGGTTAGGGTTAGGGTTAGGGTTAGTAAAGTCATGGTTTGGGTTAGTGTGAGGGGCCACCTAATGTTGGAAAAAAACGCAAACGCGGTAAAAACGCACTAAAAACGCATACAAACGCATAAAAACGCTGCGTTTTTTTCATGCATGCTCATAAAAATGCTTGAAAAAAACGCAGCAGTTGTATGCTTTTGTATGCATTTTTTCAATGCGTTTTTTTGCGGGAAAAACGCGCTGCAAAAAAAAGCAAGTGTGAAACTAGCCTAAGGCATGAGGTGTTGAGCCTAAGTCATCATCTGGCAAAGAAGGCCTTTCAGGCTCCCTTTTCTGGGAGTAGGTAAACTGCTTTTAAAGCCGGAGCATCAGGAACTGGTTTTGCCTTACATTGCCGAAAAAGCCTCCAGCTCAGCCTCCTCTTCTGAAGTTTAAAAAAATGAAAGCACTGAGTCGTCAGTGTAGGCTTCTGGTCAGGAACCACCCCTTTCCTTGTCTCCTTCACCCCCACTAAAAGTGAAGGATGTGGCAGCCCACACTTCAGATTACTCCATGGAGCTCTTTTCACATGCCATGCCTGTGTTATCAAGTGAAATTCTGAATTCCCCAGTCCAACATGAATCGGAGATGGAGTGCACTGATGCACAGCCACTGCAAGATGATTCTGCTGGTACATTGACCCACAGCACTACATTCACCTCGCACTCTACAGAGCCAGAATGTGACACTGATGAAACTCAGGTGCCCCATCCCGCATACTATACCACCTTACACGGTGACACAGAGGAAGGTGCAGATGAAAGTGCTGGTTCCCTGAGCAGGTGGGGGGGTCCTACTCGTGGGCGACGGTAGTGGCACAGGGCCCCTCATAGTACGTAAATGTGTCTCTGCCGGTGGGAGGGCCCACTCGCCATCAGACATACCATCGTATTATGAGGGGCCCTGTGCCAGTGCCGTCGCCCACGAGTGGGCCCCCCATGCTTGCTCAGGGCCACAGCACTTGCAATACTTACCTCTCCCTGCTCCACCGCCGTGACATCTTCTGCCTTTCCTGACAGTGACATTCAGGTTACAGAGCGCGATGACATCACGTCTGTATGCCCTGTACCGAAACAGTACAAGTGCAGAGAGCTTGAAGATGGCAATGCTGAGGAGTCCAGAGTAGAGCAGTACCCAGCGAGGAGAGGTATTTAATTTTTTTAATGTTGGGAGCATTTTTTGGGGAGCAATGTACACTGGAGAATGATATATGGGGCCCATCATACACTGGAGCATCATCCATTTGGCCCATCATATACTGGAGCATTCCAAATGGGGGACATCAGACACTGGAGCAGCATTTATGGGGCCCATTATACACTGGAGCATTAGAAATGGGGCCCATTATATATGCAGCATAATTTGGGCCCATAACACACTGGAGCCTTCATCCATGGGGACCAACATATACTGGAGCATTCCAAATGGGGGACATCAGACACTGGAGCAGCATTTACGGGGCCCATTATACACTGGAGCATTAGAAATGGGGCCCATTATATATGGAGCATAATTTGGGCCCATAACACATTGGAGCATCGTCCATGGGGACCAACATATACTGGAGCATTCCAAATGGGGGACATCAGACACTGGAACAGCATTTATGGGGCCCATTATACACAGGAGCATTAGAAATGGGGCCCATTATATATGGAGCATACTTTGGGCCCATAACACACTGGAGCATCGTCCATGAGGACCAACATATACTGGAGCATTCCAAATGGGGGACATCAGACACTGGAGCAGCATTTACGGGGCCCATTATACACTGGAGCATTAGAAATGGGGCCCATTATATATGGAGCATTATTTGGGCCCATAAGACAGTGGAACATCATCCATGGGGACCAACAAACTGTAGCATTATGTGGAGCTCATCATATACTGTATGGAACATTATATGGGACCAATTATTCTCTATGGAGAAATATATGGGGCTCATTATTCTGCTTGGCACACTAGGTGGTGGCCATAATACTGTATGGAGTAATATACTGTCCATTTTTTGAGCTATTGTAGAATTTAAAATAGATAGTCATGTCATGTAAGCAGTGAAGCATTTTTCATTGTACTATACCTATATTTCTGCGCCGTATCGGAGCATAATGAATTGTGGTATGTGTTAAAAGGGCGCACTGACACTTTTTAGCCCAGGGCACACGAACACCTGGCGCTAGCCCTACCCCCCACAACTTTAGCCAAATAACCCCCAGTTTTCAATGCGTAACTATTATTATACACTCGCCACAGCTAAACAAACCTACTTCTCATCTCTCATATCCTCCCTGTCTCACAACCCTAAACAGTTATTCAACACCTTCAATTCTCTCCTCCGCCCCCCAGCACCTCCTCCCTCCCCACTCATCTCAGCTGAAGACTTTGCCTCATTTTTCAAGCAGAAAATTGATAACATCAGGGACAGTTTTGGTCAACAACCCCCAGAGCCCTTCCTCCCGACTTCCCAGCCCTCCACCTTCAAAACCAACTTCTCCACCATTACAGAAGATCGACTCTCCACTCTACTCTCAAGATCACATCTCACCACCTGTGCACTCGACCCGATCCCATCCCACTTCATCCCAAACCTCACCACAGTCTTCATCCCAACCCTAACCCATCTCTTCAACCTATCACTAACAACTGGTGTTTTCCCCTCAAGCTTTAAACATGCCTCCATCACACCTATCCTCAAAAAGCCCTCTCTTGACCCATCCTCTGTATCTAGCTATCGCCCTATATCACTTCTCCCATACGCCTCCAAGCTACTGGAACAACACGTCTACCTTGAACTGTCCTCCCATCTCTCTTCTTGCTCCCTCTTCGACCGCTTACAATCTGGCTTCCGGTCACACCACTCCACTGAAACTGCCCTTACTAAGGTCACCAATGACCTCTTAACTGCCAAGAGCAAGCGACACTACTCTGTCCTCCTCCTCCTGGACCTGTCGGCTGCCTTTGACACAGTGGACCATTCCCTATTATTACAGACCCTCTCATCCCTCGGCATCACAGACTTGGCCCTCTCCTGGATCTCATCATACCTAACAGACCGGACATTCAGCGTCTCCCACTCACACACCACCTCCTCACCTCGCCCCCTATCTGTCGGAGTCCCACAAGGTTCAGTCCTAGGGCCCCTGCTGTTCTCTATTTACACCTTTGGCCTGGGACAGCTCATAGAATCTCATGGCTTTCAGTATCATCTTTATGCTGATGACACACAGATCTACATCTCTGGACCAGATATCACCTCCCTACTAACCAGAATCCCTCAATGTCTGTCCACTATTTCATCCTTCTTCTCCACTAGATATCTGAAACTCAACATGGACAAAACAGAATTCATCATCTTTCCCCCATCTCACGTGACCCCCCCTACGAACCTATCAATTACAGTAAATGACTGCCCACTCTCCCCAGTCCCACAAGCTCGCTGCCTCGGAGTAATCCTTGATGCTGATCTCTCCTTCAAACCACATATCCAAACCCTTTCCACTTCCTGCCGACTTCAACTCAAAAATATTTCACGCATCCGTTCATTCCTCACCCAAGAATCTGCAAAAACCCTAGTCCATGCCCTCATCATCTCTCGCCTTGACTACTGCAACCTCATGCTCTGCGGCCTCCCCTCAAACACTCTCGCACCCCTCCAATCTATTCTAAACTCTGCTGCCCGACTAATCCACCTGTCCCCCCGCTATTCCCCAGCTTCTCCCCTCTGTCAATCCCTTCACTGGCTCCCAATTGCCCAGAGACTCCATTACAAAACCCTAACCATGACATACAAAGCCATCCACAACTTGTCTCCTCCATACATCTGTGACCTCGTCTCCCGGTACTTTCCTGCACGCAACCTCCGATCCTCACAAGATCTCCTTCTCTACTCCCCTCTTATCTCCTCTTCCCACAATCGCATACAAGATTTCTCTCGCGCATCACCCCTACTCTGGAACTCTCTACCACAACATATCAGACTCTCGCCTACCATCGAAACCTTCAAAAAGAGCCTGAAGACCCACCTCTTCCGACAAGCCTATAACCTGCAGTAACCACCGATCGACCAAACCGCTGCACGACCAGCTCTACCCTCGCCTACTGTATTATCACCCATCCCTTGAAGATTGTGAGCCCTCGCGGGCAGGGTCCTCTCTCCTCCTGTACCAGTTATGACTTGTATTGTTTAAGATTATTGTACTTGTTTTTATGTATACCCCCCTCACATGTAAAGCGCCATGGAATAAATGGCGCTATAACAATAAATAATAATAATAATAATAATAAATTAAGGTTGACAAGCTTAAGTAAGAAGAATTGATGTCATTGGCATTGAAATGGGCACTGTAGGTGTGTTTACTGTCCTCCACTCCCTGCCGACTTTGCTTCCTCATTGACTTGCATTGGGCTTCGTGTTTCAGTCGGACCCCGACTTTTCCCTATTGTCGGCTGATTTCGTTCGACCCAACTTCTATGAAAATCGGGTTTCATGAAACCTGACTCGACCCGAAAAAAGGCAAAGTCGCTCATCACTATCAACAACAAGTGGGACCCAATTGTGAAGTTGAACGAAATTTATTGATTACTTTAACTTTTTGTGGAAATTCAAAAACTGAAAAGTGGGGCGTGCAATATTATTCGGCCCCTTTAACTTAATACTTTTTGCGCCACCTTTTGCTGCAATTACAGCTGCAAGTCATTTGGGGTATCTCTCTCTCAGTTTTGTACATTGAGAGACTGAAATTCTTGCCCATTCTTCCTTGGCAAACAGCTTGAGCTCAGTGAGGTTTGATGGAGATCGTTTGTGAACAGCAGTTTTCAGTTCTTTCCACAGATTCTCGATTGGATTCAGGTCTGGACTTTGACATGGCCATTCTAACATCTGGATAAGTTTATTTGGGAACCATTCCATTGTAGATTTTGCTTTATGTTTGGGATCATTGTCTTGTTGGAAGACAAATATCCATCCCAGTCTCAGGTCTTTTGCAGACTCCAACAGGTTTTCTTCAAGAATGGTCCTGTATTTGGCTTCATCCATCTTCCCATCATTTTTAACCATCTTCCCTGTCCCTGCTGAAGAAAAGCAGGGCCAAAGCATGATGCTGCCACCACCATGTTTGACAGTGGGGATGGTGTGTTCAGGGTGATGAGCTGTGTTCCTTTATGCCAAATATATTGTTTGACATTGTTGCCAAAAAGTTCGATTTTGGTTTCATCTGACCAGAGCACCTTCTTCCACATGTTTGGTGTGTCTCCCAGGTGGCTTGTTGCAAACTTTAAATGACACTTTTTATGGATAGCTTTGAGAAATGGCTTTTTTCTTGCCAATCTTCCGTAAAGGTCAGATTTGTGCAGTGTACGACTGATTGTTGTCCTATGTACAGACTGTCCCACCTCAGCTGTAGATCTCTGCAGTTAATCCAGAGTGATCATGGGCCTCTTGGCTGGATCTCTGATCAGTCTTCTCTTTGTTTGAGATGAAAGTTTAGAGGGACGGCCGGGTCTTGGTAGATTTGCAGTGGTATGATACTCCTTCCATTTCAATATGATCACTTGCACAGTGCTCCTTGGGATGTTTAAAATTTGGGAAATTATTTTGTATCCAAATTTGGCTTTAAACTTCTCCACAACAGTATCACGGACCTGCCTGTTGTGTTCCTCGGTCTTCATGATGCTCTCTGTGCTTCAAACAGAACCCTGAGACTTTCACATAGCAGGTGCATTTATACGGAGACTTGATTACACACAGGTGGATTATATTTATCATGATTAGTCATTTATGACAACATTGGATCATTCAGAGATCCACAATGATCTTCTGGAGTGAGTTTGCTGCACTGAAAGTAAAGGGGACAAATAATATTGTGCGCCCCACTTTTCAGTTTTTGAATGTCCACAAAAATTTAAAATAACCAATAAATTTCGTTCAACTTCACAATTGTGTTCCATTTGTTGTTGATTCTTCACCAAAAATTTACATCTGATATCTTTATGTTTGAAGCATGATACGTGGGAAAAGGTTCAAAAGTTCGAGGAAGCCAAATACTTTCGCAAGGCACTGTATCTTTCCTGTATCCTTAATTATACAGTGCATGATTCCCTATTCTTGCAAGAATTACCATGTACCTTATTTTTTTACAGGACAAAATTATTTTGAGAGCGAATTTACATAATTACAAAATGTTGAAGAAGTATCTTATGAAGTCAGCTGTATTTGAGCATTTCACATTGACTCAAGATAAAAAAAATTTTTGTGTGTCAGTGTATAAGTGACCCAGATGAAAACAAATGCTGTGATGCCAAAATCAGTGCATACTCCAACAGTGATAAAAATGCTCCTTCAAGAGCTTCCAATCTAAAAAGACATTTACAATGCTGCCACCCAGAAGTTTACAAAGCTGTGACTGAAAAAGATCACAGCAGCACCAAGAAACCAAAGACCAGTACTTCCCACCAGGCAAAGGAGGAGGAAAGAGCATCTCAAACATCAGTTACAAGATATTTTTTAAGTGACAAAGTTACTGTAACTATGACAGATGTGTTTAAAAGACAGCCCATTGAGCTTGTTGTGAAGGACAGTGTACCATTATAATTATATGCATGACCAGCTTTTACAGCTTTTCATGGAAAAATGGCCCACAAACTTGGTGTTTCTCTGGAAAGAGAAAGTATTAGAAAATTAGTTATTGAAGAAGCCCTTAACCAAAGGGAAGATCTTAAAAAGACTCTTAAGAGACGCTTTATGCTTCTTAAAATGGATGCCTGCACACATCACAGAGTGAACAATTTTGATATCAACATTCAATATGTTTGTGACAACAAAAAATTGTTATTAAAACGCTGGCAGCAAAAGATACTAAAGATAATAAAGCTCATCACAGCAGCCAGTTTCTCCAGACCTTAGTGGAAAAAGTTCTTCAAGATTATGAACTCAAAAAAGAACAGGCTCTTACTATTGTAACTGATAACACTTCAAACATGATAAGTACAATTAAACTGATGAATGAGAATAATGAAGGTGAACAACAGCTAGAAGAACATTTCACATTCAGTATGCTGGAGATGGAAGGCCACAGTCCTTTTCTAATAACGGAGGAACAAACAGATATTACTACAAAAAGAACAGCAAAATGATTCTGTACAATTAGATGATTTTGATGAAGCTGCTTCACACCTTTCTTATTCATCACATGCACTGTGTTGTGCACATGCTGCAGCTGGCAATAAGAGATAGTATGCAAGAGGGACATGCTGGAAGTTTATTAGCAAAGTGAGGAAATTGGCTATTGCTGCCAGAACCCTTAAAATTGATTCCATCTTGAAGAGACATGCTGGAAAAGGGGCAATTGTGGATCAATACACTCAGTGGGGCAGCACCTATGTAATGAATGAGCAATTGCCTGAGCTGAAACCCTTCCTTGTAGATATGGCCAACCCTCAGGTAACACTACATGAATGTCAATGGACACAGGTGGCTGAATTGAAGGAATTGCTTCATCACCCATTTACAGTGACTAAAAAGTTACACGCTTAGGATTTAACTCCTGTTATTATTTTATAAAGGAGTGGAAGAACTTATTGTTTTGTCTGTCACAAAGAAGAGGTTTAATCGCAGATGGCATTGCTGCTTCAATGAAATGGAGAGAGACAGATATTAGAAAATAAAATTCTTCTCGCAGCTGTTTATGTGGACCCGAGTCAACGTATATTGCTGGATGATCAACAGTTTACTTGTTATGATTGAGTCACCGAGGAGGAAAAAACAAAACACAAGCTCAGCCCAGAAAATCAAAGAGGTTGGAAACTAGCGGATTGCAGACCCCTAATCCTATCACACAACTAGCATTAGCCGTGGAGTGTTCCTACGGTGATCCTAGACACCTCGTCACAGCCGGAGATCTACATAAGCCTAAAGAGAGAAAAGGGAAAAACTGACTGCCCCAGAGCAGACCCCAAAGCAATAGGAAGCCCCCAACATATAATGACGGTGAAGCAAGATGAAAACACTAACACAGATGGAAAGATAGGTTGAGCAAACAATGGGGCCCAAGCTAACTAAAAAGGACAGGACAGAAAAGCTGCTGTCTGCAATCCGAGAAAACCCTGCTAAAAATATTACCAACACAACTGATAAGCAAAAAGGACCCTGAAGTCACTAGACTTCAAACCCTATATCAGCACTCAGAATATTCTGGAAGCAGAGCAAAAGAGAACACTGATCAAGGAAAAAGAATCCAGCACACCCCCGGCCGGGGATGGCTGAACTCCAAAAAACAAAGTAAACAAAACCAAAACTAATAAGTTCAATAGCAGAGCAAAAACTTATCTTTGGGAAGCAGGAATCAGACTGGTCTCCAAGAATCCAGCAGAGAAATCACCAGCGACTCAGAAGGGCGTCTGCTGCCTTATATCCAGTCTGAAGTTCCCGCTACCCAGTCACCATCCACCTGATCAGGTGTTTCGTTTCTTTCATCTAAATTAGCCTCACTACCTTCCTTCACCAGAAGAGGGAGATCCTTGGACACAAAAGATGAATGAACAGATGAGCTCACAACATTACTAAAGGAAAAGAAGCTCTGATTGAGGTAGCAGTTAGGATGAGTGGGCTACAGGACGGCCATGAGCAAGAGGACTCAGGTCCTGCCACTACTACTGCTGCCGTTTCTTCATCCACATCAGATGAGAAGTTTGATTTCGAAAAAAGTATTTGGATGACATGGAGCAGGCAAAGTATTGCCGCTGGAAAAAAGATTCCACTCCCATAGAAAACAGATTGACCATATTTCAGCAAAATTTTTCACTTGCTCTCCAAGAAGTAGAAGAGTTCAATTGTTCATGAAAAGTAACTGTGCAAGAGGCAAGTCCTTTATACCCTGAAATTGTTATAGATATTGCCCATGTGGTTACTGCTTTGCCACCAACCTAAGTTAGTGTAGAGAGGTTGTTTTCTAACCTTAAAATAATTAGGTCAGATTTCAGGTCATCTATGCTTGATTATTGTATCATAATTATGATTAAAAGCCTGATGTTAGCATTTTACTACAGTAAATTTATAACTTAAACTTAAACATGAGCCTTGTATGAGGGAGATGGAATCGGAGTCATGGAAACTGAGGATTCAGAGTTGGAGGTTTGGCTCACTGACTCCACAGCCCTGCTTGGTGAAGAAGATTCATGAAACTAGGTTAATGACAGACAATTTTCTGTTGGATATAATACATTTCTTCTCTTAAATAATTGGCCAGATTGCCATTGCTGAGGTTGGTGAATGGAGCCTGCACTTTAGGACTGAGAGGGACTGAAAAGTGTCAAATAGTCATTTAGGATTGTTAGATAATGAGGTTGTCATTATCACTCCTGAAATGTGCCCCCACCCTTACTGTCCCCCAGGCCATACAAAGCAATGCAATGTGTTTCTTAATAAACTCCAGGAAGAAGCTCTTTGAAGCTTGATCCCCACCAATTAGCACCAGGGTGCGAGCTCTCTGCAACTACAGGCAAATTGGATTCTTTTGTCTGACTCAATCACACTTGACAGTTTGGCACTGTAGGTCACAGCAAGGCTTTGAAGTATTGAATCTGGAAAATGACCTATAATAACAGAATGCAATATCTCTGAGACTAGCCGAGCACATATTTGGAATCCCATTCCAAGCCACCTGTAGCACGCTGCGTTATTGAATCATAAAGCATAGCTACCAGAAATCACATACGGGAGGCATATTTAGTCTCTATTCCACTGAAGAAAAGAAAATGATCCGCACCACAAAAACCAATACGGCACCAGCAGAAGTATAGTGTGCACTTTTATAACAGTCGTCCACATAGAAAATCTGGCATTCAAACTGGACTCTCGGGTGCTCAACCGAAATGTAGCAGTGAAGTAGATTATTTTGTCTAAAGAAAGAGAGTCCATGCTTTATTGAAGACGGTTAAAACATGCTGGCGGGGGGGAATGGGATAATAAGTATGTGAGTGACGACGGCTGTTTCGCGCTATTGCACTTCTAAACGGCCCGTGTTGACCCATAGAAGCGTAAGAGTGCGAAACGGCCGTGGTCGCTCGCATACTCATTATCCCATTCCCTCCACCAGCATGTTTTAACATCTTCAATAAAGTATGGACTACTGAAACCAGTGAGTGCCACCTCTCTTTCTTTTGTCAAAAGGATATTTTGTCTCTATGCGCAGATAAAATCCAGCAGAACACAGTGGCGGTGCCGCCAACTCATTCAGAGCTTCGGGCAGAAAGTGATTGGCAATCCACAGTTCTGGACAGAACATCATATTCTCAGATATGGGAGGAGAGAAGCTGCACAAACCCAGGGATGGAGCAGAGTGTGGCAGGGAGTAGTCTAGGAGATATAAGGCAGCCCCTCATTATGGACTTAGTTTTTCTACTGGCAGGTGTCACGGTATGTCTGGCTCTGCGTGACGCGACCTGATGATCGGTCGGTCACAAAACCACAAGATAGACAAGGGGACACCGGGGAAACAATTACAACAGTGGGCCCTATAATAGGGAACGGGGAAGTGGACACCTCCTGCACTCTCCTAAGGAAGAGCCCTGAACTCTCCTCACGTTCCCTATACAGGTTCTTTCAACCGGTCGCCGACCAGGATACCTCAGTCCCTCACTTGCCCTGCACCTATCCCTTACTAGGGAACTGCCTAGTGCGGACACTGGTCCTCACCGCTGTACTAGTAAAACACCAGGGAAAACAACAGACAGGGAAAAACAAACAACACTTAGCTTGCTCTGCAGTCATGGACCAGACTGCTGAGTAAGGCACCCGGACACAGCTTACAACAGAAACACAAAGGCTTCAGATAAGCTGCAACAGCACTACTCCAGATAGCTCCTCTCTACAGAAAAGTTTGTTAGTGAATGACCAATATTACCAACAGGGAGCTGCAGCAGGGGGTCACCACCTGCTGACTAATTAAAACTGTAGTAACACCGGCGGCCACCGGAGGGGGAAAAACCCAGCAGCCGACCAACTACAGTTGTAGTAACACCAGCGGCCACCGGGGGCAAAAACTTATATTAACCCCCGAGGGCCTAAAAGGAAAAAGGTTTATAAAAGAGAATCCAGACTCTGCCACAGATCCAAGAATGGATCGTGACAGTACCCCTCCTTCAATGAGGGGCCTCTGGATCCTCAATACCGCACCTCACCGGAAAACTACCTACAGTGAGGATGCTTAGATCCACTAGAGTTCACTTCAGCAACTACCTGACTCTCAGGTTTATGGCAAACGTGGGCAGATGGAAGTGGCAATGTATGCTCTGGAGGCACCACAAATCTCCAGAGCGCCGACCTGGGGAATGAGTTGTGTATGGGCATTACTGGGGGTAACTCCAGCTGGTAAGTCCCTGGGCCGAGAATGGCTGACACCCGATACAGCACGATCACCCGAGAACTCCAGACCCCTGCAGCACACTTCCACTGGATGTTTTTGGTGGACACATACATACTGGTTCACACACAGGTCCGGACCTGAATGTTCATTGAACGTTTATTGCCACACACACGTTTGCCACAAGACAGTGAACTCTTCCAGGAACTGACAACAGAGGCATGCCCCTGTGTCACCACACTCACACCCCCACCATACTCAGAGGGAACCACCACCCTTCTCCGACCCCTCCTCCTATGAGGAGTCCGCCTCTCAGGGTTGGCTAATGGTGAGGGTTGAGACTTGCCCCTACTCCCTGTCAGCACCTCTGCTGCCCCCACTGGAGAAGAAGGGGATGGTTGTAGGAAGACTGCAGAGACAGTAGCCCCCAGGCAGCAGCCCTCACACGACTAATCCCAGCTGACTACTTCTCTAGACCGCCAATCTATGACGGGTTGTGTTTTTCCAATCAAGGGAGGCCTAAAACGATAGGTGATGGCATTTTCCCCAAGATGTAGCATGACAGGGACTCTACATGATGAGTGCCTATACGCAGATGTATATTTTCTACGACTTGGGTCAACCTCCCCTGGCTCAGTGGGACAGAGTCATTGGCCTGGATGCTTAGGAGATTGGCCAGCATCCTACACTTCAGGCCATGAGTCTGGACAAAGTGAGCATCCACCAAATTGACTCCCACTCCACTGTCCACAAACACTGGTATGCCCTCTGGTACCCCGCCAACCACCACTTAAGCTGATAAAGTACACTGAGAGGGCAAACTGGAGGAAATATACGCTCCCTGGTCGCCTCCCTCCACACGACCAGGGGGGCGCGGCTTCTTAGGTTCTACCAAAGTTTTGGCGCGCACTGGGCAAACTCTTAAAAAATGACCAGTCTGCCCACAGAAAAAACATGCCCCCACACCACATCGAATCGCAAGCAACCCTCTTTTGAAATCAACTACTCCGATCTGCATGGGTCCCTCCGTCAGCACTGGTGTATCCTCCTCCCTAGCAAGGACTACAGGGAGCACATTTGGTGTATGCCTTTCCCTGAGGTGTCTATCCACCCGGATTGCAACTGACATGGCAGCCTCCAACGACCTGGGAGCGGCGTACTGCACCAGAGTATCCTGCAACTTTGGAGACAGACCCTGCACAGAATGACTCCTAAGTGCAGGGTCATTCCACTGTGTGTCAGTGGCCCACCTCCTAAACTCTGAGCAGTACTCCTCCCTGCTTGATCTTACGGAATCGGGTTTCCTCCAGGGAGACACCATCAGGATCTCCATACACCAGCGCCAATGCCGCAAAAAACTCGTCCACTGATCGTAGAGATGGTGAATCGACCGGAAGGAGGAACATTAGCTGACACGGCCAAGGAAAGCCTGTAACTAAGATCTGGACCTGTGATCCATCAGCGTCTCCCTGTGGTCACATGCTACATTATACGGTAATTGCAACCTATCTATACCCTACCCTTGTATTTCACTCTTGACTACATACTTGTGCATTGTTCTGTAAATATATGCCTGTATATTTCTAGTGTGCCTTTTCAGCGATTAAATATACAACTAATCTTCGGCTGCTCTTTTATCTCGATTTCCAAATCCTCACGGTCGCACGCTCCATTGGATATTATAGGTACCTGGGTTGGTTTCTGACCTGATATAAGCCTGCTGTTGGATGGGGCTTATTTCAAACAAGGAACTGGTGGCAGAATACTGTACTGGGTTAGTGAGGATCTCTGACAGTGATGGCCCGGAGGTTTATATATATATCCCCAGCCAGGACTGGTGATGTACAGTATATCCCCCTTACTGGAAACGCTTCAATAACCCGTACCTATAAGGGAAGCCTTTCCGGCGACTATTTGCCTCGGTGCAGTTCCCTGACTGACCTCGAGCCAATCCCTGCTGATTCCTTCTCTCCCCTCCCCCGAGGTGAGTGAAATCAACATCCCCTTCACCTGTGCAATCCGTCACAGAGGTGATAATGTTTTGGAGTTATATGCTTTAAGCATAAACTTATAATGGATGAGATCTTTTGCCAAAAGGAATTTTCTCCACAGATATTTGGCACACCTTCAGCATTACTAGAGAAAATGTTTGGAGCCAGGGTTTCAGCCGTCTTTGCCAAGTGATCTGTGTGTAGAGGGTGCAGCTTCTTTAAAGGAAATTTCCAGCCATTGTTTTATTATAATGTTTCAAAGCTGAGTTGGGACATGAGAGGGCAAAAATGAATACAAATTCAAATTGCTGGGTATTGATGGCACACAGATTTCTTTAAGTGTGGTAAGTATGGGTTTCTTGGGAAAGGCAATATTTCTTGACAGAGAAGGAAAGAAGGTTATGGTCAGAAAGCAGTCAAGGGGACTTAGTATGATAATTCATTGAGCAAAGCTTGGAGAAGACCAGGTGTATTCCCATTTTCATGTGTAGGAGCATTAGTAAGCTGTGAAAGGCCTAGACAGGAGATTAGACACAGAAGATGAGTGGCATATGGAGTTGGCGGATGTTAAAGTCCCCCAAGATGAGAGTGGGAATTTCACAGGATAGAAAGTGAGGAAGTCAGGTGGCAAAGTGATCCAGGAGCCGTAGTGTGGTACACAACTGCCACTTGCAAGGAGTAGGTGTGAAAAGTCTGACAGTTTGAAGCTCAAAAGAAGGGAAGATAAATGAGAGTACTAGTAGGATAACCAAAAAACACATTTTGATGAAAGAAGCAGACCAACACCTCCACCTTGACTGTTCAATTGGGCATTCCAGAGGGCACAGTTAAAGGAAATAGGATTAGCAAAGTTTCTGTAGCACTATTGCCGGCACACCTGCAGTGTCCCCTTCTCCTTCCATGCAGGGATGCCGGCAAAACTCACTGTTCTGGGCCTTAGCCCAGTGTCTCCTATTTCCTGCTGCTGTGCATGATACATTGTGTCTCGGCAGCTTGCCTAGTACACACGCTCACCTGTTCTTAAAGGGGCAGCGTGAGCACATGGTAAATGCCTCAGCTATCAGTTGGGAGGCATTTAGTAATGTGTTCACTTGCAAGGAGTCTCAGCCAATAGCTTTGAGATATCTTGTATAAAAGACACTCTCCCCAATTGAGAGGTGCCTGAGTACCCTCTATAGTTTAACGTTAGGGCTGTGGAACTGTATGTTGCCAGGTCCCCAGTCCCTAGTATATTAAACTTGTTCCCGTATCCTTTGTCCCATTAATTCAGTATAGTTTGTTCTTGTTCCTGTGACCGCTTCGGCGGTGTCTGTATCCTAAAACCGCATCAGCGGTACCTGAACTGTTTGCTAAGACCAGTGGGTCTAACCTGTCATTGTGGCGATCCTGTTGGCACAGTTTGAACTTGTCCTTGTGGATGTCCTGTCTGCTATCAGGAAACTGCACAATCTGAACCTGTCCCTGTGGTCATCCTGTCAGCATAGCCTGTACCTGTCCTTGTGGCTGTCCAGTCTGCTATCCGGAGACTGTTGTGAGTTCATTCTCGGGTTCACCAGTTGTGAGTTCCCCTTCTGGACTCCCTCTGGTGGTGATGGGAGGTGGTGCGGCTGGTTTGATCGGTGGAGATCTGCCACCTGAGAATGAGGATGACGATTGGATCTCAGGATTCTCAGATTGGATTTAAGACAGCCGACGCCCTATTCAGTTGCTGGTGATTTCTTCTGGCTTGTCAGCTCTTGGTTTTCAGCTCTGTTCCAGTCATCTAAAGCTAAGTTTTTCTTCTAATGTTCACACTTGATTTTGTTGGTCTATTCAGTTTTTTGTGTGGTCTGCCAGCCCCTGCTGGGGGCTGAGCTGAATTTCCACTCTTATTTATCAGTATTTTGCCAATTAGCTTTTTGTCCCTTACTAGTTCGGTCTCTTTTTGCTCTGTCTCAGAATATTTCAGAGTGCTGATATAGTGGGAGAAGTCTAGTGACTTCAGGGTTAATTTTGCTATCAGAAGTGTTGGACATTATTTTGTATGGTTTTTTGCAGGTTGCAGGCAGTGTCTTCCATTTCCTTTCCTGCCTAGTTAGTTTGGGCCCCATCATTTGCTCAGCCTATTTTCCTGCCTGTGTTTGTGCTTCATCTTGTTTCACTGTCAATGTGTGGGGGCTCTCTATTCCTTTGGGGTCTGCACTGGGGCAGTTAGTTTTCCCTTTTCTTGCTTTAGGCTTATGTAGTCCTCCGTCCATGATGAGGCGTCTAGGTTCATCGTAGGCACGCTCCACGGCTACTGCTAGTTGTGTGGTAAGATCAGGGATCTGCAATCTGCATAGTTACCAACCACTGGTTTTCTGTGGCTTAGCTGTTTTGCTTTTTTCTCCTCGGTGACCCATTCATAACAGGAGACTGCACAGTCTGATTCTGTCCCTGTGGCCATCCTGTCGGCATAGCCTGTACCTGTCCCTGCGGCCATCCTGTCAGAATAGTCTGAAACTGCCCCTGTGGCCGTCCCATCTGCTATCGAGAGACTGCACAGTCTTAACCTGTCCCAAGTGACTACAATGCACGATCACTGTGTAGTAGTGTGACCGGCTGCAGGGTGACCCCTTTCTTCGCCGCGAACAGACTGAGACGGAGACTGAAATGCGTCCAACAGGTCCTCTTTTCTGGCCGTCCTTTTGACGACAGCAGCAACATACAGAAGCAGCTAGACACTCTCCGCACAAAGGCCCAGGTACCTTCACTTCCTTCTTACTTCTGTGTGACGGCCCTCACTGCTCTTTCACTGCAGCTGCCCTAGGCCTATCTACTACAGTGCTTCGCCTGCCCGAGTCCGTCCGTCTTGTGGTACCCCCAGGCTCTCTCAGTCTGCGGCTTCTCCTGTCCCTCCGTCTGCGGCTTCTCTTGTCAGAGTCACCCCCCTGTCTCAGATGTCAGTCCCTTCTGGAGCTTCACCACTGTACTTGTCTACTCTTCTCAGCTCCTCTCCCTGGACTGACCACTTCTAGAACTCTCTACCTGCCTTTTATCCCCCTCTTTGAGGATTCCTCCCAGAGTTCCTGTAACCCCGCCACCAGGGCCGCCATCAGGGCATTACAGCCCTTACTAGTGTATGGGGCCCCATGAATTGGGGGGGCCCGGCTGCCCGAGCACGCTGGCAGCCCGGGCCGCTCGCTCGGGCCCCCCCGATGATTTGTTCGGGCAGCAGCAGGCGCTTTAAGCTACGGCCTGCCCCAGTGCATTATGGGTCCCATCCGGCCAGCCTCCCGTGACGTCACACGTTGCTCTGCAGCTCTGCAGCTCTGCTCCACTTCCTCATTCGGAGCAGAGGGTGCAGCGTGTGCGGTGTCAGTGTGTGTGCACGTGGGTGGCTGGGAGCGGTGGACAGGCGGCAGACACCAGGAGAGAAGAGGCGGCGGCGTGCGCAGCGGACCAGACGTGGAGGCAGCAGGCGAGTGAGCAGGTGAGTAGTTTCAGGGCAAGGGGGGCCCAGCCAGCCACACAGCACCAGTCCCACCACAGCCACAGGGCCCCAGGGCAGGCAGGGGCCAGGGGGGGGCCCTGTGCAGCCAGCCACATGGCAGCAGTTCCACCACAGCCACAGGGCCCCAGGGCAAGCAGGGGCCAGGGGGGGCCCTGTGCAGCCAGCCGCACGGCAGCAGTTCCACCACAGCCACAGGGCCCCAGGGCAGGCAGGGGCCAGGGGGGGGCCCTGTGCAGCCAGCCGCACGGCAGCAGTCCCACCACAGCCACAGGGCCCCAGGGCAGGCAGGGGCCAGGGGGGCCCTGCACAGCCAACCGCACGGCAGGAGTCCCACCACAGCCACAGGGCCCCAGGGCAGGCACGGGGCAGAATGTGAGACATGGGGGCAGAATGAGACACGGGGGGCTGGGAGCAGAATGTGAGACATGAGGGCAGAATGTAAGACATGGGGGCAGAATGAGACCCCGGGGGCAGAATGTGAGACATGGGGGCAGAATGTGAGACATGGGGGCAGAATGTGAGACATGGGGGCAGAATGTGAGACATGGGGGCAGAATGTGAGACACAGGGGGCCGGGGGCAGAATGGACATGAGGGCTGAATGTGACAGTGAGACACAGGAGGGGCAGAATGGATACGGGGGTAGAATATGAGACACGGGGGGGAAGAATGTGACAGTGAGACACAGGAGGGGCAGAATGGATACGGGGCAGAATGTGAGACACGGGGCCAGAATGTGACAGTGAGACACAGAAGGGAGCAGAACGGATATGGGGGTAGAATATGAGACACGGGGGGGAAGAATGTGACAGTGAGACACAGGAGGGGCAGAATGGATACGGGGACAGAATGTGAGACACATGAGGGGGCAGGATGGGAGACACATGGGGCAGGATGGATACGATGTAGACAGATGGGGCAGGATCGGGAGATCATATGGGGCAGAAAGGATACTCATGAGGGCAAGATGAGAGAAAATATGGCTGGAGTCAGGAATGAGACAGGATGGGGGATATTGGAGGCTAGGATGGGGCATATTATTACCATAGGGGCTAATTAAGGGATATTATTACTGCGGTGATGTATTTATTTTATTTTTTTGAGGATACTGTTTTAAATGGGGGGGGGTCCTGTTACTGTGCAGAGCGACACTGTCACCTTTTTTTCTTCATCTGGTGTAGAGTAGAAGTTGGGAAAAAAATTAAGTAATGTGTTCTGCAAGTGGAGCTCTAGATAACTGTGTTATTTCCTGCAGAGACAAGCCCTGGCTGGAAGACGTGATGGCGTTCTGTGCTGAATGAAAGATGAAAAGCGAAGATAAAGGACTTCACCTAGACACGACACTGGTGAGTCAGTTTGTTGCCTGTACACTGACACTATATACAGAGTGCCTTTGTACAATGTCACCAGTGATCACTGTATAACCTGTGCACTGACACTGTACACTATATACAGAGTTCCTGTGTACAATGTCACCAGTGATCACTGTATTACCTGTACACTGACACTATATACAGAGTTCCTGTGTATAATGTCACCAGTGATACCTAAATTGTATTGGATATTTTAACAAATGTTTAATAGGATAGAGTAGAGTAGGGCCTGGCCAAAAGAGTCTACCTTGTCGTGGTGGCAGATTTAAAAAATCTTTTGGCCAAAACAAGAGCTGCTGGCTATGTGTGTGATCTGGAGATGGGACCTGTTAATACAGTATGTGATTGGTGAGAAGTGGAGTTTTTCCAAGAGAGAGCCGTGGGACTGTGGACCGTTCTGGGGTGGAGCCTGGGCGGAGTCTCAAGTGGGCCCCGAATATTTTGCCAGTATGGGGCCCCGAAATTCCTAGTGGCAGCCCTGCCCGCCACCCATGACTGTGCGGTCTCGTAGCCATAAGCTGATGTTAAGTCCATTTCTCACAACTCTCTCTACTCCCATCTTGTGGCCAAACTGTAGTATTGCACCCTTCTCATTATTTCCGCTGTCTCCCATCTATAAATGCAAAAGTCACACTATACCTTTACCTTCCCACTGCAGACAGGTCCATACGTCAATCCACCTCCCCTACCACTGCAACAGCAGATTTGCAATTTTCACTCAGCAACATCCACTTCTGCTTGTTTCTGGAAAACACCCATGGAGTCAAAATCATCACTACATCTGTGGATAAATTCCCAAGGAAGTATAATTTCCAAAATTGAGTCACTTGAGGAGGGTAATCTGTTTTTCTAGCATTTAGGGGCTCTGTACATGGACTCTCAAACCTAATATAGGTAAAACCGAGCAACAGGAGGCAAATATCAGTCCGTCCCTTTTGAGTCTTGCCCTGTACAGCCACAAATGGGGTATGGGGTATTTCCTTGTTCAGCAGAAATTGTATAATACATTTTGGTGACATGTTTACCCATTTTCCCTTGCGAAAATTAAAATCTGGGGCTAAACAACACTTTTTGGTGTCAATACGATCACTGCACCCTTAGATGAACTAATTTAAGGCTATGTGCCCACGTTGCAGAAATGCTGCAAAACTGTCCACAGCAATTCAGCAACTCTCCGCCATCGGTAAAATGCGTGCCGAATTTTCATGTATTTTCCCGCAAAACACAAGCGTTTTGCAAGCATTTTTAGCGCTTTTCTAAGTGCTTTGAAGCATCGCTTGGAAAAGTGATTGACAGGTTGGTCACACTTGTCAAGCATAGTGCTTGACAAGTGTGACCAACTTTTTACTATTGATGATGCCTATGCAGCATCAATAGCAAAAGATAGAATGTTAAAAATAATAAAAAATAAATAAAAAATAAAATATAGAGATATACTTACCCTCCTGGATCTCAGCGGCTTTGCCAGCAACTTCCGTTCCCAGGGATGCATTGCGTGAATGACCTCTGATGACGTAGTGGTTATGCGACAGTGACGTCATCTGGGGTGACTCTCGCAATGCATCCCTAGGAGTGGAAATTGCTGGCAGTGCCACGAGCACCGCTGAGGACTCCAGGGACCGAAAGAGGGCAAGTATATCCCTATTTTTTATTTTAATTCTATTTCTTACAGGAATATGGTACCCAGGGCATGGAGGAGAGTCTCCTCTCCTCCAGACCCTGGGTACCATCCGCAAATGAAGCGCTCACTTTATGCTTGGTGGGCATAGTCACATGCGTAGAGTGAGCAATTCAATACAATCCTATGGCGACGGAATCGCTACGATTCTGCAGAATTAATGGACATGCTGCAGATTTTACCACTATGGCGCAGCTACTGTGGAATCCCATAGAATTGCATGGGAATGCGTTTCTTAAAGGGAATCTGTCACCTCATTTTCGGCCTTTAATATGCGGCCACTGCCAACAGGGGCTTATCTACAGCATTCTGTAATGCTGTAGATAAGCCCCCGATGTAACCTGAAAGATAAGAAAAAAGAGTTAGATTATACTCACCCCGGCGTTCGGTCCGGTCCGATGAGTGTCGCCGCCCCGTCCGGCACCTCCCATCTTCATACGATGATGTCCTCCTCCTTGCTTCTCCCTCGGCTCCTGTGCAGGTGTACTTTATCTGCCCTCTTGAGGGCAGAGTAGAGTACTGCAGTGTGCAGGTGTTATGCGGGTTTAGGTCAAAGGAGGCTGACATACCCGGGGCCCCTGCGGAGTCCCTCAAACTAGGGAAAACCCTGTCTGATCCTCAACCCAGGGTTTTTGCTAATGGTGCAAATGCCTGAGCCTCCAACCTTTCCTTATCTCCTGTTCAGCCCTAAGCTGAACCCTCCACCCTCCACCCAGTGAGTTGTCAAACCACCAAAGCCCCGCACAGTAATGACAGACAGGGAGAACTTAAACCACACCGCGCCGCAAACACACAGGACAATACTGTAATGTGAACAGGGCAAAGCAAAGCACAAATATAGGAAGGTGAAAAGGTAACAACGGATCATAAGACACCAGATATGAATTTCTCTCTCCAACACCTCCTCTCCAGACCGGAACCACTTGGCCTAAAACACAAGCTATAATCGGCGACGCCCATAGGCCAGCACGACTATTTAAAGACCGTGGGCGTGACCAAACATCCCACCTGATTTCCAGCTAGATTAACCCCAGGTAACCTGAGTAAAATCAAGCCGGCGCCACTGAGGCTATAGTGGACGGAGATGGAACTACCGCTGCCTGCCGGACGCTGTGGTGTGAATAGCGTCCGACATGACAGTAGGTGCCGGGAAAGGTCAGAGAGGACCGGCGCCTGCGCACTGCAGTACTTTACTCTGCCCTCAACAGGGCAGATAAAGTATGCCTGAGCAGAAGCCGAGGGAGAAGCAAGGAGGAGGACATCATCATATGAAGACTGGAGGCGCCGGACCGCGGCAGCCATCACACCGGACCATGCCACCCGGTGAGTATAATCTAACGTGTTTTTCTTAACTTTCAAGTTTCATTGGCTGCTTATCTACAGCATTACAGAATGCTGTAGACAAGCCCCGAAAGGCGATGGCCGCAGCTTATAGGGCTAAAATGGGGTGACAGATTCCCTTTAAGAGTTTCCGCAGCGGCAAAAACGAAACGTGAGCACACAGCCTAAAACTGTAGTTTGTAGAATGGTGGTTCTGCTGCTCTGGCATCTTAGGGGCTCTCCCAGCGGGTTATGGCACCCACAAACCATATCAGTAAAATCTGCAGTAAATTATAGCATTCCTTGCATTCTCAGTTTTGCACTGTGCCACAAAAAGAAGTTCTCGATTACAAGAAGGGTATTGGCGTACTCAGGAGAAATTGCACAACAGACTGAGAGGATGGTCTGAGTGCCCAACGTCCACAGATGGGGGTTGTGCTCACAGCCCAACACCGTGTGGCCCTCCAAAGAAATGCCACCCCACACCATTGCTGACCCACTGCCAAACCGGTCATGCTGAAGGGTGTTGAAGGCAGCAGATTGCTCTCCACGGCATCTCCAGACTCTGACACATCTGTCACATGTGCTCAGTGTGAACCTGCTTTCATCTGTGAAGAGCACAGGGCGCCAGTGGCGAATTTGCCAATCCTTGTGTTCTGTGGCAAATGCCAAGCGTCCTGCACGGTGTTGGGCTGTGAGCACAACCCTCATCTGTGGACGTCGGGCCCTCAGACCATCCTCATGGAGTCGGTTTCTAACCATTTGTGCAGACACATGCACATTTGCGGCCTGCTGGAGGTCATTTTGCAGGCCTCTGGCAGTGCTCCTCCTGTTCCTCCTTGCACAAAGATGGAGGTAGCGGTCCAGCTGCTTGGTTGTTGCCCTCCTACAGCCCCCTCCACATCTCCTGGTGTACTGGCCTGTCTCTTAGTAGCGCCTCCAGTCTCTGGACACTATGCTGACAGACACAGCAAATCTTGCCACAGCTCGCATTGATGTGCCCTCCTGGATGAGCTGCACTACCTGAGCCACTTGTGTGGGTTGTAGAGTCTGTCTCTTGCTACCACGGGTGTGAAAACACAACCAACATTCAAAAATGGCCAAAACATCAGGCACAAAGAATTGGTACTGGGATGTGGTCTGTGGTCCCCACCTACAGAACTACTCATTTATTGAGGGTGTCTTGATAATTGCCAATAATTTCCATCTGTTGTCTATGAAAAAAACCTCAAAAAAAATTTAATGGATCAAATATTCTGAAAAAAACCAAGATAGCAAAAAGAAAAATAAATTTGACCCTAAAAATTAACTTTTATTCCAATATTTAAAACCTGGATAGTACCAGTATAGGGAACAGGGTACATAATATTTTTGACATACAAATTGTGCAATATATCAGGGCACTACACTCGCCCTAATAAGCCCTAGTGCGTCCCTTCCTTGCCGCGGAGGTTGGGCTGGGCTCGATATCATCTGATGGCTGATAAGTATTTTTTTGAATTTTTATGCTGACAGACTGATGGATGGCAATTTGTTTATTGGGTCATTGGGTTATCCCATGAATGAATTTAATGGTGTTTTCTGCCATCCTCGTTTATAAAAGAGACTATTGTGTCTATTGTGAATTTTGAGGACTATTATGTCCTTTGGACACGTTAGATCAGCAAATATGTTTTCCTGATGAACTCCTTTTGGATTTGATCTATGCATTGTTGTTATGTGTAAACGCTTTTTTAGAAAGCTACAGTCTGTCATCTATGCAGCATTTAGCATTTTTTCCTACGAGATAAGTTTCTAATTGAGCTGCAACCATCAGCATTTTTTACTACGAGATATGAGGGTGGATATATACCCACCACTCTGTGTTAAGATTAGGTGTACTCCTAGAGACAGTATATGGTCTCTCCATCAGGGGTCATTTTTTCGGGATTTGTGTGTGTTTGTGTTGTTTTGTGTATCCTCTTCGTGGACTAGGGTCTGTTTAGGGTGCTATTAGGGTCACCGACGTTGAGCGGGGGCGCCATATCGCATATATTAGGGTGCCAACCTCCGCGGCAAGGAAGGGACGCACTAGGGCTTATTAGGGCGAGTGTAGTGCCCTGATATATTGCACAATTTGTATGTCAAAAATATTATGTACCCTGTTCCCTATACTGGTACTATCCAGGTTTTAAATATTGGAATAAAAGTTAATTTTTAGGGTCAAATTTATTTTTCTTTTTGCTATCTTGGTTTTTTTCATCTGTTGTCTATGCCATTTGCACAACAGCAAGTGAAATTGATTGTCAGTGTTGCTTCCTAAGTGGACAGTTTGATTTCACAGAAGTTTGATTTACTTGGAGTTTTATTCTGTTGTTTAAGTATTCCCTTTATTTTTTTGAGCAGTGTATATAAAAATGAGTGTATGTGTGTGCATCAAGCCACGCCCACTACACATAGCCCCACTGATGATGTCATAATTATTTGATGACGTTATAATCAACTGATGATGTCACAAACATTTGATAATGTCATAATGTTTGTGACACTCATTGCGTGTGGAGTGTGTGTGGCTATGCGGAGTGGGCAGGGCTAGGTGGAGTGGGTGTGGCTTGATACACTCACACTAGCATACACTCATTTTTATATATATAGACTAGCTGAAGAGCCTGGCATTGCCCGGTTACAGTAATTAACTCTGGTTAGTTATAACAAATTATAATTATCCACCATCCCATAGGCCCATGCCCATATACCCATCATACATATTCGCCATCCCATAGTCGAGTGCCCATATGCCCATCATACATATTCTCCACCCCATAGTCCCATGCCCATATACCCATCATACATATCTGCCATCCCATAGTCCCATGCCTATATACCCATCATGCATATCCTCCATCCCATAGTTCAGTGCCCAAATACCCATCACACATTCTCCATCCCATAGTCCCGTGCCCATATACCCATTATGACATCATCACCACCATGGCAACCGTTATAACATAACCGTCACCATTGCAACCTATTAAGACATCATCATCACCACGGCAACCATTATGACATAACCATCAACATAGCAGCCTATTATGACATCATCGTCGCCATGGCAACTGTTGTGACATCAACTTCACCATTGCAAGCTATTATGACATCAGCGTTGCTATCGCAACGATTATGACATCATAATGATGGATAGGGCTTGATACACACACACATGCAGCCAAACTAATTGGTCGTCATTTCATACTACAGATGGACAATGACCCAAAACATAAAGCCAAAGCAACCCAGGAGTTTATTAAAGCAAAGAAGTGGAATATTCTTGAATGGCCAAGTCATTCACCTGATCTCAACCCAATTGAGCATGCATTTCACTTGTTAAAGACTAAACTTCAGACAGAAAGGCCCACAAACAAACAGCATCTGAAAACCACCGCAGTGAAGGCCTGGCAGAGCATCAAAAAAGAGGAAAAATGTTGTCTCTGTACAAATATATATGGACCTAAGTGTACATACACTCATTTTTTATATACTGTATAAAGATTACATAGACCCCTCAAAGTCACTTAACCCCTTTACCCTCAAGGGTGGTTTGCATGTTAATGACCAGGCCAGTTTTTACAATTCTGACATTGCTTTCTCGTAAAATGAAAGAAAAAATACAGGGCGCATCCACTGTGTAAAATCCGTATCAAAAAACACATTAACAGAAAAAAAAGGAAGGTGCTCATCTATTGGGGTTGTGAGGAAGTCACAACACCCATAGACGCATGAGAAGCAGCAGCAAGTCTGCACAGGGTCCTAGGACAAATTTGCAAAAAGCGGCGTGAAAGTGCAATGAGGACTGCGCTTGCTTCTGGTGGAGTACAAAGTTCTTTATTTAGCGTTTCCTGAGCCAACTGGCTCACTTCATCAGGGCAGATTACATTGAAAGATAGTGAAACATTCTTACAGAGGAAAAAAAAAAAAAAAAGGAAAAAAAATGGCGCCAAAACAAGGTTAAATGACATCAGCAAAGGTCAAAGAAAAAAAAAAAAACTCAAAAACAATGAAATTTTATTACAAACATAAAAACACTACAATAAAAGTGTATTAAAATGAGAAAAAATATAAAATTATGCAAAAATAAAAATAGAACAGAGTGCTATGGATCACGGGGTAAAAAGTGGCTAAGGTTAATGAAAAAAAGGGGGGGGAGGGGTGAGACCTCAAGGAGTATTAGAACCTGGCTCATGAAGTGAAGATGTATGCTGTAAAGTGCAAGTACCAGGTATTAGTCCACTAAACCATTGGATTTAGCTGAAGTGGTTTAAAAAAAAAAAAAAAAAAATTTTTTAGAAGTTATTTGTTTTATAGAAATCGAAATTCAGCAAAATAACTTGAAGTGGTATTAGAACCTAACTAATAAAGTGCAAATTGTAAAGTACGAGGTATCAGTCCACTGAACCATTTAGAACAAACAGAAGTGGTTTGAAGAATATTAAAGGAATTGTTTGTCAATTTATTATCTAGGAATCAAAATTCAAAAAAACAACTTCAAATGGTATTAGAACCTGGCTTATAGCAGGCTAGAAGGTGCAATTACAAGGTATTAGTCCACTCGACTATAAGACTGTAATGATGTTTTTTGTATGTATTGGTCCATTATACCATTAGACTTTAATGATGTTTTTTTGTAAAAAAAAAAAAAAAAAAAAGGAGGGGCATAAAATTGGGTAAAATGTAAGAAAAATGTATGAAAATCACAATAAGGAAAAAATCAAATAAAAGCATCATTGATAATATTGAGGCCATAGGAGCCAATTGTCTTCAATTTATAGATCCAATAGACCTCTTTTCTGTTTAATGCTTGGGTTCTATTGGAAACATGTTCAGGGATGTGTTCTATAGGAAAAATGATGGCTTTAGAGAAATCTCTTTGGTGAAATGAATCAAAGTGTCGTGACAGACCATGTTGTTGATAT
Organism: Dendrobates tinctorius; assembly: GCF_039654945.1. Classification (NCBI taxonomy): domain Eukaryota; kingdom Metazoa; phylum Chordata; class Amphibia; order Anura; family Dendrobatidae; genus Dendrobates; species Dendrobates tinctorius. Next base: position 4,089,407 of record NW_027361829.1, read on the forward strand.
CCAATTTTAGTATTGTGTCTATGTGAGTTCATTCTACAATGAAGGGGTTGTGTGGTTCTCCCAACATACAATTTAGGACAAGGACACAGGATAACATAGATAACAAAGGCAGACACACAGGACAGGTGATTAGTGATGGTGAATTTTTCTGAAGTGAATGGATGTGAAAAGATGAAAGTATTATGGGCAATATTACTGCAAAGCTACACCTAGGCCTCTGGCATCTAAAAATGCCTGGTGTCAAGCCGGTATGATTGTCGGGAGTATATTGGCTCAATCTGCTAGGGGCCAGATGATTTTTTAGTGATCTGGCCTTCCTAAATGTAACCGTAGGTTTGTCAGGAAGAACTTTATTAAGTACAGGATCTTTTTGGATAATGTACCATAGGTCCCCTAGTATATTTTTAATCTCCTTATGTTGGGAGTTGTAGGTAGTGATAAAATTGGCCTGATAGTTAGCATGTGTATCTTTTTCTTTAGATCTCCCACTTAAAAGAATTTGCTGGTTAAAATTTTTTGAAACATTATTAAAAGTAGAATGAACCAATTGGGAAGGGTATTTTTGAGCCAGGAATCTTCCCTTGAGGACCTCAGCCTGATTATTAGAAATCCTCATCTTCTGTACAGTTCTTTCGGATTCTCTGAAATTGATTATGAGGAATGTTAAAAAGCCATTTAGAATAATGGCTGCTCTTAAAATGGACATAACTATTGGAGTCTACCTTCTTAAAAAAGGTTTTGGTATAGATTTTGGAGTTTTTTATATAAAAGGTGATATCAAGGAAGTCCATCTGGGTATTACTAATGTGGGGGGTGAACTCCAAACCCCATATATTGTTCTGTATGGAAGAAGTAAAGACATCAACTGGAATAAAACTGGTGTCAAAGATTAAGAATAAATCATCAATGTATCTTTTATATAAAACCACGCCCTCTAAAAATGAATCAATGGTAATAAAAGTATTTTCAAAGACCCCCATAAAAAGATTAGCATAAGTTGGCGCGACCCGTGATCCCATAGCGGTGCCTCTGACCTGATGATAAAAATCCCCCAGAAAAGTAAAAAAGTTATTATGTAAAATAAAATCCATCCCATTAAAAATAAAATCCTTTTGAGGATCCGTCAATCGACTGTCAGTAAGTAGAAATTTTTTAAAACAGCTCAAACCCAGTTGGTGATCGATATTGGAATACAAAGCAGATGCATCAAATGAAATAAAAACATATGAATCTTTCCAAGGTATATTGTTAGTTAGGTTGATCAATTGTGTAGAATCCTTTAAAAAACTGGGGAGCTGTAGGACATGAGGCTGCATGATTCTATCTATATAAAATGATAAATTGCTGGTGAGAGAGTCAATACCAGAAATAATAGGTCTTCCTGGTGGATTAATGGTACTCTTGTGTATTTTGGGTAAATGGTACAGGAAGGGAGTAGAGGGGTTCTTAACTGTTAAAAACTTCCTTTCATGGTCATTAAGAACCCCAGAATCTTGCGCCTTTTTGATGAAATCATTGTAAAAAACAGTAGCTTGGGGGATGGGGTTCTGGGGGATGGGCAGATAAAATTTTTTGTCAGATAAAATTCTAAAAGCCTCATTCACATAATCAGTTTTATCTTGAATCACTATCCCTCCACCTTTATCTGCAGATTTAATAACTAAATTCGTGTTTTTCTCCAATCTTTCCAATGCCAATGCCAATGCCAATCTTTCATTTCACAGTTCACTCGGGTCCCTTGGCGGGGGCTCAGCGGTCGGTGATTCTCTCAGGAGCTGCTCCACTGTCCAGGATCCGTTATGGACTATTTCAATCATCGCCTTCTCTCCAGAGAACGCCTCATATTACAGGTGGTTGGCAAAATCCACCCGGTTAACCAGGAGGAGACCCCACAAGTAGCCTTTTCGGAGGACGACACCAGGACCATGAGGACCCTTTTCCACACCTTAGAAGATTCCATCAAAGAAGAAATCTCCAACAGCCTACACGCTAGATTTCTAGCTATATATATGGACGAACACATCTGTCCTAAAGGACTCAGGATTTCTTTACAGACACCTTTTCCACAAGATCTTGCATTCTCAGATGAATGGGAGGATATTCAGTATGACTGTATGCAGAGGCTTTTACATTGCCTACATAAGAAAAGGACTACTCTTGCTCAGACTGCAGCAGAAAAGGTACTGGAAACTAATACAATGTTATCCAATTTCTCTGATCACCCTTTGTTTAGAAAAATCAATTCTAGTATTTCTATTGCAGCTCTTAATTTGGAGCATGATACAATTGTAAAAAAGTCAAAGAAATTGAGCAGAGACAGAGAGTCCCCTTTCTCCCCTACCCCTGACTCACCCATTCTAGAAGAAAGCTCTGTAGTTCCTAATAATTCTTCTCACCAAAAAAAAAAAAAAAATTTCTCACATTAAAAAACACCCCCTTTTTTTTTCCTAACACTCAGACTCAATCCTCCATGAATACCAACCCAGGGAGAGTCTTTATTAATAGCAATAGAGGGAAAAACCAGCACCCTAGAAGCAAACCAAGGGATCCCCCTGGGCCAGCTGTACCTATTACACCTACTCCTTCCACCATTACTATGCCCACACGTACCCTTTCTGAATTGATGGACTCCAACATCAATTCCTTCAAGTCAAGTGGGGAAAGCCCTACTTCTATACCCACTGTTAATGTCACTCCTAATTCTGCCAATGACATGGCAGCACTAATTATTGATAGAAGGAGGTCTTCCTCCTTCCCCCTACCTTTCTTTGACCCCCCGCTCACCCCTGCAAAATTAGACACCACTGAGGTTTTTGATTTTGATCCTCTGGTCACCACTGATCACATTGTTCTTAATATTGACAACCCTACTACCTCCTGTATAGACAAACTCCCTGCTGTTTCTACTGAAAAGAGGTTGATCATTAATGACCAGGTCATTATTGACAACTCAGCTGCTGGTTCATCAGCAGCAGTGTCCTTTTTACCAGCTGCATGCAATCCCATTCCCCAAGCAAAAAGAGATATCCCTTCTTTTTTTCAGAAGGTCACACTAAAAAGAAAAAATCCTATAGAGGAGCCAGAGGCCAAGGAGCAAAGAAAAAAAGGGAAAAGCGACAATCCATAAAATCAAATGTTTTTAATTTATCATCTTACCCCCTGTCCCCGGATGAGGAAGGGTTATTAAGTAAGGTACTCTCCTTCTGCCCCACCAATAAAAGCAGTGGTTTTGAATTATTTCTTGATGCCCAAAAATTCATTAGGAAACTTACCCTAGTGAGACATTTTGAACTCAAAAAAGTTCATTCTAACCCTGACACTTCTAACAACACAGTGGTCTCTTCCTTCCACCTTGATGTCAGAGGGAAATCCTCATTCTACCCACTAGAAAGTAGAGGACATCATGTAGAAACATTCTCTGATCTTCTATTGGATCGTCTTAATACACTACCTACACAAAATATACCAGTAAAACGGAATTTGTCCTCAATAGAACGTGTGGCATTGGAAAGATTGGAGAAAAACACGAATTTAGTTATTAAATCTGCAGATAAAGGTGGAGGGATAGTGATTCAAGATAAAACTGATTATGTGAATGAGGCTTTTAGAATTTTATCTGACAAAAAATTTTATCTGCCCATCCCCCAGAACCCCATCCCCCAAGCTACTGTTTTTTACAATGATTTCATCAAAAAGGCGCAAGATTCTGGGGTTCTTAATGACCATGAAAGGAAGTTTTTAACAGTTAAGAACCCCTCTACTCCCTTCCTGTACCATTTACCCAAAATACACAAGAGTACCATTAATCCACCAGGAAGACCTATTATTTCTGGTATTGACTCTCTCACCAGCAATTTATCATTTTATATAGATAGAATCATGCAGCCTCATGTCCTACAGCTCCCCAGTTTTTTAAAGGATTCTACACAATTGATCAACCTAACTAACAATATACCTTGGAAAGATTCATATGTTTTTATTTCATTTGATGTATCTGCTTTGTATTCCAATATTGATCACCAACTGGGTTTGAGCTGTTTTAAAAAATTTCTACTTACTGACAGTCGATTGTCTGATCCTCAAAAGGATTTTATTTTTAATGGGATGGATTTTATTTTACATAATAACTTTTTTACTTTTCTGGGGGATTTTTATCATCAGATCAGAGGCACCGCTATGGGATCACGGGTCGCGCCAACTTATGCTAATCTTTTTATGGGGGTCTTTGAGAATACTTTTATTACCATTGATTCATTTTTAGAGGGCGTGGTTTTATATAAAAGATACATTGATGATTTATTCTTAATCTTTGACACCAGTTTTATTCCAGTTGATGTCTTTACTTCTTCCATACAGAACAATGTATGGGGTTTGGAGTTCACCCCCCACATTAGTAATACCCAGATGGACTTCCTTGATATCACCTTTTATATAAAAAACTCCAAAATCTATACCAAAACCTTTTTTAAGAAGGTAGACTCCAATAGTTATGTCCATTTTAAGAGCAGCCATTATTCTAAATGGCTTTTTAACATTCCTCATAATCAATTTCAGAGAATCCGAAAGAACTGTACAGAAGATGTGGATTTTAATAATCAGGCTGAGGTCCTCAAGGGAAGATTCCTGGCTCAAAAATACCCTTCCCAATTGGTTCATTCTACTTTTAATAATGTTTCAAAAAATTTTAACCAGCAAATTCTTTTAAGTGGGAGATCTAAAGAAAAAGATACACATGCTAACTATCAGGCCAATTTTATCACTACCTACAACTCCCAACATAAGGAGATTAAAAATATACTAGGGGACCTATGGTACATTATCCAAAAAGATCCTGTACTTAATAAAGTTCTTCCTGACAAACCTACGGTTACATTTAGGAAGGCCAGATCACTAAAAAATCATCTGGCCCCTAGCAGATTGAGCCAATATACTCCCGACAATCATACCGGCTTGACACCAGGCATTTTTAGATGCCAGAGGCCCAGGTGTAGCCTTTGCAGTAATATTGCCCATAATACTTTCATCTTTTCACATCCATTCACTTCAGAAAAATTCACCATCACTAATCACCTGTCCTGTGTGTCTGCCTTTGTTATCTATGTTATCCTGTGTCCTTGTCCTAAATTGTATGTTGGGAGAACCACACAACCCCTTCATTGTAGAATGAACTCACATAGACACAATACTAAAATTGGATATCAACAACATGGTCTGTCACGACACTTTGATTCATTTCACCAAAGAGATTTCTCTAAAGCCATCATTTTTCCTATAGAACACATCCCTGAACACGTTTCCAATAGAACCCAAGCATTAAACAGAAAAGAGGTCTATTGGATCTATAAATTGAAGACAATTGGCTCCTATGGCCTCAATATTATCAATGATGCTTTTATTTGATTTTCTCCTTATTGTGATTTTCATACATTTTTATTACATTTTACCCAATTTTATGCCCCTCCCTTTTTTTTTTTTTTTTTTTACAAAAAAACATCATTAAAGTCTAATGGTATAATGGACTAATACATACAAAAAACATCATTACAGTCTTATAGTTGAGTGGACTAATACCTTGTAATTGCACCTTCTAGCCTGCTATAAGCCAGGTTCTAATACCATTTGAAGTTGTTTTTTTGAATTTGGATTCCTATATAATAAATTGACAAACAATTCCTTTAATATTCTTCAAACCACTTCTATTTATTCTAAATGGTTCAGTGGACTAATACCTCGTACTTTACAATCTGCACTTGCGCTTTATTAGTTAGGTTCTAATACCACTTCAAGTTATTTTGCTGAATTTCGATTTCTATAAAACAAATAACTTCTAAAAATTTTTTTTTTTTTTTTAAACCACTTCAGCTAAATCCAATGGTTTAGTGGACTAATACCTGGTACTTGCACTTTACAGCATACATCTTCACTTCATGAGCCAGGTTCTAATACTCCTTGAGGTCTCACCCCTCCCCCCCCTTTTTTTCATTAACCTTAGCCACTTTTTACCCCGTGATCCATAGCACTCTGTTCTATTTTTATTTTTGCATAATTTTATATTTTTTCTCATTTTAATACACTTTTATTGTAGTGTTTTTATGTTTGTAATAAAATTTCATTGTTTTTGAGTTTTGTTTTTTTTTCTTTGACTTTTGCTGATGTCATTTAACCTTGTTTTGGCGCCATTTTTTTTCCTTTTTTTTTTTTTTTTCCTCTGTAAGAATGTTTCACTATCTTTCAATGTAATCTGCCCTGATGAAGTGAGCCAGTTGGCTCAGGAAACGCTAAATAAAGAACTTTGTACTCCACCAGAAGCAAGCGCAGTCCTCATTGCACTTTCACGCCGCTTTTTGCAAATTTGTCCTAGGACCCTGTGCAGACTTGCTGCTGCTTCTCATGCGTCTATGGGTGTTGTGACTTCCTCACAACCCCAATAGATGAGCACCTTCCTTTTTTTTCTGTTAATGTGTTTTTTGATACGGATTTTACACAGTGGATGCGCCCTGTATTTTTTTTTCATTTTACGAGAAAGCAATGTCAGAATTGTAAAAACTGGCCTGGTCATTAACATGCAAACCACCCTTGAGGGTAAAGGGGTTAAGTGACTTTGAGGGGTCTATGTAATCTTTATACAGTATATAAAAAATGAGTGTATGTACACTTAGGTCCATATATATTTGTACATGTATATTTTTTTTTTTCTTTGACCTTTGCTGATGTCATTTAACCTTGTTTTGGCGCCATTTTTTTTTTCCTTTTTTTTTTTTTTTTTCCTCTATAAGAATGTTTCACTATCTTTCAATGTAATCTGCCCTGATGAAGTGAGCCAGTTGGCTCAGGAAACGCGTTGGCTAAATAAAGAACTTTGTACTCCACCAGAAGCAAGCGCAGTCCTCATTGCCATTTCACGCCGCTTATTGCTTTCTCGTGACATATTGTACTTCATGTTAGTGGTAAAATTTAATTGATAAAACTTGCGTTTTTTTGTGAAAGCAACGGAAATTTGTCAAAAATTTTGAAAATTTTGCAATTTTCCTACTTTGAATTTTCATGCCCGGAAATCACAGAGATAAGGCACACAAAATACTTAATAAGTAACATTTCCCACATGTTTGCTTTACATCAGCACAATTATGGAACCAAAATTTTTTTGTTAGGAAGTTATAAGGGTTAAAAGTTTACCAGCGATTTCTCACTTTTACAACACCATTTTTTGAGGGATCACATCACATTTGAAATCACTTTGAGGGGTCTATATGATAGAAAATACTCAAAAGTGACACCATTCTAAAAACTGCACCCCTCAAGGTGCTCAAAATCACATTCAAGAAGTTTATTAACCCTTCAGGTCCTTCACAGGAATTTTTTGAATGTTTAAAAGAAATTAACATTTATCTTTTTTTCACAAAAAAATTATTTCAGGTCCAATTTTTGCTTATTTCACCAAGGGTAACAGGAGAAATTGGACCACAAAAGTTATTGTGCAAATTGTCCTGAGTACGCTGATACCTGATATGTAGCGGGGAACCACTGCTTCTGCATTGCAGAGCTCAGAATGGAAGGAGCGCTGTTTGACTTTTTCAACACAAAATTAGCTGGAATTGAGATTGGACGCCATGTCACGTTTGGAGAGCCCCTGAGGTGCCTAAACAGTGGAAACCCCCCACAAGTGACCCCATTTTGGAAACTAGACCCCCAAGGAACTTATCTAGATGTGTGGTGAGAATTTTGAACCCCCAAGGGCTTCACAGAAGTTTATAACGAACAGTCGTAAAATTAAAAAATCATATTTTTTCCTCAAAAATGATCTTTTCACCCCCAATTTTTATTTCCCAAGGGCAACAGGACCCCAAAAGTTATTGTGCAATTTGTCCTGAGTACGCCGATACCCCATAAGGGGGGTAAACCACTGTTTAGGCTCATAGTAGAGCTTGGAAGGGAATGAGCGCCATTTGACTTTTTCAACGCAGAATTGGCTGGATGCCATGTCGCGTTTGGAGAGCCCCTGATGTGCCTGAACAGTGGAAACCCCCCAAATCTAACTCCAATTCTAACCCCAACACTCCCCCAACCCTAATTCTAACCCTAGCCCTAACCCTATCCCTAGTCATAACCCTAATGGGAAAATGGAAATAAATACATTTTTTTTTTAATTTTATTATTTTTCCCTAACTAGGGGGGTGATAAAGGGGGGTTTGATTTACTATTTATAGCAGGTTTTCATGTTTGGCAGCTGTCACATGCTAGAAGATGCTTTTTATTGCGGAAAATAGTTTTTGCATCACCACAATATGAGAGCTATAATTTTTCCATATTTTGACCCACAGAGTAATTTGCGGTCTTATTTTTGAGGGATGACTTGACGTTTTTATTGGAACCATTTTCAGGCACATGACATTTTTTGATCGCTTTTTATTCCGATTTTTGGGACAACAAAAACCAGCAATTCATGAATTTCTTTTTGGGGGAGCCCAGGGCATTTACACCGTTCTGCGTGTGCTAAAATTGATAAAGCAGTTTAATTCTTCAGGTTGGTAGGATGACAGCGATACCTCATTTATATCTTTTTTATGTTTTGGGGCTTTTAAACAATAAAAGCAATTTTATATAAAAAATAATTATTTTTGCATCGCTTTATTCTGCAAGCTATATCTTTTTTATTATTTTGCTGATGACTAGAGATGAGCGACTTTGCCTTTTTTCAGGTCGAGTCGGGTATCATGAAACCCGACTTTAGCAATATCGGGTCGAACGCAATCGGCCGATTATCGTGAAAAGTCGAAGGCCGACTGAAACACGAAACCCAATGCAAGTCAATGGGGAACCAAGGTCGGCAGTGAGTGGAGGACAGGAAACACACCTACAGTGCCCATTTTAATGCCAAAAACATCAATTCTTATTACTTAAGATTGTCAACCTTAATTTACTTTATAATAATAGTTACGCATTGAAAACTGGGGGTTATTTGGCTAAAGTAGTGGGGGGGATAGGGCTGGCTCCAGATTTTCGTGGGCCCTGGGCCAAAGAGTGTCAATGGGCTCCTTTAACACATGCCACAATTCATGATCCTCTGATACGGCAGAGAAATAGCGGTATAGTACATTGAAAAATACTTCACTTCTTACATCTCATGACTGATATCCATTTTAAATTCTCCAATAGCTCCAAAAACGGACAGTATATTACTCCATACAGTATTATGTCCACCGCATAGTACGCTATACAGAGTAATGAGGCCCATATATTTCTCCATACAGAATCATTGGTCCCATATAATGTTCCATACAGTATATGATGAGCTCCACATAATGCTACAGTATATGTTGGTCCTCATGGATCAAGCTCCACTGTCTTATGGGCCCAAATAATGCTCCATATATAATGGGCCCCATTTCTAATGCTCTAGTGTATAATGGGCCCTGTAAATGCTGCTCCAGTGTCTGACGTCCACCTTTGGAATGCTCCAGTGTATGGTGGGCCCCATATATCATTCTCCAGAGTATAGTGCTCCCCAAAAATTGCTGTCCCAACATTGAAAACAATTAAATAAGTCTCCTCGCTAGGGAATCCCTGTACTAGTCTGGACTCCTCGTCGTCCCCATCTTCCATCTCACTGCACTTGGACTGTTTAGACAGAGGGCGTACAGACGTGATGTCATCGCGCTCTCTGACCAGAATGTCACCGTCAGGAAACGCGGAAAACGTCACGACGGTGGAGCAGGGAGAGGTAAGTATTTCAACTTTGCAAGTGCTGTGATCCTGAGCAAGCAGGGGAGGCCCACTCGTTGGCAACGGCACTGGCACAGGGCTCCTCATAGTACGCCGGTGTGTCTGACGGTAAGTGGGCCCTCCCACCGGCAGAGACACTTTTGCGTACTATGAGGGGCCCTGTGTCAGTGCCGTCGCACATGAGTATGCCCCCCACCTGCTCAAGGAACCTGCACTTTCATCTGCACCTTCCTCTTTGTCACCGTGTAAGGTGGTATAGTATGCGGGAAGGGGAACCGGAGTTTCATCAGGGTCAGATTCTGGCTGTGTAGAGTGCGAGGGTAATGTAGTGGTCTGGGTCAATGTACCAGCAGAATCATCTAGCAGTGGCTGGGCATCAGTGCACTTGTGGCGCACCCAGGAGTATGGTAGCCATAGTGGCATTACCTTCCTCCTAGGGAGTGTGATGTCATGCTTGGGAGCAACGAAGGATCTCTCTAGCAGTTAAACCAACACACAACACAGTTCCCACTCCAGGCCAGCAGGGAGACCTCTGAACCTGACTGCTGAGGAGCTGCTCTCTGTGGTCAGGAGTAGGTAAGTTAGGGCAGTCTGTGAAGGGAAAGGGAAGTGTGTGGACGTTAGAAGGGGAGCTGGAGGATGAGCAGAGTTAAGGCTCACTCCTAGCTGGAGCGCATGGCCCAGATTCCGGTCTCCAAGTTTGTAGGGACACTGACGGTTCTGCAGCAGAAACTGGAGGAAGTAGCAGCTGTAAATGCTCTGTTCCCAACTAAGGCTCGGAGGCCCCAGCAGCGATGTGTGTGAGCCAGAAGGAAAAGGCTACGGCTGCCTGCCATACGAGAAAGTTCCAAAAGAGAGTCAACAGGGGGAACTTTAGTGAATTCACTACTGCGAGTAGCTCAGATAAGTGCTAGAACGGAGGCCGCACTACCTATCTGCAGAGAGAGAATTCCAAATTTGCTTCCAGGCTGACCAACTCCTTCTCCATCTGTACTCTGGGTCCTGGACGGCACTTACCAAGTACAGGTAAATGAACTGCACGACTGTGTCTGTCATCCTTTCTCCTGCGCCTGGCGCACGGCTCTGCTACATCCTGCACTGCACACCATCTACCAACTCTTTCATCTGCCCTGCGACTACGTCCCTACCTGTGCAGGGCTTCTACATCTTAGCTGCACCACAACATCTGTCCTAGAGAAGCGACACTGCAGCGCGGGTCAGTTTTATCAGAAACCACAGGTGGCGTCACGTATCATTCACCTATAAACATTATTCACCCCTTTGCATGGACGCCCAGGGCTACGGAACGGGTCATCACCACCAACGTGACACATCCCTCTGAGACACCGGCCCGGTACCGATTAACCCCACTGCCCTGGCTGGCCACCCACACTCCATGTCAGATTCATCTTGAACTGGGGAATTCACGATTTGACTTGATAACCCAGGCATGGTATGATAGAAAGAGCTACATGGACTAATGTGAAGTGTGGCCTGCTGCATCATTCACTTTTGGTGGGGGTGAAGGACACAAGGAAAGGGTTTCTTTCTGACCAGGAGCCAGCACTTGACGACTCAGTGCTTGCATTTTTTGAAACTTCAGAAGAGGAGGGCATATTTGCTGGAGTCTGTTTCAGCAATGTAAGCCAAAACCAGTTCCTGATGCTCCGGCTTTAAAAGCGGTTATCCTACTCCCAGAAAAGGTAGCCTTCCAGGCGTTCTGGAGCCAGACCATGACACAGGCTTAACACCTCCTGCCTTAGCTGCTATTGTGCTTTTGCCACTACCAGAAGATGCACCACCACCATCAGCACCAGCTGGCCCCCCAACGCCCACGTCCGCGGCCACTTCCACCATACTTCAAAATTTTGCAGATAATAAACCCAAAATAGCATCAGATATATGGTACTGAATCAGAAGCGTACAGCTCTATACAGTCAAAGGATAATTGTCAATCTCCCTATATATTCCATCAGTCACACAGAGACGCTCACAGGCTCAGTATGGATTAGACAAGAATAGAAAAAGTGTACAGTATCATCAGATAGCAGGTACATATAGTATAGTTTAAACATTCTAAATCTCCGTAGATATTTCAGGAGGCAGACACAGACGCTCTCAGGCTCAGTATGGATTACAAAACAATATAAAAAGCCGTAAAACGGTAATGGATCTGAAGAGTACAGCTGTACACAGTGTAGGGGTCATTGTTGTCAATCTCACTATTTATTTCCACAGCCAGAAAATAGCTCTCACTTGGTCAGTTTGGATTAGACCAGAATATAAAAAGCAGGAAATGGATAATGTATCACAAGCGCAGAGCTGGAACACTAGTGTTGGGGTAATTTTTAAACGTACATCAAAATTGCAGGAGTAACCCACAGACTGTCACACGCTCAGGATGGATCGCACCACAATATAACAAGAAGATCCGCAAGAAATAATCACACATGTGGGACAATGTTCCAGGTGTCAATGATACACTTAGAGTGGTGGGTGGAGGAGGACTTCCTGGCAGAAAGGGTACAGTATCACCAGATACCAGGTATATATAGCATAGTTTCAACATTAAAAATGTACGTCTTTATATCAGGAGTAGTGTTGAGCCACCCCGCTAGTGTTCGAGTTCGCTTTGGTTCGTCGAACAGGAGGCAAGCTCGTTGAATGTTTGTCGAACGTTCGAAGAACAACGTCGAACACCATTGAAAACAATGGCAGGCAAACACAAACACATACTAACACATAGAAAACAATTACAAAACACCTTAAAAGGTGCCCCAAAGCAGACAAAATGCTCAGAATACAAAAATAACATTTGGGTAAAGGGCAACTACATATAGAAAAGAGGTGGAGAAGTAAAAGGAGGAGGAGACAAAGATATAGGCATGTCATGCTCTTATGAAGTCAAGAAAGGCTGGAATAAAAATGTAATATACAAAAAAAAAAAATCTGAAATCGACGAAATGAAATGAAGACGATCATATACCGTCGGGCTTCCCATCATAAATTATGCCAACTCCCAATCGGGTGGCGTTATTCCCACGAACCTCCGAACAGCGTCCATGAAGGCAAATTGTTTGGTTTCCGGGGGCAGTATGGTTGCAAAGCTGAACCTTAAAGGAATGTCCAGAAGGGCACCACCAGGAGTAGAGTCTGCGGCTTAATTCAACTCCACCCGGGAAACCTCAACCATGCCAGCTACAGAAAAGACGGACAGATTGCAAGCTTTGTCGATTCAGTGGGTGGTGTTAGATGTCCGTTTTTAGTTGTGCTAGCGATTTGTCAGCTTAATTCCATTAACGAACGAGACTTCGGCATGCCCCCGCGGTACGCGACAAGCTTACTAGAGGGACACACGAGGCTCTGGCACGCGAGATCGAGCAATAACAGGTCTGTCATGCCCTTACATGTACGGGGCTGCATGCACGCTACACTGAAAGGACCAGCGTGTGTCGCTTAAAAGTGCAGATAACCCGCTGAACACCGTTAGTGATGGGGATCTGGGATTCCAATTTTTCCCCGCGAACGAGGATTTCCCAGTAAGTGCAGGTCAACCAGATTTCTGGAATTAGGCCTAACCGGCATTCCAGAAAGAATGACAAAATTAAGTGTCCAAACCACAGGTGCTGTAGCTTGCTTAACAGCTGGGCTTCTCTGCTGAGTAGCACGCAGTTCTTACATAAACAGGCGGCATAGCTTGGTTCACGGGTGGGCAACTCTGCTGAGTAGCAGACAGTGCTTACATAAACAGGCGGCATAGCTAGGTTCACAGGTGGGCTCCTCTGCTGAGCAGTAGACACTGGTATTAGTCCCAAAGTATTCACTGGGCTAAATGGAGTTAAAAAATGTTTCTTACATAAACAGGCGGCACAGCTTGGTTCACGGGTGGGCTCCTCTGATGAGCAGCAGACTCAGTTACTAGGCCCAAAGTATTAACTGTGCTAAATGCAGTCAAAAACTGGTTCTTTCATAAACAGACAGCATAGCTAGGTTCACTGGTGGGCTCCTCTGCTGAGTAGCAGACAGTGCTACAAGGTCCTAAGCTCCTTGACAGGTGCAATACACAGCTTGCTACCACACACCGCTACAATGCCATGAAACATTCTATTAACATTGAAAACCATTATTGATGTGAAAATGAAGTTACGCTTTTGGTGAACGAACCGTCGTGAACGGAACCTCGAACAGCCGAATTTTAAGCAAACTGTTCGAGTTCGACGAATGGCTCAAACACCGCCCAAAACAGCTGGAATTTTAACTTGGCGAACAGGTCGACTCCAACAACGCTCATCTCTAATCATGAGGTAGACTCAGACGTTCTCAGGCCCAGTATGGATTCGACAAGATTGTAGAAAGGTGAGAAAGGGTGCAGTATCACTGGATAGCAGGTATATATTCCATAGTTTAAACATTAAAAATCTGCGTGTATATTTCCGGAGCCCGACAAAGACACTCACAGCCTCAGTATGGATTAGACAAGAATCTAAAAAGTAGAAAAAGGGTTATGTGTTTGAAGCGTACACCAGTATACACTGTTGGGGTATTTTTCAATCTTCATATATAATTCAGTCTCAGTAAGACAGTCCAGACTCTCCGCAAGAGGAAACGAGATGGATACAAGTACAGACGGAAAGTCGACTGATTACAGAAATTTTGGAATTACTAAAAAAACTCCAGGGAGAATTCTCAGAGGCGATGCTGACCCTCAAATACTTTGTCTGTGGAGACAGCGAAAACAGTTCTTGTGAAGAAATGTTTGCTGTATCGCAGTACCGTGGAACCAATCACCGTTACTCATCTCCATCAAATTGTGATCACAGGGACAGATGTAGACATTGTCCTAACTGCCTATCATAATCTGTCAGGTAAATTTGGAGTGCAAAAGACAGAAGCCACAGGCCGTAGGCGATTCTATTGGATTTGCATGAGAAGACACATTTAAAAATGTGTGCAGGAATGTCACACGTCTGTGAGTCGGAAAACCGTGAAAGCTGATGATAAACCACCACTGCATCTCATTGTGAGTCGACGTCCATAACAAATGGAAGCCATTGATCATCTGAAGATAGAGCCCAGCAGGACAGGGCATAGCTACATCTTAACCATCATCTATCATTTCCCCAAATTTGTATTGGCAGTCCCAGTGAAGTATTTAACAGGCCAGACACACAGTGGTGGAGCAGGGAGAGGTAAGTATTGCAAGTGCTGGTGCCCTGAGCAAGCAGGGGGGCCCACTCGTGGCCGGCGGTACTGGCACAGGGCCCCTCATAGTACGCCGGTGTGTCTGATGGCAGGTGTGCACCCCCACCGTCAGAGACACTTGTACTATGAGGGACCCTGTGCCAGTGCCACTGCCCAAGAGTGGACCCACCCACCTGTACAGGGCAACGGCACTCGCATGGGTGCGTGCGCCAGGTGGTGACCCCGGCCTTGTGGCATATGTTGATGTTGGACATTCAGCAGCTGCAAATGGAGTAATTGGAGAAGTCCGCGGAAGAGGAGGACAAAAGCGAGCCATGTTTATGGCAACCTACGTGTCAGCAGGGGAGGGTGGGACAAAATCTTTGAAACCCATGCATGGTTCATTTTAATGAAGGTTAGATCATCAACATTTTGGGTCGACAGATGGGTCCTTTTTTCTGTCAGGATTGATCCAGCAGCACTGAAGACTCTTTCAGATACCACACTAGCAGCAGGGCAAGCAAGCTCCTGTAAGGCATATTGTGCCAATTCAGGCCAGGTGTCAAGTTTACTGGCCCAATAGTCAAAGGGGAATGACCGGTGAGGGAGAACATCGATATGGGAGGATAAGTAGTTTGTTACCATAGTTGACAACTGCTGTCTCCTGTCACTTTCAATCGATGCAGTATTACCAGTTGTGTGAGCGGTACTTGAAAAATCAGTCCATAACATGGTCATGAAACCCCTGTGTCCAACGCCACTTCAGCTGTGTGCACCATGAACACCTCTTCCATGTTGCCCCTTACGGCTTGTGGGAGAAACATCACCGCCGCTGTGTGCTGGGAATGCCTCAACCAAATGGTTTACCAGAGTTGCTTGTTTGTTAGCCAATATTAGCTCTAGGGTCTCCTGTGGCAAGATGTTTTGGAATTTGCCTTTATAGCGTGGATCCAGGATTCTGGCCAACCAGTAGTCGTCATCTTTCATTATTTTGGCAATGCGGGGGTCCCTGTTTAGGATCTGCAAGGCATAATCAGACATGTGGGCCAATGTTCCAGGTGTCAAATCAACATCCCTCCAGTCACGCACAAACCCTGAACCTGACCTTGCCACGCCAACATTTTGTCTTGCCCCCTGAGAATCATCCTCCTCCCCTAAATAATCACCCCCAACATCCTCCTCCTCCTCCTCTTCCTCTTCCTCTTCTTCCCCCACCTCGTCCACGAGACTTCCCTGAGCAGACAATGGCTGACTGTCATCAAGGCTTCCCTCCTCCTCTTCCTCCTCGGCTGCAGACGCCTGCTCCTTAATGTGCGTCAAAGTTTGCATGAGCAGACGCATAAGTGGGATGCTCATGCTTATGATGGCGTCGTCTGCGCTTACCAGCCGTGTGCATTCCTCAAAACACTGAAGGACTTTACAGAGGTCTTTCAGTTTCGACCACTGCACACCAGACAACTCCATGTCTGCCCGCAAACCGCCTGACTGTGTATCCTCCCACAAATGAATTACAGACTGCCTTTGTTCACACAGCCTCTGAACCTTGTGCAGGGTGGAGTTCCACCTTGTTGCAATGTCGATAATTAGGAGGTGCTTGGGAAGGTGGAGCAATCGCTGCAGCTTCTGCATACAACTGGAGTGTACGGGCGACCGGTGGATGTGCGAGCACAGTCTTTGCCCCTTATGTAGCAGGGATGTTAACTCCGGATAATTATTGAGGAAGCACTGCACCACCAAGTTCAAGGTGTGAGCCAGGCAAGGTATGTGTCTGAGTTTTGAAAGGGCTATGGCTGCTACAAAATTCCGACCATTATAACTAACTACCTTGCCTGCCTCAAGATGTAGACTGCCCAGCCATGACTCAGTTTGTCGCTGCAAGTAGTCGGCCAGTACCTCTGTGGTGTGTCTGTTGTCGCCCAAACACATCATCTTCAACAAAGCCTGCTGACGCTTACCACTACCTGTTCGATAGTGGGACACCTCATGTGCCACACTGGCAGCTGCGGATGGAGTGCTCTTGCGACTGCGCTCTGTTGATGAGCTTTCTCCTTCTGGAGGAGGAGGAGGAGGGTCGAACTCCTACAGCCAACTGTTTCCTATACCATGGGCTAAGCAGCACTGTCCCATCGCCGCTGTCCCCTGTGGACCCTGCATCCACCACATTAATCTAGTGTGCAGTGATGGACACGTAACGGCCCTGGTCATGCCTACTGGACCATGCATCTGTTGTGAGGTGCACCTTTCCACTCACTGATTGCTTGAGTGCATGGACAATGCGGTCTTTCACATGAAGGTGGAGGGCTGGGATGGCTTTTCTCGAAAAGAAGTGCTGACTGGGTAGGTCATAGCGTGGTACTGCATAGGCCATGAGCTCGCGGAAAGCTTTGATTTCAACCAACCAGTAGGGCATCATCTCTAATGAGATTAGTTTGGCAATGTGGGAGTTCAAAGCCAGTGTACGCGGATGAGAGGATGAGTGCTTCCTTGTCCTACTCAGAGTCTCTGGTAGGGTGAGCTGGACTTGAGAGCTGCATATGGTGGAACTAGCAGTGGACATGGCGGACTGAGAGAGGGTTGGTGATGGTGTTGGTGGTGTTGCTGATGGCCTAGATTCAGTCTTTCGTAGCAATAACATTGTGATTCCATGACTGATTTGCCCTTGCGACGACACCTCGACATTTGCTGCTGGTGGTGTGCTACAGTGGGGGAAGCGATGTAGTGTTGCTGACTACCCTCATTCGGAGCAGGTGCACATGTGGTACGTGAGGTTGGGCAGTCCGTCCACGCTAGCAAGTGCATGGTGGTTAAATGTCTAAGCATGCAACTGGTTCTCAAATTTCTCAGATTTTTCCCTCGGCTAAAGGTCTTTGCGCACTTCTTACAGATAACTTTTGCCTGATCATTAGGATTTTGTTCAAAAAAGTGTCACACTGCACTCTTCCTGCTATGGAAGACATTTTGAGGCCTTGCACGCTGTGCTAATTTGACCATCTGGCCAAGCTGTCCTGCAACCCTTTTGGTTTTTGTAACCCGTTTTTGGACTGCTACAGTCCTGCCAGAGAACAGCTGTTGCGATGTCGTTGCCTGCTGCGGATCCTCCTCCTCTTCTGAGCTATTTGCAGTGGCACCCTTTTCCCTCAATGGATGCCAATCTGGGTCAACAACTGGGTCATCCATCACCTCCTCTTCAATTTCATGTGCACCTTCCTCTGTGTCACCGTGTATGGTGGTATAGTATGTGGGATGGGGCACCTGAGCTTCATCAGGGTCTGATTCTGCCTCAGTACACTGCGAGGACAATGTAGTGCTCTGAGTGAATGTACCAGCAGAAAAATCTAGCAGTGGCTGTGCATCAGTGCACTCCATGTCAGATTCATCTTGGACTGGGGAATTCACGATTTGACTTGATAACCCTGGCATGGTATGTGGAAAGCGCTCCATGGAGTAATCTGTAGTGTGGCTTGCCGCATCCTTCACTTTTGGTAGGGGTGAAGGACACAAGGAAAGGTGTTGTTCCTGACCAGGAGCCTCCACTGACGACTCAGTGCTTTTATTTTTTGAAACTTCAGAAGACTAGGTGAGAGAGCTGGAGGCTGTGTCAGCAATGTAAGCCAAAACTTGTTCCTGAAGCTCTGGCTTTAAAAGCGGTTTACCTACTCCCAGAAAAGGGAGCCTTCGAGGCCTTGTGGAGCCAGACGATGATGCAGGCTCAACACCTCCTGCCTTAGGTGCTATTGTGCTTTTGCCACTACCAACAGATGCACCACCAACACCACCACCATCAGGACCAGCTGGCAACCCCCGCCCACTTCCACGGCCTCTTCCACCATACTTCCTCATTTTTGTGAAAATGTACACAAAATACCACCAGCTATATGGTACTGTAAAACAAGATAGAAGGTGTACATAGCATTGGTGAGAATTTGAATCTCACTAGAGATTTGTGGATGCTGAACTATTGTCTCAGGCCCAGTAGAGATTACACCTCATTGTAACAGGCTGAAATTGGATGGTGTATGACAAGGTGGAGGGTGTATATAGTATTGGTGAAAATTTGAATCTCACTAGAGATCTGAGGATGCTGAACTATTGTCTCAGGCCCAGTAGAGATTACACCTCAATGTAACAGGCTAAAATTGGATGGTGTATGACAAGGTGGAGGGTGTATGTAGTATTGGTAAGAATTTGAATCTCACTAGAGATTTAAGGATGCTGACAATGATGCTCTCAGTCCAAGTATGGACGCAGGCAGCCTAATAAGCAGGACTGCTGCACACAAAAGGGTGGAAAAATGAACGCTTGGTAACTGTGCAGAAAAGAGGAGGAAAAGTATTTTTGCTTTTAAAAAGCAGTTTGCACAGCAGTGTGCAAACAGCAATGCAGCTATCAGGGAGCCTTATAAGGCAGCCTAATAACCAACAGAGCTGATGCACAAAAATATAGCCTCCCCTGTCACTGCACACAAACTGTTGTGTTGTACAGTGGAAATCGCTAACAGCAAAAGCAGTTTTTTGGTTCTTCTTCCCTTCCTAACGCTCTCCCTTATTCTGAATCAGCAGCAGAAACCTCTCCCTAATGCTAAGATCGGCAGAAGTAAGATGGCGGTCGGCGTGCATGCCCTTTTATAACCCCTGTGACGCCACACAAAGCCAGCCAATCACTTGCATGCCCTTCTCAAAGATGGTGGTGACCGATGCCTATGTCATAGCGTTGTCCACAGTGTGCGTCCTCCATCATTACCTGAAAAAGGGCGCTGGAAGCATCATTTGAAACGCGACTTTGGCGCTCTGGTCGTGGCCGACCTCACGCTATGGTCGGGTTTCGTTTCATGAAACCCGACTTCAGCGAAAGTCGCCGACTTTTGAATTTGACCGACCCGTTTCGCTCAACTCTACTGATGACGCTGTATGGCAGCTCGTTTTTTGCAGGACATGATGACGTTTTCAACGGTACCATGTTTATTTATATCCATCTTTTTGATCGCGAGTTATTTCACTTTTTGTTCGGCGGTATGCTGATAAAGCTTTGTTTTTTGCCTTGTTTTTTTTTGAAGGGGTTCATTAAAGGGGTTAACTATAGTGGGACAGTTTTATAGGGCGTGTCATTATGGATGCGGCAATACTAAATATGTGTACTTTTATTCTTTGCTTTTTAATTTACAAATAAAAGAATTTATTAGGGAATATTTTTTTTAAATTTATTTAGGAATTTTTGGAAAATTATTTTTACACTTTTTTTTTACTTTATTACATTGTCCTAGGGGCGACATTACTATATAGTGTCAGATCTGACACTTTGCACTACCCTGTGTCAGATCAGCAATGTGACAGGTAGAGCAGGTGGCTTCTGAGAACATCGTGTTGTTCCGAGGGTCTCAGGAAAGCATGCGTGCTTCCCTATGCCCCTGGAACACTGCTATCATGTTTGATCGCAGTGTGCCGGGGGTTAATGTGTCAGGAGCGGTCCGTGACCGCTCCTGGCACATAGTGCCGGGTGTCAGCTGTGATAATCAGTTGACACCCGGCCGCGACCAGCTGCGCTCCCCCGTGAGCGCAGCTGAACGCGATGATGTACTATCCAGTCCACGGTCATACGGGCCCGGGTCACCTGGATGGGATAGTATGTCAGATGACAGGAAGGGGTTAAAATGTGAGGTGGTCCCTAAAAGAATTGTTGGAAAAACTAGAAATCGCTGGTCAACTCTAACTTCCTAAGGAAAAAAATTATGTTCAAAAATTGTTGCAATGTAAATTAGACGCATTTCTGATTTAAGGGCATAAAATTAAAATTTTGAAAATTGCCAAATTTTCCCCAAATTTCATTTTTTTCACAATTAAATGCAATTTAAGAAGAAATTTTACTACTATCATAAAGTAAAATATGTCACAAAGAACTCTTTCAAAATCAATGGAATCCGTTGAAGCATAGGGGATGATTTATCCGCCAATGTAGGAGCCCGCTTGGCTATATATTGAACTCTATTATTACTACCTTAAAGAAACGCATTAGAAGACATCTGTCCTAATGCATTGAATGTCTCTGCGGTGTCCAAGCATTTCATTAATTGTCATAACCGAGACCTCACCCATTTCAGATTTATAGGCATAGAAAAAATAAAAAAATCAGTAAGAGGTGGAAATTTTCAGAGAAAAAGCCTCAATCGGGAATCTTAATGGATATTTAAATTATGTACAAGAGTCCCAACAGGTCTGAACACCAGGCAAGATTTGATCATGCAGTACAAGTAAAATAATACCGCCAAAATAATTGTTTTATGCTGTGTCAAGCATGTATTTGATTGTTTAGAAATAGGTGTGTATAGTTAGTCCTCTCATATATATTCTTTTAATGTATTCCCTTTTTTTTGTGGTATTGCATGTAAAGTAAATCATTTTCAAAAGGGTTCTTTTTTTGTGTGTTTTTTGTATGTGTGTTTTTTTTCTCTCTCTTTTTAACTTGTCTTCAACTGGGAGGTTGGGTGTGGATAATTAGATACATCAATTAAACATGCTAATGAGGGCATTGCCTACCACCTCCTCACTCCTGTCTGGAGATTTTTAAAATGTCACATTTTATCAGAATTTGTAATCCATGATTAAGACTCTTTTGAGTTGAAACGTGTTGGATTTTTTACCATCCACTGGGGTATCCACTACCTGTAACATGTTCTTTTAAAGAAAAGAAATAAAGGAATATATTTTTTATAACTACCTTCCTGCCTGAGATCGCTGGAGATTACTGTGTGTTTGGACTTGGCCAGGGCGTCTCCGTTTGACGGTGTGGTTCCTGCTATCCGGAGGACGCTAAGGGGTGAGCTGAAACATTTTTTTTCATATTGATTGACTGGCTTCTTGGGCTCCCCTTTCCCTTTGAATCGAAGTGTAGGCTGTGATTGTGCCCACCTAAACTGTACATGATTTAAGGACTAGCATGGATCCTTCACTTAACAGGAGGTCAAGATTTGACAAAATCTTTAACAATAGCACAGGTACTAATGTGAAAAATACCCCAGTGCAGGATCTGGACTCCTTGGATAATCTTTTAAGAAAATTAGAGAGGAACAAAAGCAAAGAAATAAAACTGTGGTGGGATTCGATGTCATTACAATCATACTTGGATAAAAAGATGATACCAGAGAAATTGCTGTAACAATACAAAAATAAAAAAGGATTTTAAAATCGCCACTGCGGGCATCAATAAACGTCTTGATATATTAGAATGTAAAATTTCAGAGAGGAAAAAAACAAAATATGAAAGGGATCTCAAAGATTATCAATCTGGCAATATTTAAGATTAGAAAATAAAAACTCGTGTATCAAGACCACCCAGAGATCTACAAAAACTTAGAAAAAAGAAAACTAAAAATGTGACAGTAGATCCTGAAACTTCTTTTGGCTCATCAGTGATAACTATGGGGGAAACTTCGGACTCTGCAGAAGAGGACTCATTAAGTTTCCACATTGGGAGCTTCTCAAAAAACGCTATAGGCGGGCAGGAAGGAAACATTAGAGAGCCAAGATACCCGCTCCGCCTAGGCAAAAGGAAGAAGACTTGTTAAATTGTCCAGTTTGGAATCTGTCGAGTCACATTCTTTCTTCAGAACAAATAGAAATCCTTTCTAAGGGACTAGGATTTTGTTCCACTAATAAATTTGATATTTTCAAGACATTGTTAGATGTCAATAAAATGGCACGTAATTTCACCCTTAAATGCCACCACGCAGAATCGGATGATTCTAATGTTAACCAGACTACTTTGTCCCTTTATGATTCTGACATTAATAAAATCACTCCTTTTGTTTAACTATTGCGAATAGCAGAATTGAGACAATTAGAATCAGAATCCAGAACATACAATAAACCCCCTGATGGAGTTTTTAAAACCCAAAACCCATTTTTTTATCCTCTGTAGTCACACAAGAAAATACTAGATGCTTTTCAGGAGCTGATTGAGAAGGACCTGATTGCATTGGATCAAAATTGTAATACTGGGAAAAACAATCTTAATAAAAATCATATTAGAGCATTAAACCATCAAAAAAATAACAGGGATTTAATTATTCGAAAGGCTGATAAAGGGGGGGGTATAGTGGTTTTGGATGCAGCATTATATTTTAAAGAAAATACAATACTTCTGGAGTATTCAAACACCTACATTTCCTTGCCTGATGATCCAACACCATTTTTTAAAGAGAAGCTTAAAAAACTTCTAGAAGAAGGATTAAAAGTGGGAATATACAATAAAAAACTATGGAATATTTGTTGGTAGATTTTCCCATTATTCAAATATATCATGCGCTTCCCAAAATCCACAAAAATATCTTTCCTCCCCCGCTCAGACCTATAATTTTGGGGATAGGGTCATTAAATGAGAGACTGGGAGAATGGGTGGATTTTCATTTGCAATCACTTGTTAGGCAGCTACCAGGGTACATTAGAGACACTAAAGCCCTTATCACAGATATAACTGTACTTTCCTGGAATTCCAACTATTCATGGTTGACATGTGACATAGTGGCACTATATCCATCTATTCCCCAAACCAACACTTCTTGCAGTGCTGTCACATACTGAGAGATCCCTTCATCTTCCTGCTGCAGTCTAGAGAAAAATTTGGCACGGAGGTGTGCCGCGCTAGCAGTCTTGCCATAGATCTCTTCCAGGAATTTCACTAGCTCCTTCAGGGTACTACGGGTGAGTTCCGGCTATAGACAGATGTTTTTACGGGCCTCTTCCTCCAAGGCAATCAATGCAATGTCCACTTCAAGGTCTGTACTGATGTTATAAATCTTCAGGGTGCTTTGCAGCCTGAACACCCAATCAGACAGGGGCATATTATTGCCATCAAATTTCAGAAGCACACTAAATATGGTTCCCATAGGGAGTGTACTTGCAGGGGTTCCACCAATGTCCACAGCATCCCCACTAACACTAGCATTCTTGCCGTTGCCGCCTTCTGCCTGCATCTTGGTGATATTCACCCTGCTCGCAGCACCACTTGAAGTGATGGCCGGGGGACCACCACAATGCAGGGAGACTACGGTACACAAGATAAGGTGCAAACAACAAAGGGTTAATTTATTTACAGGCATGGAATGCAGTGTTAGGAAAGTGTAAACAGGGGTATGCAATGACATAAAACAATTTACAAAAGTGATATTCTCTAGCTGGGCAGTGTATTCTTTCAAAAGGAAAAACAAAGCAATAAAGTACAGTATGCTGCTACTCTAACTATAGCCTGACTGGCCGCTGCTACTCCGGCCACATGGCTACCATGCTCTGTCTATTGCAGCCTATCCTAAGCCCTAAACATGTGCGCACACGGGGTTAACACTCACGGTAAAGTTGGTGTCTCAGTTCCTTCCTGGGGGCCCCCTGCAGTTCTCTGCAAGATGATGCGATGTCCTCCCTGGCAGCTCTGTGCAACGTGGTCTTGTCCTTGTGTGAAGATTTCAAGTCTGTTCCTACTGGAGAAACAGTGAACTCCCTCTTCTGAATTCCTTCCTTGTAGATCTTCGTGGCTCCTTGCAGTATCACAGGAAAACCACCTTCATTATCCCCAGAAGGGTATACACAATCCCACAGGTTCAGTCAGTTCTAAGCTGCATGCTTTTCTCCTCATCAGTCTCCTGCAGACTCCCAGCTCCAAAACACTGACTGGGAAAACAGCCCCTCCCCTCTCTATAGCTGGAAGAGCAAACCAAAGCAGTATTTTGAAAGGTAGAATAGCATGTACCATCGCATCAGCCAAGGGGGTGCTGTCTTTTAAAGGGGCAGCATGTCTCTGCTGTCCATAGCAATGTCAGCCCCTTACAAGATTGGGATGGATGGAGTGCTTGCACATGCTCCTCGCGGTCACACTCCAAACACTTAATAAATGTTTTGCAGTCCTTAGCAAAGTGTTCAGTAGAAGCGCAGCACCTGTAACATATCCCAAAGTTCATCAGAAGCTCCTTGCGTTCCTGGAGTGGTTTCTTTCTGAAGCCGATGCACTTCTTTAAGGGGTGAGGTTTCTTGTGAATGGGACACATACGATTAGGATTCTCAACCTTCTCACCTTTGTCGCTCTTATCTTGTGATACTGAAGGTGTGGGAAGAACATCAGTTTTCTTGACAGACATAGGAGCTCAGCGGTTCCTGTAGTTAAGACGTGGACTGTCGTGTTTAGGAGATGAAACAGAGTCGCTGTGTTCTCCATAGGAAAAACTTGGATCAGTCTTACACTCTGCAATATTTTCGATGAACTCGCAGAAGTAGGAAAATGGAGGGAAAGAACTTGGTTTTCCCTTTTGTATTTTGATCCAAGCATGGCCCACTTATTTTGGATATTGGATGGCAGCTTGGAAACTATTGGGGTTACCCCATGAGCAGTGTCCGGGTAGCTGAGGCCAGGACGGTACGGGTCTGCTTTGGCCTGCTGAAGCTCTAACAGGTGGTCGCTGAGGTCTTGGAACCTTTACTGTCCTTATTAGATACCTTTGGAAAATCTTCTAGTCGCTTGAACAGGGGCTTTTCTATGGCCTCAGGACTGCCATAGCTTCTTTCTAGCCTCTTCCATGCAGTGGTGATACCCGCGATGGGATTACTGATGTGGACGGATTTAAGTCTCTTGACCCGATCCGTGGATTGTGGCCCAAGCCACCTGATTAGCAGGTCTAGCTCTTCAGCGGCTGTGATGTCGAGGTCACTGATTGTGGTTTTAAAGGTACACTTCCAACCCCTGTAGTTCTCAGGTTTATCTTCAAACTTTGTAAGACCGGTCTTAGTTAGATCATGCTGAATCATGTACCTTGCAAAGCCAGTCATATCAGCATTCTCAGATTTTGGAAGGACCGATGCTGGCTGGGTAGCATTGTTCATGCAGTCTGTGCTTTGACCTGGGAATGCAGGTACATATGGGGCAGCGTAGGCGTTCAGTCCATTAACTGGCTTAATGAGCTTAGTTTCTGCCATACATGGGACTGAAATTGTGTGACTGACCGGAGTGTGGTGACTTGCCTGCATATTGGCCTGCACGTACTGTATGTTTCTCTGAATAAGATTTGGTGAGGTGAAGGTTTCCGGTACATTTCGGTGCACAGAGGAGGATCAGGATGCAAGGTTGGCAGTGTATTGTACTGACCTTGGGTGCAGGATGCGGGTAAACACTCTGTGTCCTGTTGTCTCAGGGGAGCATCTGTGCGATCAGGAAGGATTGCGGGAGCAGGGGTAGCACTGTATTGGCTTTGTACATAGTCTCTAGTACGCTTAAGAGGGTCTTCAGTATCAAAATCACTTAAACTGATGCTGTCTCTTTGGCTCCCACTGATGGCTTGTTCCAGGACCTTTAACCTTGCTATGGCTATGGCGTGTTCGCATTCCTTCTCTAGGGCCTCTATATTCATCACAGTTTTCTTTTGAGCGAAGGCAGCTTGTATTTTAGTTGCCTCAGCTTCTGCATGTGCTTTTACGAGATGTTCGCTGAGGGTTGAGGATTTTGAAAAGCGTGACTTAGATGATCGCTTTGACTGTCTAGCTGAGCCAGAAATACTAGATGACATCTCGGCTATTAGCACGATTCTCGCCTCTGTCTTGGCTTTTATATCACGCACCATGCTTTCTCTCTCAGAGTTAAGTTGTTTTAAAGCTTGTAGCTCTTTGCAGGTAACTGACGGGTTAAGTCTCTGTAACACTGAGATGTACTGATCTGCTGTTTCTGCATACCATTGATAATCTGAACACAGTTGTGCAAGGGTTCCCTCTGGTGGTCGTTCAAGAGAAGCAGGCTGAGACAGGCTGTCTATGTGACTCAGCAGTTTTTGCCATAGCTCTGCTATAGAACAGAGAAGATCATGTTTAGTGGATTCTCGATTCTCCCTTACTTTCCATGTGGGACCTCTAGATGGTGGATCAAGTTCTATGCACTCTTCCTCTAACAATGAGTCTGGCAGAGACCGTGTAGTCATTCCTTCAGCTATCCTGATTCACAGGGAGAAGGGGAGCTGCATAGTCTCTTATATGCTGAGAGTGGGTGCTCTGCACAAAGTTCTGAAGCTTTATATAAGCTGGGAAGGCTTTACACATGAATCTGGTAAGTCTTTTTTACTATTCTGTTCCCGGGGCCTGTGGCTGCAAATATGGCTCTGTGAGATGCTGGATCTCTTCACCTTGTTTACAATTGGCGATGGTCGCAGATAGCTTAACTCAGCTGCCGGCACACATGTTATGAAGAATCCAGAAGAGACTTTGATTTCTTCAAGAATTCTTGTTGAATGCATACAAACAGCAGCAGGTAAAAAAGACTTTCTTCAGACAAGCTGAAAGCACATGTGCCTCTAATGAAGCCAAGATGGAGACTAAGACACAGAGGGAAGAAGAAGGAAATGACATCAAACCCAGAAGATGGAGACAGGGAGACAGAAGGGACAAACTTGATGGAAAGGTAGGATTTCAGCTATGCAAAACACAGGAATACATGGCAGCAATAAACAATATGAGAGACTGCAATACAGCATGTAAAATGTACAGGACAGTCTATAAAATGTCTCATTCATGAGTCATAAGACCTCTACACCAATAACTTTTATATCAGCATCCCACTCTACAAATCCCTCTCTGCGTGAAGTACCGCAGCCTGCGGTACTGTCCGCAAAAATCTAAGAGGCCTCCTGAAAATGCTACTTGGGCAGATGCTCAGAAAGGGTGACAGCAGAGCACAATGTAGCGACCACCTTCTGGTGGTCAAGTACAAGGACAAGAGGGATGTCCTTCTCTTGATCGCCATACACGGTGATGACAGCGCCCTCAGCACTGTACGAGGTACCTCTACACAGATCAGCAAACCGGACTGTGTACTGGGGTGCAACAAAACATGGGGGGCGTTGATCTCTCTGATCAACTCCTCCAACCATACAGTGCTTTGAGAAAGGCCAAGGTGTGGTACAAAAAGCTGGCCATGCACATCGTACAAATGGCAATGCTCAATGCTTTCCTGCTTTCACGATGTGCACGCTATACCGATACGTCATACCTTCAGTTCCCAGAGGTAGTGGTTAAGGCCCTGATATTTGTCACTCAGGAAGGAGCGGGCCCCAGTACTTCTGGAACTGAAGGTGCTGGTTTCGTACCAGGTCAGCATTTCCTGCGGTGGTCCCGCCAACTGGAAGAAAAGGTAAGCCGCAAAAAAGGTGCCGAGTGTGTTAGAAAAGAGGAATACGCAAGGACACCATTTATCAATGCGACACCTGCCCCGAAAAACCTGGCCTGTGTATGAAAGATTGCTTCAAATTGTACCACACGTCCATGCACTACTAATTTACTTAACAGGAAACAGTAGATTAGTTCCAAAAAGGAGGCACATCTAGATAAGTTTCTTGGGGGTCTAGTATCCAAAATGATGTCACTTGTGTTTTTTTTTACTGTTTATACACATCAGGGGCTCTGCAAGTGGAATATGATGCCCGCAGACCATTCCATCAAAGTCTGCATTCCAAAACCTCACTACTTCCCTTCTGAGCCCCTACATGTGCCCAAACAGTTGTTTTTCCCACATATGGGGTACCAGCGTACTCAGGACAACTTGGAAAACAACTTTTGGGGTCCAATTTCTCCTCTTACCCTTGTTAAAATAAAAAATTGGGGACTAAAAGATCATTTTTGTGGGCAAAAAAATAGGATTTTTTATTTTCACACCCGGGCATTATAAACTTTAGTGAAACACTTGGGGGTTCAAAGGTCTCACCACACATCTAGATAGGTTTCTTAGGGGGTCTAGTTTACAAAATAGGGTCACTTGTGGGAGGTTTCTACTGTTTAGGAACATCAGGGGCTCTGCAAATGAAACATGACGCCCACAGACCATTCCATCAAAGTCTGCATTGCAAAACGACACTATTTCTCTTCCGAGCCCCGACGTGTGTCCATACAGTAGTTTTCTCCCACACATGGGGTACAAGCATACTCAGAACAAATTGGACAACAACTTTTGGGGTCCAATTTTTCCTGTTACCCATGGGAAAAAAAATTGGGGACTACATGATCATTTTTGTGGACAAAAAAACTGGATTTTCATGCACGGGCATTATAAACTTTAGTGAAACACTTAGGGGTTCAAAGTTCTCCCTACACATCTAGATAACTTTCTTAGAGGGTCTAGTTTCCTAAATGGGGTTACTTGTGGGTGGTTTCTACTGTTTAGGCACATAAGGGGATCTGCAAACGAAACATGATGCCAGCAGACTATTCCATCAAAGTCTGCATTCCAAAATGTCACAACTTCCCTTCCGAGCCCCGACATGTGCCCAAACAGTAGTTTTCTCCCATATATGGGGTACCAGCATATTCAGGAAAAATTGGAAAATAACTTTTGGGGTCCAATTTCTCCTATTACCCTTTGGAAAATAAAAAATTGGGGAATAAAAAATCATTTTTATGGAAAAAAATTTTTTCATGCCCGGACATTATAAACTTCAGTGAATCACTTGGGGGTTCAAAGTGCTCACCACACAGCTAGATAAGTTCCTTAGGGGGTCTAGTTTACAAAGTGGGGTCACTTGTTGGGGTTTCCACTGTTTGGGCACATCAGAGGCTTGCCAAACGCGACATGGCGCCTGATCTCAATTACAGCCTATTTTAGTTTGAAAAAGTCAAACGGTGCTCCTTCCCTTCCGAGCCCTGCCGTGCACCCAAACAGTGGTTCCCTCCCACATATGGGGTATCAGCGTACTCAGAATAAATTGGCCAACAAATCTTGGTGACCAATTTCTCCTGTTACCCATAGGAAAATAAAAAATTGGGAACTAAAAAATCATTTTTGTGGAAAAAAATTTTCCCACGTCCCGGCATTATAAGCTTTAGTGAAACACTTGGGGGTTCAAAATGCTCACCACAGATCTGGATACATTCCTTAGGGGGTCTAGTTTCCAAAATGGGGTCTCTTGTGGGGTCTCCACTGTTTAGGCACATGAGGGGCTGGCCAAACACAACTTGGCTTCCGATCTCAATTCCAGCCAATTTTAGTTTGAAAAAGTCAAACGGCGCTCCTTCCCTTCCGAGCCCTGCCATGCGCCCAATCAGTGGTCCCCCCACAAATAGGGTATTAGCGTACTCAGGACAAATTGGACAAGTTTTGGGGTCCATTTTCTCCTGTTACCCTAGTGAAAATAAAAAATTGGGGACTAAACTGTCATGTATGTGGAAAAATGGCACTCCTTCCCTTCCAAGCCCTGCCGTTCGCACAAACAATGGTTTTCCCCCACATTTGGGGTATCGGCGTACTCAGGAGAAATTGCACAACAACTTTATCTATTCATTTTCTCCTTTTACCCTTGTGAAAATAAAAAAAATTGTTGCTAAAATATCATTTTGGTGACTAAAAAGTTAAATTTTCTCCTTCCATGTTGATTCTGCTTCTGTGAAACATCTGAAGGGTTAATAATCTTCTTGAATGTAGTTTTGAGAGGTGTAGTTTTTAGAATGGTGTCACTTTTGGGTATTTTCTGCCATATGGACCCCTCAAAGTGACTTCAAATGTGAGGTGGTCCCTAAAAAAATGGTTTTATAAATTTCGTTGTAAAAATGTGAAATTGCTGGTCAACTTTTAACCCTTATAACTTCCTAACAAAAAAAAATTTTGTTTCCGAAATTGTGCTGATGTAACGTAGACATGTGGGAAATGTTATTTCTGCTCTATTTTATGTGACATATTTCTCTATATTAAGAACATAAAAATTCAAAGTTTGAAAATGGCAAAATTTTTCAGATTTTCACCAAATTTCCATTTTTTACACAAATAAATGCAAGTTATATTGAAGAAATTTTACCACTGTCATGAAGTACAATATGACTTGAAAAAATAAACTCAGAATCGCCAAGATCGGTTGAAGCATTCGAGAGTTTTTACCTCATAAAGATACAGTGGTCAGAATTGTAAAAATTGGCCCGGTCATTAATGTGCAAACCACCCTTTGGGGTAAAGTGGTTAATAGTCCCTTTTTGAGACTTGAAGATGTGATTATCTGACCACTTGTGCTATATATATATGGCTGTCATGACAACCCATCGGCGTCCCTCAATCACGTAACAGGGGAGCTAATGGGAGGGATTTATGAAGCGGTTCTGGCCAATACCTGTTAAAGCCCGCTGTCAGAGATTGACAGAGAGATTGCGGGTGGAGCAGCGCTGCACCAGAGGCTGTTAAAGGCACATAACAGCTGATCATAAAAACCTTCATAGTGGGGAAAAATGCAGGTTGAGCATCAGAGCCCGCATCAAAGTCAGGGACACGCCATATGATGTATATATGCTGCTCAAAAAACAAAGGGAACACTATTCCATTTGCAACAGGTTGTCTGTGTTCCCTTTTTTTGAGCAGTATATATATAGCATATACAGTATACATATATATATATATATATATATATATATCTCTAATATATAAAGCTCAAGTGTATGTATGTATGTATGTGTGTATGTCCGGGATTGGCATCCTCACCGTCACAGCTACAGCCACAAAATTTGGCACAGTCACACGTTTGGACCCCGAGAGTGTCCTAGGCTATGTTGTGAGGCGAAATTTTAACCCCGCACGTTCCAATTCACCAAATAATTTTGCCCCTATCTACATAATGGGGAAAAAGTGTGTGTGTATCAAGCCCCGCCCCTCATTATGATGTCATAATGGTTGCCATGGTGACACTGATGTCATCATAGATTGCAAGCCCCGCCGCTCATTATGATGTCATAATGGTTGACTATGGGATGGAGGATGCGTGATGGGTATATGGGCACTGGACTATGGGATGGAGGTTATGTATGATGGGTATATCGGCACGGGACTATGGGATGGAGCAGAGCATGTGTGATGGGTATATGGGCACTGGACTATGGGATGGAGGATATGTATGAAGAGTATATGGGCACGGGACTATGGGATGGCGGATAGGTATGATGGGTATATGTGCATGGGACTATGGGATGAAGGATGTGTGATGGGTATATGGGCATGGGACTATGGGATGGAGGATGTGTGATGGGTATATGGGCACTCGACTATGGGATAGAGGATATGTATGATGGGTATATGGGCACGGGACTATGGGATGGAGGATATGTGTGATGGGTATATGGGCACTCAACTATGGGATGGCGAATATGTATGATGGGTATATGGGCATGGGACTATGGGATGGAGGATGTGTGATGGGTATATGGGCATGGGACTATGGGATGGAGGATATGTATGATGGGTATATGGACACGTGCCTATGGGATCGTGGATATGTATGATGGGTATATGGGCACGGGACTATGGGATGGAGGATAATTATAATTTGCTATAACTAACCACAGTTAGTTATTATGCCCGGGCAGCGCCGGGCTCTTCAGCTAGTATATATATATATATACAGTGGCATGCAAAAGTTTAGACACCCCTGGTCAAAATTACTGTTTTTGTGAACAGTTAAGCAAGTTGAAGATAAAATGATCGCTAAAAGGCCTAAAGTTAAAGATGAGACATTTGTTTTGTATTTTAGGCTAAAAAGTAATACACATTGTAATTTTTTCACATTTTAAAAATTACAAAAAGAAAAATGGTCCGATGCTAAAGTTTGGGCACCTTTGGACATTTGTGTGCTCAGATAACTTTGACCAAGGTTTCAGACCTTAATTAGCCTGTAAGGGTTATAGCTTGTTCACCCTCAATGTTAGGAAAGGCCAGCTGATGCAGATTCCACAGGTTTAGAAACACATAGCCTCCTCCAACCTTGTGCGAAAAAACAGCCACCATGGGATCTTTTAAGCAGCTGCCTAGCACTCTGAAAATGAAAATGGTGGAGGCCCACAAAGCAGGAGAAGGCTATAAGAAGATAGCAAAGAGTTTTCAAGTTGCCTTTCCTCAGTTCAATATGTAATTCAGAAATAGCAGTTTACAGGAACAGTGGAGGTCAAGATAAGGTCTGGAAGGCCAAGCAAAATTTCAGAGAGAGCTGCTTGTAGGATTGCTAGAAAGGCATATCAGAACCCCCACTTGACTGCAAAAGACCTTCAGAAAGATTTAGCAGATTCTGGAGTTGTGGTAATTGTTCTACTGTTCAGAGACACCTTATCAAATATGGCCTTCATGGAAGAGTCATCAGAAGAAAACCTCTCCTGCACCCTCACCATAAAATTCAGCATCAGAGGTATGCAAAAGAACATCTAAACAAGCCCAATGCAATCAGAAACAAATCCTGTGAATCGTTGAAGTTAAAATAAAACTCTTTGGTCGCAATGATCAAAGGTATGTGCAGAGAAAAAAATGCATAGAATTTCAGGAAAAGAACATCTCTCCAACCATTAACCCCTTCATGACCCAGCCTATTTTGACCTTAATGACCTGG
The DNA here is from genome assembly GCF_039654945.1 of Dendrobates tinctorius. Taxonomy (NCBI): domain Eukaryota; kingdom Metazoa; phylum Chordata; class Amphibia; order Anura; family Dendrobatidae; genus Dendrobates; species Dendrobates tinctorius. The sequence goes on from NW_027361829.1 coordinate 4,122,669, forward strand.
CCATTTTTTGCATTTCTGACCAGTGTCCCTTTATGAGGTAATAACTCAGGAACGCTTCAACAGATCCTAGCGCTTCTGAGAAAGTTTTTTTGTGACATATTGGGCTTCATGGTAGTGGTAAATTTAGGTCGATAATTTTTGCGTTTATTTGTGAAAAAAATGGAAATTTAGTGAAAATTTTGAAAATTTCACAATTTTCAAAATTTGAATTTTTATTCTCTTAAACCAGAGAGTTATTTCACACAAAATAGTTAATAAATAACATTTCCCACATGTCTACTTTATATCAGCACAATTTTGGAATCAAAATTTTATTTTGTTATAAGTAGAGTTGAGCGACTTTTGGTTTTTTAGGGTCGCGTTTCGTTTCGTGAAACCCGACTTTTCCAAAAGTCGGGTCGAGCAAGATCGTCCGATTATAGGGAAAAGTCGGGGTCGTCCCGAAACACGAAACCCAATGTAAGTCAATGGGGAATAAAAGTCGGCAGTGAGAGGAGGACAGGAAACACACCTACAGTGCCCATTTGAATGCCAAAAGCATCAATTCTTCTTACTTAAGCTTGTCAACCTTAATTAACTTCATAATATAAGTTACGCACTGAAAAATGGGGGTTATTTGGCTAAAGTTGTGGGGGGGAGGGCTGGCTGCAGATTTCATGTGCCCTGGGCGAAAGAGCGCCCCTTTAACACATACCACAACTCATCATGCTCCGATACGGCAGATAAATAGCGGTATAGTACAATGAAAAATACCTCACTTTTTACATCTCATGACGAGGCCCATCTATTTCTCCATACAGAATCATTGGTCCCATATAATGTTTGAAACAGTATATGATGAGCTCCACATAATGCTACAGTATATGTTGGTCCCCATGGATGAAGCTCCACTGTCTTATGGGCCCAAATAGTGCTCCAAACATAATGGGCCCCATTTCTAATGCTCTAGTGTATAATGGGCCCTGTAAATGCTGCTCCAGTGTCTGATGTCCACCTTTGGAATGTTCCAGTGTATGGTGGGCCCCATCTATCATTCTCCAGAGTATAGTGCTCCCCAAAAATTGCTGTCCCAACATTGAAAACAATCAAATAAGTCTCCTTGCTAGGGAATCCCTGTACTTGTCTGGACAGGTGCTGTAGCTTGCTTAACAGCTCGCCAGCCGTTCTCACGCCCAGTATGGATTGCATGTGATTGCACAAAGGTTAGAAAGGGTACCGTATCCCTGGATAACATGTATGGATAGCGTACACATTCAAAATATATGTCTCAGGAGGCAGGCTCAGACGGTGTCAGGCACAGTATGGATTGCACTTGATTGCACAAAGGTTAGAAAGGGTACCCTATCCCCGGATAACATGTATGGATAGCGTACACATTCAAAATATATGTCTCAGGAGGCAGGCTTAGACGGTGTTAGGCCCAGTATGGATTGCACGTGATTGCACAAAGGTTAGAAAGGGTACCGTATCCCCGGATAACATGTATGGATAGCGTACACATTCAAAATATATGTCTCAGGAGGCAGGCTCAGACGGTGTCAGGCACAGTATGGATTGCACGTGATTGCACAAAGGTTAGAAAGGGTACCGTATCCCCGGATAACATGTATGGATAGCGTACACATTCAAAATATATGTCTCAGGAGGCAGGCTCAGACGGTGTCAGGCCCAGTATGGATTGCATGTGATTGCACAAAGGTTAGAAAGGGTACCGTATCCCCGGATAACATGTATGGATAGCGTACACATTCAAAATATATGTCTCAGGAGGCAGGCTCAGACGGTGTTAGGCCCAGTATGGATTGCACGTGATTGCACAAAGGTTAGAAAGGGTACCGTATCCCCGGATAACATGTATGGATAGCGTACACATTCAAAATATATGTCTCAGGAGGCAGGCTCAGACGGTGTTAGGCCCAGTATGGATTGCACGTGATTGCACAAAGGTTAGAAAGGGTACCGTATCCCCGGATAACATGTATGGATAGCGTACACATTCAAAATATATGTCTCAGGAGGCAGGCTCAGACGGTGTTAGGCCCAGTATGGATTGCACGTGATTGCACAAAGGTTAGAAAGGGTACCGTATCCCCGGATAACATGTATGGATAGCGTACACATTCAAAATATATGTCTCAGGAGGCAGGCTCAGACGGTGTCAGGCACAGTATGGATTGCACGTGATTGCACAAAGGTTAGAAAGGGTACCGTATCCCCGGATAACATGTATGGATAGCGTACACATTCAAAATATATGTCTCAGGAGGCAGGCTCAGACGGTGTTAGGCCCAGTATGGATTGCATGTGATTGCACAAAGGTTAGAAAGGGTACCGTATCCCCGGATAACATGTATGGATAGCGTACACATTCAAAATATATGTCTCAGGAGGCAGGCTCAGACGGTGTCAGGCACAGTATGGATTGCACGTGATTGCACAAAGGTTAGAAAGGGTACCGTATCCCCGGATAACATGTATGGATAGCGTACACATTCAAAATATATGTCTCAGGAGGCAGGCTCAGACGGTGTCAGGCACAGTATGGATTTGACGGCCCAGATTACACAGCGGAGGAGCAGGGAGAGGTAAAGATTGCAAATGCTGGGGCCCTGCCCAAGCAAGGGGGGCCCACTCGTGGGCGTCGGTACTGGCACTGGGCCCCTCATAGTACAGCGGTGTGTCTGACGGCGGGTGTGCACCACCACAGTCAGAGACACTTGATTGCACTATGAGGGACCCTGTGCCAGTGCCCGCGCCCAAGAGTCGGCCTACCCACCTGTCCAGGGCAACGGCACTCGCACGGTGTCGTGCGCTAGGTGGTGACCCCAGCCATGGGGGGGAGGCAGCACAGTTAGGGAGTTTTAGAAAGTGGCATATGTTGATGTTGGACATTCAGCTGATGCAAAAGGCGAAATAGGTGAAGTACCAGGAAGAGGTGGACCAAAGCAAGCCATTTTTCTGTCACCCTATGTGTCATCAGGGGAAGGTGGGACAAAATCCTTGGAAACCCATGCATGGTTCATTTTAATGAAGGTTAGATCATCCACATTTTGGGTTGACAGACGGGTCCTTTTTTCTGTCAGGATTGATCCAGCTGCACTGAAGACTCTTTCCGATAGCACACTTGCAGCTGGGCAAGCGAGCTCCTGTAAGGCATATTGGGCCAATTCAGGCCAGGTGTCCAGTTTAGCGGCCCAATAGTCAAAGGGGAATGACCTGTGTGGGAGAACATCGATATGGGAGGAAAAGTAGTTTGTAACCATAGTTGACAACTGCTGTCTCCTGTCACTTTCCATCGATGCAGTATTACCAGTTGTGTGAGCGGTATTTGAAAAATCAGTCCACAACACTGTCATGAAACCCCTGTCTCCAACGCCACTTCTGCTGTGTGCACCACGAACACCTCTGCCAAGCTGCCCCCGGCCCGTACGGCTCGTGTGAGAACCATCACCGCTGCTGTGTGCTGGGAATGCCTCAAGCAACCGATTTACCAGAGTTGCTTGTTTATTAGCCAATATTAGGTCAAGGTTCTCCTGTGGCATGATGTTTTGTAATTTGCCTTTATAGCGTGGATCCAGGATGCTGGCCAACCAGTAGTCGTCATCGTTCATCATTTTGGCAATGCGGGGGTCCCTTTTTAGGATCCGCAAGGCATAATCTGACATGTGGGCCAATGTTCCCGGTGTCAATGATGCACTGCGAGTGCTGGGTGGAGGAGCACTTTCTGGCAAATCCACATCCCTCCAGTCACGCACAAACCCTGTACCAGACCTTGCCACGCCAACATTTTCACTTGCCCCACGAGATGCATCCTCCTCCCCTAAGTAATCATCCCCATCATCCTCCTCCTCCTCCTCTTCTTCCTCCACCTCGTCCAGGAGAGGTCCCTGAGTAGACAATGGCTGAATGTCATCAAGGATTCCCTCCTCCTCTTCCTCCTCATCAACATTGGCTGCAGACGCCTGCTCCTTAAGGTTCGTCAAAGTTTGCATGAGCAGATGCATAAGTGGGATGCTCATGCTTAGGATGGCGTCGTCTGCGCTTACCAGCCGTGTGCATTCCTCAAAACACTGAAGGACTTTACAAAGGTCTTTCAGCTTCGACCACTGCACGCCTGTCAACTCCATGTCTGCTCTCAAAGTGCCTGGCCGTGTATCCTCCCACAAATGCATTATGGCCTGCCTCTGCTCGCACAGCCGCTCCACCATGTGCAGGGTGGAGTTCCACCTTGTTGCAATGTCGATAATGAGGCGGTGGTTGGGAAGGTGGAGCAATCGCTGCAGCTTCTGCATACGAACGGAGTGTACAGGCGACCGGCGGATGTGCGCTCACAGTCTTCGCACCTTCTGGAGCAGGGCTGTTAACTCCGGATAATTTTTGAGGAAGCACTGCACCACCAGGTTCAAGGTGTGAGCCAAGCAAGGTATGTGGCTGAGTTTTGAAAGGGCTATGGCTGCCACAAAATTACGCCCGTTATCACTAACTACCTTGCCTGCCTCAAGATGTACACTGCCCAGCCATGACTCAGTTTGTCGCTTCAAGTACTCGGCCAGCACCTCGGCGGTGTGTCTGTCGCCCAAACACATCATCTGCAACACAGCCTGCTGACGCTTTCCACTAGCTGCTCGATAGGGGGACACATCGTGTGCAACAGTGGCAGCTGCAGATGGAGTGCTCGTACGACTGCGCTCTGTGGACAAGCTTTCGCTTCTGGAGGAGGAGGAGGAGGAGGAGGGTCGAACGCCTACAGCCAACTGTTTCCTATACCATGGGCTAGGCAGCACTGTCCCACCACCGCTGTCCCCTGTGGACCCTGCATCCACCACATTAACCCAGTGCGCAGTGATGGACACGTAACGGCCCTGGCCATGCCGACTGGACCATGCATCAGTTGTGAGGTGCACCTTTCCGCTCACTGACTGCTTGAGTGCATGGACAATGCGGTCTTTCACATGATGGTGGAGGGCTGGGATGGCTTTGCGAGAGAAGAAGTGGCGACTGGGTAGGTCATAGCATGGTACTGCATAGGCCATGAGTTCGCGGAAAGCTGTGCTTTCCACCAACCGAAAGGGCATCATCTCAAACGAGATTAGTTTGGCAATGTGGGCGTTCAAACCCAGTGTACGCGGATGAGAGACTGAGTACTTTCTTGACCTACTCATAGTGTCTGGGAGGGTGAGCTGGACTTGAGAGCTGCATATGGTGGAAGTAGCGGTGGACAGGGCGGACTGAGAGAGGGTTGATGATGGTGATGGAGTTGGTGTTCTTTCTGATGGCCTAGAATCAGTCTTTCGTTGATATAACAGTGGGATTCCCTGACTGCTGTGGCCTTGCAACGACACCTCAACATTTGCTGCTGTGCTAACCGGTGGGTTTACAGTGGGGGAAACAATGTAGCGTTGCTGACTACCTTCGTTGTGATCAGTTGCACATGTGGCACTTGAGGTTTGGTGTTGTGTCCACCCTTGCAAGTGCATGCTGGTTAAATGTCTAAGCATGCAACTGGTATTCAAATTTTTCAGATTTTTCTCTCGGCTAAAGGTCTTTGCGCACTTCTTACAGATAACCTTGGCCTGATCATGAGGATTTTGTTCAAAAAAGTGCCACACTGCACTCTTCCTACTTTGGCAGACATTTTGCGGCCTAGCACGCTGTGATCTTTTGACCCTCTGGACAAGCTGTCCAGCAACTCTTTTGATGTTTGGAACCTGTCTTTGGAGTGCTCCGGGCCTGCCAGATAACAGCTGTTGCGATGTCGATGTCTGCTGTGGATGCTCCTCATCTGAGCTATTGGAAGCAGCACCCTCTTCCCCCAATGGATGCCAATCTGGGTCAACAACTGGGTCATCCATCACCTCCTCTTCTATGTCATGTGAACCTTTCTCTGTGTCACCGTGTATGGTGGTATAGTGTGCGGGAAGGGGCACCTGAGTCTCATCAGGGTCAAAATCTGGCTCTGTACACTGTGAGGACAATGTAGTGCTCTGAGTGAATGTACCAGCAGAATCATCCATCAGCGGCTGTGCATCAGTGCACTCCATGTCAGATTCATCTTGGCCTGGGTAATTCACCATTTGACTTGATAATCCAGGCATGGTATGTGAAAACAGCTCCATGGAGTAATCAGTAGTATGGCCTGCGTCATCCTTCAATCTTGGTTGGGGTGAAGGACACAAGGAAAGGTGTGGTTCATGAACATGAGCCTCCAATGACGACTCAGTGCTTTTACTTTTTACAACTGAAGAAGAGGAGGCGATAGAGCTGGAGGCTGAGTCAGCAATGTAAGACAAAACTTTTTCCTGATGCTCTGCCTTTAAAAGCGGTTTGCCAACTCCTAGAAAACTAAGCGTTCGAGGCCTTATGTAGACAGACGATGACGCAGGGTCAGCACCTCCTGCATTCGGTCCTATTTTGCTATTGCCACTACCATCAGATCCACCACCAACACCATCATTACCAGCTGCCAACCCCCGCCCAATTCCACGGCCTCTTCCACCAGCCTTCCTCATTTTTGGTAGAAATGTAGACAAAATCCAACAAACTATATAGTAATGTAAAACAAGGTACAAGGTGTCTATAGGACAGGAGAGATTTAGAATTTCTGCACACACTTGTGGACAGTGGACACTTTTGGATTGTGTGAGGCCCACTGATATCTGAGCGCTATGTGACACGCTCGATGGCACAGCTGCCTGTGACCAAAGTGACGAGAGGATAATGGAGATTTTGAATCTCTGCGCACACTTTTGGACACTGGACACTTGTGGATTGTGTGAGGCCCACTGATATCTGAGCGCTATGTGACAGGCTCGATGGCACAGCTGCCTGTGACCAAAGTGACGAGAGGATAATGGAGATTTTGAATCTCTGCGCACACTTTTGGACACTGGACACTTGTGGATTGTGTGAGGCCCACTGATATCTGAGCGCTATGTGACACGCTCGATGGCACAGCTGCCTGTGACCAAAGTGACGAGAGGATAATGGAGATTTTGAATCTCTGCGCACACTTTTGGACACTGGACACTTGTGGATTGTGTGAGGCCCACTGATATCTGAGCGCTATGTGACAGGCTCGATGGCACAGCTGCCTGTGACCAAAGTGACGAGAGGATAATGGAGATTTTGAATCTCTGCGCACACTTTTGGACACTGGACACTTGTGGATTGTGTGAGGCCCACTGATATCTGAGCGCTATGTGACACGCTCGATGGCACAGCTGCCTGTGACCAAAGTGACGAGAGGATAAAGGAGATTTTGAATCTCTGCGCACACTTTTGGACACTGGACACTTGTGGATTTTGTGAGGCCCACTGATATCTGAGCGCTATGTGACACGCTCGATGGCACAGCTGCCTGTGACCAAAGTGACGAGAGGATAATGGAGATTTTGAATCTCTGCGCACACTTTTGGACACTGGACACTTGTGGATTGTGTGAGGCCCACTGATATCTGAGCGCTATGTGACACGCTCGATGGCACAGCTGCCTGTGACCAAAGTGACGAGAGGATAATGGAGATTTTGAATCTCTGCGCAAACTTTTGGACACTGGACACTTGTGGATTGTGTGAGGCCCACTGATATCTGAGCGCTATGTGACAGGCTCGATGGCACAGCTGCCTGTGACCAAAGTGACGAGAGGATAATGGAGATTTTGAATCTCTGCGCACACTTTTGGACACTGGACACTTGTGGATTGTGTGAAGCCCACTGATATCTGAGCGCTATGTGACACGCTCGATGGCACAGCTGCCTGTGACCAAAGTGACGAGAGGATAATGGAGATTTTGAATCTCTGCGCACACTTTTGGACACTGGACACTTGTGGATTGTGTGAGGCCCACTGATATCTGAGCGCTATGTGACACGCTCGATGGCACAGCTGCCTGTGACCAAAGTGACGAGAGGATAATGGAGATTTTGAATCTCTGAGCACACTTTTGGACACTGGACACTTGTGGATTGTGTGAGGCCCACTGATATCTGAGCGCTATGTGACAGGCTCGATGGCACAGCTGCCTGTGACCAAAGTGACGAGAGGATAATGGAGATTTTGAATCTCTGCGCACACTTTTGGACACTGGACACTTGTGGATTGTGTGAGGCCCACTGATATCTGAGCGCTATGTGACACGCTCGATGGCACAGCTGCCTGTGACCAAAGTGACGAGAGGATAATGGAGATTTTGAATCTCTGCGCACACTTTTGGACACTGGACACTTGTGGATTGTGTGAGGCCCACTGATATCTGAGTGCTATGTGACAGGCTCGATGGCACAGCTGCCTGTGACCAAAGTGACGAGAGGATAATGGAGATTTTGAATCTCTGCGCACACTTTTGGACACTGGACACTTGTGGATTGTGTGAGGCCCACTGATATCTGAGCGCTATGTGACACGCTCGATGGCACAGCTGTGACAAAAGTGACTAGAGGATAAGGGAGATTGGATTGCTTTTAAAAAAGCAGTTTGCGGAGCAGTGGGTAAACAGCAATGCCAGCGTGTCAGGAAGCCTTAAAAGGCAGCCCAACAACCAACACCACTGATACACCACTATATAGCCTCCCCTTGCACTGCACACACAGTGACTGGTGTGTTGTGCAGGCCAAATCGCTAGCAGCAGAAGCAGTTTTTTTGTCTTCTTCCCTGCCTAACGCTCTCCCTACAGAATCAGCAGCAACCTCTCCCTATACTAAGATCGGCAGAAGTAAGATGGCGGTCGGCGTGCACGCCCTTTTATACCCCCTGTGACGCCCACCAAAGCAAGCCAATCACTTGCATGCCCTTCTGAAAGATGGTGGTGACCCGTGCCTAGGTCATCACGTTGCCCACAGTGTCCGTGGATCCTGATTGGCTGAAAAAGAGCGCAAAACAAACTTTTGAAACGCGACTTTGGCGCGTAAGTCGCCGACCTCGTGGCCGACCTCATCCTAGGGTCGGGTTTCGTTTCATGAAACCCGACTTTGCCAAAAGTCGGCGACTTTTGAATTTTTTCGACCCGTTTCGCTCAACTGTAGTTATAAGGGTTAAAATTTAACCAGCGATTTCTGACTTTTACAACAAAATTTACAAAACCATTTTTTTTAGGGTCCACCTCACATTTGCAGTCATTTTGAGGGGTCTATATGGCAGAAAATACCCAAAAGTGATACCATTCTAAAAACTGCACCCCTCAAGGTACTCAAAACCACATTCAAGAAGTTTAATAACCCTCCAGGTGCTTCACAGGAACTAAAGCAACTTAGGAAGAAAAAAATGGACATTTTAATTTTTCCAACAAAAATTTTGTTTTATCATCAATATTTTCATTTTCACATGGGTAACAGGATAAAATGGATCCTGAAATTTGTTGGGGAATTTCTCCTGAGTACACCGATACCTCATATGTGGTCATAAACCACTGTTTGGGTGCACAGCAGGGCTCAGAAGGGAAGGAGCGCCATTTGATTTTTTGAATGGAAAATATGCTGGAATATTTAGCGGTTGCCATGTTGCGTTTGGAGAGTCCCTGTGTGCTGAAACATTGGAGCACCCCTACAAGTGACCCCATTTTGGAAACTAGACCCCGCAAGGAACTTATCTAGATGCACAGCGAACACTCCAAACCCCCAGGTGCTTCACAAATTTAGCCGTAAATATGATAAAGTACTTTTTTTTTTACCAAAAAAATTTTCTTTGAGCCTCAATTTTTTCATTTTCACATGGGCAACAGGATAAAATGGATCCTATAATTTGTTGGGAAATTTCTCCTGAGTACACCCATTCCTCATATGTGGTCCTAAACCACTGTTTGGGCGCAAGGCAGGGCTCAGAAGGGAAGGAGCGCCATTTGACTTTTTGACTGGAAACTTAGCTCCAATCTTCAGCGTTCACCATGTCGTGTTTGGAGAGCCCTTGTGTGCCTAAACAATGGAGCACCCCCACAAGTGACCCCATATTGGAAACTAGACCCCTCAAGGAACTTATCTAGATGCATAGTGAGCACTCTGAACCCCCAGATGCTTCACAAATTGAGCCGTAAATATGAAAAAGTACTTTTTTTTTCACAAAAATTTTCTTTTAGCCTCAATTTTTTCATTGTCACATGGGCAACAGGATAACGTGGATCGTAAGCTTTGTTGGGAAATTTCTCCTGAGTGCACCGATACCTCATATGTGGTCATAAACCACTGTTTGGGCGCACAGCAGGGCTCAGAAGGGAAGGAGCGCCATTTGACTTTTTGACTGGAAAATTAGCTACAATCCTCAGCTTACACCATGTTGTGTTTGGAGAGCCCCTGTGTGCCTAAACAATGGAGCACCCGCACAAATGACCCCATTTTAGAAACTAGACCCCCCAAGGAACTTATCTAGATGCATAGTGAGCACTCCAAACCCCCAGGTGCTTCACAAATTGAGCCGTAAATATGAAAAAGTACTTTTTTTTTCACAAAAATTTTCTTTTAGCCTCAATTTTTTCATTTTCACATGGGCAACAGGATAAAGTAGATCCTAAAATTTGTTGGGAAATTTCTCCTGAGTACACCGATACCTCATATGTGGTCATAAACCACTGTTTGGGCGCACGGCAGGGCTCAGAAGGGACGGAGCGCCATATGACTTTTTGACTGGAAAATTAGCTCCAATCCTCAGCATACACCATGTTGCGTTTGGAGAGCCCCTGTGTGCCTAAACATTGGAGCACCCCCACAAGTGACCCCATTTTGGAAACTAGACCCCCCAAGGAACTTATCTAGATGCATAGTGAGCACTCCGAACCCCCAGGTGCTTCACAAATTGAGCCGTAAATATGAAAAAGTACTTTTTTTCACAAAAATTTTCTTTTAGCCTCAATTTTTTCATTTTCACATGGGCAACAGGATAAATTGGATCCCAAAATTTGTTGGGAAATTTCTCCTGAGCACAACGATACCTCATATGTGGTCATAAACCACTGTTTGGGCGCACGGCAGGGCTCAGAAGGGAAGGAGCGCCATTTGACTTTTTGACTGGAAAATTAGCTCCAATCCTCAGCATACACCATGTCGTGTTTGGAGAGCCCCTGTGTGCCTAAACATTGGAGCACTCCCACAAGTGACCCCATTTTAGAAACTAGACCCACCAAGGAACTTATCTAGATGCACAGCGAACACTCCAAACCCCCAGGTGCTTCACAAATTTATCCGTAAATATGAAAAAGTACTTTTTTTTTCACAAAAATTTTCTTTTAGCCTCAATTTTTTCATTTTCACATGGGCAACAGGATAACGTGGATTGTAAACTTTGTTGGGAAATTTCTCCTGAGTGCACCGATTCCTCATATGTGGTCATAAACCACTGTTTGGGCGCACGGCAGGGCTCAGAAGGGAAGGAGCGCCATTTGACTTTTTGACTGGAAAATTAGCTACAATCCTCAGCGTACACCATGTTGTGTTTGGAGAGCCCCTGTGTGCCTAAACAATGGAGCACCCACACAAATGACCCCATTTTAGAAACTAGACCCCCAAGGAACTTATCTAGATGCATAGTGAGCACTGCGAACCCCCAGGTGCTTCACAAATTGAGCCGTAAATATGAAAAAGTACTTTTTTTATCACAAAAATTTTAATTTAGCCTCAATTATTTCATTTTTCCATGGGCAAAAGGATAAAGTAGATCCTAAAATTTGTTGGGAAATTTCTCCTGAGTACACCGATACCTCATATGTGGTCATAAACCACTGTTTGGGCGCACGGCAGGGCTCAGAAGGGACGGAGCGCCATTTGACTTTTTGACTGGAAAATTAGCTCCAATCCTCAGCATACACCATGTCGCGTTTGGAGAGCCCCTGTGTGCCTAAACATTGGAGCACCCCCACAAGTGACCCCATTTTGGAAACTAGACCCCCCAAGGAACTTATCTAGATGCATAGTGAGCACTCCAAACCCCCAGGTGCCTCACAAATTGAGCCGTAAATATGAAAAAGTACTTTTTTTTCACAAAAATTTTCTTTTAGCCTCAATTTTTTAATTTTCACATGGGCAACAGGATAAAGTGGATCCTAAAATTTGTTGGGAAATTTCTCCTGAGTACACCGATTCTTCATATGTGGTCCTAAACCACTGCTTGGGCGCACGGCAGGGCTCAGAAGGGAAGGAGCGCCATTTGACTTTTTGACTGGAAAATTAGCTACAATCCTCAGCGTACACCATGTTGTGTTTGGAGAGCCCCTGTGTGCCTAAACAATGGAGCACCTGCACAAATGACCCCATTTTAGAAACTAGACCCCCCAAGGAACTTATCTAGATGCATAGTGAGCACTGCAAACCCTCAGGTGCTTCACAAATTGAGCCGTAAATATGAAAAAGTACTTTTTTTTCACAAAAATTTTCATTTAGCCTCAATTTTTTCATTTTCACATGGGCAACAGGATAAAGTAGATCCAAAAATTTGTTGGGAAATTTCTCCTGAGTACACCAATACCTCATATGTGGTCATAAACCACTGTATGGGCGCACGGCAGGGCTCAGAAGGGACGGAGCGCCATTTGACTTTTTGACTGGAAAATAAGCTCCAATCCTCAGCATACACCATGTTGCGTTTGGAGAGCGCCTGTGTGCCTAAACATTGGAGCACCCCCACAAGTGACCCCATTTTGGAAACTAGACCCCCCAAGGAACTTATCTAGATGCATAGTGAGCACTCCGATCCCCCAGGTGCTTCACAAATTGAGCCGTAAATATGAAAAAGTACTTTTTTTTCACAAAAATTTTCTTTTAGCCTCAATTTTTTCATTTTCACATGGGCAAAAGGATAAAGTAGATCCTAAAATTTGTTGGGAAATTTCTCCTGAGTACACCGATACCTCATATGTGGTCATAAACCACTGTTTGGGCGCACGTCAGGGCTCAGAAGGGACGGAGCGCCATTTGACTTTTTGACTGGAAAATTAGCTCCAATCCTCAGCATACACCATGTCGCGTTTGGAGAGCCCCTGTGTGCCTAAACATTGGAGCACCCCCACAAGTGACCCCATTTTGGAAACTAGACTCCCCAAGGAACTTATCTAGATGCATAGTGAGCACTCCAAACCCCCAGGTGCCTCACAAATTGAGCCGTAAATATGAAAAAGTACTTTTTTTTCACAAAAATTTTCTTTTAGCCTCAATTTTTTAATTTTCACATGGGCAACAGGATAAAGTGGATCCTAAAATTTGTTGGGAAATTTCTCCTGAGTACACCGATTCTTCATATGTGGTCCTAAACCACTGCTAGGGCGCACGGCAGGGCTCAGAAGGGAAGGAGCGCCATTTGACTTTTTGACTGGAAAATTAGCTACAATCCTCAGCGTACACCATGTTGTGATTGGAGAGCCCCTGTGTGCCTAAACAATGGAGCACCCGCACAAATGACCCCATTTTAGAAACTAGACCCCCCAAGGAACTTATCTAGATGCATAGTGAGCACTGCGAACCCCCAGGTGCTTCACAAATTGAGCCGTAAATATGAAAAAGTACTTTTTTTTTCACAAAAATTTTCATTTAGCCTCAATTTTTTCATTTTCCCATGGGCAACAGGATAAAGTAGATCCTAAAATTTGTTGGGAAATTTCTTCTGAGTACAGCAATACCTCATATGTGGTCATAAACCACTGTTTGGGCGCACGGCAGGGCTCAGAAGGGACAGAGCGCCATTTGACTTTTTGACTGGAAAATTAGCTTCAATCCTCAGCATACACCATGTCACGTTTGGAGAGCCCCTGTGTGCCTAAACATTGGAGCACCCCCACAAGTGACCCCATTTTGGAAACTAGACCCCCCAAGGAACTTATCTAGATGCATAGTGAGCACTCCGAACCCCCAGGTGCCTCATAAATTGAGCCGTAAATATGAAAAAGTACTTTTTTTTCACAAAAATTTTCTTTTGGCCTCAATTTTTTAAATTTCACATGGGCAACAGGATAAAGTGGATCCTAAAATTTGTTGGGAAATTTCTCCTGAGTACACCGATTCTTCATATGTGGTCCTAAACCACTGCTTGGGCGCACGGCAGGGCTCAGAAGGGAAGGAGCGCCATTTGACTTTTTGACTGGAAAATTAGCTCCAATCCTCAGCATACACCATGTTGCGTTTGGAGAGCCCCTGTGTGCCTAAACATTGGAGCACCCCAACACGTGACCCCATTTTGGAAACTAGACCCCCCAAGGAACTTATCTGGATGCATAGTGAGCACTCCGAACCCCCAGGTGCTTCACAAATTGAGCCGTAAACATGAAAAAGTACTTTTTTTTTAACAAAAATGTTCTTTTAGCCTCAATTTTTTCATTTTCACATGGGCAACAGGATAAAGTGGATCCTAAAATTTGTTGGGAAATTTCTCCTGAGCACACCGATATCTCATATGTGGTCATAAACCACTGTTTGGGCGCACGGCAGGGCGCAGAAGGGAAGGAGCGCCATTTGACTTTTTGAATGGAAAATATGCTGCAATATTTAGTGGTTGCCATGTCGCGTTTGGAGAGTCCCTGTGTGCTGAAACATTGGAGCACCCCCACAAGTGACCACATTTTGGAAACTAGACCCCCAAAAGTACTTATCTAGATGCATAGTGAGCACTCCGAACCCCCAGGTGCCTCACAAATTGAGCCGTAAATATGAAAAAGTACTTTTTTTCACAAAAATTTTCTTTTAGCCTCAATTTTTCCATTTTTACATGGGTAACAGAATAAAGTGGATCCTAGACTTTGTTGGGAAATTTCTCCTGAGTGCACCGATACCTCATATGTGGTCATAAACCACTGTTTGGGCGCACGGCAGGGCTCAGAAGGGAAGGAGCGTCATTTGACTTTTTGACTGGAAAATTAGCTTCAATCCTCAGCATACACCATGTCACGTTTGGAGAGCCCCTGTGTGCCTAAACATTGGAGCACCCCCACAAGTGACCCCATTTTGGAAACTAGACCCCCCAAGGAACTTATCTAGATGCATAGTGAGCACTCCGAACCCCCAGGTGCCTCATAAATTGAGCCGTAAATATGAAAAAGTACTTTTTTTTCACAAAAATTTTCTTTTAGCCTCAATTTTTTAAATTTCACATGGGCAACAGGATAAAGTGGATCCTAAAATTTGTTGGGAAATTTCTCCTGAGTACACCGATTCTTCATATGTGGTCCTAAACCACTGCTTGGGCGCACGGCAGGGCTCAGAAGGGAAGGAGCGCCATTTGACTTTTTGACTGGAAAATTAGCTCCAATCCTCAGCATACACCATGTTGCGTTTGGAGAGCCCCTGTGTGCCTAAACATTGGAGCACCCCAACACGTGACCCCATTTTGGAAACTAGACCCCCCAAGGAACTTATCTGGGTGCATAGTGAGCACTCCGAACCCCCAGGTGCTTCACAAATTGAGCCGTAAACATGAAAAAGTACTTTTTTTTTAACAAAAATGTTCTTTTAGCCTCAATTTTTTCATTTTCACATGGGCAACAGGATAAAGTGGATCCTAAAATTTGTTGGGAAATTTCTCCTGAGCACACCGATATCTCATATGTGGTCATAAACCACTGTTTGGGCGCACGGCAGGGCGCAGAATGGAAGGAGCGCCATTTGACTTTTTGAATGGAAAATATGCTGCAATATTTAGTGGTTGCCATGTCGCGTTTGGAGAGTCCCTGTGTGCTGAAACATTGGAGCACCCCCACAAGTGACCACATTTTGGAAACTAGACCCCCAAAAGTACTTATCTAGATGCATAGTGAGCACTCCGAACCCCCAGGTGCCTCACAAATTGAGCCGTAAATATGAAAAAGTACTTTTTTTCAGAAAAATTTTCTTTTAGCCTCAATTTTTTCATTTTTACATGGGTAACAGAATAAAGTGGATCCTAAACTTTGTTGGGAAATTTCTCCTGAGTGCACCGATACCTCATATGTGGTCATAAACCACTGTTTGGGCGCACGGCAGGGCTCAGAAAGGAAGGAGCGCCATTTGACTTTTTGACTGGAAAATTAGCTCCAATCCTCAGCATACACCATGTCGCGTTTGGAGAGCCCCTGTGTGCCTAAACATTGGAGCACCCCCACAAGTGACCCCATTTTGGAAACTAGACCCCCAAGGAACTTATCTAGATGCATAGTGAGCACTCCAAACCCCCAGGTGCCTCACAAATTGAGCCGTAAATATGAAAAAGAATTTTTTTTTTTCACAAAAATTTTCTTTTAGCCTCAATTTTTTCATTTTCACATGGGCAACAGGATAAAGTGGATCCTAAAATTTGTTGGGAAATTTCTCCTGAGTACACCCATTCCTCATATTTGTTCCTAAACCTCTTCTTGGGCGCACGGCAGGGCTCAGAAAGAAAGGATCGCCATTTGACTTTTTGACTGGAAAATTAGCTCCAATACTCAGCATACACCATATTGCGTTTGGAGAGCCCCTGTGTGCCTAAACATTGGAGCACCCCCACAAGTGACCCCATTTTGGAAACTAGACCCCCCAAGGAACTTATCTAGATGCATAGTGAGCACTCCGATCCCCCAGGTGCTTCACAAATTGAGCCGTAAATATGAAAAAGTACTTTTTTTTCACAAAAGTTTTATTTTAGCCTCAATTTTTTCATTTTCGCATGGGCAACAGGATTAAGTGAATCGTAAAATTTGTTGGAAAATTTCTCCTGATTACACTGATACCTCATATGTGGTCAAAAACCACTGTTTAGGCGCACGGCAGGGCTCAGAAGGGAAGGAGCGCCATTTGACTTTTTGACTGGAAAATTAGCTCCAATCCTCAGCATACACCATGTCGCGTTTGGAGGGCCCCTGTGTGCCTAAACATTGGAGCACCCCCACAAGTGACCCCATTTTTGAAACTAGATCCCCCAAGGAACTTATCTAGATACATAGTGAGCACTCTGAACCCCCAGGTGCTTCACAAATTGAGCCGTAAATATAAAAAGCTTTTTTTTTCACAAAAATTTTCTCTTAGCCTCAATTTTTTTCATTTTCACATGGGCAACAGGATAAAATTGATCCTACAATTTGTTGGGAAATTTCTCCTGAGTACACCTATTCCTCATATGTGGTCCTAAACCACTGTTTGGGCGCACGGCAGGGCTCAGAAGGGAAGGAGCGCCATTTGACTTTTTGTCTGGAAACTTAGCTCCAATCCTCAGCGTTCACCATGTCGTGTTTGGAGAGCCCCTGTGTGCCTAAACATTGCCCATTTTGGAAACTAGACCCCCCAAGGAACTTATCTAGTTGCATAGTGAGCACTCCGACACCCACAAGTGCTTCACAAATTTAGCCGTAAATATGAAAAAGTACTTTTTTTTTCACAAAAATTTTCTTTTAGCCTCAATTTTTTCATTTTCACATGGGCAACAGGATAAAATGGATCCTACAATTTGTTGGGAAATTTCTCCTGAGTACACCGATACCTCATATGTGGTCATAAACCACTGTTTGGGCGCACGGCAGGGCGCAGAAGGGAAGGAGCGCCATTTGACTTTTTGAATGGAAAATATGCTGCAATATTTAGTGGTTGCCATGTTGTGTCTGTAGAGTCCCTCTGTGCTGAAACATTGGAGCACCCCCACAAGTGACCCCATTTTGGAAACTAGACCCCCCCAAGGAACTTATGTAGATGCATAGTGAGCACTCCGAACCCCCAGGTGCCTCACAAATTGAGCCATAAATCTGAAAAGTATTTTTTTTTCACAAAAATTTTCATTTAGCCTCAATTTTTTCATTTTTACATGGGTAACAGGATAAAGTGGATCCTAAACTTTGTTGGGAAATTTCTCCTGAGTACACTGATACCTGATATGTGGCGGGGAACCACTGTTTGGGCGCACGGCAGGGCTCAGAAGGGAAGGAGCGCCATTTGACTTTTTGAATGGAAAATTAGTTCCAATCGTTAGCAGACACCAATTCGCTAATGGAAAGTATGAAGTGTAAGTCAGGTTGGTGTGTGATGTAGTATACACCACCCACACACACGACAACAACCTGATGTACACTACACCACACACACCAACCTGACACTTCCTGGCGTGGAAGAGGCTGTTTCTTCCTTTCAGGAGCTGAAGCGAAGATTCACTTCTGCCCCTGTTTTGCGGCAACCTGATGTCTCACTCCCGTTCCAGGTAGAGGTGGACGCTTCTGAGATTGGTGCAGGAGCTGTTTTGTCCCAAAAGGATCCTGTAACATCTAAAATGAATCCCTGTGCTTTCTTTTCCCGAAAGTTCTCTCCATCTGAACGTAACTATGATGTGGGGAATCGGGAACTGTTAGCCAAGAAATGGGCAATTGAGGAGTGGAGACATTGGTGGAGGGAGCTAAACACCAAGTCGTGGTCCTCACTGACCACAAGAATTTGATTTACCTGGAATCGGCCAAACGCTTCAACCCTAGACAGGCTAGGTGGGCCTTGTTTTTACACGTTTTGATTTTGTGGTCTCTTCTCATCCTGGCACTAAGAATGTCAAGACAGACGCCCTCTCTAGGAGCTTCTTTGCTGATTCTCCTGTGGTGACCAAGCCTGCTACCATCTTAGGCGAAGGGGTAGTTCTTTCTGCCATCTCGCCCGATTTGAGACGTGCTCTGGAAGAGTTCCAGGAGGACAAACCTGAGCGTTGTCCCAGTGGAAAGTTGTATGTTCCTGACCAGTGGAAGAAGAGAGTGATGTCTGAAGTTCATTGCTCTGCATTGGCTGGTCATCCAGGTATTTTTGGTACTAGAGATCTGGTGAGTCGGTCTTTTTGGTGGCCCGCCTTGTCTCGTGATGTCAGGAATTTTGTGCTGTCCTGTGGGACTTGCTCCCGGTCTAAACCTTGTTCTCGCTCTAGTGGGTTGTTGATGCCTTTGCCGGTCCCCAGGAGGCCATGGACCCATATTTCAATGGATTTCATCTCTGATATGCCTGTCTCTCAGAGAATGACTGTTATTTGGGTGATTTGTGATAGGTTCTCTAAGATGGTTCATCTTGTACCACTCCCTAAGTTGCCATCTTCCTCTGAGTTGGTTCCCCTGTTTTTGCAACAGGTGGTTCGCTTGCACGGGATTACTGAGAACATTGTATCTGACAGAGGAGTTCAATTTGTGTCTAGATTTTGGAGGACTTTCTGTTCCAAGCTGGGAATTCAGTTGTCCTTCTCCTCTGCTTTTCACCCTCAGACCAATGGGCAGACGGAGAGAACAAACCAGACCTTGGAGTCGTATTTGAGATGTTTTATTTCCGCTGATCAGGATGATTGGGTTTCATTTTTGCCCTTGGCCGAATTTGCTTTAAATAATAGAGCTAGTTCTGTCACTTTGATGTCACCTTTTTTTTGTAACTTTGGGTTTCATCCTCGATTTTCTTCAGTGCAGGTGGACCCTTCTGCCTGCCCAGGTGTTGACACTGTGGTGGAGAGAATGCACCAGATCTGGGACCAAGTGGTGGATAAGTTATCTCTCTCCCAGGAAAAGGCCCAGCGGTTTTCCAACCGAGATAGGACCATTGGTCCCCAGTTTAAGGTTGGTGATATGGTTTGGTTATCATCAAAAAATATCGCTATGAAGGTGGCTTCTCCTAAGTTTAAGCCTAGATTTATTGGACCTTACAAGATTTTGGAGATTATTAATCCAGTCTCTTTTCGTTTGGCTCTCCCTGTCACATTTAAAATTCATAATGTGTTTCATAAGTCCTTGTTGAAGAGGTTTGTTGAACCAGTTGTTCCTGGGGTGGCACCTCCGGACCATGTATTAGTTGAAGGTAACATGGAATATGAGGTAGAGAAGATACTGGATTCCCGTCTGGCTAGACGGAGACTCCAGTATTTGGTTAAGTGGAAGGGTTATGGTCAGGAGGATAATTCCTGGGTCTCTGCCTCTGATATTCATGCCAAAAGATTGGTGCGTGCCTTTCATCGGGCTCACCCTGATCGCCCTGGTGGCGTGGAAGAGGGTTCGGTTTCTGGTGTAGTGTACAGCACACATACTCACCAACCTGACGTACACTAGGCCACACACACCAACCTGATGTACACTACACCACACACACCAACCTGAAACACTATGTCAGGTTGGTGTGTGTGGTGTAGTGTATGTCATGTTGGGGTGTGTGGTGCAGTGTACGTCAGGTTGGTGTGTGTGGTGTAGTGTACATCAGGTTGGTGTGTGGTGTAGTGTAGTGTACAGCACACATACTCACCAACCTGACGTACACTAGGCCACACACACCAATCTGTTGTACACTACACCACACACACCAATCTGACACACTACGTCAGGTTGTTGTGTGTGGTGTAGTGTATGTCAGGTTGGCGTGTGTTATGCAGTGTACGTCAGGTTGGTGTGTGTGGTGTTGTGTATGTCAGCCTAGTGTGGGTGAGTTCTGTCGTGGAATGTCTGGATGTGTTTAGTCCATGGACGTGTGATGAATTCTGAAGCATTCATTCAAACATAGCCCAGGTTTGTCAGGACACGTTTCACATTGGAAACGAGTCGTTTTCTTGTCCCCCTTTTATAGCACACCCGGCACCTTTTTCTTGTTATCCCCTCACTGGGAAAATGTTGCCCTGGTACCAAACGGGAAACTTGAGTTCCAGGGGTGCTGGGGCGCGCTCCGTCCTCCTCTCCAAAAATCATGGCCTTTATCACCACCTCCTGGAACTCAAGGAAGGAGTGGTTTTGGCCTGCACATCGTGATAGCATGCATGCATTATACAGTGCCATTTGTACGAGGTACACAGCCAGTTTTTTGTACCACACCTTCGCCTTCCGCATGGCATTATAGGGCTGGAGGACTTGATCAGAAAGATCAACTCCCCCCATGTGATGGCTGTACGCCAGTACACAGTCCGGTTTGTGGACTGGTGCTGGGGTACCTGTTGTGAGTTCATTTTCCCCTTCACCATTGAGGTCTTATGAACTCCCTCTTCTGGTGAAGGAAGGTAGTGAGGATGATTACAAAGCACCTGAGCAGAATGATGATGACTGGGTGACTGGGATTGCTGATTGGATATAAGGCAGCCGACGCCCTTCTGCCTTGCGGGTGATTACTCTGAGGGATTCTTAGAGACCAGTCTGATTCCTGCTCCTCAAAAGCTAAGTTTTCTTCTCTACTTTTTGCATTTGTGATTTGGTTTTGTTTTGCCTTGTTTTTCTGGATTTCTGCCTTTCCCTGCTGGGTGAGCTGAATTCCTTTTTGCTCTGTCTTCAGATAATACCTGAGTACTGATATAGTCTTTTTGAATCCTAGCATCTTCAGGGCTTTTTTCCCTATCAGTCTGTTGGCTCTTGTTTTTGAGAGGGTTTTGGCGGATTGTAGACAGCAGCTTTTCTATTCTGTCCTATTTAGTTAGCTTGGGCCCCATCATTTGCTCAGCCTATCTTTCTATCTGTGTGAGTGTTTTTTCATCTTGCTTCACCGTCATTATATGTTGGGGGCTGCCTATTGCTTTGGGGTCTGCTCTGGGGCAGTTTAGATTTCCCTTTCTGTCTTTAGGCTATGTAGTTCTCCGGCTGTGATCGAGGGGTCTAGGGCACCGTAGGAACCCCCCACGGCTACTGCTAGCTGTTGTTGTTAGGTTCAGGGGTCTGCAATCCGATAGCTGCCAACTTCTCTGGCTTTCTGGACTTAGCTAGTATTTCTGTTTTTGCCTCTTACGGTGAATCATTCATAACAGGTACCTCGAACGGTTGTGCCCGTGGTGCCAGGACCGACCATAGATTGTGTTCAAGGCAAAGACGTCTCTTTTGTCTTTGAACTTGACCACAAGCATGTTGCCGCTACATTGGGCTCGGCTCTCACCCTTTCGGAGAGGCTGCTCAATTAGCGGCAAAGGGAGACCCCTTTGGTTTCTGCGCACGGTACGGGGCAAGCAACCGTAGCTCTGGCAGAGAGGGATTGAAATAGTGTGATGCTTGTATAAAAGTTATCAACGTACAGATGGTAACCTTTATCAAGCATTGGGTGGACCAAATCCCACACTATTTTCCCACTCACCCCCAAAGCAAGTGGACATTCTGGGGGCTGGATCCTACTGTCCTTTCCTTGGTAAACTGTAAAGCTGAGAGTGTACCCTGAGGAACTCTCACACAGCTTGTAGAGTTTTATCCCGTACCTTGCCCTTTTGCTGGGCAGGTACTGACGGAACTGAAGCTTCCCTTTGTAGTGGACGAGGGATTCATCCACACAAATTTCCCTTTCGGGAATGTACACGTCAGCAAACCTGTTGCTGAAGTTTTCGACGAGCGGACGAATTTTGAACTGTCTATCAAAATTCGGGTCATTGCGGGGAAGGCTATCAGTGTTGTCCCTGAAATGGAGAAATGTATGAATCGCCTCAAACCATTTGCGAAACATAACCATGCCAAATACTGGAGTTTGATATAAAATATCGGTTCTCCAGTATTGTCAAATTTCTGGTTTCTTCACAATCCCCATGTGAAGGACCAGTCCCCAATATTTAATCATTTCTACAGAGTCCACAGGACTCCAAGTAGAGAATGAAGAAATTGGGTGTTCCGCTAAAAATTGTTGGGCATACAAGTTTGTTTGCTCCACCATGAGACTGACGATTGACTCCGAGAAAAAGACTTTGAAAAAGTCTATTTCCCTGAAGTTGGCAGTCTCAAACTGGATTCCTGATTGGGGAACAAAATCAGGAATCCGTGGAGCAAAATTTTCAAGGACGGGGGTCCAGGAGGGAGCACTAGTGCTAGGTTGGGTGTGACTAGCACTAGGTTGGGGAAAACTCACACTTGACTGTGGGACTTCCTCCAAGGTACCCGACTCTTCCTCTAAGGCCTCCGACTCTTCCTCCCTGGGCTCCGGACGAATTCTCATCCTGCGACATCTTGGTGGTGGCAAGTCTATGTCGAAGGAAGAGGAAGAGTGGGAGGTATAGAGAAAGGTGGGGTCCTCCTCACTATCAGTTTCGGAGGCAATAATTTCATATGACTCCTCAACTGAGTAGACCCTTTGTGACTGGGATGACTGGGATGAGCGGGACATTGTGTGTGTGGTGTCTGCGTGTGTAAAAAAGCTTTATTATAGTGTGTGTGTATGTGCGAGTGTTTGGTGAAAAACTTTCTACTGCAGGACGGGGCTGTCAGGTGCGGGTTGTCAGGCGGGGGCTGTCAGGCGCGGGCAGGGGCTGTTAGGCGCAGGCGGGGGTTGTCAGGCGCGGGCGAGGGCTGTCAGGCACGGGCAGGGCAGTCAGGTGCGGGCGGGGGCAGTCAGGCGCGAGCGGGGCAGGAAGGGGCTGAGAAGATGCAGCAGCAGATGGAGCCGGCAGTAACAGCAGGTGATCAGGGGGTGATCAGCGGGGCAGGGGGTGATCAAGGGGGCAGGGGGTGATCAGGGGGGCAGGGGGTGATCACTGGGGGGGTGATCACAAGGGGAGGATGGGGCTATCAGTTGCTGGGGGGGCAGAAGGGGAGCCAAGGACCAGCTACAGATGGATCCGGAAGCAGCAGGTGATCAGGGGGTGATCAGGGGGGCACAGGGTGATCAGGGGGCACGGGGTGATTGGGGTGATCACTGGGGGGATGATCACCAGGGGAGGATGGAGCTGTCAGGCGCTGGGGGGGTAGGAGGGGAGCAGAGGACGAGCTGCAGATGAAGCCGGCAGTAGCAGTAAGTGATCAGGGGGTGATCAGGGAGTGATCAGGGGAGCACAGGGTGATCAGGGAGACACGGGGTGATTGGGGTGATGACTGGGGGGGGTTATCACCAGAGGAGGATGGGGCTGTCAGGTGCGGGGGGGCAGGAGGGTAGCAGAGGACCAGCTGTAGATGAAGCCGGCAGCAGATGATCAGGGGGTGATCAGGGGGTGATCAGGGGGGGAGGGGGTGATTGGAGTGATCACCAGGGGAGGATGGGGCTGTCAGGTGCAGTTGGGAGCAGGAGGGGAGCAGAGGACCAGCAGAAAATGTAGATGGCAGCAGCAGGTGATTGAGGGGGCAGGGGGTGATTAGGGGGTGATTAGGGGGTGATCAGGGGGTGATCACAAGGGGAGGAGGAGAGAGATGGAGAAAATGGAGCTGTCAGGCAAAGGGGGGACAGGAGGGAGGAGGAGAGAAAATGGAGCCTGCAGGAGGAGGTGAGAAAATGCAGCAGGTGATTAGGGGGGGCAGGGGGTGATCACCCATTCAGGTGGTGATCGGGGGGGCAGGGGGGGAAGGAGCGGAGGTCGGGGGGAGTGGAGGACAGGATGGGGGAGTACCTGTCCTCAGCACAAGCAGCGGTGGTGCTAGCAGCGGCGGCGGCGGTGGCAGCAGCGGTGGCGGCGGCGGGCAGCGGCGGCGATTGCGGGCTCTGTGGGGCAGGTCAGCGGTCGGGCACCTCGCTCCTCGGCTTCCACAGATGGGATGAAGCTGAGGAGCGAGGCAGACATTGTTTTTCTCCGCCCCTCCACATCTGATTGGAGGGCTAGCGTCACATGGACGCTAGCTCCAATTAGATCTGAGGGGGGTGACAAAAAGGTCACCAGGAGTGATCATAGACCGGGGGGGGCTAAGCCACCCCCCTTAGGGTCAAGTATAGGTCCCCCTGCACCTGCGGGCCGGGTGACGTTTCATTCACCCCGGTCACCCGGCCCGCCAGAGGGCGATCATTCTGTGACAAAGGGTATGCATCACAGGTTGGATTGGCACCGACTTTCATGACGCATATGCTGTGTCACAGGTCGGGAACCGGTTAAGCATTGGGATGGATCAATCATATTTTCGGGTTGTGTTGCAGACAATGGCACAGGGAACATTTCACAGGTAGAGGGAAGAATGGATTCAATTAAATTTGAACAAATTCTTGATGCAAACATAACACCATGTGTAAAAAAGCTGAATTTGAAAACAGGATGGCTTCTACAAATGGATAATGATCACACACATCAAAATCCACAATAGACTACCTAAAAAGGCGATAGCTAAAGGTTTTTCAATGGCCCTCACAGTCCCCCGATTCGATCATCATTGAAAATCTGTGGCTAGTCCTCAAAATAGCAGTGCATGCAAGACGACCCAGGAATCTCACAGAAATGGAAGAATTTTCCAAGGAAGAATGGATGAAAATCCATCAAACAAGAAATGAAAGACTCTTGGCTGGCTACTAAAAGCGTTTACAAGCTGTGATATTTTTAAAAAGGGAGTGCTACTAGGTACTAACTATGCAGGGTGCCCAAACTTTTGCATTGGCCTATTTTCCTTATTGTAATTTTTAATATGTAAAAAATGACAATATATAATTTTTTTGGCCTAAAATACAGAGAAAATGTGTCATCTTTAACTTTAGCCCTTTTAGAGATCATTCCATCTCCAACTTGCTTAACTGGTCACAATAACAGTAATTTTGACCAGGGGTGCCCAAACTTTTACATGCCACTGTATATATATATTTCTTATGTCATGAAGGGGTTAAGTATGGTCTGTATAAAATGCTGGAGCGTTTCAGGGAAGAGTATACATGGCTGCGATGTGCAGCCAGGCACAGATTCATGCTGCCAGCGGCGTGTAACTGTAATCAGCACACTACCAATGTGTCTATCTATGAATCATTTTAAGGCCCCGTCACACTAAGCGATCTCGGTAGCGAGATCGCTGCTGAGTCACAACTTTTGTGACACAACAGCGATCTCACCAGCGAGATCGCTGTGAGTGACAGCGATCAGCGAGCTGCCCCCCTGCCGGTATCGCTGATCGCTCTGGAAAATCTCTGGACATTTCTTTGGTCGCTGGTCTCCCGCTGGCCAGCACGCATCGCTGTGTGTGACAGGCGGGAGACCAGCGATCAGGTGTAAAAAATAATAATAAAAAAAATAAAAAATATTGTTATTCTCACCTTCCAATGTCCCGCGCAGTCTTCCGGCCTCTCTCCACGCTCCGGTCCCAGTGATCCTTTGCACGAATGACCGCGAGACGTCGCTGCCGTGAGACCGTGACATCCTCGTGGTCATTCTCGCAAAGGATCACTGGGACCGGAGCGTGGAGAGAGGCCGGAAGACTGCGCGGGACATCGGAAGGTGAGAATAACAATATTTTTTATTTTAATTCTATTTTTTACAGGGGTGGCCAGCGATCCGGCACGCTCGGCATCGCTGTACTGATCGCTGGTGAAGCTGTCTGTGTGACAGCTCACCAGCGATCACATAGCAACTTACTAGCGATCCTGACACCTTGATATCGGTGTCGGGATCGCTGGTAAGTCGCTTATTGTGACAGGGCCTTTACTCTTGAGAACTAAACAATGATGTTTCCTGTTCAATGATAACAAATATAGATCTTGAAAACAGTGGGAACTGACATACAAAGAAAGTTTTATATATCAGGATGTAATAAAAAAGATCTATTCCTTAGAAGGATAAATTACATAAATACAACCTCACATGACAAAGTACATTGTGTCATTAACCATTTAACAAAAACTAGGGAAAACACAGAAACAGTGGGTGTGAAGAATTAAGGACATCCTGTGACCAAATCACTGGAAAGTGCTGAAGGTGAGATATGTTTCACTGAGGCTCTTAACTTCAGTGATTTGAAACCCAGAAGTTTGCTCCAGGACACTATGTGTTGATATGGGTTAATTAACCATTTTAAGGCCTGGGTTTTTGTGGACAACAATAGAGAAGGCGGGAAGTTGTTCACCTTATCTCCACCCCAGGGTGTGGTCTGTGGTTTAAATAGTTGGCCTCCTGAGGTGTTCAGTGTGTCTGGAGAGGCTAGGTCCAGAGAAATGTTCGTGTTTGTGCTAACCTGAACCATGTGTTTTGCTATCCCTGAGCGGGCTGATCCCTGGTACCACAAAGACTGTGGTTTGTGTTACCACTTTGATTTGATTTCTTTTTTTTCCCAAAGGGCCATGTTTATTTTTACTTCACCGTGGTTTATGCTGCATATATAATAAACCAGTGAAGATCTTAAGAGACAATGTTTCCATGTATACCTCCGTATACAGCTGAGTGAACTAATCTACCACAAACCTTACTGCTTCCGTAGAAAGTTTGCTGCTAATCAAATACCCTTATTTACTCATAGAGGGTGTACTTAGTTTTTACCATAACTGTATTTGGCTATATTGAAGTTATACAAGGGTGTTGTGAGTTCATTTTCCCCTTCACCTTTGATGTCTGATGAACTCCCTCTGCTGGTGAAGAGAGGTAGTGAAATTGATTGGGATGGGAAGAACCTGTTATCTGAACAGGCGGAGTGTGATTGGACATCTGGAATTTCTGAGTGGATATAAGGCAGCCGACGCCCTGCAGGTTTGCTGGTGATCCTTTCTGCTCTGAGCTCTGGCATCCAGTTTTAGTTCCTGTCTACTAAAAGCTAAGTTTTGCCCTGCTATTATTCCATGAGATTTTGTCTGGTTTCCTTAGTGTTTGTATTCAGCCCGTCCTGGTTGGGACGGGCTGAATTCCATTTTTGTCTCTGATCAGTTGATCTCTTTGCTCTGTTTTCAGAATATACCTGAGTGCTGATATAGTGATTTTGAAGTCTAGCGACTTCAGGGCCTTTTTTCCTATCAGATGGTTGGGACATTTTTGTAGGGTTTTTTGCGGATTGCAGCCAGCATCTTTTCTGTCCTGTCCTATCTAGTTAGTTGGGCCCCATCATTTGCTCAGCCTGTCTTTCTGTCCGTGTTTGTGTTTTCATCTGTTTTTCACCGACAATACATTTGGGGGCTGTCTATTGCTTTGGGGTCTGCTCTGGGGCAGTTTAGATTTCCCCTTTCTTTCTTTAGGCTTATGTAGTTCTCCGGCTGTGACAAGGGGTCTAGGGCACCGTAGGAACCCCCCACGGCTACTGGTAGTTGTGGTGAATAGGATCAGGGGTCTGCAATCCGATAGCTACCAACCTCTCCGGTTTTCTGGACTTAGCTTGTATTTTTGTTTTCTCCTCCGGTGACTCATTCATAACACAAGGGATTTCTTGTTTGAGAAAACCCCTCTAAATGTCAGATAGTCAATGTATTACATGGACGGCCTTTCATTTGATATAATATCTGCTTCCTGACATTTGACATGCTGGTATGTTATAGGTCGGATCCCTATGTATACAGTGGACAGAGGAGCAGAGCTTGCACCACACCTGGGAGTTGGCAGCTATGATACACAGCAAGCAGGCATTTTGCTTTAACTGCAGTGACCAGGTCAACTCTGCTTGATTAACTTGTCTCTCTATGTGCATACTTAGCAAGAAGTAGGGCAGAAGAGAACTGTGTGGTTCTGGTATCCATGCCAGGCTATTCACAACCCAGAAGTTCAGGATCAGAATTTTTCTAGAAAGGCAGCAACTTTCATGTGAGATTATGGACACTTGGGACCTCTTTTGTTAATAGGTGGGTTTTTTTTTAGAAAATTCATCAGTCTGAGGCAGGTCACACGTTTCTTAAATAAAGGTGCAGTCCCAAACTGGTGGTAGGTACTCCTAAAACTACATTATACTAGGTGGATTTGCTAAGCATCTTGGAACAGTACCACTTAGACAGAAGAGGTACCTTGACCATCTCCAAGTGCACTTTAAAACCTGCTCAGGCAGTTGCACGCAGCCTGAGTTGTTAGGTAGCTTACTCCTACTACTAACACATGTAGATTTCCTTTGAGCCAATTAAAAAATTCAGATCTGCTTTTGCTGGGCTCTGTGGCAGACTTCAACTAGTGTACCCTCGAACAAACACTAAGCTCTGCTGTTTTAAAGTGTTTCCATACATTCAGGTTTGCCACATCAATTTGGTTGCCTGCCATCTCAGTTTTGTTGTTTTAAGATACTGTAGTGCCCGCACATTAGGGTTTACTACATCGAGATGCTTGTCTGCCTTAACAGATCTGCTGCTCCAAGGAGCTCTCTGGAATCCAAATCAACAAAAACATGCTGTAGATTTGGAGTTTGTGTTGCCAATTCATTATTCTGCAAAGAGTCTTTGCAAAGCTTTTTACAGGGGCATACAATAATCCATTTATATGCATTGGTTGTGTATAATTAGTGGATTATTTTTATTCATTATTATAGTGCCATTTATTCCATGGTGCTTTACATGTGAGGAGGGGTATACCTAGTAAATACAAGTACAGTAATCTAAAACAATACAAGTCATGACTGGTACAGAAAGAGCGAGGACCCTGCCCACGAGGGCTCACAATCTACAAGAGAAGGGTGAGGATAGAGTAGGTGAGGGTAGAGCTGGTTGTGCAGAGGCTTGGTCAATCAGTGGTTAGTTACTGCAGGTTGTAGGCTTGTCGGAAGAGGTGAGTCTTCACGTTCCTTTTGAAGGTTTCCATGGTGGGCGAAAGACTGATTGGTTGGGGTAGAGAGTTCAAGAGTAGGAGTGATGCGCGGTAGAAATCTTGTATGCGATTGTAGAAAGAGGAGATAAGAAGGGAGTAGAGAAGGAGATCTTGTGAGGATCGGAGGTTGCATGTAGGTAAGTACCGGGAGACGAGGTCACAGATGTATGGAGGACTCAGGTTGTGGATGGCTTTGTATGTCATGGTTAGGGTTTTGAACTGTAGTCATTGGGTAATGGGGAGCCAGTGCAGGGATTGACAGAGTGGAGAGGCCGGGGAATAGTGGGGGGACAGGTGGATTAGTCGGGCAGCAGAGTTTAGAATAGATTGGAGGGGTGCGAGAGTGTTAGAGGGGATGCCACAGAGCAGGAGGTTGCAGTAGTAAAGGCGGGAGATGATGAGGGCATGGACTAGGGTTTTTGCATATTCTTGGTTGAGGAATGTATGGAACCGGGAAATATTTTTGAGTTGAAGTCGGCAGGAAGTGAAAAGGGCTTGTATTTGTGGTTTGAAGGAGAGATCAGTGTCATGGATTACCCTGAGGCAGCGAGCTTGTGGGACTGGGGAGAGTGAACAGCCATTTACTTTAACGGATAGGTTCTTTGTGGGGGATTATATCAGTACTGAAAGGAAATCTGTTACTAAGTTGTTGCTACTGCATCTGAGAGATGCATGTTATAGAGGCCGAGACACTGTTTCCAACAATGTGTCATTTATTGGTTTGTGTATTGTTTTTTTTAATAAAATTCCTGGTTTATCTGCTGCAGATCTGGCAGTTCTCTAAAAGTTGAGCTCTGTATAACTAAGCCCACACAACTGATTGGCAGCTTTCTGTGTACATTATGCTAATCAGTGGTGGGGCGGGGTTATATAGAGCTCATGAATATGGAGTTCTACATGGCTGCAGGTTTACTAGTCTTCTACTGATAATCTCTTGCTGATAAAATGGTTACTTTATCCAAACTACAGCAAGCAGCCCAGTAAGTGACACATTGAAAATAATCAATATGTAAACATAGCCATTAAGGGACAGGCTGTAGTTTACAACTACAAAGGCTAAAATAATGAAGACAAGTATATGATCTGTTTGAAGATGAACACAACCAAATTAAACAAAACATAACAAAATGCAATGTTTTTGTCAGAAAACTTCCTAATACAACTCCATTTAATCACAATTATTGGCTCTATAGTTTCTGTAAAATAATACCATTTTTCTGATAATATAGAGACCAAGTTAAAATGATGAAAAAACAACACATCAGAGAGGCAAGTTTAATATTAGTGCACAACACAATAAACACTGACAGACATTTTTAACTGACCTGTTTTTCATTTTCATCTTCCAGCCTGAGCCTGTCCTCTATGCAGTTTCTGGCCTGAAGGAACGCTTTTCTCTGGGCCCTTTCTGTCAAAATCCTCACGAAGACCCCAGACAAATTTACACTGACAAAAAGAATAGTATTGGCCACCAGCTGAAAACAAAACAAAGCAGGGAGCTATTATTCGCCTTGTGAATTATACAATATACATTAATATTTTGTGAAAATACATTTAGATCTCAATTCTAGTTGTCAAGTAATACTATTTTTTTTTAATTTTTAAATAAAACAGAATTTCTACAATTACGAGACAGATTTTGAAAATATATGCCTGGATCACAAAGTAAAAATGCTAATTTGTAGCCATGATATCTGAAATGTGACAAAATTTACATCTGTTTCTATATCAAAATCATTTATAATCTATTGAGATTTATATTTAAAAATTTTTACAGATATCACTGAATATAAAATGAAGATGAAAAGAATGAAAGATGAAAGAATGGCCAAATGACTGTTTCTTAGAAGCTGAGTATTTTCCGTTTCATAATTACTGTGTGTGTGTTTAAACCCTTTACACCTTAGCCAGTTTTCACCTTCAAGACAAGGCCACAATGTACCATTTTAACCACTGTCGCTTTATGAGGTAATAACTACGGAATGCATTACCGGATCCCATTGATTTCGAGAATGTTTTTTGCCGCATATTGTACTTCATGATAATGGTAAAAAAAATTCAATATGACTTACGTTTAGTTGTAAAAATGTCAGAAATTTGGCCAAAATTTAGAAAATTTAACAATTTTCAAACTTTTGATTTTTATGCCCTTAACCCCTTCCCGACCTGTGACACAGCGTATGCGTTATGAAAGTCGGAGCCAATCCAACCCATGCGCAGTGCGCCCGTTCGAATCTGCGGCTGCAGATTCCATTCATTAATTTTGATCACTCTCACAGTGATCAAAATGAAATAAAAAGTAAATAAACCCCCCATTTATCACCCCCATAGGTAGGAACAACTAAGGAACATATTTTTATTTTTCTAATAGGGTTAGAGTTAGGGTCGGAATTAGGGTTAGGGTTGCAATTAGGGTTAGGGTTAGGGTGGAATTAGGGTTAGGGTTAGCATTAGGGTTAGGGTTGTAATTAGGGTTAGGGCTGGAATTAGGGTTAGGGCTGGAACTAGGGTTAAGATTAGGGTTAGGGTTGGGATTAGGGATAAGATTAGGGTTAGGGGTGTGTTGGGGTTAGGGTTGGGATTAGGGTTAGGGGTGTGTTGGTGTTAGGGTTATGGTTAGGGTTGGGATTAGGGTTAGGGATGTTTTGGGGTTAGGGTTGTGGTTAGGGGTGTGTTGGGGTTAGGGTTGGAGATAGAATTGAGGGGTTTCCACTGTTTAGGCACATCAGGGGGTCTCCAAACACGACATGGTGCCACCATTGATTCCAGCCAATTTTGCGTTCAAAAAGTCAAACGGTGCTCCCTCCCTTCCATGCCCCGACATGTGCCCAATCAGTGGTTTACCCCAACATCTGGGGTATCAGCGTACTCAGGAAAAATTGCACAACAACTTTTGAGGACTAATTTATCCTTTTACCCTTGGGAAAATAAAAAATTGAGGGCTAAAAATTTTTTTTTCGTGGAAAAAAATTTTTTTTTTCATTTTCACGTCTCTGTGTTATAAACTTCTGTGAAGCACTTGGGGGTTCAAATTGTTCATCAGACATCTAGATAAGTTCCTTGGAAGGTCTAGTTTCCAAAATTGGGTCACTTGTGGGGGGTTTCTACTGTTTAGGCACATCAGGGGCTCTGCAAACGTAACGATGACCGCAGACCATTCCATCAAAGTCTGCATTTCAACACGTCACTACTTCCATTCCAAGCCCTGATGTGTGCCCAAACAATGGTTCCCCCCCACATATGGGGTACCAGCGTACTCAGGACAAACTGCACAACAACTTTTGGGGTCCAATTTCTCCTGTTACCCTTAGGAAAATAAAAAATTGCGAGCTAAATAAATCATTTTTTGAGGAAAAAAAATGATTTTTTATTTTCAAGGCTCTGCGTTATAATCTTCTGTGAAGCACTTGGGGGTTCAAGGTGCTCAACACACATCTAGGTAAGTTCCTTGGGGGGTCTAGTTTCCAAAAAGGGGGTCACTTGTGGGGGGTTTCCACAGTTTAGGTACATCAGGGGCTCTGCAAACGTAACATGACGCCCACAGACCATTCCATCAAAGTCAGCATTTCAAAATGTCACTATTTCCCTTCCGAGCCCCGACGTATGCCCATACAGTGGTCATCCCCCACATATTGGGTACCAGCGTACTCAGGACAAACTGAACAACTTTTGGGGTCCAGTTTATCTTGTTACGCTTGTGAAAAAAAATTGCGGGCTAAAAATCATTCTTTTTGAGGTAAAAAATGATTTTTTATTTTCACGGCTATGCGTTATAAACTTCTGTCAAACACTTGAGGGTTCAAGCTAATCACCACACATCTAGGTAAGTTCCTTGGGGGGTCTAGTTTCCAAAATGGGGTCACTTGTGGGGGGTTTCCACAGTTTAGATACATCAGGGGCTCTGTAAATGTAACATGCAGACCATTCCATCAAAGTCAGCATTTCAAAATGTCACTACTTCCCTTCCGAGCCCCGACGTGTGCCCATACAGTGGTCATTACCCACATATGGGGTACCAGCATACTCAGGACAAACTGAACAACAATTTTTGTGGTCCAATTTATCCTGTTACCTTTGTGTAAATAAAAAATTGCGGACTAAAAAAATTTTTTTTTTAAACATTTTTTTATTCATTTTCACGGCTCTGCATTATAAACTTCTGTGAAGCACTTGGGGGTTCAAAGTGCTCACTATGCATCTAGATAAGGTTCCTTAGGGGGTCTAGTTTCCAAAATGGGGTCATTTGTGGGGGAGCTCCAAAGCTTAGGCACACAGGGGATCTCCAAACACGACATGGTGTCCACTAACGATTGGAGCTAATTTTCATTTCAAAAAGTCAAATGGCGCTCCTTCCCTTCTGAGCCCTGATGTGTGCCCAAACAGTGGTTCCCCCCACTTATGGGGTACCAGCGTACTCGGGACAAACTGGAAAACAACTTTTGTGGTCCAATTTCTCCTGTTATCCATGTGAAAATAAAAAATAGCGTGCTAAAAAATCATTTTTGAGGAAAAAAAATGATTTTTTATTTTCACTGCTCTGCGTTATAAACTTTTGTAAAGCACTTGGGGGTTCAAAGTGCTCTCTACTAGTGTTGAGTGGTACCATCCGATATTGAGAAATATCGGATCGGATTGGATTGGCACATACCCAAAAAGTATCTGGTATCGCTGATTCCGATACCGGAAGTCCCATTCAAGTCAATGGGACAGAAATATCGGAATTAAAAAAAAACCTTTCTTTACTTGTACATCCAGTTCGGGAGGGGGGAATAGTGTGGGCGGTGCGTGGGTGGACACTGTGCGTGTCTGTGTGTGCGGGCGGGGTCTGTGCGGGCCTGCCGGGGGTCTGTGTGGGCCTGCCGGGGTCTGTGCGGGCTGCCGGGGGTCTGTGCGGGCTACCGGGTGTCTATGCGGGCCTGTCGGGGGTCTGTGTGGGCTGCCGGGGGTCTGTGCGGGCCTGCCGGGGGTCTGTGCGGGCCTGCCGGGGGTCTGAGCGGGCTGCCGGGGGTCTGTGCGGGTCTGCCGGGGGTCTGTCCGGGCCTGCCGGGGGTCTGTGCGGGCCTGCCGGGGGTCTGTGCGGGCTGCCGGGGGTCTGTGTGGGCTGCCGGGGGACTGTGCGGGGCTGCCGGGGGTTTGTGCGGGCTGCCGGGGGTCTGTGCGGGCCTGCCGGGGGTCTGTGTGGGCCTGCCGGGGGTCTGTGCGGGCCTGCCGGGGGTCTGTGCGGGCCTGCCGGGGGTTGTGTGCATGCATCGTCTGATGGGCTATGCCTGCTGCAATGACAGTGATTGACACATTAGCCAATGATGGGACAGTAGTAGTCCCATCATCCGGCTAATGTGTTGAATGTAAAAAAAAAAAAAAACATACATACTACATACATACTACATTCATACAACATACATACTACATATACTACATTCATACAACATACATACATACTACATATATACTACATATATACTACATTCATGCAACATACATACATACTACATACATACTTCATATATACTACATTCATACAACATACATACATACTACATACATACTACATATATACTACATATATACTACATTCATACAACATACATACTACATACATACTACATAAATAGTACATTCATACAACATACATACTACATACATACTTCATATATACTACATTCATACAACATACATACATACTACATGCATACTTCATATATACTACATTCATACAACATACATACATACATACTACATACATAATACATATATACTACATATATACTACATTCATAAAACATACATACATACTACATACTTCATATATACTACATTCATACAACATACATACTTTATATATACTATATTCATACAACATGCATACATACTACATACATACTTCATATATACTACATTCATACAACATACATACATACTACATACATACTACATACATACTTCATATATACTACATTCATACAACACACATACATACTACATATATACTACATATATACTACATTCATGCAACATACATACATAATACATACATACTTCATATATACTACATTCATACAGCATACATACATACTACATACATACTACATATATACTACATATATACTACATTCATACAACATACATACTACATACCTACTACATAAATACTACATTCATACAACATACATACATACTACATACATACTTCATATATACTACATTCATACAACATATATACATAATACATATATACTACATATATACTACATTCATAAAACATACATACATACTACATACTTCATATATACTACATTCATACAACATACATACATACTACATACTACATACATACTTCATATATACTATATTCATACAACATACATACATACTACATACATGCTTCATATATACTACATTCATACAACATACATACATACATACTACATACTTCATGTATACTACATTCATACAACATACATACATACTACATACTACATACATACTACATATATACTACATTCATACATACTACATATATACTACATTCATACAACATACATACATACTACATTCATACAACATACATACATACTACATATACTACATTCATACAACATACATACATACTACATACTACATACTTCATTTATACTACATTCATACAACATACATACATACTACATACATACTTCACATATACTACATTCACACAACATACATACTACATACATACTACATATATACTACATTCATACAACATACTACATACATATTTCATATATACTACATTCATACAACATACATACATACATACTACATACATACTTCATATATACTACATTCATACAACATACATACATACTACATACATACAACATTCATACAACATACTACATACATATTTCATATATACTACATTCATACAACATACATACATACATACTACATACATACTTCATATATACTACATTCATACAACATACATACATACTACATACATACAACATACATACATACATGCTACATACATACTACATATATACTACATTCATACAACATACATACTACATATATACTACATTCATACAACATACATTCATAGTACATACTACATACATACTACATACAACATACATAAAACATGCTACAGACATACAACATATATACTACATGCATACTACATACAATACATTCATACATTCATGCAATACATGCATATAGACACACAGTACATATAACAGAGTACATACTCACCATCACTTGTCACTTTGATCCCCGAAGCCAGTGTCATCTTTAAAAAATATTAAAATAACAAACAATCAATATACTCCCTGATCCGCAGAAATCTACGAGTGTTCCACGACGATCTCCCATGGAGAACAGTAGCATCAGCTGATGCCACCGCTCTCTAGGGGCCCCAGGTATACAATGACGGGGGGTAGGTATCCTTCCACACTGTATTCCTCCGCCACTGTAAAATAATAGTCCCTAGTCTCACTTTGGGCATTGCTGTGTGAGAAAGTTCCCACGCAGTTTTTGCCATAAAGTGAGACCAGTGAACTATAGTAACCTCACAGTGATGCACTGCAGGAGATCGACGTGGGACACTCGTGGATTTCTGCGGATCAGGGAGTATATCGCTTGTTTGTTATTTTAATATTTTTTAAAGATGACACTGGCTTCAGGGATCAAAGTGACAAGTGATGGTGAGTATGTACTCTATGTTATATGTACTGTTGTGAGTTCATTTTTCCCTTCACCATTGAGGTCTGATGAACTCCCTCCTCTGGTGAAGGAAGGTAGTGAGGCTGATTACCAAACACCTGGGAAGCTAGATGATGACTGGGTGGCTGGAATTGAGGACTGGATATAAGGCAGTCGACACCCTTCTGCCTTGCTGGTGATCCTGCTGGATTCTTGGAGACCAGTCTGATTCCTGCGTCTCAAAGCTAAGTTTTTCTGCTCTGCTTTGTAAACTTCAGTTTTGTTTTTGTTTTACCTTGTTTTTGGGAGTTCTGCCATCCCTGGCCGGGGGTGAGCTGAATTCCATTTTTGTCTCTGATCTGTTGATCTTTTGCTCTGTCTTCAGAATATACTTGAGTGCTGATTTAGTCTTTTGAAGCCTAGCGACTTCAGGGCCTGTTTTTCCTATCAGTCTGTTGGCACATTTTGGATAGGGTTTTTGCGGATGGCAGACAGCAGCTTTCCTATCCTGTCCTATTTTAGTTAGCTTGGGCCCCATCATTTGCTCAACCTATCTTTCTATCTGTGTTAGTGTTTTCATTTTGCTTCACCATCATTATATGTTGGGGGCTGCCTATTGTTTTGGGGTCTGCTCTGGGGCAGTTTAGTTTTTCCCCTTTCTGTCTTTAGGCTATGTAGCTCTCCGGCTATGATCGAGGGGTCTAGGGCACCGTAGGAACCCCCCACGGCTACTGCTAGTTGTTGTGGATAGGTTCAGGGGTCTGCAATCCGATAGCTGCCAACCTCTCTGGTTTTTCTGGACTTAGCTAGTATTTTGTTTTTTCCTCCTTCGGTGACTCATCATAACAATGTACTGTATGTCTATATGTATGTATTGTATGAATGTATTGTATGTAGTATGTATGTAGTATGTATGCTGTATGAATGTAGTATATATGTAGTATGTATGTATGTTGTATGAATGTAGTATATATGTAGTATGTATGTATGTAGTATGAATGTAGTATATACAGTATGTAGTATGTATGTAGTATGAATGTAGTATATATGTAGTATGTATGTATGATGTATGAATGTATTATATATGTAGTATATATGTATGTTGAATGAATGTAGTATATATGTAGTATGTATATATGTAGTATGTATGTATGTATGTTGTATGAATGTAGTATATATGTAGTATGTATGTATGTTGTATATATGTAGTATGTATGAATGTAGTATATATGTAGTATGTATGTATGTATGCATGTTGTATGAATGTAGTATATATGTAGTATGTAGTATGTATGTATGTATGTTGTATGAATGTAGTATATATGTAGTATGTAGTATGTATGTATGTAAGTATGTTGTATGAATGTAGTATATACAGTATGTAGTATGTATGAATGTAGTATATATGTAGTATGTATGTTGTATGAATGTAGTATATATGTAGTATGTATGTTGTATGAATGTAGTATATACTGTATGTAGTGTATAGTAAGTATGTATGTTGTATGAATGTAGTATATATGTAGTATGTATGTATGAATGTAGTATATACAGTGGGGAAAAAAGTATTTAGTCAGTCAGCAATAGTGCAAGTTCCACCACTTAAAAAGATGAAAGGCGTCTGTAATTTACATCATAGGTAGACCTCAACTATGGGAGACAAACTGAGAAAAAAAAATCCAGAAAATCACATTGTCTGTTTTTTTTTCATTTTATTTGCATATTATGGTGGAAAATAAGTATTTGGTCAGAAACAAAATTTCATCTCAATACTTTGTGATATATCCTTTGTTGGCAATGACAGAGGTCAAACGTTTTCTGTAAGTCTTCACAAGGTTGCCACACACTGTTGTTGGTATGTTGGCCCATTCCTCCATGCAGATCTCCTCTAGAGCAGTGATGTTTTTGGCTTTTCGCTTGGCAACACGGACTTTCAACTCCCTCCAAAGGTTTTCTATAGGGTTGAGATCTGGAGACTGGCTAGGCCACTCCAGGACCTTGAAATGCTTCTTACGAAGCCACTCTTTCGTTGCCCTGGCGGTGTGCTTTGGATCATTGTCATGTTGAAAGACCCAGCCACGTTTCATCTTCAATGCCCTTGCTGATGGAAGGAGGTTTGCACTCAAAATCTCACGATACATGGCCCCATTCATTCTTTCATGTACCCGGATCAGTTGTCCTGGCCCCTTTGCAGAGAAACAGCCCCAAAGCATGATGTTTCTACCACCATGCTTTACAGTAGGTATGGTGTTTGATGGATGCAACTCAGTATTCTTTTTCCTCCAAACACGACAAGTTGTGTTTCTACCAAACAGTTCCAGTTTGGTTTCATCAGACCATAGGACATTCTCCCAAAACTCCTCTGGATCATCCAAATGCTCTCTAGCAAACTTCAGACGGGCCCGGACATGTACAGGCTTAAGCAGTGGGACACGTCTGGCACTGCAGGATCTGAGTCCATGGTGGCGTAGTGTGTTACTTATGGTAGGCCTTGTTACATTGGTCCCAGCTCTCTGCAGTTCATTCACTAGGTCCCCCCGCGTGGTTCTGGGATTTTTGCTCACCGTTCTTGTGATCATTCTGACCCCACGGGGTGGGATTTTGCGTGGAGCACCAGATCGAGGGAGATTATCAGTGGTCTTGTATGTCTTCCATT
The DNA here is from genome assembly GCF_039654945.1 of Dendrobates tinctorius. Classification (NCBI taxonomy): domain Eukaryota; kingdom Metazoa; phylum Chordata; class Amphibia; order Anura; family Dendrobatidae; genus Dendrobates; species Dendrobates tinctorius. Next base: position 4,162,241 of record NW_027361829.1, read on the forward strand.
TTCTAATTATTGCTCCCACAGTTGATTTCTTCACTCCAAGCTGGTTGGCTATTGCAGATTCAGTCTTCCCAGCCTGGTGCAGGGCTACAATTTTGTTTCTGGTGTCCTTTGACAGCTCTTTGGTCTTCACCATAGTGGAGTTTGGAGTCAGACTGTTTGAGGGTGTGCACAGGTGTCTTTTTATACTGATAACAAGTTTAAACAGGTGCCATTACTACAGGTAATGAGTGGAGGAAAGAGGAGACTCTTAAAGAAGAAGTTACAGGTCTGTGAGAGCCAGAAATCTTGATTGCTTGTTTCTGACCAAATACTTATTTTCCACCATAATATGCAAATAAAATGAAAAAAAAACAGACAATGTGATTTTCTGGATTTTTTTTTCTCAGTTTGTCTCCCATAGTTGAGGTCTACCTATGATGTAAATTACAGACGCCTCTCATCTTTTTAAGTGGTGGAACTTGCACTATTGCTGACTGACTAAATACTTTTTTTCCCCACTGTATGTAGTATTAGTGTAATGACAAAAAAAAATTTTTTATAAAACCATGTGCAATGGAGGAACTTTTATGGGTTATTTAAGAATAAGTATTGCTTTTTTTTGTTTTTTTAAAAAAGTTCCCCCTTTCATTCAAATGAAATAAGGCAAAAATGGTATTTTTCCACCAAAAAAGGACATGCAATTTTGCATTATTATCTTTTATGTTGACAATAGGAGGGCAGATTCCTCGTCCAGATAGACCTGTTTGCTTTTACACTGTTGCTGGAATTTCTAGAAGACATTTTCTGAATGCACTTCTTGATCGTAAAACTTGAAGCTTTGCACTGAAAATGAAAAGATAATACTAAGTTCCAAAATATTTTAAAATATTCCAGAATGTTCTAGATGTGAATAAAATACCACTTTTTGTTACAACTTAAAAAGATATTTTCTTTAAAGATTAAAATTAAAAGAAGAAAAATCTTTTGAAAAAGAGGGGGAACTTTTTTGAATATTTTACAAATTTGATGATACTAATGTCATTTGAATGCAATTGTTCCTCCAATGTAAGGGGTTTCATTTTCGTTTTGCAAAATTTTTAAAATTGTCATCACCCTAATGTAGTATGTATGTATGTTGTATGAATGTAGTATATATGTAGTATGTATGTAGTATGTATGTTGTATGAATGTTGTATATATGTAGTATGTATGTTTTTTTTACATTCAACACATTAGCCGGATGATGGGACTACTACTGTCCCATCATTGGCTAATGTGTCAATCACTGTCATTGTAGCAGGCATAGCCCGATGGGACTTGTAGTCCCATCGGACGATGCCTGCACACACACAAACCCCGGCAGGACCGCACAGATCCCCGGCAGCCCGCACAGAGCCACGGCAGGCCCGCACAGACCCTCGGCAGGCCCGCACAGACCACCGGCAGCCCGCACAGACCCCCAGCAGGCCCGTACAGACCCCTGGCAGCCCGCATAGACCCCCGGCAGGCCCGTATAGACCCCCGGCAGGCCCGCACAGACCCCCGGCAGACCGCACAGACCCCCAGCAGCCTGCACAAACCCCCGGAAGGCCCGCACCGACCCCCGGCAGGCCCGCACAGACCGCACATCATGATGCGTACAGACTGCGCATCATGATGACAAAATTTCAGCAGCCAATCACAGCCACAACGCTGGCTTATTGCATTATGGGAACTTCCAATTCCAGTATCCGATATTGTAAAAATATTGGTACTCGGTATCGGAATGCTCAACATTACTCTCTACACATCTAGATAAGTTCCTTAAGGGGTCCAGTTTCCAAAATGGTGTCACTTGTAGGAGGTTTTCACTGTTTAGGCACACAGGGGCTCTCCAAACGCGACATGGTGTCCGATAACGATTGGAGCTAATTTTTCATTCAAAAAGCAAATGGCGCTCCTTCTCTTCCGGGCCCTGCTTTGTGCCCAAACAGTGGTTTATGACCACATATGAGGTGATGGTGTACTTAGGAGAAATTGCCCAACAAATTTTAGGATCCATTTTATCCTGTTGGCCGTGTGAAAATGAAAAAACTGTGGCTAAAATAAAATTTTTGTGAAAAAAAGTACTTTTTTGTTACGGATCAATTTGTGAAGCACCTGGGGGTTCAAAGTGATCACTATGCATCTAGATAAGTTCCTTGGGGGGTCTAGTTTCCAAAATGGGGTCACTTGTGGGGGAGCTCCAATGTTTAGGCACACAGGGGCTCTCCAAACACGACGTGGCAACCGCTAAATATTCCAGCATATTTTCCATTCAAAAAGTCAAATGGCGCTCCTTCCCTTCTGAGCCCTGCCGTGTGCCCAAACAGTGGTTTATGACCACCCATGAGGTATCGGTGTACTCAGGAGAAATTGCCCAACAAATACAGTGGGGAAAAAAAGTATTTAGTCAGTCAGCAATAGTGCAAGTTCCACCACTTAAAAAGATGAGAGGCGTCTGTAATTTACATCATAGGTAGACCTCAACTATGGGAGACAAACTGAGAAAAAAAAATCCAGAAAATCACATTGTCTGTTTTTTTTTCATTTTATTTGCATATTATGGTGGAAAATAAGTATTTGGTCAGAAACAAGCAATCAAGATTTCTGGCTCTCACAGACCTGTAACTTCTTCTTTAAGAGTCTCCTCTTTCCTCCACTCATTACCTGTAGTAATGGCACCTGTTTAAACTTGTTATCAGTATAAAAAGACACCTGTGCACACCCTCAAACAGTCTGACTCCAAACTCCACTATGGTGAAGACCAAAGAGCTGTCAAAGGACACCAGAAACAAAATTGTAGCCCTGCACCAGGCTGGGAAGACTGAATCTGCAATAGCCAACCAGCTTGGAGTGAAGAAATCAACTGTGGGAGCAATAATTAGAAAATGGAAGACATACAAGACCACTGATAATCTCCCTCGATCTGGTGCTCCACGCAAAATCCCACCCCGTGGGGTCAGAATGATCACAAGAACGGTGAGCAAAAATCCCAGAACCACGCGGGGGGACCTAGTGAATGAACTGCAGAGAGCTGGGACCAATGTAACAAGGCCTACCATAAGTAACACACTACGCCACCATGGACTCAGATCCTGCAGTGCCAGACGTGTCCCACTGCTTAAGCCTGTACATGTCCGGGCCCGTCTGAAGTTTGCTAGAGAGCATTTGGATGATCCAGAGGAGTTTTGGGAGAATGTCCTATGGTCTGATGAAACCAAACTGGAACTGTTTGGTAGAAACACAACTTGTCGTGTTTGGAGGAAAAAGAATACTGAGTTGCATCCATCAAACACCATACCTACTGTAAAGCATGGTGGTAGAAACATCATGCTTTGGGGCTGTTTCTCTGCAAAGGGGCCAGGACAACTGATCCGGGTACATGAAAGAATGAATGGGGCCATGTATCGTGAGATTTTGAGTGCAAACCTCCTTCCATCTGCAAGGGCATTGAAGATGAAACGTGGCTGGGTCTTTCAACATGACAATGATCCAAAGCACACCGCCAGGGCAACGAAGGAGTGGCTTCGTAAGAAGCATTTCAAGGTCCTGGAGTGGCCTAGCCAGTCTCCAGATCTCAACCCTATAGAAAACCTTTGGAGGGAGTTGAAAGACGGTGTTGCAAAGCGAAAAGCCAAAAACATCACTGCTCTAGAGGAGATCTGCATGGAGGAATGGGCCAACATACCAACAACAGTGTGTGGCAACCTTGTGAAGACTTACAGAAAACGTTTGACCTCTGTCATTGCCAACAAAGGATATATCACAAAGTATTGAGATGAAATTTTGTTTCTGACCAAATACTTATTTTCCACCATAATATGCAAATAAAATGAAAAAAAAACAGACAATGTGATTTTCTGGATTTTTTTTTCTCAGTTTGTCTCCCATAGTTGAGGTCTACCTATGATGTAAATTACAGACGCCTTTCATCTTTTTAAGTGGTGGAACTTGCACTATTGCTGACTGACTAAATACTTTTTTTCCCCACTGTATTATGATCCATTTTATCCTGTTGCCCATGTGAAAATGAAAAAAATGATGCTAAAAGAAAATTTTTCTTGGAAAAATTAAAATGTCCATTTTTTCCTTCCACGTTGCTTTAGTTCCTGTGAAGCACCTGAAGGGTTAATAATCTTCTAAAATGTAATTTTGAGTAGCTTGATGGGTGCAGTTTTTAGAATAGTGTCACTTTTAGGTATTTTCTGCCATATAGACCCCTCAAATTGACTTCAAATGTGAGGTGGTCCCTAAAAAAATGGTTTTGTAAATTTTGTTGTAAAAATGAGAAATCACTGGTCAACTTTTTCACAACATTTTCTACTTTGGACCTATTTTTTGTATTTTCAAATGGTTAACAGGAGAAAATGGACTGTAAAACTTGGTTTGCAATTTCTCCTGAATACACTCACACCCCATGTGGTGGAAAATTACTTTTTGGGCGCAAGGCAGGGCTCAGAAAAGGAGCATAATTTGTGTAATGCCTGCTGCAGCTCAGTAGCACACAACCTCCACCAGGGGGTGTGGATAAAGGAAAATAGGTACACTTCACAGTGAAACCACAGAGCAGGAGCCACTAGGTGGCAGAAGAGTAGTCAGACAAGCCGGGTCAGCAATAGAGAGGGAACAAAGTACCAGAGGTCACAGCACTGTGGTCAGAAACAAGCCAGAAGTCAGAGCCGGTCGGGAACAGGAAAGCCAGAGACCAAAGACAGTCAAACAGGTCCGATGTCAAGCGGAGTCAAATACCAAGAGATCAACACAGAGAGCGAGTACTACGATGAGCGAAGTCACAGGAAAATAGGAACAGGACCTAGGTCCACGGGCAGAGGACAAATTAGGGTATAACGGGGTCAGCTGCTCAAGCCAGAGACAAGAACTATAACTGATGCTGCATGCAGGTAACAGCAGACTGAAATAGCCAGACAGATACCAAAACGAGGCAGGGGAGATTAACCTCTGCATGATCATCCCGGATAGAGAATAATCAGAAACAAACCCTGGATCTGGATCATGACAATTTGACTTTAAGAATTCAAAATTTGCTGGAATCATTAGCGGACACCATGTCTCTATTAGTGATGAGCGAATTTGTTCGGAAAATGATCACCAAACATAAATTCGAAACGATAATGGTGGTCTATCATGAGTGTTTGGCATGTGTTTGATGAGTGGGGGGGCTGCAGAGCTCAGAGACATGGTGCTCTTGTAAACACTCATTTTTTCCCTAACTTTATGTGTGCACATTGCTGCTAGCCAATCAGGGTGCAGGAAACACCCACAATGTCCTGACACAACGGATTGTGTCATTGCCTGCTGAAATCACATGTACCTCTCCATATAAATATCAGACATCTTGTTTTAGCGCCATTTTGACACGGTAACAGCGCAGAGAGGCTGCTCCTAACGCTGGCATTGTTAACAGCAAGATTTTAGCTAGTTCATTAGACGGTTGAATATCAGTCAAATAGTGTATCTAGCTATTGTCCAGTGTGGCTGTTAAATTTGCCTTCCAGCATTTTTTTAGCCATTACTGAGGTCCACATGACACGCCCATCAGGGCCGTGGGGTATTCGGAACCGGGTCGAACAGTTCTTTGGGGAAGTCACGTGGCCGAGACCCGGCTCCGTGGCCCTGGCTGTACCATAAAATGGGTAATATGTATACGGGATTTAACGTGACGCCACCTGTGGTGTTCGGCAACAGAGGGCCGACGCTGCTAATGCGACTGCTGGGGCTGATGGTGACGCAGCTGGGATGATTCTGCTCCCCATATGTGGAGCAGGACCCCAGGGCTAATGGTTCTGTTTATGTCAGTCTTCGTGTATCTTGTGGTGCAGGACTCAGGATGCAAGAGATCACTGGAGGACACAAGGACTGTAGTTTTCTTTTCCTTTACTTGATGGTTTATGGATCCTGTTGAGATATCAGAGGCTCACAGGGACTATACTGTGCTGGCAGGGCAAGAAGATGAGGAGGGTGACTCCAAGGGGGAGGAATGTGATAACACAGAGGATGATGATGATGAGGTGTTAGATTCCAGTTGGCGTGAACATAGAGGCAAACAGCTGAGTAGGTCATCTGAGGAGGAAGGCGAGGAGGTTACATTGTGCTGTACATCGCAGACATGTAGGGATGCAGCCACGACAAGCAATGCATCCTCAGCCACAACTGTGCCTGTGATCAGCAGCATCCGTGGGTCCGCTGCTCACAGGGGTGACAAGGGTTGCCTAGCCTGGACCTTTTCTGACACTGCAAAGGATGAGCCAACTCATGTAATCTGCCAACTTTGCAAAAAAACTGAGTTGAGGTAAAAAGTGCAATAATTTGATTACTACATGTATGAACCTTCACATGCACAATCAATATGCTTTACAGTGGGAATCCCACTGTGCAAAAATGTGGACCAGTAGACCTCCACAACCATGAGCTTCCCTATCAATCGCATTTGCTGCTTTTTCCTCCTCCTCTGTTACCATGCCAACTATTGAGACACAGGTCTTCGACCGCAGAACCTCGGGTTCTTTACCCGCTCCAGTCACGCTGGCTGAGAGCCCGCTGTCAGCTGTAACGGAAGAGGACATGCCTGCTGTTTTTGAATGATCTCAGAGAACGAGCACAGTAGCCAGGCCGCAAGCCGGCCGCAGTTACCAAAACCCACAGTCCTACATGGTTCTCGCCAGAGCCTTTGGCCTAGGTGCCTCCATCTCGGTATCCGAGGTCCAGCACCGTCAGCTGGTCCTTGGTAGTGCTTTCTAGCACAGGTACCTCCTGCCTAGTAACCGTGGTCCAGCACCGTCAGCTGTTCCTCGGTAGTGCCATTGGCTCTTGTAGCTTTTGCTACCCATCTGGGTTCCAGCACCGTCAGCTGGTTCTCGGCAGTGTCTTTGGCACGGGTACTCCCTGTTGCCCAGCCTGTTTTCAGCACGCCTGCTGTTTCCGGGTAGTGTCAAGGTCACTATGCCACCAATCTCCTACAGAGTGGAGACAGAGGCCAAATTAGAGAATGTTTAAATCTGAAGTAGTTACAATTTGGAGGCAGCAGCAGTTTGCCCTCCACACAGCAGGGGATCAGCTGACGTTACCGAACCCCACTTTCACATGAACGAGTGTGTTTTTCTGTGTGGACAGCACTTCCGAGCACCAACTAGTGTTGTTGGAACCCAGGGACAATCATGGTGCAGGCCGAGGCCTACTAGGAGCCAGGTGTAAAGCTGAGGTATTTTGACTTTGGAGGGAGCAGGACACTTTGCCCTCCACACAGCAGGGGATCAGCTGACGTTACTGACCCCCACTTTCACATGAACGAGTGTGTTTTTCTGTGTGGACAGCACTTCCGAGCACCAACTAGCGTTGTTGGAACCCAGGGACAATCATGGTGCAGGCCGAGGCCTACTAGGAGCCGGGTGTAAAGCTGAGGTATTTTGACTTTGGAGGGAGCAGGACACTTTTCCCTCCACACAGCAGGGGATCAGCTGACGTTACTGACCCCCACTTTCACATGAACAAGTGTGTTTTTCTGTGTGGACAGCACTTCTGAGCACCAACTAGCGTTGTTGGAGCCCAGGGAGAACCAGGGTGCAGGCCGAGGCCTACTTGGTGGCAGTTTTAGATTGTTTGTAGGCTACAACAGACTGTCAATGTGCTCCAATTAGGCATCTGTCTCCACTCTGTTTCCAGGATTTCACGTGACTACCAACACCGCCAGTTTATGCGTACAGTAGCCGTCTGCCCAATCCACACGTGTTCCTGTGTTACTG